>NC_135634.1:44455010-45107965 GCF_053574225.1 Canis aureus
AAAGCCATCTATAGTAGGCTCTCTCTCGTGTAAAGAAGGGGAGCCAGAAAATAAATGCGTGCAAAAAGAAATACAGTAGAGATAAAGCAGACACTGACATCGGTTACTTAGCAGAGGACGGGTATGAAGTTGGAAGAATGGAAGGAGGAGTGGAAGGCATGGGGAAGCAACACTTCTCTGGACATAGCTGTATAGTTCTGACTTTTAGAATCAGGACTATGTTTCATAGTTCTGAACATTTGTCCTTTTTTTTTTTAAGATTTTATTTACTCATGAGAGACAGAGAGAGAGGCAGAGGCAGAAGGAGAAGCAGGCACCCCCTGAGGCAAGGAGCCCAACTCAGGGCTTGATCCCAGGACCCTGGAATCATGACCTGAGCTGAAGGCAGAAGCTTAACTGACTGAGCCACTCAGGCACCCCCTGAACACATTTTTAATTAACATTGAATTGGGGAAGAGGGGGGAGAGGAGATGGCCCAAAGTGGAATATCAACAGGAACAAACGACCATAAGTGTACCACAAATGAGTAATAGCCCTGGGGACACCAGGAGCATCACTTAAGCTGCTTTACTAAGGAGTATTTTGACCATAAGCTCTAAGACTAAAGGAGAAAAACTGTATAGTGTCTTACTCTAAGTAGTAGGTTTATTTTTCAGAGAGGTGTATGTTAGAAATTCAGAAAATACTGGGGCTGCCTGGCAGGCTCAGTTGGTGGAGCATGCAACTCTTGATCTTGTAATTATAAATTCAAGCCCCATGTTGAGTATAGAGATTATTTAAAAATAAAATCTTTAAGGGGCACCTGGGTGGCTCAGTCAGTTAAGCATCTGACTCTTGATCTTGGCTCAGGTCCTGATCTCAGGGCTGTGGGATTGAGCCCCCTCAGGCTCTGAGCTCTGTGCTCTGCTTGTCCCTCTCTCTCCCTCTCTGCCCCTCCTCCTATAAATTAAATCTTTTATTATTTTTAAAGATTTTATTTATTTATTCATGAGAGACACACACAGAGAGAGGCAGAGATAGGAGCAGAGGGAGAAGCTGGTTCCTCGCGGGGAGCCTGATGGGAATTCGATCCCAGGACCCCAGGATTACGACCTGAGCCAGAGGCGATGCTCAACCACTGAGCCACCTAGGTGAAATTTTTTTAAAAATAAAATAAAATCTTTAGGGATCCCTGGGTGGCGCAGCGGTTTGGCGCCTGCCTTTGGCCCAGGGCGCGATCCTGGAGACCCGGGATCGAATCCCACGTCGGGCTCCCGGTGCATGGAGCCTGCTTCTCCCTCTGCCTGTGTCTCTGCCTCTCTCTCTCTCTCTCTGTGACTATCATAAATAAATAAATAAAATTAAAAAATAAAATAAAATAAAATCTTTAAAAAAATAAAATCAGAAAATATGCATATTCTAGTATTAAACAGGTAAGTAAATATACTGTGACTAAAGAAGCCAGATTTCTCACTATCAGAAAAATCTGTTAAAAAATACAGAGAGGGGGTCAGCTAGAATAAACACTGTGGTGTTGGGACTGGAAGAAGAGGCATCAATGAACATGATGCACTGTGAACTCATGGTATTCAAAATACAGACAGATGTGTCAAAATAGCTTTTGGTATCTACATGTATGAAGATACATGTATGTACATGTACATTACCTGACTGTCCACTCAGAGGGCCAGAAAGTCCTAATGCCCAACACCAATGACTTCACTCAGCACCCAGGTCTTGGTGTCTCATGCCATTCTGCAATGGAAGGCACCAAGGCTTGTTGGGGGAATAGCCATATCTTCAGGGCTGTGGCAAGGAAATTATAAGATGAGCCTCCAACATCTCATGATGCCAGAAAGTAAGGAAGGGTTCAAGCACTAATGGGGACATGTGGACCATGTCAATGGACATGGGAAGCAACCTGAATGGGCTCCTATGCTAAATCTGGGACAATCTGACAGACAACATAAATAAGGATCATTATGGATTATAACTCATATAAGAAGCTATAGAATAAAATATAATCTGTGAGTCCATAGTGATATAAATACTTAAATAAATGACGGTGAAGAGAAAAGTCTTCCCCACAGAACTCCAACCAATCAATGTAGAATGAGGAAAATTGAAAACTGCCACTTGGCATATACCCCAGTAATAATTGTTTCAGGCAAGAATCAGCAACAGATGGTAAAATTACTAGGGAAAAGTAGAATAAGGAACAGGATATTTACAGAGTCCCTTAGGATCTCCATGAGGTAACTTATCAACAAGTAATTTACAGTGAAGGAACCTAAGAGAAACCATCTTAAATAAATGATCAAAGTTAACATCACCAGGAATGGGGCAAATGGACACCACACACCTCCTGATATGACACACTGAGGATACAACCTTTTGGGGTAAGGATATCACATAAGTGGAAACAAAAGAGGAGAGGGAGGGGTGGTCATTTTAAGGTGGGTCAGGAGAGGTTTCTCTGAGGAGGTAACACTGAAGCTCTGACCTGGGTGGTCAGAAGACTTGGAGAGGAATATTCCAGGAACAGCTCTGTCCAAGGACTTAAGGCACAGAAAGAAGGCAAGTATCAAGTATACAGTGAAGAACAAAGTGCATAAGAGATCAGGGAGACAGGAGACCCCCCTGTTATATATGGCTTTGTAGTCCCATGGTAGGTGAGGAATTTGGGCTTTTGTTTTGTTTTGTTTTGTTGTTTTTGAACTGTGCAAACTACACATAACAACATTGACCATCTTAATTATTTTTAAGTATATAGTTCAATGGTATGAAATATATTCATAATGTTGTGCTACTACCACCATCCATCTCCAGAACTCTTTTCATCTTGTAAAGCTAAAACTCTACACCCATTCAACATGAAGTTCCCATTCCCCTTCCAACAGACCTGGCAACTACCATTCTACTTTCTGTTTCTAGGATTCTGACTACGCTAAGTATTTCATATAAGTGCAAACATCCTGTATTTGTTTGTTTTGTGACTGGCTTATATCACCTAGCATAACGTTCTCTATATTCATCCATGTTGTAGCAGGTGTATAATTTTCTTTTTTAAGGCTGAATAATATTCCATTGTGTGTATATATCACATATTGCTTATCTACTCATATGTTGAGAGACATTTGGGTTGTGTCCATGTTTTGGCTATTGTGAACAAGGGTACACAAATATCTCTTCAAGACCCTGCTTTCAATTCTTCTGGGTATACACCCAGAAGTGGAATTGCTGGATCATAGGGTAATTCTATTTTTAAGTTTTGAGGAATCACCATACTGATCTCCACAGTGGCTGTACTATTTTACATTTCCACCAACAGTGCACATGGGTTCCAATTTCTCCACAGCCTCTCCAACACTTGTTTTCTGTTGGTTGTCATTGTTGTTTGTGTTATAGTAGCTATCTAATGAGTGTGAGGTGGCATCTCATTGTAGTTTCAACTTGCGTATCCCTACTGATTGATCAGTGATGATTATCTTTTCATGTGTTTATTGGCCTTTTGTACATCTTTGGAGAAATGTCTATTCAAGTCCTTTGGCCATTTTTAAATTGGGTTCTTTGATTTTTTTGTTGTTGAATTAAAAGAGTTTGGGTTTTACTATAAATGATGAAGAGAAGTATTGGAGAATGTTAAGCAGGGGAGTAATGTGACCTAATTTGAGTTGTTTGACTCTATTTTTTGGTCACTGTTGGGTGGAGAATGTTTTGGTTTTTTGTTTGTTATTAATTTAAATTCAATTACTTAACATACAGTGTACTATTAGTTTCAGAAGTAGAGTTCAGTGACTCATCAGTCTTATATAATACCTGGTGCTCATTACATCACATGCCTTCCTTTTTTTTTAAGATTTTATTTATTCATTCATGAGAGACACAGAGAGAGAGAGAGAGAGGTAGAGACACAGGCAGACGGAGAAGCAGGCTCCACGCAGGGAGCCCGACGCGGGACTCGATCCTGGGTCTCCAGGATCACTCCGTGGGCCAAAGGAGGCGCTAAACAGCTGAGCCACCGGGGCTGCCCTCACATGCCCTCCTTAATGTCCATCCCCCAGTTACCTCATCCCTTCACCCCCGGTGGAGAATGTTTTGAAGGCAAAGTGTTGTAGACGGAGACACTAGAAGCAGGGAGACCAGTTGGGGGGTTTGTAGAAGTTCAAGCAGGAGATGATGGTCCCAACTAGAGGAGTGTTCACTACTAATGGGATTGTAGACAAGTGGGAAGACTTGAAACCTTAGTTAAGTAGTATAATCAACAAGATTTAGCAACTAAATAGAAACGGGAAATGAGTAAGTAGGAGTCCAAGACGACTGCCAGGTTTCTGCCTTGAGCCAGAACTGGGTGGATGATGGTACCATTCACTAAAATAAAGAAAACTGGGGGAGATTGGTTTAGGAGATGGGGAGAGAAATGCTTAATTCAATCATCAACACCACACATTGAAAATGCCTGTGGACATCCCAATGGAGAAGTCCAGCAGCTTCCAGGCTGGCATTTAGAAGGAAGTGCTGGGGCACCCAGGTGGCTCGGTCAGTTGAGCAGGACTCTTGGTTTTGGCTCAGGTCATGATCTCAGGGTTTTCAGATTGAGCCCCGCATTAGGCTCCACACTCGGCATGGAATCTGCTTGAGATTCTCTCTCCTTCTCCCTCTGCCCCTCCCCTTCTCTCCCTCTCTCAAGTAAATAAGCTTAAAAAAAAAAAAAAAAAGGAAGTGCAGGGTTGGAGATTCCACACTGGAAGCTTTGCACATAACTAAATCCATGGGACTAGATGGTCCTAAGGCTTCTAGGGTCTGGGGACTTTCTGAAAGTGCAATAAAAACACACATGTAGGGGATCCCTGGGTGGCTCAGCCATTTAGTGCCTGCTTTCGGCCCAGGGCATGATCCTGGAGTCCCAGGATCAAGTCCTGCATCAGGCCCCCTGCATGGAGCCTGCTTCTCCCTCTGCCTGTGTCTCTGCCTCTCTGTCTCTCATGAATAAATAAAATCTTAAAAAAAAAAAAAAAAAACACACATGTAGGTATACACACGCATGATTCTTGGAAGAGGATTGGTATTTTTAACTGATACTTTAAGAGAGCCCTGACTGACCTCCCTTGTCCCCTTCCTCCCAAAAAGGTTAAAAGTCACTGGTAAGTTGTAGGGAGAAAAAGTCATTGGAGAAAAATGAGTATTTAAGGGACAGAGGAAGGAAAGGGCCTGGTAAGCAGCATTCAGAAAGGAAGGAGAAAAATGGGAATGAGATTTGAAGGGGAGGGAGGAGGTGGGTAGTGGTGTCAAATGCTGCAGAGATTAACATCAGATCTAAAAAGCCGAGCTTCTACACACTCATTAATGGTCCTGGAACCTCTGCCCAAAGGCTGTCCTGAGTGTCATCAGATGCACTCTGCCTCTCCTTCCCTGGACAGTAGGGTTTTCCTCTGGTCTTCTCAGAACCTGGCAGAACAGAAAAGGGATCCCACACCTGGAAATCAAGCCTATGGCTTACATGATGCCAAGAGACTCACCCTGGCTGGCAAAGGTCCATCAGTACACACGTGATGCAATCAAATAAACCCAACTTGAGCTTGGAAGACTGACAGATATTTAGGATTTCCCTGTTCTTGTTTTGAGTTTTGTTTTTTATTTTTAAGATTTTATTTTTTATTTTTAAGTAATCTCTACACCCATCGTGGGGCTCGAACTTACAACCTGGAGATGAAGAAGTGCATGTTTCAACCGTGCCAGCCAGGCACCCCAAGATTTCACTGTTGAACGGGGGAGGGGAGAGGGGAGCAGAATACAAAATGATTCAGACTTACTACACTCAACCATATAAAATAATACATAGAAAATTGAAAGAAACGAATATACCTAAATATTTACAGGGGTAACCTCTGATTGTTGATATTATAGATTTTCCCCTCTATTTCTTTATAGTTTCCAGATGTTCCACAATAAGTATATATCAGTTTTATAATTGAACTGATTTTTTTTAGGATACAGTTTCTGTAGCAGTGACAGTCATGTCCTAATTTCATAGTGGAAAAACCCATTTTGGGTCACAGAGCTCTTTAAGACACTGATGGTAGCTATGGGCCTGCTCCCTAGAAGAATGCTCATAAGCTCTTTTTTTTCTTTTTTTTTTTAATATTTTATTTATTTATGAGAGACACAGAGAGAGAGAGGCAGAGGGAGAAACAGGCTCCATGCAGGGAGCCCGAAGCAGGACTCGATCACGCCCTGGGTCAAAGGCAGGCGCCAAACTGCTGAGCCCCCCAGGGATCCCCTGCTCATAAACTCTTAAACATACTGACACCTCATTCTGCATCCCCTTGGGGTGGCCCTGATGCCAAGAAAATGCCCCTCCCTGCCTGTAGGAGGCAGGATGGCTCTGGGGCTAGCAACAACTCATTCTAATCCTGACCAACAATGTTGAAATTTGAAAGAAATGTGTAAATCCAAAATGGAGGGGCGCCTGGGTGGCTCAGTGGTTGAGCATCTGCCTTTGGTTCAAGTCATGATCCTGGGGTCCTGGGATAGAGTCCTGCATCTGGTTCCCTCCAGGGAGCCTGCCTCTCCCTGTGCCTATGTCTCTCTCTGCCTCTCTCTGTGTGTCTCTCATGAATAAATAAAATCTCTCTCTGTGTGTCTCTCATGAATAAATAAAATCTTTAAGAAAAAAAAATGGAAACACTAACAAAAGAAGCCTAGAGGGGAGTATTGGCTATGCTGTCCCAGCTCTGTCCAAGAAGGGGGTTACTCTGACCTGAGCCCCAAGATCCCAATGGCAAGTCTGTCATTCTTGAGGAGACAGCTGTGCTCAGCAGTTAAACATCTCATTCCCCCGGCTCACACCCTGGTTCACATCCCTAGTTCATGAGTGCCTTTAGGAAAAATGTGGCTGCTTTTAGGGCAGAGGTTTATCAACCTGAATCACTCTAAGGGCCAGAAAGGCCCTGAATAGGAAAAATGAACTACCAAGATATAATCAAACTTTATTTTATATGTGATAAGCACAAACATATGATGCCAGAGATTGTACTTTGACATTGGACAAATAGAATTTGGAAGTAGAAATAATTAAAGTTTCATGATTCCTTTCTCTTTAGATTTGGAATCCAACACCTCATATTCCCTTCTCAAGCCCCCAAGGTGTCAATCAAGGTCAGGCTGTGAATCTTGCACAGCAACATGCAGCAGAGAATTCATCTCCGAGTCTTTAACCAGGAGCAAGATTTAGTTTTATGTTGTTTCATAACAGAAAAGAGCTGCTCACAAATGTAGGTACTTCCACACATGGACAGAATCTTTGCATAGTGGTTTTTATATTTAGGGTAACCATTCCCAAGATAATTGTAGAATTCTGGGATCCCAACACCATCATATTTCATTTTCAGTATAGTGTTGCACTGCAATTCAAGAACTTCCATTTGTAGCTCTTCGCTCACATTATTAATATTAATTGAGAAAGGTGAACTGAACAATGTCAGTTCATTTTCATAAAGTTTGAAATCAGAGAACCGTTTTTGGAATTCAGTCTTCAACTCTTTAATTCGGGAAATATAGTTCAGGCCATCTCTTTCATTTTCAGAAACTAATTTCAGCGTAGGGAAGTGGGCCAGACTGTTCCTTGCCAAATGAGTTTCACAAAGACACAGTTTCATTAGCAATGAGTGAATTGAGTCCTACATCTGTGTAACCACTTGTGAAGGCCTTTGCAAAGAAATATCCAGTGTCTTTAGGTAAGTCATAATGTCAACCAAAAAGGGTAAGTCTTTGACCCAATCTTTGCTAGTAAGCTGAGGAGCTGATTTTCCTTTAGAAGACATGAAAATAATCAATTTCTTCCAACAGTTCAAAAAATGGGCACTTCCATCCCATGGGGCAGAACAGGCTTCCATACTGTGCATCTAACTCACTGAACAAAGCACTGAACTTGCTGCAGTCTGAGCCATGGGAAAATATCCAGGTTATGGTATGAATCACTACGTACATGACATGATCCATTTTTAACTTTTTAGCACAAAGTGATTCCTAGAGAATGAGGCCATGCACGGACCTGAGCTCTGTGTCTTTGCAAAGCCCTGACACTCTAGATTTAAGTTTTGTAACACGCTGTTCAACCCCAACCAGTGTAGAATTGCCATCTGTGCTAACATTTACTGTGACCAGTCTACATTAAAATTTTTAAGATTTTTCTCAACACAGACATCATTTCCTGATGCAGTGCCTGTCATGGAAACTGTGTCTAAAAGTTCTTCCATCACATCCAAAGTCTCATCAACACCACGAAAAAATACAGCCAACTGGGGTGGGGAGGGATTACCTCCATCAGCCCTTTCAGGAGCAGCAATGGAGAAAGCCACAAATGATTTAGCTTTTTCTTGCAGCTTGCCCTGTAAGTTCTCTGCCATGTGGCCCACATGCTGCGAAACAGTATCAGCACCTAGTCTTAGACTGGCAAATGCTTGTCTCTGTTCAGGGCACATAATTTCCACTGCACTCAACAGACATTCCTTTATAAACTCGCCATCTGTAAAAGGTTTTGATGCCGGGGCAATTTTCTCACTTAATATATAACTGCATTTCATAGCAGCATCATTTATTTTATTCATGTTCAAAATTAAGTCATGTTGAAATTTCTGTCTTTTTTTCAGTTCGTTAAGTTTTTTTATCACACATCTTTTCTGTATATCCATCGTGGTTCCTACTATGGTTTGTTTCATAATGGCGCCTGAGGTTAAATTTCTTCAACACACTCTTTGTTTGCATATTAAACACGTAGGAAAAAAATAAAATAAAATAAAATAAAATAAAATAAACATGTAGGAACATTCTTGACCTCCACAAAGAAATAAGCTTGCTCCCATTTTTCTTGAAACGTGTGGCTTTCTTGTTCTAGCTTTCATTTTCCCACTTTTGAAAGACACAAACGCATAATAATAAAATGTCACCTTTACGAAAAGTACTACTTTGCAAGAGAAAAGTATTGGCTCTATTTTTTCAAAGTCTAAGTGTGTTTACTCCTTAGAAGTGGAGAAGTGAGAATCACGGGGATTATAGGAAACAGCTAAGAAGAAACCTCTGATTCTCCAGTGCACACAACTCTAGGAATTGGGTAGGTTGCATGTAGGAATGCAACCCTAGGGCACTGGTTTCCTGATGCAGTACCGAAAGAGGCTGGGAATCCAGATTTCTATGTGAAATTCCTTGATTCTTAAAAATATTCATAATAAATTGGGCTTTTTTCCCCCCTATAGATACTATCTAAGCTACAACATCTATCCCTCAGATTAGGCAGAGTAGGGACATTGGTTTGGGGGTCTCTTGTTTAAACCTGACAAAAAGTGGGATCCCTGGGTGGCTTAGCAGTTTGGCGCCTGCCTTCAGACCAGAGTGTGATCCTGGAGTCCTGGGATGGGGTCCCACATCGGGCTCCCTGCAGGGAGCCTGCTTCTCCCTCTGCCTGTGTCTCTGCCTCTCTCTTTCTCTCTCTCTCTCATGAATAAATAAAATCTTTTAAATAAATAAACAAACCTGACAAAAACTCTAGTTGAAGAGAATGAAATGTCTAAAGAGAATTAAATAGCTGATTCTGAAACCACAGGTTTAAAAGCCTGTCCAAACAGAAACCTAGAAGGTACCCAAAGAGGGGAGCTAAGCTGATGTATCTCAAAGCGCATGTTTTTGCAGACTTCAAGGTTATAGTTAATTAGAATACTCATTCACTTGATAGGAGGATGATTTACACGTTTTTCATACAGGGAGAAATTTTATTTAAGAAGGTTTTGAATAAGAAATTTTATTTAAGTGTGTCTATCCTCCTGTTAGTGCCTCTCTGGGGAACCTTGCTAACAACCCTGGAAAGTCTCAGTCTATAGAGCTTTAGCATCCCTTACTTTTCTACACATTCTGTTCTTCCTGCCTCTCTCTTCTTAGCTTTGACTTTTCTCTCCAGCATGGTCCAGAACTATGGCAAGCCCACCGGTCTTTGTTCCTTGCTTCTCTTCTACGGCTTGCTCTGCATCAGCCTGTGACTTGAAGTCAACATAGGCAATCCTGCAATTGTGGGGGTGGGATCAGGGAGAGAAGAAAGAATAGTCAAGATTTAGTATTCTTGTCTTCTGATTTAGTAATACACATACAAGACAAAATACAAAAGGTAGAAAAGGATATGAAGTGTGCCTTCTGTCCAATTTCTTTCCTTATGGGCAGCATGCCATATATATAAAAGCAAATGTACATATATATATATATACACACTCTATTTTTCAAAGATTGGGATATAATTTACATATCATAAAATTTACAATGAGGGGCTCGTGGCTGGCTCAGTCAGTGGAGTGTGCAACTCTTGATCTCAAGGTCATGAGTTCAAGTCTCACATTGGGTATAGGGATTATTTAAAAATGAAATCTTAAAAAAATAAAAAGTGTATAATGGTTTCTAGTATATTTACAGAATTCTAGAACCATCACCATGATCTAATTTTGGAACATATTTATCATCCCCCCACCAAAGTATCCATTAGCAGTCATTCCTTATTCCCTCCAACTCATTCCCATCCCCTGGCCCAACTACTATGCTACCTGCCTATTCTGGACATTCCATAGAAATGGGATCATATGAATATGCAATCTTTTGTGACTGGCTTCTTTCACTTAGCCTAATGTTTTCCAGACTCATCCAAGTTATAGCATATGTCAGTACTTCATCCCTCGTTATGCCAGGATACTATTACCTTGTGTGGAAATGCCATGTTTTGTTTATCCATTCATCAACTGGTTGATATTTGGGGTTGTTTCCACTTTTTTTGGCTATTATGACTGAAGGTGATATGAACATGTGGTTAGAAGTGTGCAGCTATTTGTTTTCATTTTGGAGGGGGTATACACCTAGTAGAACTGCTGCACCATATGGCAACTGTTTAACATTTTGAGAAATTGCCAAATAGTTTTCCAAAGAAACTGCACTATTTTATTTTACATTCCCACCGGCAATGAATAAGGGTTCCAATTTCCCTGTAGCCTTGTCAACACTTATTATTGCCTGCCTTTCTTATTACAGCCACTCAGATGGGCGTGAAGTGGGATCACACCATGGTTTTGATTTGCATTTCCTTAACAACTCATGTCGAGCATCTTTTCATGTTCTTATTGGCCATCCATATACTTTGGAGAAATGTCCATTCAAGCTCTTTGCCCATTTTTTAATTAGTTAGTCTTATTATTGAGTTGGGAGAGTTCTTCACAAATTCCAAATCCAAGGCTCTTAGAAGATATATGATTTGCCATATTTTCTCTCAGTCTGCAGAGGGTTCTTTTTTACTTTTTGTGTAGTGTCCTCTGGAGTATAAATGCTTTCAATTTTGATAAAGCCCAACTTGTCAATCTTCTGTTTTATCATCAGCACAACACCCCAACCTAGGATCACAAGGATTTACTCCTGTGTTTTCGCCATAGTTTTGTTTTAGCTCTTACATTTGGGTCTTTGATTGATTTCGAGTTAATGTTTGTAGAGTTAAGTCCTCCATTATGTTTTTACATGAAAGAGAATATTAAACACACTGTTCTATATCTTGCCTTTATATTGGAGATTATTTTCCATTAGTACATAAAGTGCTGTTTCACTTCTTTTTTCAACTGCATAGTACAGTATCTTTTGGATGTACCAGAAAATTTCAGCCAGTTTTCCATTGATAGATGTTCAGGTTAATTCTAATTTTGCATCAACCAACTTTGTAATACATTATGTCACGTGTCTATCTGTGGGATAAATTCTTAGGAGTGTAATTGCAGGATAAAATGATACATGCAACTATAACTAAGAAATACCAACTCATCTCCACAGGCACTTCACCAATCTTCCTTCTACCAACGAAGTCTGAGTTTGCCAGTTTCTCTAACCCTCCTCAATACTATGGTAATGCTTTTTGATCTCTGAACACCTAATAGTAATAGGTAAAATGTTACAACTAAATTAAATTAATTAAAATTGCCTTTTAACTTACAATTCTTTTAGTATGTGTGAGGATGAGTATTTTTTTATGCTCAAAAGAAAATTCCTTTTCTGTGACCTACCTGTTCATAATTTGTTAATATTTTTACGCGGTTGTTATTCTTTTTTTTTTTTTTTTTTTTTTTTTTTTTGCGGTTGTTATTCTTTTTTAAAAGATTTTATTTATTTTAGAGAGAGACAGAAAGAATATGAGCAGGAGGGGCAGAGGGAGAGAAAGAATCTCAAGCTGACTCCAGGCTGAGCACTGAGCCCAACATGAGGCTCAATCCCATGAGCCCAAGATCATGACCTGAGCCAAAACCAAGAGTCAAATGTTCAACAGACTGCACCATCCAGTCGCCCCTGTTGGTCTTTTTTTTACTGATTTGTGAGATGCATTTTATCTATCAGAAAATTAGCCCTCAGTTTTAAAAGAAATCATGATTTTTTTTCCTGGTTTGTCATTTGTCTTTCGACTTTGCTTATGGGATTTCCTCTACTCCCCCACCCCGCCCCATGTAGAAGTGTTTTATATTTATGCAGTCAAATTTATCTGTTCTTTTATAACTTCCAGGATTTGTGTCATACTTAACAGACTTCCCCTTCTTGAAGCTTACTAAAAACAAACAAAACAAAAACATTCTCCACATCTCCCTCTACTACTTTATCATTTCATATTTTCATTGTAATCCTTCACGAACCTGTAACTTACTTTGGTGAAAGATATGGAGTAAGAAAAAAAAAGAAAAAAAAAAGATATGGAGTAAGGATCTGTTGAGTAAGCATATTCTTGAAGAATGCACCACACTCTCTTCTGACATAGGTATTATGCTTTTATTTAATATGGTCATGGATTCCCTGGCATCTCCTATCTTCCTTTTGTAATAATTCTTTATGTAAAGGAATGATTCTAAAGACTTAAGTATATCTAATCAAAAGGTAACTAACATTAGAGAAATTCTATGGCTTTTGCAGCAACTTTTCATTTTGTCATTTTCCAGTATTGCTGACTACATGCATGGCAGAGAGCCCCAAATCCCCTCACACTAAACATTGACAATTGCAAATTGCTAACAATATGGGATTTATCCTTTCAGACTTGTTTTCTCAATTGGCAGGATTCTTTTCTAGAGCTTATGTTATTCAGAATATACTGGTAGACTAGTCTAAAATAGACTATTTTAGACTTCACCTATACCAACAATTTTCACTTAAATGTATCTGTAATCCTGATATGCAAGCTGCACCTCATTAAGAAATCCTTCAAAATAGGGGCCCCTGGCTGGCTCAATCGTTGGAGCATGCAACTCTTGATCTTGGGGTTGTGAGTTCAAACCTCACACTGGGTGTAGAGATTACTTAAAAATAAAATCTTAAAAAAAATTCCTTCAAAATACATCCCACTCCATCCTTTCTAATTTTACCACATTCACCTCTTACTCTACCAAAGCCTAGCTACACGGTGCTAGTGTTTCTTTGATTGTTACAACACAGTTCTAATGGACCAATTCAGTGCTGTTTTGGTATCTGTCCAGGCAAGTCAGCAAACATGGTGTTTCATTAGCGTCAACCCTGGAGAGAGAAGAATGGAGGTAATCTATTACTGAATTCATCTAATCTTCAATCTTAAACTTTGTAGAATAAATGTTCATTTCTCAATGACACTACCACCGTTTTCTAGAAGCTTCTGGCTGTCCATTTATGATGCTCCCTTCAGTTTTCTATGCCTGCTGGTAGAAAGGTTGGATAACTACTCTTCCCTTCCCTAAAATCAGGCATTAAGTGATATAGGAGAATGCAATGTAATTCTGTTATGTCTGAATTCAGTAGAAATACACTCTTTTTCAATATAGGTACAAAACACATGTTTTACTTGTCCTATTCTTCCTCACCAATCTGATTTGAAAGGCATCCTTAAACACATCTTTTGAGTCATGTTGAGTGGCTGTCAGGCATGTTCTTGATCAAAAGTGTTTTGGCATTCAGATCTACATTAACACAGAAGAGTATTTTTAGTCTGGGTTCAGATCTAACAAGCATCGAAAATTCTCTAAAAGAGAAAAAAACACTTCTCCAAGAGTTGGAGAGCGTTAATAGCAATACATATTCCTTCATTTAACAAATATTTGGACACATATCTGGGCGACAGCTATGCTACATGCTACATGAAAAAAGACTTACCCTCTACTCTCGGGAATGTGGTCTTACTGGGGGAAAAGGCTATGTAAGCAAACAGTCACATAATTACAAACTCTGGAAAGTGCCAAGAAGGAAAAGTAAAAAGGGAAATGAGAGCATCTAGTAAAGACTTAACCTAGGGGCACCTGGCTGGCTCAGTCAGATGAGCATGTGATTCTTGATCTCCGGGTTGTGAGTTTGAGCCCCAGGATGGGTAAAGAGATTACTTAAAATAAATAAAGTTAAAACAAACAAACAAACAGGGGTGCGTGGGCAGCTCAGTCAGTTAAGCATTTAACTCTTGATTTCGGCTCAGGTCATAATCTCATCAGGGTTGTGGGACTGAGTTCTATGTTGAGCGCCACGCTCAGTATGGAACCTGGCTAAAGATTCTCTCTCTCCTTCTCCCTCTGCTTGTCCTTGTTTATGTTCTCTCTCTCAAAAAAAAAAAAAAAAAAAAAGTCCCACCTAGACTCCACCACCGCCCCCCCGCCCCCCAAAAGGACTTAACCTAGTCTGGTAGTAAGGGAAATTTTTTCTGATCTTGAGGAAATGAACTTTAAGCTGTGATTCCATGGATGGGCTTCAGGTAGCCAGGGAATGAGTCCCAGAGACAACATTATGGCAAAGAAGGTAAGGTACATAATGACATAATGAAGGTAAGGTACAGTAGACAAAGAACATTATGACAGGGAAGGTGAGCCATACAGCTATAGCATAGAGGGTGATAGCAATGTAGATAAAGTTTGTGCTGTGCAAGTAGGTGACCTGGTAGTAACTGACTACTTGCACAGAGTAAAAATCCGAGACTCCTTCCTGACCCAGAGTCTTCTAGATACACAAGTATCTATAAACAATTACCTTATTTGTATACCTTTCTTTACTTCCTTTCCTTTTGGTTTTCTCAATTTAATTTCATACCCAAGGACCTTTGTCTCACTAAGTTTCAAGGCTTTTCTCTGGTCATCAGCAGATTTAAAATTTACATAACCAAATTTCCTACAGAGATGTAAAAGAAAAAGGAAAAAAAAAACACCTAGGTAAGATGTAGAGGCACGACTCTAGTTGGCTAGTCACACTGGATGTGAAAGTGGAAGTCAGCACTGAGTCATTACAATTTAAAACCAAGGCTCCACCAGCTAGCAATATAAATGTCATAAAGAAACCAGAGAGGAATGGTTCTCACCCTGGGGCAAGTTAGACAAGGGCTAGAGACATTTCTGGCTGTCACAACTGCAGGAGTGCTAGTATGCAGTGGGTGGAATCCATAGCCTGCAATCCACTAGACAGTCCCCCGCCACAAAGAATTATCTGGCCCAAAATGTTAACAGTGCCAAAATCGAGAAACCCTGTCCTGGAGCAAGGACTAAGAGTCAGTACAAATTCACCTGTTGAAATCTTTATTAGTTTTCTGTTTAGCCAACTGACCCAATTTAACCGAAAGCTATAGAAAATGAAGCTTGAAATTATGAGGTTTTGAATTTTTGTTTTAAGAAACAGCCATCTACATTTGCGAATTGGAACAAAAATATCACTCGTAATGAGGAATGTGTTAGCAAACCGAAGGGCTACTACAAATATATTTTTTAATGCAAAAGAAATTCGTATTTCCTGCAAATGCAACAGTATTACAAAATATAGTTAACAAAAACCGTACTGGCAATGTGACAAAAGTCGTGGCAGAGGCTCTGGAGCCAGAGTGCTGTACTTAAATCCTAGCTTGGCCATTGTCTAGCCATGTGATACGGGGCACATTACTTAACTTTTCTGTGCCTAAAATTTCTCCTCTGTGAAATGGGGATAATGTCAGTGATTACCACTGAGGATTGTCTTAACAGATCCAGTGACTCACTCTGAACTGGTCATAAGGAAGGTCTAAGTAAGGAATTAGAAACAATGCCTGGAATAGTGAATGCTCAGTGAGTTCACTATTATCATTATCTTTTTGTTTTTACCTAGGACAGTCTGAGTACTATATGCTCACATCCAAGAATATGCTTCTGATACAAAAGAAGTGAGAAAGATAAAATTCGAATCAGCAAAAAAGGAGGAGTGATACAGGACCCATATGTGCCACCAGAGCTAGGGGGCTGTGACTAAAGGTGTGATTCGCTTTAAAGTAGTTTGGGGCAAATAACATTGCTCACAGTGGAAAATCACGAAACTATGGTTCTGTGAAGACAAGGAAAAATCTCAGGATTATGTTAACATTTCAATTGGAAAAATGGGATAGCAGAGTTTAATCTAATGGGTTTTCTAAGGGTCACCAAAGGGTTTTAAATACATTAGTCTGTCTTATCCATGGCTTCAGTTACCCACAGTCAACTGTGTGGTCTGGAAGTAGATGATTCTCTTTCTGACCTAGCATCAAAAGGTCAATAGTACTCTAATGCTAGGTCACGATGCCTATGCCATGGACCTCACTTCATCTCATCATAGAGACGTTTTATCATCTCATATCATCACAATGAGGGCGAATATGGTACAGTGAGATATTTTGTGAGGTTCGAGAAACCACATTCATATAACTTTCATTAGAGGATATTGCTGTAATTATTCTACTTGTTATATTATTATTAATCTCTTATGGTGGCCAATTTATAAATTAAACTTTATCACTGATATGTATGTAAAAGAAACAACATAGTGCATGTAGGGTTCAGTACTATCTGTGGCTTCAGGTATCCACCAGGGGTCTTATAATGTATCCTTGAGGATACGAGACTACTATACTCACTCTGAACTGCAAGAGGCTGAGGTAAAACCCCTCCAAAGGGTAAAGAGCAGGTCACAAAAGGATTTGACAACACAAAAGTCTAGCAACCCACAACGAAACAGAAAGTTACAGGAACTCCTAATTCTTCCAGGGATAATAATGCTGGGCTGATAAACTTGATATTCTTAATTTATTGGAATTTACCTGGACAAGCCAACTCTGACACCAACAACTATGAGATCATTTTTAGCAAAAAATTCACTGAGACCAGTTTTTTTGGTTCGGCAGTGGTTTTGGTGAAATTCAGGTTTCCAACAAACAGTTTGAAAGTTACAGGTAGTTCAACTGCCATATGAAAGGTTAAAAAAAAAGAAAAGAAAAAAAGGAACTCAAACTGTTCAGAAACAATGATGCTACAAGAAAATTCTATTAAAGATTCTGGCATATTGTAATAACCAAACTGCAATAAAAATCCCCTTGTTTGCCACTTGGGCTTTTACTCTGTCCACAAGTATCAAACCTACACTACATCTATTCTGTTAATATGAAATTCTCTATGTTTTGTTTGTGCTTTAAAACACAGTAAAAGGGGATCCCTGGGTGGCGCAGCGGTTTGGCGCCTGCCTTTGGCCCAGGGCGGGATCCTGGAGACCCAGGATCGAATCCCACGTCAGGCTCCCGGTGCATGGAGCCTGCTTCTCCCTCTGCCTAAGTCTCTGCCTCTCTCTCTCTCTCTCTCTCTGTGACTATCATAAATAAATAAAAATAAAAAAAATAAAAAAATATATATTAAAAAAAAATAATAATAAAATAAAATAAAATAAAACACAGTAAAGGGACGCCTGGGTGGGTCAGCAGTTGAGCATCTGCCTTTGGCTCAGAGCGTGATCCTGGGGTCCTGGGATCGAGTCCCACATCGGGCTCCCTGCATGGAGCCTGCTTCTCCCTCTGCCTATGTGTCTGCCTCTCTCTCTGTGTCTCTCATAAATAAATAAATAAAATCTTAAAAAAAAACCACACACAGCAAAGAAGTTACCTTCCAATTTCTGTTTTTTGGTTTCATGGAAGCCTTCTGTTTGGCCATTTCCTTCTTCTGTTTATCAGGTGTTTTTTTGATAGGCTCTGTGGGCAAAAGTCAGAATATTATATTTTTAATGATCTGTCTGTATCACTAATGAGTTAACTGGAAGCTTTTACTCTATCCACAAATATCACACCTATGGTAATACCTACTCTTCACAAGACATACAAATTAGCTCTAGACAAGAGTACTTATAAAAGCATTTATAAATTAATTAGAACATTCTTCAAGTTCCTAAAAGACATCCAACAACCCCTGCCCAAGGGCTTCCCTTACAACTCTAATTCCTTGATATGGACCATCCCTCAATTGAGCTGATTTAGGCCATCCTGGCCTTCCTCTTTCTCTCCCTCCTCACATCCTTTGTCATCACTGCCCTTGTCCTGCTCGTCTTCCCTGACGCCCCCAGGAAGGACTGTTCTCGTTCTCCCTCTGGCCCATGCAGAACATACACCTTTTTCAGAATCTAAATGAAAACCCACCTAACCAATGGCTCCCACACACTTGTTGAGAATAACAAATTATTCTTTCAGAGAAACTGCTCATAAATCTGACTATAATACACAAACCTAAGGAAAAAATTCAATGCCACTTTAACCTCCTTTTTTGAAATAATTTTAAAGGTACTGCCATTGTATTTAAGTAAAACTATTAATAATTACTTCTTTGGAAGCAGTATCATTTAAAATGTTACAGAGACTCAACTCCATCAGGACAAAAACAAAATCACTGACAACTAAGTTTGGGGGACAATTAACTGGCATGGCTCCTATGCACCGGGACAGAAATAATCAATGTAGAAAATTCAGAGAAAACACTGATTCTGATCACTTGGACAGAAGAGGTCAAAGGTCCACTGAGATTCCTCATCGACGAAGCCACACCTGAAAAGTCAGCCAGCAATTGCCAAGGCAACTTTCCGAAGGGTGGGTATACTCACAGAACCCGCCCCCAACGGCATATGGAATGGCAAGCAGGGCCGACCCTTGCCATCTGCCAGTTGCTAGCCAGAACAGCCCTGGAAGAGAATTCATCACCTTCTGTATTCTGGCCCAACTCAGCGTTCTTATCTTCCTCTTCCTCATAGCTCCCATTCTCTTTTCATGGTCCTCGAGCTTGGCACCCCTCCTGTCTTTTGGCAATTGGGCCCTGGTGGCTGTCTTCCTGTGTGGTGACAGTTTCTCAGAAAACTTGGGAGCCAGAAACTTTCCCCCCCACTACTTTATTTTTTGGAGTGGTAGTAATCTTCCCACCACTTTTCTGGGGGATGACAATCTGGAAAGAAGTGGCAACACAGCACATCTTCCCTGTGCCCACGGGGGTTACAACCACATTGTACAGTCAGCGAGTACAAGATCTGGTCAGGCACATATGTCAATGTCTATGTTGCTCTCTCTAAGGTGAACTTCTCAATGTGTAGTAAGAGAGCTCCCAGCACCACCTGCCATGCTCACCTAAAGAAAAAGAAAAAGAAAAAAAAATCCTAGACTTCACTTAGAGCTATCAAATCAGAATCTTTACAGGGAAGGAACTAGAACTAGGTTACTAGAAGTTTTCAAGCTACTGCCCTAGGAAAATATACCAAGTCAATTACTGTTTAGGTGGCTCCACACACCATCAGAGTGCTCTTTGGTTTTTGTTTTATTTTTTTGTTGTTTTTTTGTTTGGTTTTGGGTTTTTTTTGTTTTTGTTTTTTTAAGATTTTATTTATTTATTCATAAGAGGCATGGGGCTGGGGGCAGAGACACAGACAGAGGGAGAAGCAGGCTCCACACAGGGAGCCCGAAGTGGGACTCGATCCCAGGACCCCGGGTCATGCCCTGGGCTGGAGGCAGGTACCAAACCGCTGAGCCACCCAGGGATCCCCTGGTTTTTGTTTTATTTTATTTTATTTTATTTTTTTATTTTTAAAGGAGGTTCCAGGCCTCATTCCTTTTTTTTTTTTTTTTTTTTAATTTTTATTTATTTATGATAGTCACAGAGAGAAAGCGAGAGGCAGAGACATAGGCAGAGGGAGAAGCAGGCTCCATGCACCGGGAGCCCGATGTGGGATTCGATCCCAGGTCTCCAGGATCGCGCCCTGGGCCAAAGGCAGGTGCTAAACCGCTGCGCCACCCAAGGATCCCCCTGGTTTTTGTTTTAAAGATTTTATTTTTAAGTAATCTCTATACCCACTCTTTGCATACAAATAAATACCAAAGTGAAGAGCCCCCCATTACAGGCAACTGGAACATACAGAGGAACAAGAGCCAAGCCCCAAAGATTGGGCCTCATGCTTCCTAATTATATCATCAATTCCCAACCCACAGCTATTAATAACTGGGCATGGTATTATAAAACTAAATAACTAAAGATAAAAATTTTAGGGGCACCTGGGTGGCACAGTCAATTAAGCATCCAACTTGGTTTCAGCGCAGGTCATAATCTCATGGTCGTGCGATTGAACTCTGCATCTGGCTTCACCACAATCAGCACAGAGTCTGCTTGAGATTTTCTCCTTCTCCCTCTGCCCCTGCGCCTGCCCCCATGCTCTCTCTCTCTCTCAAATAAATAAATCTTAAAAAAAAAAAAAAAAGTTAGCAAAACACTGAAGTCTCACCATACACAAAAGGACGAAATGAAGAAACATGGGCAATAAATAAAACTAGTGTCTTTATCTTGCCAGTGTTAATTCAGAATGTCATAATGGAGGGAAGGCATTACTGGTTATGGGCTGAGAGATATCCCACTAAAATCCATATGTCAAAGTCTTAATCCACAGTATATAAGAATATTACTGTATTTGGAGACAGGCCTTTAAAGAAGTAATTAAGTTAAAATGAGGTCATTGGAATAGGCTCTAATACAATATGGCTGCTGCCCTTTTAAGAGATTAGGCCACAGATGACAAATGACCATGTGAAGACTTAGCAAGAAGGCTGACATTTACAAACCAAGGAGAGAGGCCTCAGAAGAAACCAAACCTACCAATACCTTCATCTTCAACTTCCAGTCTTCAGAATTGTTAGAAAATAAATTTCTGTTGTTTCAGCCACCCAGTCTGTGAAATTTTGCTAAGACAACCCTAGCAAACGAATATAACTGGTATATATAGCTCTCAATCCATATCACAGGAAGAGATAAGTAACTACAATGTGATTAGCATTACTGGTTATGAACACAATTTACAGGCAAGCAGATGAGGGACCAGTTCATCTGGCATGGGAATGATATGGGATCAGGGATATTATGGGAAAGAGATGAGGGTTTTATTTATTTTATTTTTTTAGTAATCCCTACACTGAATGTGGGGCTCAAACTCATGACCCCTAGATGAAGAGTAGCATGCTCTTCCAACTGAAGCAGCTAGGCACCCCAAGAGACAAGGGTTTTAATGAAATAATTTCAATGAGCCAACTTTAGAGTCTGGTTACTCTAAAAGTTCATTTAACTGTGGGAGTACTTCTATGCTGCACCAATCAGAGGAAACCATTATAGGAATCACAATTTAAAGAGGAATGACCGGGCGGCCCCGGTGGCTCTGCGGTTTAGCGCCACCTTCAGCCCAGTGCCTGATCCTGGAGACCTGGGATGGGAGTCCCACATCAGGTTCCCTGCATGAGCCTGCTTCTCCTTCTGCCTGTGTCTCTGCCTCTCTCTGTCTCTCATTAATAAATAAGTAAAATCTTTAAAAAAAAAAAAAAAAAAAGAAAGAAAGAAAGAGGAATGACCAAAGGTAACCAGTGTGAACAGTCTAGAACATCACATACATACCAACCTAAGGAAAATATAATGTGATTACTCCTGTTTTCTTCCAAGAACCAGAGTCTGGATTCCAAAGCAAAAGTTGCATTCACCAAGAATTTTCTGATTGTTATAAAAGTTAATGCAACATATTGTGAACATCACAATACAGTAGATGCTCTCTTAACTGTGTCTTAACTATGTCTACCTAACCAACTCATACTAACCTACATTTATGGCTAGACTGAATGACAGTCTCATTTCCAAACAAGACTTACTAACTTGATGTCTGTGAAATGCTAAGTACATGTGGCTAGCAGGTTCTTCTG
Source organism: Canis aureus (assembly GCF_053574225.1). Classification (NCBI taxonomy): domain Eukaryota; kingdom Metazoa; phylum Chordata; class Mammalia; order Carnivora; family Canidae; genus Canis; species Canis aureus. The sequence continues at coordinate 44,477,008 of NC_135634.1, forward strand.
TGGTATTCACAGAACACCTGGCCATTTCTGTTTCCATAAGCTAAAGTATATCCTTAATAAGCATCAGTGGTGTTTGTTCCAAACCTGTACATGACTGTTGTATTTGCGGTTTCAACTGCATAATAAAATCATATAAACCAATCAAATTAATGCAAAAAGTAAGTTAATCTGTGAAAACCACTTTGAATGTTTCAGACATATTTGATAAAGCTTAAAAATGCCACTGTAGTCAAATTAGGTGTGGGTGAGCAACCATAAAAAGATGGGGAAAAAAGTAAAAATGCTGGAGTATTCTAATTGCTTTACTAGTTTTTTTTTTTTTTTTTTTAAGATTTTATTTATTCATTCATAGAGACACAGAGAGAGGCAGAGACACAGAAAGAGGGAGAAGCAGGCTCCATGCAGGGAGCCCGACGCGGGACTCCATTCCTGGGTCTCCAGGATCACACCCTGGCTACAGGTGGCGCTAAACCGCTGTGCCACCAGGGCTGCCCCTTTACTAGTTTTTTAAAGTTTTGTTTTGCCTTAAAGAAACAAACTTTGGGGCACCTGCCTGGTTGAGTCAGCAGAGTATTCAGCTCTTGATCTTGGGGTCATGAGTCCGGCCCCACAGTTGGATGCAGAGATCACTTAAATAAAAACTCAAAAACAGACAAACTTCAAATTACAGAAGATGCACTTATGAGTGTACTCTGTACTGGGAAGACAAACTACTCCCAACACTGAACCCCAAGTCAAAAAACAAGGCCTTAGTCCCACATCAAAATATTGGTAAATGAATACACATTTAACATGTTTTAAATTGAAATCAGAAGGCATGTATGGGTAATTTACTTTTGATTACAACTACTAGATTGAATGGGGTTGAAGAAAGTTTCTATTATACAACTGGCTGTTCAAAGCAAACAATAAATAACATGCTGGCTGCCTCTCAAAACAAGTTGCTTGGGGCGGGGGAGGGGACGGGTGGAGGCAGGAGGAAAACCAAAAATGTGAATCAGGAAGTGGGTAGGGACTTTGGATTTGGCAGAACTATGTATGATCCCAGCTCTGTCACTTATTAATTATAAAACCATGAGCAAAGGGGCGCCTGGGTGGCTCCATGATTGAGCATCTGCCTTTAGCTCAAGTAATGATCCTGGGGTCCAGGGATCGCATTGGGCTCCCCTGGAGGAGCCTGCTTCTCCCTCTGCCTGTGTCTCTGCCTCTCTCTGTGTGTCTCTCATGAATAAATAAATAAAATCTTTATTTAAAAAAAAAGAAGAAAACTATGAGCAATTAAGTTAATGGCTAAATCTATTTTCCCACGTAGAAAACAGAGCTGATGATACCTGCCTAATACAGTCACTGGGAAAATGAAATGAGATGCATTAAACCCCCACAGTGGCTACACACATGAAGCATTCACTGTTCACAGGCTGTGTACCCACTCACCCATCCCAGTTCTTTTAGGACTCATCTCAAACCTATCCATATTCAAATACTAACACAGGGGCGCCTGGGTGGCTCAGTGGGTTAAGCATTCGCCTTTGGCTCAGGTCATGATCTTAGGATCCTGGGATCCTGCCCTAGATTGGGCTCCCTGTTCAGTGAGGAGCCTGCTTCTCCCTCTCCTACTCCCCCTGCTTGTGCTCTCTGTCTCTGTCAAATAAAATCTTAAAAAACAAAAAGAAAAACTACCACAAAGGCTCCCAGCCAGAAGCAGAAAACATAGTAGAGACCTAAATATTTGTCAAAAGAATAAATATGGAAACACAGATGTTTGACAGGCACACAAACTAATGGAATTTAATGAGGCAATTCTAAGAATCTAGAGTTTCTTTCAAACCAGTATTTCCAGGCAACCAAAAGGACTTTTTTTTTTTCTTTTTTTTTTTATGATAGTCACACAGAGAGAGATTGAGAGAGAGAGAGAGAGGCAGAGACACAGGCAGAGGGAGAAGCAGGCTCCATGCACCGGGAGCCCAACGTGGGATTCGATCCCCGGTCTCCAGGATCGCGCCCTGGGCCAAAGGCAGGCGCCAAACCGCTGCGCCACCCAGGGATCTTAAAGGACTTTTCAAACAAAAAAATATTTTTGCATTCCCTCCAAACAAACCTCACTTCTCACAATGTATTATTCTTCTTACTTGATACTAGTATTTAATTTGCTCACGTTCTGTTTGGAATTCTTGCATCTACCTTCATGGCAGTGGTCTGCAATTTTTTTTTTCCCCATAAAAATGACGGTGTCCGATTTTGGTAGAGTCTAGGGTGGGCTTGTAAAACTAGTCAGAAAGTGTTCACAATACCACTTTGACGATTAAAACAAGGCAGTTCCAACTGTTTTACTCTGGATTTTGATTGTTGACCTTAGTTAAGTTGTGCTCTGCACCGTATATACAATTACCTCATCTCTACCTCCACGGTCCTTGTCTTCCCACATCTCATCTTCCCCATCTTCTAACTCCTTTGGAGAAAAAAAAAAAAAAACTCATTTTCTTCAATTCACCTGGATTTTTTTTCCTCTGCTTAAAATGGACACAATTATTAGGCTCATCAGAGGCCTTCAACACTCCATACTATCCATGTTTTCCCTCTAGGATCTGGATTAAGTTTCTATTTATAATAAACACGTTAGGCTTCATCCTAGAGTTACTTTCGATCGGAATCTTTTACCCATGCCACCGAGCATCAAAATATAGAGAAAAAGATCATTTTTGGCCTATGTCTGTAGGTCAGAGGTCCCATACCTTGTCTTTTGCCACGATCTAGAAAATGGAGAACTCCTCGAGGTTATCAGGCAAGCTTCCAAGAATTCCTCCCTTTTCCCTCTCATTCTGCTCCCTTCAACACGCGTTTTCAAATAATTTCGTTTTTAAAAAAATTGGTTCCACCACCAGGTGCTCAAATGAAGGAACAGAGGGCCAAAATAAAGCCCCCTGACGGTAAAAACTCAGCACCAACAGTTCAAGGGTCTTTATCTTTGCAGAAGGAGGACCCAGGGCGAAGTGGAGCAGCGCCCATCCCCACCCACCTGCAAACGTGCAGCACACATTAGGAGTCGCACAGCAGAACCCAGAACCGCGCTTCCCGGGGAAACCCGCACAGTCTCGCCGCTCCCCCGAGAGGTGACCGCGGGCGCACGGCCCCGCCCACCCAGAGCCACCGCGCGAGGCGGAGCCGGGCGGGAGGCCCCGGAAGCGCCCTCCGCTGCCCGCAGGCGCCGACAGGTCGAGAGCGCCCTCCCAGCGGCGGCCCGGGATGGAGGCCCCGGCGGCGCACACGCACACTCCGGAAGGAGACGGTTGCCCTAGTAACTCCGCCTCGGCCAATCAGAGCTCGCGCCGCCTCTGGGCCAATCCCGAGCCGGGACGGAGAGGCGCGCGCCTGGGGGCGGGGCCTCGAGTCACGGCCGCCGCTGCTGCGCCTGCGCGCAGGGCGGACATGTTGGTCGGTTCGTCCGGGTTCGTGTGCGGCGTGTGCGGCGTTTCCCCGGTTGGTGGGGGGCAAGGTGTGGCTCCTGCTACGTTCAGGCACCTGGCGGTGGGTCCGGAAAACGTGACTAAGGGTCATAAAAGCCGCCACTCATCGCGGGCTCGTGGGCGAGGCGGTTAGGCCGCAGCCCGCGCGGCGGGGCAGGTGGAGTCCTCTCGCCCTTTTCAGCCGAGACGGAGGCGCGGGAGGGCTCGGGGTGCGCAGTCGGCCCCGCTCCCTCCCCGGGTCTCCCGGCGCCGTGGAAGCCGCGGTAGCCAAAGTCCCCAGGGCCTGCGTGGCCCCGGGCTGTGTTGCCTTTCGCACGTTTTATCATGGACGTTTCCAAACAAGTTTACATTTTTTTAAAGATTTATTTATCTATTTATTTATTTTAGACACACAGAGAGAGAGGCAGAGACACAGGCAGAGGGAGAGGCAGGCTCCATGCAGGGAGCCCGATGCGGGACCCGATCCCGGGACTCCAGGATCGCGCCCTGGGCAAAAGGCAGGCGCCAAACCGCTGAGCCACCCAGGGATCCCCTGTTTTTGTTTTGTTTTGTTTTGTTTTGTTGGTTTGTTTTTTTTTTTAATAGTTTCACGTTACACGCAGGGAAATTGAGGCTCACAGAGGTTAAGGAACTCCACCGCTATTGACTCGTATCTTCAATTACTCAATATTGTTTCTTTGAGTTGAAACCATCAATGTGCTTTTTGAGTCACCGTTAGCACCGGTAGTAGGGTCAGGAGGGGGATCAGAATCCTAGGAATTGTCCCCACATTGGGATCTGAAAAAAGCGCCTTGGGATATGTGTGTGTGTTGGGAGTGGGGAGGGCTAGTCCTGAGTAAGGGGCCTTGCTCTGATTTTCTTTTCTTTTCTTTTCTTTTCTTTTTTTTTTTTTTTTTGGTCTGGTTCTTAGCTTCAGAAAGTCCTAAACTAGAAGTATAGGAAAAATAATTTGCGTATTTTAGATTTGGTACCTCACCAAAGACTAATCGATGATGGCTCAAAGCAGAAGTGCATTTCACTTACAAATAAAGATGCAAGGTTCAAATGAAATACTAGCAATTTAGCAAGGTAAACCAAGCAGTGTTGACGAAGTAGGATTGAATTCTGGGATACAAGGATGTTTCAAAAAAAAAAAAAACAAGGATGTTTCAGAGCAAAGAGGTCAGATTAAAGGGAGAGAAACACCCTGTCGGTTGAAATAAAGCCTGTGAAAATAAAACATTTAATGACAAGAAGTAGTCTTACTAAAATCAGTGATAAGTGGGGCACCTGGCTGGCTCAGTCAGTAAAGCCTGAGACTCTTGATCTCTGGGTAGTGAGTTCGAGCCCCACGTGTGGCCTAGAGTTTCTTTCCTTCTAAGTTTTTTAAGTTTTTTTTTTTAAGTTTTTTAATTGGTAAAAGAGCTAAGCTTTTCTTTTTTTTTTTTTTTTTTTAAATTTATTTATGATAGTCACACAGAGAGACAGAGGCAGAGACACAAGCAGAGGGAGAAGCAGGCTCCATGCACCGGGAGCCCGACGTGGGATTCGATCCCGGGTCTCCAGGAGGACGCCCTGGGCCAAAGGCAGGCGCCAAACCACTGCGCCACCCAGGGATCCCGACAGCTTGGCTTTTCAATGTCATTCCTAGGGAACAAAGGAATATCTGTAAATGAAATTAAGACATATTTGACCACCTTATGATTTTAAAGTTTTGGATGCAAACGTGTCTGCAAATATAAGGAAGGGGCACCTGGTGGCTCAGTTGTTTAAGCGTCTGCTTTCCACTCAGGTCATGATCCTGGGGTCCTGGGATCGATCCCCCCATTTGGGCTCTGTTCAGTGGTGGAGTCTGCTTCTCTCTCTTGCTCTCCCACTCTCCATTCTTGTGCTCTCTGTCAAGTAAATATAAGGAATAAATTGGAAAGAAATATTTATAATATATGTAACAAAACCAGTGTCAGAATATGAAAGCTATAAATCAGTAAGAAAAAGACAAAGATGGGCAAAGAATATGAAAAGCCATTTTCTTTCTTTTTTTTTCTTTAAGATTTTAAAGACCCTGGGATCATGGCCTGAGCTGAAGGCAGACACCTAACTGACTGAGCCACCCGGGCACCCCTGAAAAGCAATTTTCAAAAGAAATTTAAGTAGCATATAAAGGTATAAAAAAATGCTCTACTATACAACCATTAGGGAAACATAACTTAAAATGGTAAGATACTGGGGTGCCTGGGTGGCTCAGTTGGTTAAGCATCTGACTCTTGATTTCAGCTCAGGTCATGATCTCAGGGTCAGGAGATAAGAGCCCCTGGGGCTTTGAGCCTGGTGGGGAGTCTGCTTGAGACTCTTTCCCTCTCCGTCTGCCCCTCCCCCCATCCTGCACATTCTCAATCTTTTTTTAAATATATAAAATAAGCCTCTCTCTCTGCCTCTTATGAATAAATAAAATCTTGTAAATAAATAAACAAATAAACTAATAAGGTCCCATTTGTGTCCATCAGATTAACAGAAATTAAAACATCAAATAAGTGTTTTGGGGTTGTGGGAAGCTGCTACTGTAAGGGAGGAAATCTCTTTTTTTGCTCTACTCTTCTAAATTCTGGGCTGGGGCCCTGTAACAAAGAGATTAACAAGAGAAAAGCATATAAATTTTTTAAGATTTTATTTTATTTATTTGACAGCACAAGCAGGGGGAGTGGGAGAGAGAGACGGCTTCCTGCTGAGTAAGGACCCTGATGCAGGGCTCCATCCCAGGATCCCAACTCAAGGCAAAGGCAGACATCCAATCCACTAAACCACCCAGGTGCCCTAAATTTCTTTACCATAAGTTTTATGGAACATGGAAGCCTTCAAAAGTAAATGCAGGGCAGCCCGGGTGCCGTGATCCAGGGCGTGATCCTGGAGACCCCGGATGGAGTCCCATGTCGGGCTCCCTGCATGGAGCCTGCTTCTCCCTCTGCCTGTGTCTCTGCCTCTCTCCCTCTCTCTCTCTGTGTCTCATGAATAAGTAAATAAAGTCTTAAAAAAAAAAAAAAAGGGAAATGCAGACCTGAAGAAGCAGGTAAGCCTGAGTGGTGGTGGTGTTTAAAGATTATTCACAAGAGGCATAGAGAGGCAGAGACATAGAGGGAGAAGACTCCCCACAGGAAGCATGATGTGGGACTCGTTCTCCGGACTGGGATCACACCCTGAGCCAAAGACAGACGCCCAATCGCTGAGCCACCCAGGTGTCCCAGCCTGAGTTTTTATGCTATGGTTGGTGGAAGAGTAGAGACTTAATGGGAACGTGAAACAAGACAAAGGAATATGAGCTCAGTGTAGTAAACGGGGAAACAAGCAAGGCCTGTTGATCCAGATTCCTCCTAGTGTTTTGGAGAAAAAAATGCTCCTTTCCTCTGGGTATAGGGTGGGCACCTCTCACATGAGAAGCTGTGACCTGCCTCAGGGAAGATCAGAGTCCTTGCACCTGCTTTCTTTCAAATTCCATTACCTTAAAATAGTCAATATGCCACAGTGCCATATTTGGCGGTAGTTTAACCTGAATCCCCTTATTACAAACACCTGGAGAGAAATTTGGCAATTTCCAGTCAAGGTAAAAATTTTCATTCCAGGGACACCTGAGTAGCTAAGTGGTTGACCATCTGCCTTCGGCCCAGGGCGTAATCCTGGGGTCCTGGGATCGAGTCCTGTGTCAGGCTTCTCTCTCTGCCTGTGTCTCTGCCTCTCTCTCTGTGTCTTTCATGAATAAATAAAATATATTTTTTTTTAATTCTCATTCCAGGGATCCCTGGGTGGCGCAGCGGTTTGGCGCCTGCCTTTGGCCCAGGGCGCGATCCAGGAGACCCGGGATCGAATCCCACGTCGGGCTCCCGGTGCATGGAGCCTGCTTCTCCCTCTGCCTGTGTCTCTGCCTCTCTCTCTCTCTCTCTCTCTCTCTGACTATCATAAATAAATAAAAATTTAAAAAAAATCTCATTCCTTACATTTAGGAATTCCACTTACAAGTGTGTAACCTAGAGAAGCAGTCTCACATAGATGAATATGTAAATCTTTATTGCAGACTTAAAAATAATTTTGTTGTGGACATTTCCAAACATACATTAAGTAGAGAGAGTAAAAAAATGAGGGATCCCTGAGTGGCTCAGTGTTTGAGTGTCTACCTTCAGCTCAGGACGTGATCCTGGGGTTCTGGGATCGTGTCCCGCATCAGGCTTCCCGCGGGCAGCCTGCTTCTCCCTCTGCCAATGCCTCTGCCTCTCTGTGTCTCTCATGAGTAAATAAAATCTTTTTTAAAAATCCACTTTTACCCATCACCCAGCTTCAAAACTTCAATATTTTTGCCAATATTTTAAAACTATTCCTTGCCTCAATTTCCCCCTCCTCTCCCTTTTTCTTTCTTGAGTATTTTAATGGGACTCCTATGCATCCTATCATTTCACCTATAAACACTTTATTATGTATAGTAACATGCTGTTGGCTTGATACCACCTAATAGCTAGTCTGTGTTCAATTTTCTGTCTCAAAATGTCTTACTGTTGATTTGCTTGAAGATTCAAAAATTTCCAAAAACATTTCAAAAATTTCCACACCTTACATTTGGTTGATATGTCTTTAAATCATTCTAAATCTATACTAGAGGGCAGCCAGGGTAGCTCAGCAGTTTAGCGCCACCTTGGGTCCAGGGCATGATCCTGGAGACCTGGGATCCCTGCATGGAGTCTGTTTCTCCCTCTGCCTGTGTCTCTGCCTCTTTCTCTCATGAGTAAGTAAATAAAATATCTAAATAAATAAGTCTATAATAGAGAATCTTGGGGCACCTGGCTGGCTCAGTCAGGAGAGCTTGCAACTCTTGATCTCAGGGCCATGAGTTCAAGCCCCATATTGGGTGTAGAGATTATAAATAAATTTAAATATATATATTTATTTTTAGGGGCACCTGGGTGGCTCAGTTGGTTTAGTGTCCAACTTTTGATTTAGGCTCAGGTCATGATCTCAGGGCTATGGGATGGAGCCCTGCATTGAGCCCCATGGCTGGCTCTACACAAGGCAGCGAGTCTGCTGCTCTCCTTCTCCCTCTCCCCCTCCCTCCATTCTCTCTCTCTCTCAAATAATATATATATTATATATATATATAATAGAGACTATTTTACTTAATTTTTAAATTTAAATTCAATTAATTCACATACAGTGTATTATTAGTTTCAGAGGTAGAGTTCAGTGATTCATTAGTTGCATGTAACACCCAGTGGTCCTTATAGCATGTGCCCTCCTTAATGTCCATCCCCCAGTTACTATCTCCCCTCCCCCTCCTTTCCAGCAACCCTCAGTTTGTTTCCTGTGTTTAAGGTCTCTTACGGTTTGTCTCCCTCTCTGATTTTGTCTTGTTTTATTTTTCCCCTCCCTTTTCCTATATGGTCCTCTGTTTTGTTTCTTAAATTCCGCATATGAGTGAAATCATGGTATTTGTCTTTCTCTGATTGACTTATTTCACTTAGCATAATATCCTCTAGTTCCATTCACGTTGTTGCAAATATTAAGATTTCATTTCTTTTTTGATGACTAGCATTCCACTGCCTGTGTGTGTGTATGTGTGTGTATATACCCCACATCTTCCTTATCCATTCATCTGTTGATGGACTCTGGGCTCTTTCCATAGTTTGGCTATTGTAGACATGGCTGCTATGAACATTGGGGGTACAAGTGCCCCTTCAGATCACTATGTTTGTATCCTTTGGGTAAATACCTAGTAGGGCAACTGCTGGGTTGTAAGATAGCTCTCTACATTCAACTTTTTGAGGAACCTGCATACTGTTTTCCAGAGTAGCTGTACCAGCTTGCATTCCCACCGACAGTGTAAGAGAGTTCCTCTTTCTATACATGCTCATCAATATTTGTTGTTTTCTGACTTGTTAATTTTAGCCATTCTGACTTGTGTGAGGTGGTATCTCACTGTAGTTTTGATTTGTATTTCCCTGATGTCGAGTGATGTTGAGCATTTTTTCATGTGCCTGTTGGCCATCTTAGTTGGAGAAATATCTGTTCATGCCATCTGCCCATTTCTTGACTGGATTATTTGCTTTTTGAGTGTTGAGTTTGATAAGTCCTTTTTAGATTTTGGATAGTGGCCCTCTATCTGATGTGTCATTGCAAATATCCTCTCCCATTCTGTGGGTTGTCTTTTGGTTTTGACTGTTTCCTTCGTTGTGCAAAAGCTTTTTACCTTGATGAAGTCCCAATAGTTCATTTTTGCTTTTGTTTCCCTTGCCTTTGGAGATTGTCTAGCAATAAGTTGCTGCAACTGAGGTCGAAGAAGAAAACCTCTTTTAAAAAAAAATATTTTATTTATTTATTCATGAGAGACAGAGAGTCAGAGACACAGGCAGAGGGAGAAGCAGGCTCCATGCAAGGAGTCCGATGTGGGACTAGATCCCAGGACTCCAGGATCAGGCCCCGGGCCAAAGGCAGGCACTAAACTGCTGAGCCACCCAGGGATCCCCAAGAGAACCTCTTTTAAATGCTATCTATTTATTGAAGAAACCAAGTCATTTGTCCTATAGAATTTGTCCTTATTCTGCATTTGACTGAGACCTTTAAGGTATCTTGAACATATTCACCCAGTCTCTGTGTTCTTGTAAACTGGTAGTTAGATCTAGAGGCTTCATTATATTAAAGCCCAGGGGTTTTTGCAGGAAGACTTCATGGTTGGTGGCATGTACTTCTTTTGCCTCCCTCTAGGGGGCACCTAATGTCTGGTTGTCCCACTTGAGTGATGTTAAAATTGATGAGACAGTTTGGGTGTTCTCAACTTCATCATCCATTATAACCATTGATTTTTCTACCTGATGGTTCTGGGCAGTTTGTTTTGTAAAGCAAATGTTTAAAACAATCTATTATTCATTATGGGGGCAGGGGATAAGTGGGGGGAAATAATAGGAATCAAATTGCCAAAATCTTAACAGCGGTTAATTTAGGTCCTGAGAATAGATGTACTACTTTCAGGGCACCTGGCTGGCTCAGTTGGAAAGGCATGCAACTCTTGATGTCAGGTTTGTGAGTCTGAGTTGTCCTTCCCTACCCCGTGCACAAGCTTGAAAGAGGGTGAGGTTGGAATACTGCAATTAAGGAGGCCACACAAAGGGACATTTCCCTTAAAGAGTAACTACCTTTATCACACTAAACCATGTAGATTTAGGAACCTGGACACTGTTTGGAAGGACGCTGTTGTCAATGTTAGACTCTGAGGTCTCTGATTTGTGTGCAGGCGGATTACACATTCTTTGTTTAGAAATGTCAATACCTCTCAGTCCAGTCAGACTTTGGCCAAAGGCCATTCTGACTTTTAAGGGTAGTTAGTGGCTGAGCGCAGATTCCAACCCGAGCAGCCTGGTTCCAGAGTCCTTGCTCACCACCTCTACACCCTACTGCTTTGTCAGTAGAAGCACACTCAAGTTCTTTTCTTGTGCTGAAGAGGTTTATTAGAAAAATGTAAATGTAAATGTTTCTAGGATCGAATTCCTTAAACCTGTCTTCATCTTCCTTGCCTTAAAAAAAAAAAAAAAAAAGATAGGAGTGCCTGCGTGGCTCAGTCAGTTAAGTGTCTGACTCTTGGTTTTGGATCAGGTCATGATTTCAGGGTCATGAGCTCAAGCCCCACATCCAGCTTGCGTTCAGTGAGGAATCGGCTTGAGATTCTCTCTCCCTCTCCTTCTGCCCCTCCCCGCTCATACTCTCTCTTAAATAAATAAATCTTTTTTTTTTAAGATTTTATTTATTTATTCATGAGAGACACAGAGAGGGGCAGAGACCTAGGCAGAGGGAGAAGCAGGCTTCCTGCAGGGAGTCCAATGCGGGACTTGATCCCAGGATCCTGGGATCACGCCCTGAGCCAAAGGCAGACACTCAAACGCTGAGCCACCCAGGCATCCCTCAAATAAATAAATCTTTAAAAATAAATAAATTTTGAAAAACCAAAGATAGTTTTAAAACAGTAAGATAGAATGACAATGATTATGAAGTATTACAGACTGTAGTTTGGGATTTTAACAAATCAATATATGCTTATCTTAGATAATATATGCTTATCTTAGAAATGTGTAAAGATAACCACTAGTAAAACAAACAATGCATAACCTTCAAACCAATAAACAGATGAATCTGTTAAGGTTCTTAGTTGCAAACAACAGCAAACAACTCTGGCCAACTCTAGCAGAAAAGGAGTTTATTGAAAAGCTCTTGGCAGCTCAGAACATCAACAGGAAGGCCGGAAAACCTGGCAGAGAAACTGGGCAGAAACCAGGGGAGGCTGGTGGCAGAAGGCCCAGGAACAGTCCTGATGGGACACTGCTGTGAGCACTGTGGTCCTGGACACGTCTGCCCCTGCTGTCATGGGTCTTAGTATCACCTGCTCTGGACAGGAGTCTCATGTCGGATCATCCAGCTGCCTGAGTACAAGTCATGGGCCACACGGTGACGTAAGTGGTGGAAAGTGACTGGAAGCCTTTCAGCTTCTGTAGTGGGGGGCTGGGCTTGGTCTCCAATGAGAGTCACACACTGAGGGATTTCTCCCCGCCACACACACACACACACACACACACACACACACACCCTGCGAATGGAGTGCAAATGCCAGAGGGCCCCCCCGGAAAGGCAACTCCTCTCTACATGGAAAACCTGGGAAAGAAAACTTGGTAGATCCATTAGAAGGGAGCATGGGGAAGAGAGGAAGACTCTAAGCGTACAAGATGAGGTTGAAATAGGTGGCAAGTGCTGTGTCCTTTATGTTTTCTGAGTAGATACTTAACAGAAGGAAGGGTGGACAAATGCAGCTTTGTTTGTCGAGACTAATCTTGGGACTCAAATTCGCAGAGAAAATAAACCTTTTTTCTGAGAAGGATGATTCCAGTATGTTCACCATGGCTCTCAGAAGAGATACTAGCCAAGAAGGTTGCGTGTGATGGACCGCGGGACGTAGGACCCATCAGGAAGGAGGCGAGGATGGCTTGGGGGAAAGCAGAGCAGTCAGGAATAAGGAAGGCTGGATGAAATCGAAAAATGTATCATCGGGGTAGCAGAGCAGGAAGGAGGCAGTCATGGTCAAGAGTTCACACTTCCTGAAATGGAAAAATTCTTGGAACTCCTGGGAGTGAGGATGTAACCAAGGGGCCCAGCACTGGGGTGGAGGAGAGGTCTCCAGGACTGCAGGAAGGATCAGGAGCTGAAACCAGGGAGGCAGAGGCACATCCTTGTGGCCTTCGATGCCACCCTAGAGAATGCCAAGACTAGAACAGATGAGAAGTGCAGAGAGCCCCCATTCTTCTCCTGGCTTGGGAGTAGCACTGGGCGCTCATGGGAATGCCGCCCCCACCCTGACCGGTGCTGCAGGGGACTCTGCTTCCCCATCCAGAAGAGGGGGATCCTGCTGGCTGGCCTTTCTGCCTCCATCCCTTTTTCTCCAGGGCTGAGCCCAGAGCTACCGTTTCCATCTTCCATGGCAACTGGTGACCCATGACAAATGGGACCTACCCACCAACATGCTGCAGAGGCACTTGAGAGACAGGCATCCACTCCACACTGAGGGGAGCCACACCTTCTGACAGCTCCTGTCCCCACTTTCCCAGTCAGCCCGGTGCTCCTGGGCACCCAGCGGGCCTCTCCTAGATGCACACTGACCCGAGCTCCTCAGGCCCCTAAGTCATCTCTGACAGTCTCTGGGAACAACTGCAGCCTGGAGTCGGGGATCTAAGTGTCCCCCACCCCCACCGCCTCACCACCCCTGGGCTCCGGGGACCCACTGCAGGGGCCGCTTGCTGCACTGCTTCTTTTCACAAGTCCCCATCTGAATTATGGTAAAATACATAGCATGAGACATCCTTGTAACCACATAAGAGTATTATAGTTCAGCATGAAGTACATTCACACTCTTGTGCAACCAGTCTCCAGAATTTTTTCATCTGGCAAAACAAACTCTATACCCATTGAACAACTCCCCATGTCTCCCTCCCACCAGCCCCAGCAAGGGTGGATTTTAACTATTTTAAATTGTTTTCATTTTTGCTTATTTGCACTTTCCAAGTTTTCTTCAAAGAGCATTTGCTATTTTTACAATTGAATTTGAACACTCCAGAACATTATGTGCAACCCTGTACAATCTCTGCACTTCACGGGCAGGGGACCCGGGTCCTGAGCTAGGAAGGGTCTGCAGGCAAGGGGGACCCAGACGACAGACCCGCTGCCTCCTCCACCCGGGGCACCCTCAGCACCCCACCAAAGGGACCAGGGGTCCTTTCACAGGAGTCTCCTCTCGGAAGGGGGACAGCGTTCGCGGACTTGCAGCAGGTCAAGTTCCGGCCACTGAGTGGATCCTGACCACTGCCCCTCAGCCCCCCATTTGGGATGGGACTCTGTTTTCAGGACACAAGGGACTGGTCGCTGTCTCTTCTCACCTCACTGAGCCCCAAACAAAACTGTCCTCACAGGGTCACTCCTTGCCCTTGGTTGGCTCGTGTCTCTTGTCTCTGGAACCCTCTGGTCAGCCAGGCCCTGGGTTCTGCTCACCTCAGGGCCCCAAACCAGCTCACAGGGAGGCAAGGACAGAGCCGAGCAGGGGTCTCCGCTCACTCGCCAGACCTCAGTCGGTGTCAAGCAAAGAACATGCCCGGAGTGGCTTTCAGTGCAGGGGCTGGGGGAGACACAGAGGTCAGGGACAGAGCAGGAGTCGCGGGGTGGTGAGGAAGTAGAGGGTAATTTCTGCCTTTGTTGATCTAAGGTTTTCTGACAGTTTTGCTACAAGCACTGACTGATGCATATGCTCAGAAGACCACAGGTAAGGTGCCAAAGTGTGACACCGTAGAATGTCAGGGCCTCTTATTTTTCAGACCAGGGACCAAGGCTTGCGAAGGTGATGCCACGCTGCAAGGTGGTAGCAGCAGGGCTGAGACTGGAACCAGGTCCCCCGGATCCCTGGCACCCCTGTGGCCCAGCCACTCCACCAGGTGGAGATCCAGAGCAGAATGTGCTGACTGCGTGAGGGCCACAGAGGGTCAGGTTGACAGGGGTCCCCAAGTACAGGCCAAGAGCTGGAGAGTGCCAGAATGGGCCAGAACCTGCAGGATCTCAACGAGAAATGGGAAGGAACGGTGGGGCCCCACAAAAACATTTCAGAAACTAGGGGTGGGGTGGGGGAGACCCCAGATGGAGGCTTGCTCTGCCACTTAACTAGCTGCCTTGGTTCTGGAGAAGAAGGACTTTACCTGCAGGCCCACGGCTCTGGGGGGCAGAGAGCAGGCTTGTATCCCTTCCAAAAACTTGGATGGGGGCAGGAGTCACTGAGGTGCTGGTCAGAGTTTATAGGCCGAAGTGGGGATGGGACACAAAGGGGGACAGTTTGAGAAGACATCCCAGCGGAGGAGGGTGAGTACCCCTTCCAGAACCGCATGTGGCACTCTGGTCTCTCTTGCTGAAGCTGCTTCCAGGCTCCACTCAGAAGGGGTCAGTCTCCTGCAGCCCCTCTCGGCCACCATTCTCCAACAGAGGCTGGGCCCTGGTGCCCGGGGAGCCCAGGTCACACAGGGTGCTGCCCATGGTCACCCTGCTGAGGCTTGAGCTGTGGCGGGGCCTGTGGTAGCGGCACTGAGTCCCCAAGCACAGGGTTTCCTGGAAAGTCTCCCTGAAGCGGCTTGACATGACGTTGTAGAGCACGGGGTTAATGGCCGAGCTGAGGTAGAAGAAGACGCCGGAGATAACGTGCACGTACTGGAAGGCCAGGTGCAGGCCTTCGGTCCAGTGGGACACAAAGCTCCACATGAGGCGGTCAATGTGGAAGGGGGCCCAGCAGATTCCAAACACCACGACCAGCACAACTGTGGGGGCACAGAAGGGAGACTTGTGTGCCTGCCAGACTGCCTTCCCTGGGCTTCACGGTAGTCTGGTCATTCTCACCTTGCCACCCACGCCCACTGTCCATCTGGAAGGTTCTGGAAGTTTGCCCACCCTAGCCTCAGCACACCCTTCAGGAAGGCTGGTCTCACCACTGTCACTGCCTGGGCAGTGGGCCCCTGCCCTACTCCCAGCCACAGTCAACTGGACCGGGTGTGGGCGCGTGAGCCAAGCTGGCCCAGTCTGGCTCTCCCATCACAAGAGTCTGGAACTAGGTGACTCTTAGCTAAGACATCACCCAGCTTCCCAGAGCTTCCCTTCAGCTGTAGTGTCAACCAGTCATGCCTGTCATCGGGCTTGCCTTGATTTTTGTTTCTTATCTCTTGTGTTTGCTTCTCCAACTGCCTATCTTCCCCTGCCGTGCCTTCCCCACCACACCCCAGCACGGTTTTCCCTCATCATCTGGGATTTCCATCAGGATGTTGCTTACAACATCCCTAGCCCACATCCCCAGCCCATGGCCCTCTGAAAGTGAAGCTGGGGGGAAGGAGGGAGGGAGGGAGAGAAGGCCAGAGCCCCAGGCCAGCAAGCCAGGCACCATCCCTGAAGGAACCACCCCAGCTTCCCAGGGTGAGGGCCATCCCAGCTGAGCAGACTTGGTACCTGCAGGGCAAAGGAGTAGGAGGCAGAGGCAGAGGGGGCAGGGGGTCTGTAGGGCAGGCTTCACAGGGCAGAGCTGAAAGGCAAGCTTGGAACTCTGGGGTCAGTCCACTTTAGGGAGCTGCACAAGTGGCCTTGGCTTTGGGACACTTACTGGGGCACAAGAAGAATGGGTCTCTTTCTGGGAATAGGGCAGTCCCCAGTGAGCTGGCTATAATCCCATGGCTTTGACCAAGGTCTCACTACCTCTGTCTTGCCCTGTCTCAGTCCATCTACCTGATTCAGGCCTTGCGAGGGTGGGTCAGGTTGAGGAGGAAATCGTGAATTGGCTTTGTGTCATTTAGTCTGGCTTCCTCAGAGCCTCTGATTTTGAAAAAGGGCCGGATCTAGAGAAGAGTAAGACCCAGAGCCTCCACCCAGCTGGCCTGCCCCCATCCACACCTCTGCCCTGACTCTCCTGTGCTCTGCACACTGACCCTCACAAACACACCTCCTGATGAGCCTCTTTTAGACAACAGTCATCCCCGCGGTCCTCGAGGACCCACAGGTACTACATGGAGGAAACCTATCATCTTGCCCTTCCAACACCTTGCTCGCCTTCTCTGGGGAACTCTGCTCCCCCCAGATCCCAGCACGTGAGTCTACGTGTGGGGGCTACAGACCTCGGCATCCTGCCACTCTGGCCTGGGAGCAGGCCATGACCTAAGCCTGTCAATCAGAATTCTTACCTGGGACGTTTCAACAGCCATTAAGAGAAGAGGGCCATTCCTCAAGAAAGAGGAACTCTGTGCCCATGGCTATGCTTCCCAGGCTGCCCTTGGCCTCGGAGCAAAGAGATGTTTAGGAGCAAAGATGAGAGACCTGTAGGGTCCAGCTCCCACGAACAGCTCTGCCCTCCCAGAAGCCAGCCACATGCCCTTGCCCAGTCTGTGAGTTTGATTCCACGAGCCAATGCCAGCTGCATGGGTGAGCCACCCTCTGCCACCATCTGCACAGGCCTCCAAGCTTAGAATGACCCTGGGCTTAGTTTAATGA
Organism: Canis aureus; assembly: GCF_053574225.1. NCBI lineage: Eukaryota > Metazoa > Chordata > Mammalia > Carnivora > Canidae > Canis > Canis aureus. The sequence continues at coordinate 44,494,023 of NC_135634.1, forward strand.
CTATTGCTCTCTGGACAGTCATAATGATCTTTGAACAGGGGACCCCAAATTTGCATTTTGCCTCAGCCCCCACAAATTATGTGGCCCATACTGCCATTTATCTTTGATACGAGTCTCTCAGAGAGTAATCACACACGTGCGTGCACACACACAGGGCGGGGGGAGGGGGGTAACTCCAGACCTCACACTCAGCCTCCATCGGAAACCCAGACCCTCAGCCCCCAGGTCCGGGAAGCTCTAGCCTCACCCCCCAGGGTCTGGCCCCGCCTCTCTTCCCGGTAGCAGCACTTACACAGCATCTTGGTCACCTGTGTCCGCCCCCGATCCTGCGAGCCCGGAAATCTGCAGCTGTCGCGCGACCCGGCCCTGCCCCTGGCCTCCGGCCTGAGCACCAGTAATCGCTCCCGCCGCAGCCGCAGCCCGATGAGCAGGTACAGCACGCTGATGGTGGCCATGGGCAGGCAGAAGAAGAACAGGGTGGTGATCTGCACGACCAGGTTGTAGAGGGCCCGGGGGTGGACCAGGGTGCACACAGCCGAGTGGGGCACCGGGCCCCGGCAGGGCACTTCCAGCTGCTGGAGGCCGTGCAGGCTGGTGTTAGGCAGAGAACAAAGTACAGCGAGGCCCCAGATGGCTCCGAGGACACGGCGCACGTGCACCCGAGTCATCATGGACCTGGCCTGCAGCGGGTGCACCACAGCCACATAGCGCTCCACGCTCAGGGCCGTGACGTTGAGCACCGAGGCCAGGCACACCGTCTCGAAGAGCAGCGTGCGGAAGTAGCAGCCCCCCGCGCCCAGCAGGAAGGGGTAGTTGCGCCACATCTCATAGAGCTCCAGGGGCAGGCCCACGAGCAGCACCAGCAGGTCCGACACCGCCAGGCTGAAGAGGTAGTAGTTGGTGGGGGTGCGCATGGCCTTGTGGCGCAGGATGACCGCGCAGGTCAGCCCGTTGCCCACGGCGCCCACCACGAAGATCAGCAGGTACGTGATGCAGATGGGCACGAACAGCTCTGTCTGCTGGGGCCCCAGGTACTTGATTCTCAGTTCCTCGTCGGTGAGGTTTAAGTCCTCGGGGTCAGAAAGCCCCAACGCCCGACTGCCATTGCAGGGCACCAGGCTCCCCGCGTCCCGTGGGGACGTGTCTCCGGGGAGGATGGAGCAATTGAAGCAGAGAGGAGCCTGTGGAACAGAACAGAGACGCCCAGAAAAGTCACTCGGAAATCCCTGGGGATCCAGGAGACCGAAGGGGCCAGCGACACTAACATGATTTTTTTTTTTTAAGATTTTATTTATTCATGAAAGAGAGGGAGAGGCAGAGACACAGGCAGAGGGAGAGACAGGCTCCATGCAGGGAGCCCGACGTGGGACTGATCCCGGGGCCTCCAGGATCATGTCCTGGGTCAAAGGCAGGCGCTAAACCGCTGAGCCACCCAGGGATCCCGATAAACATGATTTCATGTCCTGCTAAGAAATAAAAGAAACCACGACACCTGGGTGGCTCAGTGGTTGAGCATCTGCCTTCGGCTCAGGGAGTGATCCGGGGTCTAGGGATCGAGTCCCTCATCCGGCTCCCAGCAAGAAGCCTGCTTCTCCATGTCTCTGCCTCTGTATGTCTTTCATGAATAAATAAATAAAATAAATAAAATCTTTAAAAAATGGGCAGCCCGGGTGGTCCACAAAGCTTACCTCATGATTTCTGTGAAGATTAAATGAGAGAACACATATAAAGTTCTCAGGGTGTGCCTGCCACAATTCAGGTGTGCAATATCAATGCATAGTAACATTATCCTTACTTCCCACGTGGCAGGGAAGAGCAGTCCAAGGGAAGGGTGCTTAGCTGGCTCAGTCAGTAGAGCACCCAACTAACTCTTGGTCTTGGGGTTATGAGTTCAAGACCCATATTGGGTGTGAAGATTACTTAAAAATAAAATCTCAGCGGTTTAGCACCTGCCTTCCGCCCAGGGCGTGATCCTGGAGTCCTGGGATTGAGTCCCACAACGGGCTCCCTGCATGGAGCCTGCTTCTCCCTCAGCCTGTGTCTTTGCCCCCCCCCCTTCTCTCATGAATAAATAAATAAAATCTTTTTTTAAAAAAATAAAAGTAAAATATTAAGGGAGCATGGGTGGCTCAGTCTTTAATCTACCTACTGTTGATTTTGGCTTTGGTCATAATCTCAGAGTCTTGAGATCAAGCCTTATTTCAGGCTCCTCGATCAGTGGGGAGTCTACTTAGTATTCTCTCTCTCCCTCTCAAATAAATAAATTAATTAATTAATTTAAAAAAAATAAAATAACAGGGCACCTGGGTGGCTCAGTGGTGGAGCATCTGCCTTTGGCTTAGGTCCTGATCCCGGGGTCCTGGGATCGAGTCCTGCATCAGGCTCCCCAGAGGAAGCTTGCTTCTCCCTCTGCCTGTGTCTGCCTCTCTCTCTGTATCTCTCATGAATAAATAAATAAAATCTTTTTTAAAAAAATAAAAAGAAAATAACATAAAATCTTTAAAAACAAACAACAGTCCGAGGGAGATGGGGCAGGGACTGAAACAATATTTGGCAGGGCAGGTGGTTTGGTGGGACAGGCCAGGATCTGGGGACCGTCCTCCTTAGCCCTCTGGCCAAGCCCCCCCACCCCCCCCACCCCCACCCCAACCCCTGTCCTCGGAGCAACTGCGGGTTTTCAGGCTCGGTTCCTGGACCCGCTCACTGTTCCTTCAGCTCCACTGCCTCTTCTCAGTAGGGGCTTGGCGCCCGTTGCCTGTGCAGCCACCCTTCAGCTTTCTTTCTGGGTCCTTTTCTCTCCCAGACCCCAAGAATTCTTAATCCTGAATATCTTTCTCCTCCCCAGCACCTCCACCCCGAGGTCTCCCCCAGCCTCCTTGCCGGTCCCACACCTGATCCCCGCATTCTGGGCCTGGAGGGGCATTTTCACCCCCGACTCCCAGGCTGCGGGGCCGCGGGGATGAGGCGGGGATGAGCCGGGGATGCTCCAGGGACTCCTGCGCCCCGGGAAGGGTGGCAGCGCCCGCGTCCCGCAAAAAGCCAGAAGTAACCCGGCGGCTGCGAGGCCCCCGAGAGGTGGGGCGCCTGGACGGGACCCCCGGCCCCCCCGCCCCGCGCCCCCCGCCCGCGCCCCGCCGGCCGCGGCGCCCGTGGCCCTACCATGCGCTCCGCCGAGACCGACGACCAGACGCGGCGCCGGGAGCCGGCCGACTGGCGGACAGACGGTGCCGGCCCCCAAGTAGCCCGCGCCGACGCCCCGCCCGCCGGTGGCCCCGCTGCCCCGAAAGGGACCGCCACCAGGGGGCGGGGCTCGCGCCGCAGCCGGGCCCCAGACGCCGCCGCGGGCCGCACGCGCGCTCCGAGAGAGCGCCCCTCTCCAAGCCGCCCTCCGGGACGGGACGCTCCGGGAGCACCACTGGGGGATCCTCACCACAGCCCATTTACACAGGAGAAGACTGAGCCCCCGAAAGATGGAGTGCGCGCGACAGGTGTGGCTCCCGCGCCCAGCTCCCACCCGGGGCTCGGGGGGCTGCCTTTCAGCCTACCTCCTTATTATGGGGCCTCTCCAGCCCCCGCCTCCTCCTGTCCCGTATTTCAGACGCACCTCAAAGTTCACGTGTCCCAAAGGGTCTCATCCCCCTCCTAGGCTTGGGAGGTCTCCTCTCCCTCCCTCGGCCCCAAGTCCCAGGCCAGCAGTTCCCGCCCCCTCCCATCGTCCTTCCCAGGACTGCCAGGGAAGCTCCACTCTCCCCCCAGTCTGTCCCCCAGGGCCCAGTCTTCCTCCTGAACCCCCAGAGACATCGTTCCTCTACTGGAAAACCCTCCCAGGGACACCCCCACACACACACTTCCTTCTGAAAAAGAACACACCAAAGTCTAGCCTGGCTGGACCCCCATGCACCACTTGCCTTCCTGGCTCCCCCTCACTATATTCTTCACCCCCAAATGCCCTCCCTCTCATCCATTCAAGTGTTCTTCCATCTGGTGCACCCCAGGGTAGGATGCTCTCCAGGGAAGGAGGGACTGTAGGGAAGAGTCTTGATTGCAGGGATCCCAGCCTCCTCCTGCTCCCTGAAACTCTACACAGTAAAGCCAAGCAGGAAGCCCCTTCCCTGCCCCACCCCCTCCTCCAAACAGCTCCTTAGCTGGAAGTTACTTAACAGGAACTTTCTAGGGAGCCTAGACACATGGATCTTACAGGCCAAAATGTTGGCTCCTGGGCCTCTTCCCAGAGTCCAATTCGATAAGTCTGGGCCAGGCCCAGCAACCCCCATTTTTGACAAATACCCTCCAGGGAGCCCCAAGCCCCAGAAGCATACTTTGACGAGCACTGGGAGGGGTTAGGTACAAAGCCTTAGCACCCAGGAAGGTGGCTGGTCAGCAGTGTGGATAGGAGGAGATCAGCCCCACCGTGCCTCAGTTCTGCTTCCTGTAGCATGTGTAACCATGAGTGCCTTGAGGTTGCCCAGCGAAGATTTAGCACCGGGTTGGCGTGCAGCCAGCACTCAATAAAGGCTACGTAATGACAACTGGAAGTGTGACTTTGTTCCCCCCAAATTTCCCTACAGCCTCCATCCCCACCCATGAGTCACTGTCTGGCCTTGGGGACTGGGAGTCGTACCCTCTCAGAGCCTCCACCGGGCCTGCCTTCCCAGGAACTCCACATGTAAACACAAGCCCAGGCACAGGGAGAGGTTGTGAGCAGTGCAGGGGCAGATGGTCCACATGTCCTTGGGGAAAAGGATTCTGGGACTTCCCTGAGAATTAAGTCCTCAACTCCAGATGACTGAACCTTCAAGGTCTGGGCTGCTATCATAGCATACAGCAGAGGAACAATGAGGGGTAGGTGGCCCCCCTGAGAAAGAGTTCACCATGGGGTCACAGGCAGCATTTAGCAGAAGCATTGCTGACACCTGCCCCCATCCGTGGGTCACACTCACATATACACGCACCACTATGCACACACTTGGAGCATCCTGAGACCCACTGGGGAACCCTTGGAGGTGCTCGGGGGCCCAAGAAAGAAGGGGGAAGAGGAGACCCATTTCTTTTTTTTTTTTTAATTTTTATTTTTATTTATGATAGTCACACAGAGAGAGAGAGAGAGAGGCAAAGACATAGGCAGAGGGAGAAGCAGTCTCCATGCACCGGGAGCCCGATGTGGGATTCGATCCCAGGTCTTCAGGATCGCGCCCTGGGCCAAAGGCAGGCGCTAAACCGCTGCGCCACCCAGGGATCCCAGAAGACCCATTTCTGCCTTAAAGAGGCAGAATGGCTCCACCAATCAGGAACTCTTACAGCTGGGTGCACCATTCACAGCATTAACAACAATCAGAGACCGTGGCAAGCTAAATAAAGGATAGTCCCCCAAAAAGAGAGGTGCTGTGGCTATCAAGGCTGGGCTGTCCCTGCACTATTCAGAGGGCCCTGGGTGCCCCAGGTTGAGCTCAAGACCACCATGGTGGCATGTCCCATCAGAACCCGAGGACATCCTGCTGCCTCTCTGCTCTATCCCGAGCAAGTATCTCCAGGACATAGTTACTGGGGATGCCTGCAGGGTGAAGCCTGTAACAAATGCCTCAGGTTTCCTGGGTATATAATTCAGTCTCCTGAACCTGGCTGCTGCCCAGACCCGGGTGTTAAGGCCCCAACTCTCCACAACAGCACATCTGCCAAGGGAGGGCGTCTGGGGCCCACAGAGCCACTTGGGAGACCTCTCAGGTCCTGGGGTCTGTGCAGGGCTCATGAGCCTGAAGTATGTGATTGGCCCCATAGCCCTTCCTCACCTGCTGATTCCTGAGAGCCCCAGAAGGGCAGCTGCCCTGAGCCAGGTCTTCACCAGCACCACCCGAGCAGCTCCTGGAACATTCACTGTTCACCTAGAAGCCCCCACCCCACCCTGTCACCCTGCTCAACTGCCTATAGAGACCAGACAAGGAGGATGAGATGAGTCTGGGGACACAGAGGCATTGGATGGGAGGGAGGAACTGCTCTGTAGCTTAGGCAATGGGGACAGCCCAAGACCCACCAGTAATCAGGCTCAGCAAACATGGAGAGCTGGGTACAGCAAACATCTGGAGGAGAGAGAGTTGCCATGCTGACCTAGGAACCTCCCCAAGTCAGGCACTGCTCACCTGGCTCTGCTTGGCTGGACCCGGGCCAGGGCATGGCCAGGAGAGAGAAGAGAAAAGGCCTGAGCCCCTCCAGAGTACGGATTGCACTCCACCCAGTAAACTATGCAGCTTGTGTGTGCCCATCCACACTCCCCCAGCCCCCAAGCCTGGATCTGTTCATAGAGACCAGCACACTCCCAAGGAAAAGGCAAAGGAAGGCAAGGGAAAGTGAGGCCTGGACGAGAATTCTTGCTCATACTACCACAAGCTGGCTGTGTGGCCGTAGATGAGTCACTTTGCACTCCAAACCCCGGGTCTGTAAAACAGCAAGAACAGACCTGTCACTCAGGATGCTGTGAGGATTAAGTGAGATAATGTGGGTTTAAAACACCTAGGGGGATCACTGGGTGGCGCAGCGGTTTGGTGCCTGCCTTTGGTCCAGGGCGCGATCCTGGATAGCCGGGATCGAATCCCACGTCGGGCTCCCGGTGCATGGAACCTGCTTCTCCCTCTGCCTGTGTCTCTGCCTCTCTCTCTCTCTCTCACTGTGTGCCTATCATAAATAAATAAAAGTTTAAAAAAATAAAATAAAATAAATAAAACACCTAGGTTGACACACTCAAGAAATGGTACCTGTAACTATGCTTGGAATTCTCTGGAAGATACTAGAAAGCTGGCAGGAGTCAAGGCTGGGGTGGAAGCTGAAGGACAGAAGAGCTTTCTCAGCAGGGCTTGGAAGGGCAAGGTCCCCCAACAACCTGGGGCAGGAGAGCTGCGCTCCAGTGAGAAGAAGGAACACACAAACTTGTGGGGAGACTGGCCACAGTGCAGGAGGCCCAGGCCTTATAGCTGGACCTTGGGGACCAGCGGCCAAGGAGTCCTCGGCCCCTCCAGCCCATGGAGAGGGCCACGTGGGACTAATAGTTGGCCCCTTGCTGAGGGCCATGCAGCCTGGTTCCAAACCACCCAGTCTCTCGGGCAGGGCTGGGTGCAGAGTCAGCCACCTCCTCCCCCCCCAGCCCCCCCATGGCTTGCTGGTACCCCAGGCCCCAAACTCCACTTGTGGCCAAAGGGAGGACAGGCTGAGGTCACACATCGAGAGGGTCAGAAAATGCTTGCGTCTCTCTTGCCCTGAGTCTGTGTCCCTCGGGGTGGGGCTCGATGTTACTGGTGCTCCTGGTATCTGTGGGTCCACGCGGCCTTCCCAGTTAACAAACACAGTCAGAGGCATCAGAGAGGCCCCTCTTGGGATCTTGCCTTTTATGAATGCTCCCAGTTAGCTCAGAACCAAACCCCCCGTCCTCCTGCCAGTGACGGGTGTCAGAGGGCTTGGGGACCCGTTGGTCCACAGCACTTTGCTGTGTTTGCCTTAGCGTTTTTGTCTTTCCTCTGAGTTTTTAATATCAGCATAATTTGAGAATCAGTTGCAGACCTAATGCCCCTTTACCACTAAATACTTCAGTTGTGGCTTAGGTGCAGTATTTCATTGAATATCGTTAATTCCACTTGCCATCCGCAATGGTGTCAAGGGATGGGTGTAAAGGGAGCAGCCAACCTGGAAGGAGTAATGTCTTTTCACTTAACACATCTGATCACAGAAAGCAGACAACAACAACAAAAAAAAAAAAAAAAAGAAAGAAAGAAAAGAAAAGAAAAGAAAGAAAAGAAAAGAAGAAAAGAAAAGAAAAGAAAAGAAAAGAAAAGAAAAGAAAAGAAAAGAAAAGAAAAGAAAAGAAAAGAAAAGAAAGCAGACAATGTTTAGTTGGTCTGGTTGCTGTTTTACATCTTGTTGAGGTTATTGCTGTTCCCAAGGCAGACTGTTTCCACAGCCAACACATGCAAAAGCAGTAAGCATTCGAAGTGCTAGTAAACAGAGGCTCAGAGTTCCAAAGGAAATAACACCAAATGGCAGAAAATAAATGACGAAACGTGCAGGTAGTGCCCGAGCAGATGGAATGAATGTCTTTTCATCAGGAGGTAAGTGGAAAATATTGGGCCTATCAACCAGCGACCATTAGACGTGCAGAAAGGGACAGAACATGGGGACGCTGAGAGTGTGTGCTGGAGGGTGGGCATCGGTGTGGGCACAACTGGCCCAAAGTAAGGAGAAGGCAGGAGTTTGAGCGCTTGAAGGCAGAGAGGCGGGAGATGCCACTGCTGAAACTGGTTGTCAGCAGAGGATCTCGGTTTGCAAATGTCAAAACCGGCTCTGGCTAATATCGGCAGAATTTCCTGAAGACTGTCAGGTAGCTGGAGGGCCAGGGAGGCTGTGTGGCTGGCCCCACTACCCAGACATGTAGCCCAAAGGCCGGGTGGTGTGGGTCTGCACCTGCTGGATGCAGGGTCCCTGGCTGGGACCACATCCCAACTTCTGTAGCGCACTTGCCTAGACTCCCTGCCCTGGGTGAGCAAGACTCGACAGGCCATGCAGTTGGATCCTACCGTGGCGTTCTCACTGCTCGGGACAGGTGAGCCTTCAGGACTTCTGGAGAGGAGGAAGGCAGATTCCCACTCGCTGGCTCATCCACAGCCCCTGGCAGACAGCCCGAGTGCTAAGCCGCCAAAACAAAGCACACCTATCCCTGTCACTCAGGGTTCAAGGCCTCTTCAAATGCACCAGCATCATAGAAAGGGCACACTGAGGCCTGGCTTGGGGGTGGGGGTGGGGGTCCCAACAGGCTCACTAAACATTTTTGGGAAAAGATGCCCAGGAGATAACATATCTGCAGGGAAGATGAGAGATTCCAGATTTTTAAATTTGGAGAGACCAGCTCGCACTTGTACTCAGAGGCACCACATCCAGGAACTGGAAGTTTAAAACTTCCCTGATCTATTTGGACTCAAAAAAGAGCAGACTTGGGGATCCCTGGGTGGCTCAGCGGTTGAGCACCTGCCTTTGGCCCAGGGCAAGATCCTGGAGACCCAGGATGGAGTCCCACGGGGTCCCTGCATGGAGCCTGCTTCTCTCTCTGCCTGTGTCTCTGCCTCTCTCTCTCTCTCTCATGAATAAATAAATAAAACCTTTACAAAAAAACAAAAAACAAAAAAAACAGCAACTTGTGTAAACAGCCTGTTCTTAGGTAGAAAATGTCGATTTACTCCTGCAAGCTGCCTCGAGATGGAGGTTATGACAAACTGGCCTTACGCACAGGGAGGCAGCAAGTCCAAGACGTTAAGTGACTTGTCCAAGATCTCACAGCTAATGAGGGCTGGAGCTGGGATTTGAAACGAAGGCTATCTGAATAAAACACTTCATACCTTTGACCCTACAGTTCTGACCCCAGAGGTCCCCCATTTCCCAAGACAATCACATTTTGTTTATTTTTTTTAAAGATTTTATTTATTCATGAGAGAGGCAGAGACACAGGCAGAGGGAGAAGCAGGCTCCTCCATGGGGAGCCTGATGCGGGACTCGATCCCAGGACCCCGGGATCACAACCTGAGCCAAAGGCAGATGCTCAACCGCTGAGCCACCCAGGCGCCCCAACAATCAAATTTTAAGAGTCTAGACTTAAAAAAAAAATGTTTATTTCTCCTTCAAAGACTGCATTTTTGTAAACACGCCTAGGCTGGATCCCGTTCTCAAGCCCACACTGCCTTTCCATCATTGGATTATGAGGTTTTCTTCAAGAACTGCCCTACCTGGCTGCTGTTCTTAATGACCTTGACTTGCTTGTGGGCGGCACCTTCCATGGGCTCTTCAGCTCCCTCCCCGCTCCCAGCCCTTGGGCAGCTCCTGAGTGCCTTTTCCTGGAAGCTGTGTTGGTACCCAGTTGGCTCTGGAACTTCTGGAAAAAAAAATTCAAGAGTTTCCTATTTAGGGCTTGGTGCATTCCAAGGGGTCAGAATCTGTGGTTGCAGCTCAGAGACTGTGAGTTTCCAAAAATGGAATTTTATTATCTCTTTTTAAGCTCTTGGAGGGGAAGAGGCATATCGCTTAGACTTTCCATGCCTCAGTTTCCTCATCTGCAAAATGGAGGTGACAACAGACCTATTTATAAAGTCATGAGAGAATTAAAAGAAATAAAGGATACAGAATGCCCAGAAAGCACTTAGCTGGCACTTGATAACTATTTTTCTTTTCCTTTTTTTTAAGTAAAGAGTATCTTTTTCTTTACTCTTTAATATTTTATTTGTGGGGATCCCTGGGTGGCTCAGCAGTTTAGTGCTTGCCTTCGGCCTGGGGCGTGATCCTGGAGTCCCTGGATGAGTCCTACATCAGGCTCCCAGCATGGAGCCTGCTTCTCCCTCCTCCTGTGTCTCTGCCTCTCTCTCTCTCTCTCTCTCTCTCTCTCTCATAAATAAATAAATAAATAAATAAATAAATAAATAAATAAATAAATAAAATTTTAAAATATATTTTGTTTGTTTGTTTATTCATGAGAGACACAGAAAGAGAGGCAGAGACATAGGCAGAGGGAGAAGCAAGCACCCTGTGGGAGGCCTGATGCGGGACTCAATCACAGGACCCCGGGATCATGACCTGAGCCAAAGGCAGATGCTCAACCACTGAGCCGCCCAGGTACCCCTGATAACTATTTTTCAAATAAAAGAAAGTAGGTGCATGTCTCAGAAGCTTGGTACATTTTCTGGACAAAAATGAAATGATTTTTTTAAAGATTATTTATTTGAGAGAGAGAGAAAGTTCACACATGTGAGCAAGGGAGAGGCAGAGGGAGAGGGGGAATCTCAAGCAGACTCCCCACTGAGCGTGGAGCCCAGTGCGGGGCTCGATCCCATGACCCTGAGAGCATGACTGGAGCCGAAACTAAGAGGCAGATTCTCAACCGACTGAGCTGCCCAGGCGCCCCCAAAATGAACTGATTTTTGCTATTTTTCTTCCGAGGCAGCAAGAGACAATAATAGGTTCCTCTTTGCCCCGTGAAAAGGGGTTTGGGGAAACTGAAGGCCAGAGGCGTAGGGAAGGGAGACAGGCCCCATCCCATGTAGGTGGAGGGGCAGGCCCTGTCCGCCCTCCGGCTAGCATCCTGCCTTCCGGCCCCTCATGTTCCCACGAAGTTCTCAAGTGTGTTTGTGTGGAGGCACTGTAAACAAAGACGGAATGAGCAGGCTGCGACAAGCAGACCTTTATTAGGGCAGAACCAGTTCAGTCAGGCAGCTCCCCTACCCCTGGAAAGGGCCCCAGGAGGACCCCAGCCCCCACCTGGCTCCAGACTGGCTCTTTCCCTGAGCAGAGGTCACTCTGCGGTGAAAGAAGGCGGCTGCAGCAGGAGCAAGGACTCGGATGTGTGACCTTGGACAAGTCCCTTCCTTCCTCTGACCTCAGCTTCCTAGTATGCAGGTTGGGGACACATATCTCCCTGATGGAGTTGGTGGCAGGAGAACAGGCCGAGGCTATCCTGTGGGGTTGTCCACCTGCAGCCTGTGTGGGACCCACAGGCGGGGAGCGAATCAGGGTTGACGGGAGGGGCGGCTGTGTCTCTTCCTGCGTCTGATTCAGAAGTTAACACTGGTTATCTCGGGGGAGTAGGTTAAGGCCGGAGCAGGAGAGGTAATTCTGTTTATTTTCAGTTTAAAATGTTTTTCAACAATCGTTTGTTCCTCCTATTCTAATACACACGTCGATTTATTTTTTCGCGTTAAAACCCAGTTCCTTGTTTCTCCCTGGCGTCTTGTCTCTGGCCAAGCCCTCTCTTCAGACCATCGTTAGGACCAGGCCCAGTCTGGTCAGAGCCTCCTTCCAGTTAGACTCAGGAGAACCTGGACACACAAGCGTTCACTGTCACCTCCAGCCAGTCACACACCCCAGCCGGTACCTGAGGCCCCTTTCACCACTCACAAAACGACCGCCATTTTGTCACCCCGACCAGCACACCTTCCATCTGTCCCCTCTGCCAGGCCCGGTGTGAGGAGCGAGGGGCCACACGCGTTCTGCTCTCCTCCGGACTCCTCACTGCCAGGCCCTGGGCCTTCAGCCCCACGGTGCCTCCTGCGGGTGCTGGTGGTGGGCCTGGGCCCAGCCTGGGCACCTCCGGGCCACCCCGGGGCACACAGGGGCCTCTGGCCAGGAGCCTGGGCCCCATCACATCCCCTACGTGGGCCCTCTGTGAAAGTAGGACCGTCCTCCCTGACATTGTAGGTCAGTGGGCTCTTCCGGCTTCAGGATTGTTTCCCTTCGGAGGAAGGAGTTCAGCTGGTACCCGCTCCCCCTGCAAAGCCCTGCTCTTGAATGACCTCAAAGGAGGGCACAACCCTGGCTGAAGCCCCTCTGCCCCAGCTGCTTGGTTGAGCTGCGGCCATCATTTCTGTCCTCCCTCAAGGTCGGGGGGAGGGGAGGGGGGAACTTAAGCCATTTGCTCTGAGGATCAAATGAATGAGATCATTTTTATAGACTCCTGGGCACACGTGACATTTGTAACGACAAAACACATTCCAGAAAAAGTTTTGCAAGAAGACTACAAAGAACTTTTTGTCCTGAACCATTTGACAGTGACTTGCTGACCTGAGGTTCAGGTTTCCCTAAATCTGTCAGTGTGCATTTCCTAGGAAGGGAGACCCCTCCTACATCACCACAGCTGAGCCAGCCCCATTGGGAACTGCACCTTGAGGCATTACTCCCTGCTAATCCTCAGTCCAGAACAGTTCTGCAATCTCCACTTGACTTTTATGAACGTGACTTTTTTTTTTTTTTTTTTTTTTTTTTAAGATTATAAGCCAGAGACGCCTGGGTAGCTCAGCGGTTGAGCATCTGCCTTTGGCTCAGGGTGTGATCCCGGAGTCCCAGCATCAAGTCCCACATGGGGCTTCCTGCAGGGAGCCTGCTTCTCCCTCTGCCTGTGTCTCTGCCTCTCTCTCTCTCTCTTTCTCTCTTTCTGTGTGTGTGTCTCTCATGAATAAACAAATAAAATCTTTTAAAAAATTATAAGCCAGTTATTTTGTAGTATTCTTTCAATTAAGATTTATCTAATGTTTCTTTTCTTTTTTTTAAAGATTTTATTCATTTGAGAGAGAGAACATGTGCATGCAGGGGAAGGGGTAGACAGGGAGGGAGAGGGACAAGCAGACCCACTGAGCACAGAGCTTGCCACATGGGGCTCATCTTATGACCCTGAGATCATGACCTGAGCCAAAATCAAGAGTCAGATACTTAACCCACTGCACCACCCAGACTCGTGTTACACATTTTTGCAGGAATACCATGGAGAGGGGCGGGTGTGTTCTCTTCATTGCTTCTTCAGGGGCAGCACACAGTTTCCATTTGCCCCATTCCTGAAGATGACAACTTTATTCCCTTGATTAGGGTGGTACCTGGCAGGTTCCTCCTCTGAAAAGTTACTATTTTTCCTTCCCCCTCTCCAAGTTTTTATTTAAATGTATAGTGTAATAGTTTCAGGAGTAGAATTTAGTGTTTACTATTTTTCTTTTGGGGATCACTGTGTATTTTATGAGGAGGCATTTTGAGGTTATGTGAATAACCCATTTCTTATCAAACTCTTACTAATTTTAGCATCCATTTATGATTCTCCAATGAATTAATTATTGCTATAACGATTGCCAAACAGTGGTTTTAATTCTATCATTCTTCATTGATTAGCTGACATTATACTGTAAAGAAACATTTTCTTCTCTCATGATATATTTATATCTGTGTGGACTTGAGATTTCTTATCTTATTCCATGGACAATACTCCATTATCGTTATGTATGATGTCGAAATTTGTCTGACACTTGGCCAGTGGAAACTCCTTTAAGCTGCCTCCTATATCCTCCCCACATGTCCTCAGCCTAAATATTTCTGTCATTTTCTGGCACAATAAGATATTCCAGGCTTATCATGTGTTTCCCTGGGCCAGCCTGAAATCAGCCATTTGCCGAGGAGCTCTGGTTCCTTTCAGTGGAGGATGGATTTAGAAACCAAGATCTGGGTGCCAGCTGTGCTCATTACTGCCGCAGTGTTGCTGCCCCCAGGCCGTCTCAGTGAGCAGAACCAGGGAATATGCGTATAAACATAAATATATATGTATGTGAACGTATACCTAAACACACACATTGATATTCATTTTATATCTATCTAATTTATAAATATTTAAAAATGTAAACTGACATCAGTACCTCCAGTTCCAACCTAACTACCACAGCATTTATCCCTTTCCATTCATTACTCCCTGTGAGTAAGAAAGGTGCCTTTTGCTATTTGCATATTTATTTGCATATTTATTTGTAGGGTCAACCACCCCTGAGTGTGTAACCAGTCTTCTAAGTTGCTACCACCCTGCCTTGTAGACCCCTCTTCACCCTCTCTAAGCCTTACTGTAAGTGGGCTTCTCCCCACCTTTATCTGAGAGGCATGCAGGACACCGTCCTCACTGCACCCAACCTCTCAGGTGGAGGGGAACAGCTCCCTCACCACGATGAGAATTACAGCATTATTGGAGACAAATTTGGCAATAGGTTCCAAAATATAGAAATTTATCCTTTTGGCCCTGCCACTCTGCCTCTAAAAATTTGTGGAAAAGAATAGTAGTCAGCGTCTGCCCACAGACCTGGTGGCTTCCTGCCCAGCTTCTGCCTGTCTCCCCTTCGCCCATCGCTGCCTTGGGCTCCCCACCCCACTACCAAGATAGTGATGGGCTCCCAAAAGGAGAAGACTCAGAAGCTGAAAGAGAAGCAGCAGCTCGTCCTGTCCCAGCTCCTGAGGGAGGAGGACAGATATGGCTCAAACTGTAAGGCCAAACATCGATAGTTGGCTTCCTGGAAAATTGGTGTGTTTATTTGCATGAGATGTGCTGGAACCCATAGAAATCTTGGGGTTCATACATGCAGGGTTAAGTCAGTCAACCTAAACCAGTGGACACCAGGACAGATGCAGCGCATGCAAAATATGGAAAATACGAAAGCAAGACCACTCAGAAGCCAATCTTCCAGAGAACTTTTTTGAAGACCACAGATAGGTCAAGCAGTGGAATTTTTTATCAAAGATAAATATCAGGGGCACCTATCTGGCTCAGTGGGTGGAGTGTGTGACTCTTGATCTTGGGGTTGTGAGTTTGAGCCCCACACTGGGTGTAGAGATTACTTAAAAATAAAGTCTGAAGCGCATGTGGGTGGCTCAGTTGGTTAAGCATCTGACTCTTAGTTTCGGCTCAGATCATGATCTCAGGGTCAGGAGATGGAGCCCCACAGCAGGCTCTGTGCTCAGAGTGAAGTCTGCTTGAGATTCTCTCTCTCCTTCTACCCCTCCCCTGCTTGCTCTCTCTCTCTCTCTCTCTCTCTCTCTCAAATACTTTTTTTTAAAGATTTTATTTATTTATTCATGAGAGACAGAGAGAGAGAGGCAGAGACACAGGCAGAGGGAGAAACAGGCTCCATGCAGGAAGCCTGACATGGGACTCAATCGTGGGACCCCAGGATTACACCCTGGACTGAAGGCGGCGCTAAACCACTGAGCCACCCGGGCTGCCCTCTCAAATAAGTTTTAAAAATCTTTAAAAATTTAAAAAATTTAAAAAATTTAAAAAAATCTTTAAAAATAAAATATTTTACAAAAGAGATAAATATGAAAAGAAGAAATACTATGATAAAAATTCAATAGCTATTACAAATGAAGAAAAGGGGAAAGGGAGGGAGAGAAAAAGAAATGGAACCAGAAAAGCCTGCAAAACCTCTTACAGTTGAAAAGGCTGTGGAAGGAAGACAATCAGCAGTTGGAATTTAGAAAAAGTATCAGCTGTAAAAATGCTGCAGAGCCCACTGTTGATCTTTTAGGATTCAACGGCCCTACTGAGGCACCAGTGACCAATGGGAACATAACCACGGTGTCAGCCCTAAATGATATCTGGACATCTTTGAACCAGTGATTTTTTTAAAGATTTATTTATTTATTTTAGTGGTGGGGAGGGGCAGAGGGAGAGGGAGAGAATCTCAAGTAGACTCCCTGTTGAGGACAGAGTCTGACTCGAGGCTCTATCTCACAACACTGAGATCACAATCTAGGCCAAAATCACTAGTCAGACACTTAACTGACTAAGCCACTCAGGTGCCCCTGGACCAAGGATTTCTAATCCCTTACCTGCAACTCTCTTGCCCCCAATTCCAGGGATGTTCTCTATACCTGGAGCTGCCAATTTGTCCACAGTAATATCCGGGGATCTGCATCTGTTCACTGAGCAAGCTACAAAATCAGAAGAGGTGGCAAGAAACAAACTCTCCAAAGACTCCATCTTATCTCTGTATAGTACAGGAACCATTCAGAGGCAGAGGACTCCTGGTGTGTTTAAGGGACCCACAAATAGACCATTTACCTCAGAAGCACCAAATGGATCTCAAGATTATCCATCAATGGATGTGCCTGTGGCTAAACCTGTAGCTCCTGGCCTTCTGGGGAACATAATGGGACAGAGTGGGAAGCGTGACGGTGGGCAGGCCCATGCCCAGTGGGTTTATGTATGATACCACTTCTTCCAAATGTGGCTGGCCTCAAGGAAGAATGGTGGGACAGATGGGGGTACCCCAGAGTAAGCCTGGCCTGCCTCGAGCTCAGCAGCCCCAGTGGAACCTTTCACAGATGAATCAGCCAATGGCTGGCATGAGGATCAGTAGTACAAACCCTACAGTGGATTTTGACCAGCCCCCCAGTGCAGCAGCAGGATGGTCTGGAGGCTCATGCAGTCACACTCTCAGCACACAGCTATGGAAATGAAAAATACAATACAAGTTTCATCCAGAACTACTGCCCGACATGCCTTGTTAAACAGCCTCTAGTTCCCCTGTTCATCCACATACATACACTTTTCCCCCCCATGTTCATATTAAGAGTTATCTGATTGACCCTGTTGACCAGTACTGATTAAATTTGATATGAAAAGAAAAAAAGATTTAAAAAGGATAGTAGCTCAATTACAGAGATGAGTGTAAGAAGATACTAGTTATAGCCCTTTTGTACTAATGAAAAATTGGAGGCAAGCTCAATTTTCTTTATCTTAGCTCCTGAAAGCAGCGTCTTGTATGCCTCCCAGACCCATGTGCCTGAAGGACCAGATAATTGGTTGCTAATTGTCTTCCTCCAGGGCTCTTAGCATCCCTGTGTATTCTGGCCCTGTTTGTACAAGGATTCAGAGGCTCTTGCATATCAGAGAAGGTCCTGAGGCAGAAAGCAGAGGGTGCAAGGCATGCACATGAGTTGGGACCCGTCCTCCGAGCCACAGCTGAGATCCGAGTTAGGCCAAAGGGAGGATTGTCTTCAGCATGGTGTGATAGTGTGTTCTGGTTTAGGCCAAAAGTTCCAGGGACTTAACACCCCAGGAGCAACCCTCCTACTGAGGGATGGGAGTGGGTGGATAAAATGCCTCATGTAGTAGGCCTCTCCCAAGATGGCCTCCGATGACCCATTTCTTGGTACTCACACCCTGTGTGGTTCCTTCCCCACTGAAAATGGCTGAAGGGGTGCCTGGGTGGCTCAGTCTGTTAAACTCTTGTTGAACTCTTTGTTCAATTCTTGATTTCGGCTCAGGTCATGATCTCAGGGTGGTGAAATCAAGCCCCACGTGGGGCTCTGCACTGGCATGGGGAGACTGCTTAGGATTCTCTCTCTTCCTCTCTCTCTGCTCCTCCCCCATTCTGCTCACAGTCTCACGCACGCTCTCTCAAAGAAGGAAAGAAAGAAACCGGCTGAACTATGCAATAGGATGTTTAAAGAAATGACAGCACATGATATCTTTGGCTAGATCATAAAAGAAGTGCAGCTCCTGCCTTATTCCCTTTTGGATCTCTTGTTCTTGGTGGAAGCCAGTTGCCAAGCTATGAGGATGCTCAAGCAGCTCAGGGGAAGGTACATGTGGCAAAAAATGAAGGACTCTTACCAACAACCAACACTCCCTTGTCAGGCAAGTAATCCAGCCATGTTGGAGGTCAACCCTTCAGCCCAGTCAAACCTTCAGATGATTCCAGCTTCATGGGAGACCCTGAGCAGAACCCTGAGCCACTACCACCCACTTGAGCTGCTCCTGGATTCCTGATCCTCAGAAACAGTGTAATATAACAAATGTTCATTGTTTTAAGCTGCTAAGTTTTGTAGTGATTGGTTATGCAACAATAGCTAATATTCTCATATATTTCTGATAGGAATGGAAAATTGTGTAGCCACTTTGGAAAACAGTTTGGGGTTCCTCAAATGATTAAATATAGTGTTATTGGTGACTCAGTCGGTTGAGCGTCTGACTCTAGATTTCTGCTCAGGCCATGATCTCAGGGTCCTGGGTTGGAGTCCTATGTCGGGCTCCATGCTTGGCATGGAGTCTCCTTGAAATTCTCTGCCCCTCCCCACATACATGCGTTCATTCTCTCTCTCCCTCTCTCAAATAAATTAATAAAATCTGGGACACCTGGGTGGCTCATCAGTTTAGCGTCTGCCTTTGGCTCAGGGCCTTATCCCAGAGTCCCGGGATCTAGTCGCACATCGGGCTCCTTGCATGGAGACTGCTTCTCCTCCCTCTGCGTGTGTCTCTACTTCTCTCTCTCTGTCTGTCATGAATAAACAAATAAAATCTTTTTTAAAATAAATTAATAGGGATCCCTGGGTGGCGCAGCGGTTTGGCGCCTGCCTTTGGCCCAGGGCGCGATCCTGGAGACCCGGGATCGAATCCCACGTCGGGCTCCCGGTGCATGGAGCCTGCTTCTCCCTCTGCCTGTGTCTCTGCCTCTCTCTCTCTCACTGTGTGCCTATCATAAATAAATTAAAAAAAAAATTTAAAAAAAAAAAATAAATAAAATAAAATAAAATAAATTAATAAAATCTCCAAATAAATAAATAAATATGGAATTACTGTATAACCCAGAAATTCCACCCCTAGGTATATTCCCAAGAAAAATGAAAACATATGTCCACAGAAAACTTGTACGTGAATGTTTACAGCAGCAATATTCACAAGAGTCAAAAGGCAGAAACAACCCACTTGTCCATCAATGGACAAATGGAAAAACAAAATGTGATATATTCATACAATGGAATATCATTTGGCCATAAAAGAGAATGAAGTAGAGATACATACTGTAGCTTGAATGGGCCTTGGAAAGTGAAAGAAGACAGTCACAAAAATCCACATATTCTGATTCCATTCATATGAAATGTCCAGAATATGCCTATGCCAGTCTATAGGGACAGGAAGTAGGTTAGTGGTTGCCTAGGCTGAGGTGGGGGTAGGGGTGGTAGCTAAAGGGTATGGGATTTCTTTTTAAGATTATGAAAATTTTCTAAAATTGACTATGATGACAGCTACAGATATTTGTGACTAAGCCCCAGAATGCTGATTGTCTACTTTTAACAGGCATACCATATGTATGTGAATTACGTTTTCATAAAACTGTTTAAAAAGCTGATGATGAATGGGTGCCTGGTTGACTCAGTCAGTAGAGTGTACAACTCTTGATCTCAGGGTCATGAGTTCAAAACCCATGTTGGGCGGGAAGCCTTCTTTTGAAAAAAAAAATCTGATAACAAATACACCACAGCTTCCTTCCCGTGGGTGGGACAACTGAAGCATGTTCCCACATAGTCTCTCAGAACATCCCCTGTAGGACTGTGGTCTCATTTCTCTACCCTATGCTTTCTGGGATCACATGTCAAATAAACTACTTCACCCAGGTCTTGTCTCAAGGTTTGCTTTTGAAGGAACCCAAACTAAAGCAATCGTGTTCTTTGGGTTGCAGGTCTGGGTGTCCTGGCTCCTGGCCTGGGGCCAATTCTGCACCCGTCCATGGAGAACCCAGATGGGAGGACTATGCCTACTGGCAGACTGCCCAGGGTGAAGGCTTGAACCAAAGTCCAGAACAGTCATGGAGCTGGCCTCCATCCCCCTAGCATGCCCAGTATTAGCCTGGTATGATTTGCACATACGCTAACACACACACACACACACACACACACACACACATTCTTTTAGGCCTGGGACTGTTAACCCAGCCTGTCACTGCCCTTTACCCCAGAGTCAGGCTCTGTGGGACATGTTCATTTCCCCTTTGGCTTATTTTGCCTGTCTCTGTGCCTGGGCGTCATCTGACCACACAAACCACCAAAACAGAAGCAGGAGGCTATGAAGGGCTGTGTGGGACCTTTCTGTAGGAAGGATCAGACCCTTCAATGGTGAACCAGAGCGATGGGGGTGTAGGGAGAAAAAAGATTACACAGCTAAGACTTGAAATTAAAGGACCAAGAACACTCCTGGAGGCCTCCCAGGCAAAGGCACCAGCGAGAGAAGGTACCTTCTGCACGATGAGGCTCAGGTCACTCTGGCTGTGAACCTCCTCAACTATCACTGATCACAAGCTGACTGTCAAGCAGGAGAGGGAAGATTCTGGGGCTTGACCCAGCTTCTCACACCAGCCTCTAGGCCAAAGTTGGGAAACGGGAGCCTGGAATTTGCTTTCCCCAATTTCGGCCAGCTCAGCCTCAGTCCAATGCCATCATCTTTAAGCAAAAGATAGTTGCAGATGTGAATGTTTCTGGCACTCACACAAAGCATTGCCCAAAGCAACAGAACAAAAGAGCTCCAATTGGCTTAAAAATTTCATGAAAAAAAAAAAAAAAAAAAAAAATTTCATGAGTTGGTCTTAGAATAAAAACTTTGATTTCATTTTTTGTATATTCTACGGTGATGTTTAGTTTAATGTGTCAAGTTGGCTAGGCTATAGTACCCAGTTATTTATTCAAACACTAATCTAAATGTTACTGTAAAGGTATTTTGTACATATGGTTAATATCTGCAAGGGGCTGACTTTATTATCCTCCTTAATGAGGGTGGGCCTCACCCAATAAGTTGAAGGCAGTAACAGCAAAACTTGAGGCTTCCCTGAGAAGTTTCACAGCATCAACTCCTACCTGAGTTTTCAGCCCATCAGCCTGCCCCATAGAGTTCAGACTTGTCAGCCCCCACAGTCACAGTCACATAAACCAATTTCTTTTAAAAAGAAAGAAAGAAGAAAAGAAAAGAAAACAAAAGAAAAGATGGGGCGCCTGGGTGGTTCAGTCAGTTAAGGGTCTGACTCTTGGTTTTGGCTCAGGTCATGATGTCAGAGTCGTGAGATTGAGCCCCATGTCAGGCTCCATGCTCAGTGCAGAGTCTGCTTGAGATTCTCTGGCTCTCCTTCTCCCTCTGCCCCTCCCCCTGCTTTCTCTCTCAAATAAATAAAATCCTGAAAAAAGAAAAAAATGTGTATTACCTGTTGGTTTTGTTTTTCTGCAGAGCAATGACTGATACATTTACCCTAAAAGGAAGGTAGGCCTGAGAGGGGCTGACAAAGAGTCCACCTTTCAGGGGGGATGAGTGTCTCTCCTCGGGGAGACAATACCAAGGTCATAGGGAAACAGATGGGGGGTTTGCTGAAACTTGCCCTGCTGCTCTGCACCCATAAAATGCATCCTGCTGTTGGTTTAACCAGATTGGCTAGAGAGCCCAAAGTAACTCCCATAAAGCTATCCCAAGACAGTGCTGTGAATGGAAAATTATAGAAACCACCCAAAGTACTCACAAAATCCAGGTCCCACGGCCAGCTTCCACATAAATCAGAACAGGTCACACCACTGCCCTGATGAAAATTCTCCCAAGGAAACTACAATAAAGTAAACCCAAGCTTAGTTCAACCTGTAGCCCAGCCTGCCCTACTTCAGCTCACCTTCTCCCTCCTTTTCTCTGCCAGACCACTCTCTGCCACCTCAGGACCTTTGCACATGCTATTTGCTTTCCTGGAACTTGTTTTTCCCAGCTCTTTGCATGGCACCTTCTCATCCTTCAGGATTCTGAGATGGCTTCCCTGACCACACATTCTGACATGCCCCCTCTGTTCCCCAAATCATCTGCTACATTCCTTATTTATGCCCTTCGTAGAACTTAATCACAGTCTAGAATGATTTTATTTGTTTGTTTTCATGCTTATTGACTGTGTCCTCACTCTGGCCCGGAAGGTCAGGAGAACGTGCCCATCTCATTCTCTTGTGTCTTCCTGAGAGCAGGTCATAGGAAGCAGCGCCTCATACTTATTGAGTGAATGAGTGATTCCTCAGCTCCTAAGTTCATCCACATTCAGATCAGGGCCCCTCCCTGCCATCCCACAGTGCCCTGGACTGACCCATCATGTCCCTGGGTGATCCACAATAGACCCTAGCATCTAGCTGTCCAGGAGTTCAGGCCCACGCCTGGAGGGTAGAGGGCTTGGATACTTGCACAGGGTCACAGCTTGAGCCTAAAGAGAAAGTCTTGTCGCTGAACAAGGTAGAACTGGATCGAGACCTGAAGAGTGTTCCAGGCCGAGAGAACAGCGAGGGAAAAGGCCTCAGGGTAGCATCTCCACGGACTGACCTGAAGCCAGAGAACCAACCACCAGGAGACAGGAGGACAGTGGCACTAACTGAGGGAGGGCAGGGCCTGGGAGCACACTGAGAGCCACGGGGAGGGGTGGGGAGGTGTTCAGTAGGGAAATGATACGGTCTAGTCCACATACTGAGAATCCAGGGCATTTCTGGGTTGGGGGAGTGGGGAGTAGGGGTGAGAAAGAGGCTTTTTTAACACTATGGTATTAGCTAGCCTGCTAGATATTTTTTTCACTATGTACATAGATTGCCTTAAAATTTAAGCAGAAAATCACTCTGGCTGCTAGGTGGAGCCTGGAATATAAGAGGTAGAGGGGGTTTGGGTGGGGACCCATGATAAGAGACCACAAGCTGCCCCTCTCCCCCATACCCAATCTCTTCTCCCCCTCTTTCCTCACTGATGGATCCTACTGTGCTCTCCTAAGTGACCATTTACATAAACAGCTTGCGTCTGGCTAAAAGACTGTTTCCCAAAGAGAGGATGTCATTGCGTAGAAGCTGTAGAGTGGGACTTTTGAGGAAATTCTTTATTTTTTTTTTAAGATTTTATTTATTTATTCGTGGGAGACACACAGAGAGAGAGAGAGAGGGACAACATAGGAAGAGGGAGAAGCAGGCTCCTTGCAGGGAGCCCGATGTAGGACTCGATCCCAGGACCTCAGGATCATGACCTGAGCCAAAGGCAGAGGTTCACCTGACTGAGCCACCCAAGCGCCCCTGAAGAAATTCTTTTTTTTTTTTTTTTTTTTTTTTTTTGAGGAAATTCTTTAAAAGAGGACGGGTATCCCTGGGTGACTCCGCGGTTTAGTGCCTGCCTTTGGCCCAGGGCCTGATCCTGGAGTCTCGGGATGGAGTCCCAGGGTCAGGCTCCCTGCATGGAGCTTGCTTCTCCCTCTGCCTGTGTCTCTGCCTCTCTCTCTGTGTCTCTCATGAACAAATAAATAAAAATCTTAATAAAAAATTTTTAAAAAAAAGGAACAAGCAGGGCACCAGGGGTGGCTCAGTAGGTTAAACATCTGCCTTCAGCTCAGGTCATGATCCCAGGGTCCTGGGATGGAGCCCCATGTAGGGCTCTCTGTTCAGCAAGGAGCCTGCTTCTCCCTCTCCTCCCTCTCCTCTCTCTGTCTCTGTCTCTGTCAAATAAATAAATAAAATCTTTCTTAAAAAATAAAAGAGGTACAGGCATCCAACAAGGGCTGTTCTTTTTTTTAAGATTTTATTTATTTATTTTTTGATGGAGAGAATGAAAGAGAGCACAAGTAGGGGGAGCGGCAGGCAGAGGAAGAGGGAGAAGTAGGCTCCCCACAGAGCCTGATGGGGGAGGGGACTCAATCCCACGACCTTGAGATCATGACCTTCCCAGGACCCTGAGATTATGACCTGAGCTGAAGGCAGATGCTTAACCAACTGAGGCACCCAGGCGCTCCTGACAAGGGCCATTTTTACACTCCTCTGCTTTCCTTGGTTTTGACTCTTTGTGACCTCAACTCCAGTGGGGTTACTTTTGATGGGAGTCCCTCATTCCTAAATCAAGGAAGCAAACCAACGGCTCTGTGCGTTTGCCTCCCAAGGCCCTGAGCTGCATGGGTTATGATAATTTGCCCTGCCTGTGGCTTTGAAGGCCACCATCTGTCTCCAAAGCCCCATGAGCTGTTTCCACTTCTAACTTCACTGGTTCACTGCATTCCCAGCACCTGGGAGTTTCCCTTTCTTAGTTTAATCCTGGTTAAGCAGATGCCTGGGTGGCTCAGTGTTGAGCACCTGCCTTTGGCTCAGGTCCTGGGATCAAGTCCTGCATCAGGTGCCCCGCGGGGAACCTGCTTCTCCCTCCGCCTGTGTCTCTGCCTCTTGTGAATAAATAAATAAAATATTTTTTTAAAAGATTTTATTTATTCATGAGAGACACAGAGAGAGAGAGAGAGAGGCAGAGACACAGGCGGAGGGAGAAGCAGGCTCCGTGCTGGGAGCCTGACATGGGACTTGATCCCGGGACTCCAGGATCACACCCTGGCCTAAGGCAGGTGCCAAACTGCTGAGCCACCCAGGGGTCCCCAATAAAATATTTTTAAATAAATAAATAAACCTGGTTAAGTATCCACAAAGTTATTTTGTTCTATTTTATTCAGCGCCCCCGGGTAAAGTCAGTTCTTACATTCTGTCTCATTCTCTTGTTCATCTACGGCACACAAGTTAGCAATTAATTGTGCACCGGCTTGTCCACTTCTTCAGTGTACATATTTTGTCTCCCCAACTATATGTCGATGCTCCCACTTACGGGCTGAACTATCCCTTAAAAATTTTTAAGTTGAAGGCCTGACCCCCGGTTAGTGTGACTGTATTTGGAGATAGGGTCCTTAAAGAGATAATTAAGGTTAAATGAGGTCACTGGGATAGGCCCTAATCTGATATGGCTGATGTCGTCATAGGAAGAGGAGATTAGGACAGAAGCTGAGAGGAAGACCCTGTGAAGCCACAGTGGGAAGGTGACCCTCTGCAAGCCAAAGAGAAAGTCCTCAGAAGACACCAGCCTTGATGACACTCAATCTGGTACTTCCAGCCTCCAGAATGGGGAGAGACTTCATTTCTGTTGCTTAGGCCCCCTCAGTCTGTGGACGTGGTTATGGCAGGAACCCGGTACACCCCCCCCTTCCATCTGAGCGCCTCTTGTATGCAGGGCTCGGTGGCTACACCCTGTTGTCGCCTTCCCAGGCCTACTTTCCTTTCCCAACGTGGAAGTGTGAGCCAGCTGGTCCCCGTCAGCTATTTATAAACCTTCCCAGCCCCCTTGCCTGCTCCCCTTCTGCCTCAGGCCCCTGTCTCCAAGCGGTGGCCTGACCCTCTGCCCTCCCTGTGCACAGTCACGCTCTCCCTCCCTGCGAGTGTCCTCAGCGAGGCTTCCCCGACGCCAGGCCCAGCTCTTCTCACCCATCGGGCCTTCTCCCCGGCCCTGCACTTCCGAACAGCCTTCTGGATGCGTCCACAGGCAGGTCCTCCCCTTGCTTTACCAACGGCTTCTTCACATCTGCTCCGGGGATCAGGCCTGTTCTCCAGGCTGAGCTTTGGCTTCTCCCTCTTTTCACCATCAGCCACCGGTCCTGTTGATTCAGCCTTCAAAGTGTCTCTCACCTCGGCCCTCCCACTCCCCGCTGGGACCCCGCTTGGGGAGCATCTTCTTTTCCCCTGAAAGTCCTTTTTAGGGGAACTCAGAGGGTTTGGTGAGGAAGTAAAAGGAAAGCAGGCCACAATAATAGCTACAAAGGGTGCAAGGCTCCCCCACCTGTTAGAGGGTAGGAGGGAGAAGCAAGCAGGAGGAGAGGAGGGGGAGGTCATGAGTCCAAGGGCAGGGGGTCCATCTCCTGTGTCCTGGCAGTGCCCCTGGGGAGCAGGGGGACCAAGAGAGGAATGCCATTAGCCTGGTGCCCCCAGGCCAATGAGCCTATGACAGCACTGCAAAGGAGTCTGAGCCCAGGAGCAGCCCCACTCGGGGAGGAGCCCACCCTCAAGGATTCAGCAGACAGACACCGGTCTGGCAGCCACAGGTGGCTTACTGCCTGAGGATGCTCTGCTCGCCCAGCCTGGCCCCGGCTCTGTGGAATGATGTGGCAGGTGGCATGGAGTGGAAGAGAGCTCTGAGGAAGGGCTGGGGAAACCCATCAGAGTGCGGTTTGGAGGCAGAAACGAAGCAAGTAGACTGAACTCTATATGCTGCAAAGCTCAGCGATGAACGTGATTTGGAAATTTCTGACATGCCCAGGCTTGATACTTTTCCCATTTGTTTCCTAGATGGAAAGTGGCAAAGACCCCATTAACCAGTTCCAGACCAGACACCAGACAATGCTGGATCCACCTTAGGGCTGGAGCGACCTGCCAGAGCAACCAGGCCTGTCCTCAAGCCACCCATGCACACGCCCACCCCTGCAGAGGAGAGAGAGGAGCAGCCTCCTCACCTGGATCTGTGGCAATCAGGGCGGTCTGGCTGGAGGTGGCAGTGGGAGGAGTGCCAGGTGAGGAGCATCACAGAAGGCCAGGGGCTCATAAGTCTGGCTCCAAAGGAATGTTTTGTTTGTTTGTTTTAAGATTGTATTTACTCATATGAGACATCGAGAGAGAGAGAGAGAGAGAGAGAGAGACATAGGCAGAGGGAGAAGCAGACTCCCTGTAGGGAACACGATGCGGGACTCAATCCCAGTACCCCCCGGATCACTACCTGAGCCGAAGGCAGATGCTCAACCTCTGAGCACCCAGGAGCCCTATTTGACTTCAAAAAAAATTTTTTTTTTATCTCTGCACCCAACCCGGGACTCAAACTCATGACCCTGAGATCAAGAATCCATGCTCTACCAACCGAACCAGCCCCGCATCACTTGAATTAGTTGACTTTTCAAAACTTGTGCCTGGGATCCCTGGGTGGCGCAGCGGTTTAGCGCCTGCCTTTGGCTCAGGGCACGATCCTGGAGACCCGGGATTGAGTCCCACGTCAGGCTCCCGGTGCATGGAGCCTGCTTCTCCCTCTGCCTATGTCTCTGCCCCTCTCTCTGTGTGTGACTATCATAAATAAATAAAAGTTTAGGGATCCCTGGGTGGCGCAGCGGTTTGGCGCCTGCCTTTGGCCCAGGGCGCGATCCTAGAGACCTGGGATCGAATCCCACGTCGGGCTCCCGATGCATGGAGCCTGCTTCTCCCTCTGCCTGTGTCTCTGCCTCTCTCTCTGTCTCTCTGTGTGACTATCATAAAATAAATAAAAATTTAAAAAAATAAATAAATAAATAAATAAATAAATAAAAATTTAAAATAAATAAATAAAACTTGTGCCTGTGCAACTTTGGTTACAATTAAAATTTAGTTTAAGAAATAAGATTTAATATCATTTAAAAAGAGAAATCAGGGGCACCTGAGGGGCTCAGTGGTTGAGCATCTGCCTTCAGCTCAGGTCATGATCCCAGGGTCCCGGAATAGAGTCCCACATCGGGCTCCCTGCATGGAGCCTGCTTCTCCTTCTGCCTGTATCTCTGCCTCTCTCTTTCTCTGTGTCTCTCATGAATAAATAAATAAAAATTTAAATAAAGATTTATTTTTTTAAATTTTTATTTATTTATGATAGTCACAGAGAGAGAGAGAGAGGCAGAGACACAGGCAGAGGGAGAAGCAGGCTCCATGCACCGGGAGCCCGACATGGGACTCGATCCCGGGTCTCCAGGATCGCCCCCTGGGCCAAAGGCAGGCGCTAAACCGCTGCACCACCCAGGGATCCCTTAAATTTTTTATTAAAAATAAATCTAAATAAATAAATAAAACATGAAAACATCTGTAGCTGATTGTATTATTGTCCCCAGCTATCCACGCTCCCTTCTTGAAAGGGGATTATACAACCCTGCCCACTGCCAGGAGACCTAGGATGCCTCCCTGGGGGGGACTACTCACCCCGCCCCACTGACTTTGGCCTTGAATCCCTGATTGTTTTTGCCAGTGGTTGTGTGTGCCTGCAACATGGTCATGGTCAGGGCACGTGGGAGCAGAGACTTTAAGAGCCATCGCCTATTTCCATCTGATTGCTTGCTCTTGTCCTCTGACAAAAGACTGACTGACATGTCCCTGGTGGGGCCTGTTCCTTTAGCTTTATTCTAGAATGAGGAAGAATCAAGCCATAACCAACCCACAGTCAAAAGGAGCCACGTCACAACCAAACTGTGAAGGAAATGGACGGCAGGCATGGCTGTGAGCTTCAGAGGTGTTAGGACACTTGTTACTGCAGCAAAATCTATAATGAAAGCTGAGTGAAACTGTCCTAGAGACACAACTGGCTGAATAGAAAACGGTGCATCCATACTCCCATGTGTTCATGGGAACACAGCTAGCAAATTTAAAGTTACATTTTAAATTATATTAATTAAAAAATAATAATAAATTATATAAATTATATAAATTATAATTATATTAATTTTAAATTTATACTTAGATGTATAAAGCAACTGGGGTGCTTGGGTGGTTCAGTCAGTTAAGCATCTGACTTTGGCTCAGGCCATGATCTCCAAGTCCTGAGACTGAGACCCACATCAGGCTCCATGCTCAGCAGGGAGTCTGCTTCTCCCTCTCTGTCTTCCTCTGCCTCTTACTCTCCCCCTGCTCAAGTGCCTCTCTCTCAAATAAATAAATAAACAAACAAATAAATAGTATCTTTTTAAAAATATAGGCAGCTATTGAAATTATATGTAAGGATATAAGTAATTGCTCAAAATATCATTTTTAGTAAATAAAGGCAAAATTTAAAACTAAAAGTACAGTGGGATCCCCATTTTGAAACTAAAAATTTTTTTAAAGATTTTACTTATGTATTCATGACAGACACAGAGAGAGAAAGGCATAGACACAGGCAGAGGGAGAAGCAGGCTCCATGCAGGGAGTCCGATGTGAGACTCGATCCCAAGTCTCCAGGATCAGGCCCTGGGCTAAAGGTGGCGCTAAACCGCTGAGCCACCCGGGCTGCCAAAAAAAATATTTTTAGAAAGTATATAACTCGTATATATTGATTAAGGTAAGCTGGCTGATAACATCCCCTAAGAAACAAAAGAATTTGGGGGAGAAAAAGACACCTAAATATTTTCACAGTGTTTATCCCAAAGCGGTGAAGTTAGAGTGATTTTTCTCCTTACTTTTCTGAACTTTCCAACTTGTGTATAATAACCATGGCATTGTTTTATAATTTAGAAAAATAATTATACTGCACAAGTATGTTTAAAAGAATCAGGGATCCCTGGGTGGCTCAGCAGTTTAGCGCCTGCCTTCGGCCCAGGGCGTGATCCTGGGGTCCCGGGGCTCCCTACATGGAGTCTACTTCTCCCTCTGCCTGTGTCCCTGCCTCTCTCTCCTCTCTCTCTGTCTCTCATGAACAAATAAATAAATAATCTTTTAAAAATAATCAAAGAATCAATAGCTGAGGGGCACATGAATGGCTTTAGTCAGTAGAGCGCAGGACTCTTGATGTCAGGGCTGTAAATTCGACCCCATGTTGGGTACAGAAATTACTTAAAAATAAAATATTAAAAAAGAAAATAATTGGGACACCTGGGTGGCTCAGTGGCTGAGCATCTGCCGTTGGCTCAGATCATGACACCAGGATCCCCCGAGCAAGTCCCATTGGGCTCACTGTGGGGAGCCTGCCTCTCCCTCTGTCTATGTCCCTGCTCCTCTTTCTGTGTCTTTCATGAATAAATAGAATCTTTAAAAAAATCAATAGCCAATAGCAGTGCAGAGGGCAGGGAGCCCTGGGAGGGAGCAGGACCAGGGTCCTGGGGGTCTTGGTGGGGCGTGGAGGGAGAAATGGAGAAGCACCAGTCACACTGTCTGTACCCCCAGGCACACATCTAAACTAGCAGCTTCTGAGTCCTGTGAGACTTATGCATGACTTTAAAAAGAGATGAATCGACTACAATATGAAAATAGAAGTGTGTATTCTTGAATTAATAAATATTTAATAATAAAAGCCAAATGTTTAAGTGTTTACAAATTATAACCTAATGTCCAGAAGTCAAATGCAGTGACTACTTGACGGTACAGGTTGCCATTTGGGGGGATGAACAGGATCTGAAACTAGATATGGTGCTGGTCGCACTACACTGTGAATGTACTTGATGCTGCTGAATTGCACACTGTAAAATTATTAAAATGGTCAATTTTATGTGTATGTATTTGACCACCAAAAACAAGCCTCCAGACTCAACTGCAATGCAAGTCATTTTTTTTTTAACTTTATTTATTCATTCATGAGAGACACACAGAGAGAGAGGCAAAGACACAGGCAGAGGGAGAAGCAGGCTTCTCAAGAGGAGCGGATGTGGGACTCGATCCCAGGACCCCAGGATCACCACCTGAGCCAAAGGCAGACAGATCAACCGCTGAGCCACCCAGGCGCCCTGCAAGTCAACTCTTATATAATTTAGATGGAACTCTCATTTAGTGGGGACCTTCAGTGCATCTAATATGATGTGAATGAGACCCCAAAACAAAATTTCCCCAGAGGAGGCGGTGGTTGCTAATGATTCATGTTCTCCTGCCGCTGGATGCTTTGTGGAGTGACAATGAGTGTGTAGCTTTTGGGCGTGAGGTATGGAGCACAACATTGCTCCCTTCACGCTCCGCAGTGGGGTCTGGGGCTCAGATCCAGACCCTGAAAGGGATCAGCCGCCTATTGCGGGGAGACGGGATCAAGAGGGGGCACCCTCCTGCGATGCCACAGAACCAGCACTAGGGGGCAGCAGAGAGCCAGGTCAGCTGGAAGGGCGCCTGGAGCGTCCCCGCCACCCGCTCTCCCCAGGGGTCTCCCGCCGGGACCATCCCTACCACCACGACAGTCGCCACAGCTTGATCTTCAGAAGATGGTGCCATTTTTCAAAGGGAAGTTTCTTTGCAAGTAAAACCTGTTTCAGGGCACCTGGGTGGCTCAGCGGTTGAGCGTCTGCCTCCAGCTCAGGTCGTGGTCCCAGGGTCCTGGGATCGAGCCCCAGGATCGAGTCCCACATCCAGCTCCCCGAGGGGAGCCTGCTTCTCCCTCTGCCTGTCTCTGCCTTCCTCTGTGTTTCTCATGAGTAAATAAATAAAATCTTAAAAAAAAAAAAATCCTAAGTATGTCACCGGCTCCTGCCAGTGGGATATTCAAGAATATTCAAGAGATCATTTTTTACATGTGGCACCTAGCTATCTATCATGTAGAACATTTACTCAATTCCACTACAGCCAGTTTGTGGCTACTTTGGGGGACTCCCCTAATAAAGCTCACATCCCATTTTTGTGGGCTAGCAGTTTAAGATCTTTTTCACCTAGAAAAAAAGGCTAGAAAGCTTTTCACAGCAGGACTGGCAGCAAGAAGGATTTTGCGGTAAAACTGTGAAGGGTACAGACAGCAGCATCCTGAAAAGATTACTCTGTAGAAAGCAGGGACAGTCCTCAGTCTCATCTAATGTGACTTTTTTACTATGTAACAAACCACCTCAAAACTGAGCGGTAAGAGCAGCCCGAGTGGCTCAGTGGTTTAGTGCCACCTTCAGCCCAGGGCATGATCCTGGAGAGCCAGGATCAAGTCCCATGTCAGGCTCCCTGCATGGAGCCTGCTTCTCCCTCTGCCTGTGTCTGTGCTTCTGTGTGTGTGTGTGTGTGTGTGTGTGTGTGTGTGTGTCTCATCAATAAATAAAATCTTTAAAAAAAAAAAAACTGAGTGGTCAATTATTACCACTATCACTACTATACCTGAGGGGCTGGGCTAAGCAGAGTGGTTCTTCCGCTGGGCTTCTGAGCATTCACTATGTGGCTGCAGTCAGCAGGCAGGTGGGCTGGGAGCTGGTAGGTCTGGGTCCCACATGACCCCACTCCCGGACCTGGTGTTTGGCTGGGGTGATGGGGGGCAACTGGGCCACGTTAATCTCATCATCAAACAGGCCAGACTTCTTCACTTAGCAGCTAGGCTCCAAAAGGAGCAAGAGAAGCCAAGCCCTGGTGCAGGAACACTTTTTAAGCCTCTGCTTTATCTTGTTTCCTACTGTCGCCTTGACCAAAGCAAGTCACATGGCCAAGCCCTGATCAGGGGGTAGAGAATAGAGGCTCCATGTTTTGACAGGAGGAGCTGCAAAATACCGTGATCTCCAAAATAATATCTACCACACGCTCTTTCTTCTCTCTGCCACTACCAAGCACATCCTTATACAAGCAGAGGTGGACGGCAGCCCCAGCCTCTCTCCCATCACCCCTCTGATCAAATTTAAGTCAGATAAATGTGCCTTTCCCCAGTTGTGTCTGTGAAACACCAGTCCCATGGAGTTAGATATTATGGGCTGAATTATATCCCCCCCAAATTGGTCTATTGAAGCTCTAACACGCCCCCCCAGTGTGATGTCATTCAGAGATAGAGCCTTTAAGAAAGTAAGACACATTAAAAAAAAAAAAGAAAGTAAGTAAGTAAGACACACGCGCACGCACACACACAGAGTCCTATATGCGCAGCTGGATGAATGTGTGGATGGGGGTTTTGTTTGCTGGACAGAGGATTTTTTTTTTTTTTAGATTTTATTTATTTATTTATTTGAGAGAGAGACAGAGAGCACCAGCAGGGGGAGTGGCAGAGGGAGACAAAGAAGCCGACTCCCGGCTGAACAGGGACCCCAATTCAGCGCTGGATCCCAGGACCCCAAGATCATGACCTGAGCCAAAGGCAAATGCTCAACCGACTGAGCCACGCCCAGGCCCCTGGACTGGGGATTTTTAAGATCTTTTCCTTTTTGTTAAATCAGAACACAGATGTCAGCAGATTGTATTTTCTGAAAAATGGCCACAGCAACATTTCCAGTCCTGCATGCTGTTCCAGAAATTGTCACTCTCTCATGAAATGAGGCCTAACAAAACCAAAATACAGACTCTGGGGGTGCCTGGCTGGCTCAGGAGATGGAGCATGTGACTCTTGACCTCGGGTTGTAAGTTCAAACTCCATGTTGGGCATGGAACCTACCTAAAAAAAAAAAAAAAAAAGAATACGGGCTCTGGAGCCAGACTGCCCACATACAGATCCAGCACCACCGTGTTCCAGCTGTATGATCTCGAGCACGTTGCTCATCCTTTACGTGTCCCTGGATTCTTCATCTGCAAATGGGATGATAATAAGACCATCCTCAGGGGGTTATTTTGAGGATTAAAAAATACATAAAATTAGGATGCCTGGGTGGTTCAGTCTTGCATCTGCCCTCGGCTCAGGTCATAATCCCAGGGTCCTGGAATCGAGCCCCTCACTGGGCTCCCTGCTCAGCGGGGAGCCTGCTTCTCCTTCTCCCTGCTGCTCCCCCTGCCTGTGCTCTCTCCCTCTCCCTCTCTCTCTCCCCCTCCCTCTCTCTCTGTCAAATAAATAAATAAAATCTTTTAAAAAAAATACATAAAACTCATTTTTTTAAAAAGGGACTAATTAAGGTTAAATGAGGTCATAAGCATAAGACCCTAATCCAAGAGGACTTGTGTCTTTACAAGAAGAGGAGGAGGCACCAGAGTTCTGGCTGGCTGTGTGTACGCACAGGGAAGAGTCCATCTGAGGACACGGCAGGAAGGCTGCCAGCAAACTTACCAGAAACCAACCTAACACCTCGATCTTGGACTGGTGGCCTCCAGAACTGTTGTCCAAACAGCTAGCCTGGGTGTTCTGTTATGGCAGCCCACCTAAGACATCAGGGTTCCTTGATTAATTATGTTTGGGAAATGGGTGTTCATACTGATCCGCGCCCTCCTTGGAAATCCATAAGTCTCTGAGGCCTCCTTGCACAGGCTCCGAGCGGTTCCTCAGCCCAGAAGCCTATAGTTTATCACAGTGTTGCCCAAAATCACTCAAACAGGAGATCCTTTTCCTACATCTCCGATCACCGTATGAAGCCACGTTAGTTTCTAGGGGCTGTTGTCATAAACTACCACCAGCTGGGTGGCTTTATTCTCTTCACTGTTTCTAGAGACGAGATGTCAAAAACCAAGATGTCAGCAAGATTGGTTCTTTGTGCTTTGAGGGAAAATTCGCTCCATGCCTCTCTCCAAACTTCTGGTGGCTGCTGGCCACCCTGGGTGACCCTTAGCCTGTAAGATGTGTCATTCACTTCACTTCCACCTCTCCATCTTCATTTGCCAACACCCCCCCCACACACACACACCCATGTCTCATTCTCAATTACAATTCTTACAATTACATCTACACCTTTATTCCCAATAAAGTCATATTCTGAGGTTATGAGTGGACATGTCTTGGGTTGGGGGGGGGGGCACAGTTCAACCTACTACAGAAGCCGAAATAGTAGGTGGCTGAGTGAGTGTGGGCTCAGAGCAGAGTGAGTGGGATGCCTCTAGGAGTCCACCCTCCAGGAGATACACCAGGGAGAGCGCTGTCTCCTCTTGACAGTGCTGGCTTCCCAAATCCCCATTTCCTAAACCCCTTACTGACCGTCCCCCATGAACACTTTCCTGTCTTGGGCACCTCAAGACTTACTGATCTAGTCACCCAAAACCTGATAGGACTTCCTGCTCCTGCTCTTCCTGCTGTGTCCTGAAAGACAGGGCCAGTCTTTTGGGGGAACATTTGCAAAAATGATGTTTGTGTATGGTGGCAATATGGCAGGCAGGCTGGCTCTTACAGCACTATGCTTCTAGGGGCCTTCTCCCAAAGTCTTCCCTAAGCCCTGCTTCCTCCATGCCTCTTTCCTGCCCAGAACCTTCCACCACTGGCTTGGCTTCTAGGAGGAAATGAGAGCTCTTCCTCCCTCTAGGGAGACCCTTCCAGAATCGTCCAGGGGCCACCCCTTCCTGCCTTGGCATCTTTCTCCCGGATTGCATCCCTGTCCCACCTCCCTCCACCTGTCCACTCCTCTGTTTGCCTACAAGCCACAGGGCAGGTGAGTTTCTGGCATCTGCAGGTCCCTGGAATGCAAATAACCAGAAACAGCTCAAATCTCAGAGGGAAGGCTCCGGGAGTCTGTGCATGTGCATTTTTCTAGGGAGGGACCCAAAACTTTTCACTGCTACACCAAATCGTTCTTTCTTGACCTAAGGAGGCTCTAACTGAAAGTTTAGAGCAAGAGAGCATTGAGTAGCTCTCCCTTAGAGCAGTACCGCTGGGGACACCCGCTTGGAGGTGGAAAAACCCCTCACCCAACTCACTTTGTGTTACAGGGCCCAGTAGGAACAGACAGCAGGCACAGCGTGTCCCGACAGGTCAATCATCCCCTGGGTCAGATGTGACACCACAGCCTGCAGGGTGCCCCACGGACAGGGCAAAGCTGGCTCCATGCAGAGTGACAGCTGCAAGCCGGAGGGGTGGCTCAAGGCCGTGTCCCCTCCACATGCACCCCCACTCCCCAGCCCTGTACCCCATAGATGACTAGCAGATGGCTGGGACCGGCAGAGAGCTGGGAAGCCTGAGGGCAAAGCCCTGTGACCCACCCACCCACCCCAACCACATCCCATGGTTTGGCCTCTGACTGGCCCTGTTGGTGAGTTTTGCCAACATCCTAGATTCTGGGAACCTGCACACTCCTGGGAAGGTGCGTTTGGCACACGGGGCTGTGTTGCGACGACATGTAGGTAATTTGTCTCTCAAATGGGGTAATACAGATTTTGCAAGCAGACATCTATCTTTAACCTCTTTGAGAATCTATTTGAGAGCCTAACCCTATGCTCAAGGATTCTCTATTCATCAGCGGGGGCTGCCATAGCAAAGTACCACGGACTGGGAGAGGTCTTGAACAACAGAAATATATTTTCTCACAATTCTGGAGGCAGAGTCAGAAATCAAGGTGTCAGCAGAGTTGGTTCCCCCTGAGGGCCAGAAAGGGAGGGCTGTCCCCCATCTCTCCTTGGTTTTCAGATGCCCTTCATGTTCACATTCCCTCCCCTCAATGTGTGTCTGCGTCCAAATTTTCTCTTCTTATGAGGACACCAGTCATATTGGATTAAAGCCCACCCTAAGGGGCGCCTCTGTGGCTCAGTGGTTGAGCACCTGCCTTTGGCTCCAGTCGTGATCTGGGTTCCTAGAATCAAGTCCCTGCTTCTCCCTCTGCCTATATCTCTGCCTCTCTCTGTGTCCCTCAAGTATAAATAAATAAATTCTTTAAAATAAAATAAACCCCACCCTAATGACATCATTCTAACTTAATTACCTCTTTAAAGGCCCACTGTCCAAATACAGTCTTGTTCTAAGCTACTGGGGGTTAGGACTTCAACATGTGAATTTTGAGGGGATATAATTCAGTCCAGAACAGACACCCAGGAGTAACATGAGGATGGATGGTGGGACTTGTAGGCAGAGGGATCATAGTTTGATTCTGACCTCTCAAAGCTAGTCTACACCAGAGCCCCTCAGGACACTGCATGGCCACCAGGCCAGCATCTGAGGGTCATGGGTGGCCCACTCCCTCCTCCCTGGTCCCTCAGGCACTTGCCCAGAGTCCTCTTACAGCAGCTGGCCGGCCAAACTTGAGGGTGGAGAGGCCTCAGGGTAGACCCTGGGGTGGCCTGAGGGGGTGTACGTGTGGTTTGAGGAGGGCTAAAGTACCCTTTGTTTTGGAGATGGAGGTGGGAGGCAAAGGCTCTCAGTTCAGTTGGCCTTCCAGCTCAGGAGTGGGTGTTTGGGTAGCCCCAGGAATCCTATTTGCATACAGGGCCCAGACTTCCTGGGAGGTTAGGAAGAAGGAATTTATTTTAACTTGCAAATTTGTTCTAATACTTAAAGTGATATTTACTTGTTGCTGAAAGGATGAATGAATCATATAAGTTAAAAATGCACAAAAGCTTGAAAGAAAAAAATTTGCCCATGATCCACCAAAACTAGAAGTCTCCGACGCTGGCTAGTCATATGTCATTTGACAGTATCATGTGCTTTCAGGATCTTAATGCAAGTAATAAATGTTACTATAGAAAATTTAGAAAATGCAGTTCACCAAAAGAAAGCAATTTTATTAAGTCATTTATAATCCCACTATCTAAAAAGACCTTAGGGTTTTTTTTACCATATTTCTTAGACTACTAATACAGTCCAATATTTTCCCATGTTTATTGGTTATTTAGATTTCGTTGGCAAATGGTCATTTCTTGTCTTTTGCATATAGTGTTATTGGGTATTAATAGTATCTTATCAATCTGTTTGGAAGCTCTATATAATAAAAAGGTTCTGAACAATTCTCCCACAAATGTGCCACTTTTGCACATGGACTATTTTGAGCTGAAGGCAATTGAGACACTGTGAGTTCAAGAGAAAGTTTTGCCCCTTCCTTAATTATCTAGAAGATCTAAATTGGGGGTCTTTCCCAGAATAAGAGTCATTGCCAGGGATAAATCTATCTGAGTGACCCACCTGTATGACAGACAAACATCTAATTACCAAACATCTGCTCTTCTTAGTGTCCTGTGAATTGCCCTCTTCCCCTCTGAAGTCCCAGACCCCTATCCCATTCCTTAGCTCAGGATGGCATGCATACCTCATTTTATCTTTCTGTTTTTGAATCTGTCCTGTACGTGGGCTTCCCGCAATTAAATTAGATTTTTCTCCTGCTAATCTGTCTCGTGTCAATTTAATTCCTAGAACAGCCAGAAGAACCTTAGGAAAGTAGAGGAAATTTTTCCTCCCGAACAGTAGTATAGGCATTAACCCTTTGTGTATTATAGCAAATACTTTTACCCAGATTGTGATTTGCTCTTAATCTTTTTTTTAAAGATTTTGTTTATTCTGAAAAACAGAGAAGCAGAGACATAGACAGAGGGACAAGCAGGCTTCTCGCAGGGAGCCTGATATGGGACTCCATCCCCAGACCAGGATCATGCCCTGAGCCAAAGGTGGACATTGTTCAACCGCTGAGCCACCCAGGGGTCACAAGCTCTTAAGTTTCTTAGTGTTTTTAGACCTGTGTCTATTTTTTCCCTTCAGAAATTCTTTACTGGCTTTTACATTTAGAGAATACTTCTCCTTCCCCAAATGAGCTATTTTCTTTTAGTTTATTTATAAACTGTCTCTTTGATTTCTTTCTTTGCATTTGCCTCTTTAAAATCTGGAAGCAGGGCACCTAGGTGGCTCAGTGGTTGAGCATCTCTGCCTTTAGCTCAGGTCATGATTCCACAGGCCTGGGATTGAGTCCCACACCAGGCTCTTCACAGGGAGCCTGCTTCTCCCTCTGCCTATGCCTTTGCCTCTCTCTGTCTCTCATGAATAAATAAATAAAATCTTTAAAAAAAATAATAAAAACGAAATAAAATCTGGAAGCAAAAGTGAGAAATTTACCCAAGGTTTTCCAAAAACCTAACCAGTTGTCCCAGCACCACTTTGTACCCCGGCCCTCCACTGCCCCTGCTCTCTGTGCCCTCAAGGGCAGTCTCAGCTACAAGTCAATCAGCCTAAAGGACCCCACATTCCCTGAGGGCCTGCAGTCCCCTGGCTGCCAGCACTCACACAAAAGCCCTAAAAAACAAACGTGAGTTTTGATGTTGTGGAGAAGGCGAGTTTGCCTTGGAGACCTCCATGCAAATAACTTAAAATTTCCCTATAGAGATTTCCTTCTCCTGAGCCTCCCTGGCTCCACCCCTGGGGCCTGACCTTGCCTCCCTTCTCATGGCAGCTCCCCTGCTGCCCACCTGTAACTGGGCATTCATTCCTGAGGAAGTTCAAAACCCTCATTCCCTCTCTCCTGCACAATTGGCTGGTATGGCTTCTGGCCCAAACCCAGCTTTTTCCAAACAAAGACCTTCAGCTATCAGCATCCACCTCCTTAGAAAGCAGAGTAGCAACTGTTTTATTTATTTATTTATTTTTGTCATTTGAGAAGTCCTTTGGGGTCCCGTCCCCACCCCATGGGGCTTATTAACCTATTTCTTCCAAACAAATCCAGTGTCTAAGTGGAATTCCCCATACCATCTGCTAATGGAGCTCTAGGGTGCTCCATCTCCTCGGTGTCTTCAACATGTAGGAAGTGGGAGTTCTGGAAGATGCAGAATGTGAAGCCCCCCTCCCCCCCACCTCCCGCTTGGAGTGCCGATATTCAGAGAGGCTGTCCTGGGAGCCAAGAGCTAGAACTGAGCACCTAGGGAACAGCCACCCAAAGAGGCAGACCCCCAGGGCCCTTCCCAGGTCCCCAAGGTGGTCTCAGGGTCCATGTGCACCACCCTCCTCAAGGTGGACACCGTCACGGGGGACATATGGGCAGGGCAGCAGAGCTCCAGAAGTCTCCAGACCCACACTCCCAGGAGCAGCCGTAGAGCCAGGGGTGGTAACAGCCAGAGCAGTGACCATGGTGAACAGTGCACATCACAGCAGGTGTAGAGAGTGGGTGGCAGCCATAGAGACCCTGAGATAGGGGAGAGGACTTGTGTTTCCCCATGTGATTGCACAGGTTTATGGAAGCGAATTCTGACCTGCTTTAAAGGGGTGCTGGTTCCATAAGGTTAGCTCACAGGATCGTGTGGTGGTTAAGAGCCCTGGTTATGGGCGTGGCCAGATGGCCGGTTCACATCCCAGCTCTTGCCCTGACTGAGCCACACTTCTCATTTCTGAAATGGGATAATGGTATTTACCACAGGCCTTGTTGGGAGGATTAAGTAGTGCAGTGTCTGTGTGTGTGTGTGTGTGTGTGTGTGTGTGTGTGTGTGTGTGTGTTGAGAGTGAAGACCCAATAACCAGTCATCATTGTTCACTGCTCTGTTAGCTTCCTGGGGCTGCCACAAATTACCACAACTGGGGGCCTTACAACCACAGAAAACTATTCTCTTACAGTTGCAGAGGTCAGCCCGAAATCACAGTGTCTGCAGGGTTATCCCCGCCGCCACCACCACCCCCCAAAGCCTTAGGTTAGAATCCTTCCTGCCTCTTGCAGCTTCTGGAGGTTCCTGGCATGAGATCACTCCCTTCTCCTTCTCTCATATTGTGTCATCTGTACCCCAGGGATTTTAATGTATGGAGGTGACTAGAAGATAACATGGAGAGGTCACTGCCAATGAAAGAATGTATTACTTACACTTGCTGAGAGAAGGGGCATCCCCGCCACACAGGGCCACATGGGAAACCTCAAGCTGGTCAGGAGCAGAAGACAGAAGTGAGAGGAAGGCACAGACCAGAGCCTTAACTGCAGTTTCTTTGGGAAGGTCAAGGCAAGGCAGGGTAAAGAATTTAGGAATGGCTAGTTTGGGATGCCTGGGTGGTTCAGCGGTTTGGCACCTGCCTTCGGCCCAGGGCATGATACTGGGGTACTGGGAACGAGTCTCGCATCGATCTCCCTCTGCCTGTGTCTCTGCCTCTGTGTGTGTGTGTGTGTGTGTGTGTGTGTTTCTCATGAATAAATAAATAAAATCTTAAAAAAGAAAAAAAAGAATGACTAGTTCGAATAATTCCAACAAGCTTTGGGCTATAGGAGTGGTCTCTAGTTGCTGGTACCTGGCCCTGGAATGACTTGGGGCAGGGGCAATATTGGCTTGGTGAGTAAAGAGATAAGAAATGGGTGGTGCCTGGGTGAGTAAGATATAAGAAGATTGGTGGGATGGGGGGTGCCTGGGTGGCTCAGTGGGTTAAGCCTCTGTCTTTGGCTCAGGTCCTGGGATCCAGCTCCACATCAGGCTCCCTGCTCAGCGGGAAACTGCTGCTCCCTCTGCCTTTCCCCCTGCTTGTGCTCTTTCTCTCTATCAAATAAATAAATAAAATCTTTAACCAAAAAAAGGAGGGCAGGGTGGGGGTTTAGCCTTAGGTAACCCATCTGCTCCAGAACAGAGGGTTCCTGGCAAGCTGACTTGCAGGAGACAGAGGTAAATACTCTGGCCAATAATTTGACCCTGTGATTGAAAGATGCTAAACAGACTTACAAAATCTAAGAAAATACAGAATGCTTCTGTCTTATAAAGATACTAGTCATTGGATTTAGGACCTATCTTAATTCTGGATGACCTCAAGACCCTTAACTAGTTAATTAATTTAAAATTTTTTAAAGATTTTATTTAGTTATTCATGAAAGACACAGAGAGAGAGGCAGAGACCGGCAGAGGGAGAAGCAGGCTCTATGCAGGGAGCCTGATGTGGGACTCGATCCCAGGACCCCAGGATCACGACCTGAGCCAAAAGCAGACGCTCAACCACTGAGCCCCCCAGGCGTCCCTCAAGACCCTTAATTTAATTATATCTGCAAAGACCCTTTTTCCAAAGAAGGTTACATTCACAGGTTCCAGGGGTTAGGGTAAGGACATATCTTGGGGGAGGGGCACAATTCAACCCACTATAGATGCCAGTTGACTAGATTGATTTATAGTTCTGTTCCTTAGACTCTGGGCAGAAATGACAGCTTTTGCTTTTTTTGATGAGCCCTGCAGTGTCCCCTCCACAGTGGTGGCTTTTGCTGAGTGCCAGTGCAGGGAAGAATTCAAGGCAGGCTGTGGGAGGGACCCTGTGGGGTGATTTCCGGACCAGTGTGGGCAGAAGTCTCGGGATAGAGAACTCTGAACCCCAGACGGAAGGGAAATGACTTAAGAGCAGTGGCCGTGGTAGCCTGAGGTCCCACGGCATTCTGGAGAGAGGATGGTGGGGCCTCCACAGCTCAGGTTCCTTGGATGACTTTCAGGCTAGGGATGCTGTTCCTTAAGGTGCCTTTGGTTGCTAGTAATGGAAAGCCCTGGCTCAACTTGCTGAAACAACTTGAAAACAAATCATCTCTCATCATAGGAAATCTAGTGGTTGGGTGTTTGATCAAGGTTTTACCCTACTTTTCTACAATCCCCATGGTTCCACTACTCTCTGTGTGGGGACTTTTTTCTTAGGCCAGGTGCCCTCATGGTTATAAGAGGCCCAACTAAATGTGATCATGTACAAGATCAGAGGAGGACTACCTCTTCCTGGGTCTTCTAATGAGTAAAGAAACCTCCCAGAATCTCTAGCAGAACTCACCTCGCTCTCATGACTCCATGGCTAGCATTGCATGAAGGCCTGTGCCTTCAGTGAACCCCTCAGGGAAATAGCTTAGATCATCAGGCCCACCCCTAGAGCTGGACTGGGCCAGACTTTCTCCCTTACTATGTTCCCTCCTCACTATGGGTGCTCCAAATAGATGATTCCCATCACCCACATGCTAGTGCAGCAGAGGGTCTCGGGCAAGCCTACCTCAAAGGGGAAAGGTCCTGGGGAGGGGTGGGGGTGGTTGCTACCAGAATCCCCAGGGAGCCTGCAAAAGCACATTGCCCTGGAGCACACCCCACCCTTCATCATGCAAGCAAAGCTAATTATTCATTCACTACAGCAACTATAGGAATATTATTCATGGGGCAGGGGATGCATTTCCAATGAATGAGGTCTGGGGAGGCCCTGGGAGTCACCACAGACCCTCCAAGGGACTCCAGGGCTCACTTGAAGAGACTCCTTGAAAAAG
Organism: Canis aureus; assembly: GCF_053574225.1. Lineage (NCBI taxonomy): Eukaryota > Metazoa > Chordata > Mammalia > Carnivora > Canidae > Canis > Canis aureus. The sequence goes on from NC_135634.1 coordinate 44,536,349, forward strand.
CAACTCATCCATGAGCCCTGTTGGCAGGCAGCCTGTCCAAAATGGAAGAAGACGGCTCATTGTCATCGTGGACACGCTGTCCAACCCTCCCCAAGGCTCTGTGCTTCCTAAGAGCTTTATCTCCATCACCTCCTTGCATTCCTGCATCAGGGCTGCTGGGCCAACCCAGCTGGAACTAAGGAGTCAGCACAGACCGCCCAGGTGAGGGGGTCCCCTTCAAATGGGTCCCCAGGTCACCTGCAGTTCTGCTCGGCCCCTTCATGATCACTAGAACGAGTCACAGAACTCAGGAAAACACTGGACTCAGGACTACAGTTTAGCACAAAGGAGCTAAATGAACAGCCAGATGAAGAGGTACATGGGGTGAAGGGGGGAAGGTCCCCAGAGCAGGAGCCTCAGTCCCCCTGGAGTCAGGGTGGCCACCCTCCCCACATGTGGATGTGTTCAGCAGCCCAGAAGCTCCCTTAGCCTCCTGGTTTCAGGGTTTTTATGAAAGCTTCATTGTGTAGGCATGACTGATTAAATCCTTGGCCTTTGGTGATTAACTCAATCTCCGGCGCCTTTCCATCCAGGTCAGGGCATGGGGCTGGGAGTTCCAAAGGACTGGTTCCTCGAGATGCAAATCCCCACCCCGAGGCTCTCTAGCCCCCTTATTAGCATAAACCCAGGTAGGATCCAAAGGGGCTCATTATTAGTAACACAAGCCACTCCTACCATGAAATTCCACGGGTTTTAGGAGCACTGTGCCAGGAAACCAGGATGAAGAGCAAATACGTATTTTTCATCATTCCACAGGTAGACTATCATTATCCCATGTTACAGATGGAGGGACTGAAGCACAGCGATTCTAAGTGACTTGCCTTAGGGCACACACATCATTAGAGCAACAGCAGGACTTGAAGGCAGGTGGCCTGCTCCAATTTAACCTTGGCTGCAACACCAATTGCCTTGCTGTGTGGCACTCTGGGGAGTCACAGAGAGTGGCCCTCCTCAGAAGGGAACCCTGATGGTCATCTGCTTCCAAGGGCAGGGCCAACAGCCTCCCTGTTGGGAAAAGATTGTAATCAGATTCAGTAGTGTGCCAGTAAACCACCAATTCACTGGGGGAAAAAAAAAACACCCTGATTGGTAGCTGCTTTCCACAGTGTCAATAATCCCACCAAGGCTGGTTTCCAGCTGGCAGCCTGGCATGACGGAACGCAGAGCTGGGAAGAAAAGCGGCCAGCAGGCGGGTGCAAGCCGACTGCACACCACCGCAGACCGCTGTATGGGTTTGGGGGGCTTACTGGGCACGCCCAGTAGGTCTGCGGTTATGAAGAAGCAGGTGCTCCTGTGTCCGATTCCAACAGCAACACTCCAAGACAGGCTGAAGCTCCTGCTATCCTGTGGCTTTACCCCCACCCAAGGACACCCCTTCAGGTTTGATGGGCGGAGCCTTGCTGGAGCCCTCCTCACTGACAGTTGAGCATCAGCCTTTGGCCCAGGGTGTGATCCCAGGTCCGGGGATCAAGTCCCACACCAGGCTCCCTGCAAGGAGCCTGTTTCTCCCTCTGCCTATGTCTCTGACTCTCTCTCTCTCTCTCATGAATAAATAAAATATTTTTTAAAAATTTCATTCACTTATTTATTTAGAGAGAGAGAGTGCATGCTCATGTGAGGGGGGTTGGGAAGGGTAGAGGAAGAGGGAAAGAATCCCAAGCAGGCTCCCCACTGAGCACAGAGCCCAACCCAGGGCTCGACCCCAGGAGCCTGAGGCCATGACCTGAGCCAAAATCAAGAGTTGGAAGTTCAACAGACTGAGCCCTTTTATTATTTCTTATATGTATTTTCTGATTTTGTTACAATAATCGGAATAGCGTTTGGGCAATTTGCTTTATTTCCTGTCAGCTTTTCCCCAGTGGAGTCTCTTCTTTGTGTCTGCGCTCACCGTAGAGTGGATCTTGTCTGTGTTCCCCACCCAGCATCCATCTGTCTTCTTTGGGGTACAGCACCCCAAAGAATCCTTCAGGGACCTACTCCGATACCACTTGCAGGCCTTCTGTGTCAGTGGGGCTGACCCCATGCCCCCACTGCAGGCCTGACCAACTAGGATGTGGTTGGCAGGCTGTGGAGATCCCTTCGGAGAAGGACCCAGGAGCCCACAGGGCCCAGGCCTGAGGTTCACCACAACTACGTAACTAGCGGCGTCTCTGCGCTGGCCCACAGCCGCTGGCAGCCTGCACACCAAGGACATCCTCCTACAAATCCAGCATCAGGGGCAGCCCCGGTGGCTCAGCGGTTTAGTGCCACCTTCAACCCAGGGCCTGATCCTGGAGACCTGGATCGAGTCCCACATCGGGCTCCCTGCATGGAGCCTGCTTCTCCCTCTGCCTGTGTCTCTGTCTCTCTCTCTCTCTCCCTCTCTCTGTCTGTCATGAATAAATAAATAAAATCTTTTAAAAAAAGAGTGAAAAATTTTTTAAAAATCTAGCATCAGTGAGAAAGGGGAGATAGGAGAGGGAGCAAGAGAAGATGGAGCCTTGACATTACACTGAGCCCCTGCTGTAGGGAAGTTTTCCCTTAGACTTCATAGGTTTCTGTGAATCAACAAATTCCTTTTTTATTATTCTATTGAGCTTAAGCCAGTCGGAGTTGGGTTTCCATTGCTTCCAGCTGAGAGTATTGGCAAATACACGTAGTGTGCGTGAAATAATGTATCCTGCTTTTTATTTTTTTAAGATTTTATTTATTTACTTATTTATGAGAGACGGGGGGGGGGGGGGGCAGAGGCAGAGGGAGAAGCAGGCTCGCCACGAGGAGCCCGATGGGAGACTCAATCCCAGGACCCCAGGATCACAATCTGAGCTGAAGGCAGATGCTCAACCACTTTGCCACCCAGGTGCCCCAAAGCAAGAAACTTTCAAACTAAATTAAGGGGGAAAAAAATTCTTAGATATATTTTCTTATATACGAGTACATACATATATTTCATATAACGAGATAGATATACATTATGTTCTACACCAATGCTGTCTAATATTTATGTGTAAATAAATAATATTTTGTCCCTAAATTTTAATAATCATCTCTGCTCTTTGACATTAATCTCTCTTTATTCTACTTTCTCTTTCCTTGGCACAGATTCTTAAGGCTTGTGAGATTTTTTTTTAAGATTTTATTTATTTGACAGAGAGAGAACACAAGCAGGGAGAGCAGCAGGCAGAGGCAGAGGGAGAAGCAGGCTCTCCGCTGAGCAGGGAGCCCAATGTGGGGCTCGATCCCAGGACCCGGGGACCATGACCTAACCAAAGGCAGGTGCTCAACCAACAGGGCAGCCAGTGCCCCAAGGCATGTGAGATTTAAGCAGGGTAAGTATAAAGTCCAAAGTGTAGAATCAAAAGTCGAATTCCAATAGAAGAGAAGGACTAGGATCTTGGCTTCAAGGCCTATGAAGAGTGCCTGACAGTGTTAATGGGCCACAGGCTATCCATGAGATGATATCAAGGCAGGGGTGGGTGGGGTGGGAGATAGTTTGTGCTCTAGAGTCACGCAGATGCCATTGAGCTTGCTTGCTGTGTACTTAGTCTTTCTAAGTCTTCCAAACTCCACTCAGTACTTTCCGTTACATCTCCCTGATGGAAGCTCTTACCTAGCTGCAAGGAAGGCTGGGAATATATATATATATAAATTTTATTTATTTATTCATGAGAGAGAGGCAGGGACACAGGCAGAGGTGAGAAACAGGCTGCATGCAGGGAGCCTGACATGGGACTCGATCCCAGGTCTCCAGGATCATGCCCTGGGCTGAAGGCAGCGCTACACCACTGAGCCACCGGGGCTGCCCTGGGAATGTATTCTTTTGGCTGAGCACGTAGCCACCTGAATAAAATTGTGATTCTGACACCAAAGAAGAAAGGCTACTAGGATGAGCAACCAGCGGTCTTCTCCACGATTCTTTGACAAGGTACAAGGGTGAACCAACTGGCTCCTCCCACCCCAACCAATTTGGGTTTGCCCAGTGGCCTCTGACATGGCAGCAGAGGTCTCATGAGAAGAAATACTTTTTTTTTTTAAGATTTTATTTATTCATGAGAGACAGAGAGAGAGAGGCAGAGACACAGACAGAGGGAGAAGCAGGCTCCGTGCAGGGAGCCGGACATGGGACTCGATCCAGGGTCTCCAGGATCACGCCCTGGGCTGAAGACGGCCCCAAACCGCTGAGCCACCCAGGCTGCCCGAGAAGAAATACTTAACGAGCATTGAGCCTGGTGCTCAGGAGAAGTGATACCAGCTGTTACCTACTGATGTGATGATTAGGGTCGGCCCCTGTCTGTATTATCCAGTGGCCTTGCCATGCCAGTGATTTGATATTTTTAATATCCCACCCTGGATATAAGGTGGGGGAGAGCTTGTGTTCCAAAGTCAGAATTCAAAACCCAGATTCAGTGCTTATGAATAGTATGACTTTGAATGAGCCACTTACTCCCTCTGAGGCTCAGCTTCCCCACGTGTAAAATGGGTGTAATGCTAGATGCGCACCTATCCAGAGACAGTGGAGTAGCTGGAAGGATTAGGTGCCTGGCTGCTTCTCCCACCTGTGGCGAGTGCTCCTTAGCCGATAACCCGAGGGGAAGCACCCAGGTCTAACGGAATACAACCTGCTGCTCCAGCCCCCTTCCTAACAAAGAGCACAAGTGCAAGGAGGCTTGTCTGGGTCTGCACTTTTCCAAGGAATACTCAGGGGTTTATGGATCTCTTGTTATTCCCTGCCCCTCCAGCCCCCTTGAACAGGGAGAAGATGGAGATTATTCATCCCGTGTCACAAGGAGTGCAGGCGGCGAGCCTGCAATGTGCAGCTGTGCCCACTGTCACACTCAGGCCCCATGCTGGCAGCCGCTCAGATGCCGGACACGGACCTGCATTCCCCCCTCAGCAGCCCTCGCACCCTGTGCCTGTGAAGGAGCAACAGCCCTGATGATGTCAAACATTTGCTTGGCCACACCCTCAGTGTTCTCTTCCCAGCACACTTGCTGAAAATGGAAAGATACTCCAAAAAGGAGGGGGGAGCCTGGGTGGCTCAGTCGGTTAAGTGTCTGACTCTTGGTTTGGGCTCAGGTCCTGATCTGAGTCATGGGATCGAGCCCTGCACTCAGCATTGAGTCTGCTTGTCCCTCTTCCTCCCTCTTTGCTCCTTCTCAAATAAATAAAAGCTTAAAAAGAAAAAAAAAAAAAAAAAGGAAAGATATTCCATGTTCATGGTTGCAAGAATTAATATTGTTAACATGGGGGCACCTGGCTGGCTCAGTTGGTAGAGCATTTGAGTCTTTTTTTTTTTATTATTTTTTAAAATTTATTTATTCATTAGACAGATAGAGAGAGAGAGGCAGAGGGAGAAGCAGGCTCCATGCAGGGAGCCTGATGCAGGACTCAATCCCGGGGCTCCAGGATCATGCCCTGCGCTAAAGGCAGGCCCTAAACTGCTGAGCCACCCAGGGATCCCTGAGCGTTCAAGTCTTTTTTTTTTTTTTTTTTTTTTTAAAGATTTTTTATTTATTTATTCATGATAGTCACAGAGAGAGAGAGAGAGGCTCAGAGACACAGGCAGAGGGAGAAGCAGGCTCCGTGCACCGGGAGCCCGACGTGGGATTCGATCCCGGGTCTCCAGGATCGCGCCCTGGGCCAAAGGCAGGCGCCAAACCGCTGCGCCACCCAGGGATCCCGAGCGTTCAAGTCTTAATCACAAGGTCCTGAGTTCAAGCCCCATGTTGGGCTGAGAGCTTACTAAAAAATTAGCAAAATAATTATTTTTAAAAAGATTGTATTTATTTATTCATGAGAGAGAGGCAGAGACACAGGCAGAGGGAGAAGCAGGCTCCCTGCAGAGAGCCCGATGTGGGACTATGATCCCAGGACTACGGGATCATGACCTGAGCCAAAGGCAAAAGCTCAACCACTGAGCCACCCAGACATCCCTAACAAAATAATTATTGTTAAAATGTCCATAGTGTCCAAAGCAATCTACAAATTCAATGAAATCCTTATCAAAATACCAACAGAGGGGATCCCTGGGTGGCGCAGCGGTTTGGCGCCTGCCTTTGGCCCAGGGCGCGATCCTGGAGACCCGAGATCAAGTCCCACGTCAGGCTCCTGGTGCATGGAGTCTGCTTCTCCCTCTGCCTGTGTCTCTGCCTCTCTCTCTCTCTCTCTCTCTGTATGACTATCATAAATTAAAAAAAAAAAAAAAAAAACCAACAGAGGGGCACCTGGGTGGCTCAGTTGGTTAATCGTCTGCCTTTGGCTCAAGTCATGATCCCACGGTCCTGGGACCAAGTCCCACACTGGGCTCCCTGCTCAGCAGGAGTCTACTTCTCCCTCTCCTTCCACTCCTCCCCACTGCTCATGCTCTCTCTCTCTCTCTTTCAAATAAATAAAATAAAATCTTAAAAGAAAATACCAACAGCATTTTCCCACAGAACTAGAACCAATAATAGCAAAATTTGTATGGAACCACAGAGGACCCCAAATAGCCAAAGCAATCTTGAAAAAGAAGAACAAAGCTGGGCATCACAATCCCAGGTTTTAAGATATACAACAAAGCTTTGGTAATCAAAACAGAAAATAGAGCACTTGGGTTGCTCAGTGGTTGAACATTTGCCTTAGGCTCAGGTTGGATCCCGGGGTCCTGGGATCAAGTCCCACATCAGAATCTCCATGGGGAGCCTGCTTCTCCCTCTGCCTATGTCTCTGCCTCTCTCTGTGTGTCTCTCATGAATAAATAAATAAAATCTTTTAAAAAATAAATAAATGGTGCTGGGAAAACTGGATAGCTACATGCAAAAGAATGAAATTGGACCACTTTTTAACATGATACACATACAAAAAAACCTCGCAAGATGTAAAGAGCTAAGTGTGAGACCTGAAACCATAAAAAATCCACACTTTCTCATTCTTTGCAGTATGGATAGACTGAGAATTTTCCAGATCTTTAAGTTCTAATTCCCTTTAGCTTAATAATTCCATCTTTAAGTTAGTTCCCTCCTTTCAAAGTCTACTATAAACCATCAAAGCAACCAAGCCACACCTTCAATATTTTGCTTAGAAATTGCTTCAAGGGATCCCTGGGTGGCGCAGCGGTTTGGCGCCTGCCTTTGGCCCGGGGCGTGATCCTGGAGACCCGGGATCGAATCCCACATCGGGCTCCCGGTGCATGGAGCCTGCTTCTCCCTCTGCCTGTGTCTCTGCCTCTCTGTCTCTCTCTGTGTGACTATCATGAATAAATAAATAAAATCTTTAAAAAAAAAAAAAAAGAAATTGCTTCAGTTTCTGCTGTTTTCGTGCCACCATAATGGTGCGCATGAGTGTCCTGGTAGATGCTTTCAAGAGCATTAATGATGCAGAAAAGAGAGGCAAATACCAGGTTTTTATTAGGCCATGCTCCAAAGTCATCATCCGGTTCCTAACTGTGATGATGAAGCATAGTTACATTGGAAAATTTGAAATCATTGATTCTCAAGGGGTGGGAAAATTGTTGTGAACCCCACAGGGCAGGTTAAATAAGTGTGGAATGATCAGCCTCAGACTTGATGTACCACCCCAAAGATCTAGAAAAATAGCAGAATAATCTGCTCCTGTCCCACCAGTTTGGTTTCATGGTACTGACAACCCCAGTTGGCATCGTGGACCATGAAGAAGCAAGATGAAAACACACCGGAGGGGGATGCCTGGGTGGCTCAGTGGTTGAGCGTCTGCCTTTGGCTTAGTAGTTGAGTGTCTGCCTTTGGCACAGGGTGTGATCCCGGAGTTCCAGGATCGAGTCCCACATCGGGCTCCTACAAGGAGTCTGCTTCTCCCTCTGCCTGTGTCTCTGCCTTGTCTCTCGTGAATAAATAAGTAAAATCTTTTAAACACACACACACATGCAGGAGGGAAACTTCTGGGATTCTTTTTCTAAGGATGTAATACATACATGTAAATATAATACTTCAATGGGAAAAAAAAAAGGAAGAAATTGCTTCAAATCCTTCCGATTCCATTGCTCACAAACTCTACCTTCCAGAAAACATTAGAACACTATCGCAATTCAGCCCAGTTTTTTTGCCACTTTATAACAAGGTTCACCTTCCCTCCAGTTTCCAATAACACGGTCCTTGTTTCCACCTGAGATCGTATCAAAATGCTTTTACTATCAATAGTAAATTCAGAAAAGAAAAAAAAAAAAAAAGTAAATTCAGGATTATTGGAGGTTCTCTGAGAAAACTGAGGATTTCACTCCAGAGGTCTCCCTTCCTTTCTAGCTTTCTCCAGAATCATCCTTAAACATCTTCACAGCACTGAGCTTCTCTGAGCCCACAGCTCAGACTCTCCCTGCCTCTGCCCATAACCTAGTTCTAGGGCTGCGTCCACATGTTTAAGTGTTTGCTACAACAGCCCCCTGCTTCTCAGCACAAATTTCTGTCTCAGTCTATTCGGACCACTATTACAGAACACCATAGACCAGAGCAGGTGGGGGGGCTGCTTATGAACATTGGAAAAAGATTTAAGTAAACTCTATGCCCAACGTGGGGCTCACACTTACCACCCCCAGGATCAAGAGTCACGTGTTCCACTGACTGAGTCACCCAGGCACTCCCAACAGAAACTTATTTCTCACGGTTCTAGAGGCTGGGAAGTCCAAGATCAAGGCCCACGTGGGTTCAGTGTCTGGTGAGGACCTGCCTCCTGGTTTGTAGATTGCTGCCTTCTGGCTGCATTTCACATGAAGGAGGGCACCAGGCAGCTCTTTTATAAGGGCACCGATGCTGTTTGTGAGGGTCCCATCCTCACGACCTAACCACCTCCAAATACCATTACATTGGAGATTAGCTTTCAACCTCTGAATTTTGGGGTGGAACACAAACATTCAGTCTATGGCACCCCACACCAAAGACAGTCATTGGGATGCCTGGGTGGCTCAGCAGTTGAGCATCCTGCAGGGAGCCTGCTTCTCCCTCTGCCTATGTCTCTCCCTCTCTCTGTGCCTCTCATGAATAAATAAATAAATAAATAAATAAATAAATAAATAAATAAATCTTAAAAAAAAAAAAAAACAAAGACAGTCATTGCCAGGGGCTGTGCAGACTCTCAGCCTTCACTCATTTCAACTCACCACTGCTGGGAAACTGACTCTCTGCAGAAAGACTGGCCAAATCAGAGTCCTCAGTCACCAGCATGGACAGACAGGTACTGGGGCTGGCTCCTTAGAATATTTATGATAAATCGACATCTGTGTCCCATGGTTCCTGTGGGCACCAGCACCTGTACCTATATATATCCACTTTTCTCCCAAAACATTTGCCTCTCTTGGGATGCCTGGGTGGCTGAGCGGTTGAGTGTCTGCCTTTGGTTCAGGTCCAGATCCCAGGATCCCGGGATTGAGTCCCACATCGGGTTCCCCATAGGGAGCCTACTTCTCCCTCTGCCCGTGTCTCTGCCTCTCTCTGTCTCTCATGAATAAATAAATAATCTTAAAAAAAAAAAAAAAAACTTGCCTCTCTTTCATGATGTACCTGCAAACTCAGCTATAGATTGTCCTGCGGACTCAGCCCACTAGGACAGCCACTCCAGAGGCTCAGGACCCTTGCTGTGCAAGTAGCTATGACATCGCCAGCTGCCTACAGCCCCCTGTGATGTCACCACCTGAACAACTTGGCCCGGCAGGGCTGTGGCCACTCTGCAGCCAGAGCAAGTGACAGAGGACCTAGATGACCACCACGCCCTCGAGAGAGTCCAGAACTGCCAGCATCCCCACAGACGGCAAAAGCAGATCCCCGGATGGTCCAGGAGCGGGGTCCCAAAATCAGGTGGGACCAGCGGCTAATGGTGCCATAGCATCACCTGAACAGCAGGATGTAGATCAGGCCTCTGTCGATTCGGTGACCTCCAAACCCACATCAGCATCTGGGGACCAGGACAGCTATGCAGTGGCTGAAGGGCACAGCCAGGAGCCCAGAGAGGCCTCAAACACTCTACAAATGTCCACAAGCCCCCAGGACCCAGCATGGGATAGACAAGGGCAAGATTCCAGGATGATTCAGGGCCTTCAGACCTCCCAACGTGACTCTCTGGCAGGAGAAGAGACCCCACAATCGGCAGGCATCCCGGACAGAGAACAGGAATCAGCCCCAACCACCCCAAGCGCTGAGGTGCAGCCCTCCAGAGCCGTGGATGCCCAGCCCGTGGGGAGCGGGGCAGACACGGCTAGGCAGCCGCGCGGTCAGGACACCAGCGCCACCGAGTCTATGGAGGCGGATCCTGAGCGTCCGGAGCCCGTGAGCCTTGACACGGAAGCTTTGCCAGGAGCTGAGTCCCAGGGAGTGACCGAAGGGGATTTGGGGGAGCGCTCCAGAGACCTGAGGAGGCCTTCAGTGGCCCCAGGAGGCAGTGGCCCGCCCTCGCCCGGCCCCCAAGAGGTGGCCCTGGGGGGGAGGTCCCTCGACTCCAGCCTTTGCATGGCCAACGAGGAGGACAGCTATATGCGCTCCATGACCAGCCTGCTGGGCGGAGGCGAGGGGTCCATCAGCTCCCTGGCAGACGTCCTCGTGTGGTCTGAGACCACCGTGGGCATGGCCTCGGCCCTGCTGGCCTCCGGCCACAGCGCGGTGACAGACCTGCTGCACAGCCCGGGGCCCAGCCTGCGCTCCGTCTCCAGTATCCTGGGGAGCACCTTCTCCTCTGGGCTGATGGCGGGGACCAGCCTGGCCCTGCGCTCTGTCACCCACCTGCTGGAGAGGGTGGAGCAGAGGACCCTAGAGGGCGTCCGCTCGGCCGTGCGCTACCTGACCAGCCACCTCGTTCCCCACCAGGCCCATGCCAGCCCAAACTCCGGCTAGACCCCAATAAGGGAGCCCTCCAGGGGCCGGCTTGGCAGCCTCTGAGAGTCCAGGGCCCCGCATGCCTGCTCCCCTGCCCGCCCCTGCACTGGCCAGCTCTCCCCGGATCAGGCAATAAAGCACTGGAGAGCGTTTATTTTCTAATCACAGAAAGGTGTCCCCCAAGGGCTTCTCGGGTTGTCCCACTGGGGGGCTGGAGGTTAAAGTCCAGAAACAGAATAGCCTAGCAGGACTGGAGGGCCAGGTGTAGGGGTCTCAGACTTGCAGACATTGACTCTGGCTAGACCTCCAACCACGTAAATATGTTCCTGAGGAAGTAAGGCCTGACCCTTCCCCAGGGCCTGCTGGCCTAGCAGGCTGGGGGGTGCCCTACCGGCATTGGGGGCTGTTGGGGGGGACCTGCTGGAGCTCTCTAAGTGGGATTGAGAGGTCAGAGCCAGACCAGTGTGGGTTCACACCCTCATGCTGTTACTGGTCCTGGGCAAGTCACTTCACCCTCTGAATCTCCGGTTCTCCCCAGTAGGATAGATAAGGAATCCATACCATGAGGGTGTTTATGAGATGTAAGGAAAACATTGCAGGGCCTAACACATGGTGTCTGGCACTTAATAAGCTCACACATTACACGTGCTGTTACTATCCTCAGTAGACTGGGGACACGGCAGGAAAAGGGGTCTAGGTAGAGGGACCAACCATCCCTGTTTGCCTGGGATGTAAAGGGTTCCTGGGACATGGGACTTTCAGATTTTAAAACCAGGAAAATCCCAGGCAAACTAGGACAAGCCGGTCACCATAGACCCAGGCTTCTTTATAAATGTCTCTGTTGGAAAGGGAGCACCTGTTGTTGGAAAGCCACCAGCCCACCCTCTGTCTGCATACCGTGCCACACGAGGCAGGTGACTTGGTGAGCAGAGCTCCGGTGGCACATCAACCCCACTCTCGCCCCTGGTGCCTGTGCCAGTCGCACCCTGCACCCCTCCCTGCCTCAGCCCTGGCCGTGGTATCATTCATTCCACCGTCTCCAAGTGGGAGCCCTGGGCTGAAACCGGCTCATCGATGTATTTGCCTGTCCCATACGGTGTTTCTCAAATCCTGTGTTAATTGCTAACACTTAAAAGGCAGGAGATTTTAACATAAAGTGACAGATTAAAAAAATAGATTCCTGCTTCTCTTAAAAAAACCTAGAGGCCTTATTTTTTCAAAGCAACCAGCAGCCCAGCTGCCCTCTTTAGAGAGACCTACCTGGCCTGCAGGGTGATTGATGTCACCTGGCCAGCGCCCAGAGGTGTGCCTTTGCCACCCCTACCCCGCTGATGGCTCCCTCGAGGAAGTGTGATACCAGGCCCCAAGGGGATGCAAAGACAGACCAGGTGTGTCTACCCCCTCTTCTCCAGAAGCTGCTATTTCCAGTAGGTGAGACATGAACTGTCTTCATAGTGAAAGCGAAAACTTCAGGGGAGGAAGATCACCAATTTAGATCCTAGTAATCAGGGTCTTCCAGAGGAGCAACTGAGTCAGATCTGAAAAGAGAGGAGCGGTGGTGTTCTCCAACAGAGGGGACGGGAACACAAGCTGAAGCAGGTGTGGGAGGGCGGTGGGCAGCTCAACCTGAGCTGAACCCAGAGCCGAGAACAGGTGACCAGGCTGCCAGGGTAGACCCCAAATGCTTTCCACAATTTCTGAACCAGGTAAGTGCCACTGTCTGGCAGAGAGAGACTGGCAAGGTGAAGGAAAGATTGGAAGGGACAGAAACCGAACTCAAGCCAGATCAGCTGCTGGGAATAGCCGAAAAGCACCCAGGTGGGAGCTGCTGGACCCAGGCTGGGCCCTGTCCTCAGGGCTCCATCTCTGCAACTTTGCCCCCTGCCCCCGCCCTGCCCCGCCCCAGCAGGCTACTTTCCTGGCGGCTGAGCCATCTTCCTGGAAAGACAGAAGCCTTGTTCTTACCAGCTGTGATGGGTTTGGGCCCCGTGCTCCCTCCGGCACCAATCACTGAGGCTCACGCCCACCTAGGGGAATGGGGGGGGCACCAGGGTCAGCCCGGCAGTGAGGGCTCCCCCTCCACAAGGGCTGCTAGACCAACACCATTTTGCATGTTGAAGAGTTGTAAGAGTGTGCCCTTGGGGGCCCTGCTGCCTCCAATCCTGCTCTACCTCCTATGAACTGTGTTACCTTAATCTCCCTGTGCCTCAGTTTCCTTATCCCTAAAATGTCAATAATAACAGTACCTATGGCATTGGGCAGCCCTGAGGGCCACGTGAGTTTAATGCGTCAAGTTCACAGCACAGTGCCTGGCACGCAGTTGAGTGCTGTGTGTGTTTGCAATCACTGTGATTCTAACTACAGAGGCTTCTATGGAACCATTCATTGCCAAGGACTGACTTTCCCTGCTTGCTCCGGCCTTCCTCTTTACTGCCCAATAAACAGTCATGTTGCAAATCCTCCTGGCAGCACATCTTCTCTGAAGGTGGAACCCCCCACCACCCAGGCATCCAGGTACTAGTGCACCCAGAGAGAAGGCCAGGCGTGCACACTGGGGGCTGAGGGTGAGACATGGACAGAAGTGGGAGCACCCCAGCTCTGGATAAGAAGGCCAGAGCCAGAAAGGAAAGGGCCCAGGCAGGAACTTGGGGGAAAGGCCTGGTTCCCCAAGCAAGAGGGAAGCGGTTCCCGAGACTCAGGAGCAGAGCAGGGGGGTGATCCAGCCTAAGCCCATGCGGGCCTCTGGGTGGCCAAATATGGAACAAGGGAAGCATTACGGGGGAGAAGCAGGTAGTGGGAACAGAAGGTGGCATGGAAGGGGGAGAAAGGAGGAGCAGTGGTCAGAATAATGGGGTGGAGGATGCCTGGGTGGCTCAGCGGTTGAGCTTCTGCCTTTGGCTGAGGGCATGATCCTGGGGTCCTGGGATCGAGTCCCACATAAGGCTCCCTGCATGGAGCCTGTTTCTCCCTCTGCCTGTGTCTCTGCTTCTCTGTGTGTGTGTGTGTGTGTGTGTGTGTGTGTGTGTTTCTCATGAATAAAGAAATAAAACCTTTTTTAAAAATTAAAAAAAAAAAAAGAAAGAATAACTGGGCAGCTGAATGGAGTGAACTCTCTGGTGTTGAGAACTGAAGCTTCGACAAAGTCATTAATTCACCCCCACGGAACTGGAACCCCCTCACTCTTTCCCATTTATTTATTTATTTTTAAGGTTTTATTTGAGACAGAGGGAGACAAAGCAGGAGCAGGGTGGGGAGGGACAGAGGGAGAGGGAAAGAAAGAAGCAGGCTCTGAGGGAGCCCCATGGGGTCATGGTCCCAGGGTCATGACCTGAGCCGAAGGGCCCACTCTTTCTCCTTTACATGCCAGAGCTCACACCTGACAACCACCAGCGTTTCTCCAGGATCAACACCCACCCTTTTGGGTGTTTGTCTGCCGCTGAGAGATCGGCCTGCAAGCAGAGGTTCTGCACAGAGACTTTTAGGCCGGGCTGAGTTCCAGGGGGACGGGCCCAACATCGTGACCTCCGAGCCCCACAGGAGCTGCAGCTTGGCAAAGGGAAGGGCGCAGATCAGTCCTGGCCCACAGCAGAAGAGACACTGTGGCCTCTCCCTGTGGCACAGTGGACACTGTGGTGGGTCGTCCATCCCCTTCAATTAAGGACCTGTTCCCCCTGCTGCTGGGGGCGCAGTCAAGGATCAGCCTTCAGTGCCAGCTCCTTCAGAGAGCTGTCCCCCCCATCGTGGCCAAGTCTGGGCCAGAGTCTACGGTATGACTGTCCAACTCCAGCTCTGGAATGCCTGTGGGGCTGGCCGGCGGTGGGGGGGGGAACCTGGGGTTCACGCTGCAGACTCCACTCCCCTCCACCCGCTGGCTCTCAGATCCTGCGTTCCAGAGAACCCAACTTGTGACCAGTTTTGTTCCCATCTAAGATGCGTGGGGCAGGGGGGTGAAGGGGACCTACAAATTAAAACTGTGGCAAAAGTTCAAAGATGTTTTTTTTTTTTTTTAAGATTTTATTTATTGGGCAGCCCTGGTGGCTCAGCGGTTTAGCGCCGCCTTCAGCCCAGGGCATGATCCTGGAGACCCTGGATCGGGTCCCACATCGGGATCCCTGCATGGAGCCTGCTTCTCCCTCTGCCTGTGTCTCTGCCTCTCTCTCTTTCTCTCTGCGTCTCTCATGAATAAATAAAATATTTTTAAAAAAATAAAGATTTTATTTATATGACAGAGTGAGAAAGCACCAGCAGGGGGAGCAGCAGAAGGAGAGGGAGAAGCAGGCTCCCCACCAAGCAGGGAGCGGGATGTGGAGCTTCATGTGGGGTTTGATGGGGGGCTAGATCCCAGGATCTTGGGATCATGACCTGGGCCGAAGGTAGACGCTGAGCTGACTGAGCCAGCCAGTCATCCCCAAAGATGCTTGGTTTTTGTTTTTTGTTTTTTAAGATTTTATTTATTTGACACAGAAAGAGTACAAGCAGGGGGAGCAGCAGAGGGAGAGGAAGAAGCAAGCTCCCCGCTAAGCAGAGACCTCCATGTGGGACTCAGTCCCAGGATCCTGGGACCATGGCCTGAGCAGAAGGCAGATGCTCAACCAAGTGAGCCATGCAGGCGCCCCTTCAAAGATGTTTTTAAATAGAACCTTTGTTGTGAGAAAAGTTAGAAATTTGATGCCATCTTGAGAATGGTAAAAAGAAAAAAAAAAAGGCTAAATGTTTGTCAGTGTTTTTGTTTTGTCCTTACAAAACAATGTTAATGGTTTCGTCTACAGCCACTTGGCTAATTGGTTAAAGTCACCATGTGATTGTGGTCAAGTTTATAGGTTTGTCTGGACAAGGCCTGGATTCTCTTCAGGAAAGAGCGTCTCCAAAAGAAAGTGACCACAGCTAAGGGCAGTCCCCCCAGGGGGATGTAACAAAGTGTAAAAGTAAACTAAAGTCTTTACATATTTAAATGGGAGGCTGGATGCTCTCGGGGCTAAAAGGAAGCCCCAGTTCCGAGGCTGCCAGGATCTTGAGCGTCCAGCCCCTAAGAGTGGAGGGTGCGCCCTCTGCTGGAGAGAAGGCCGAGGCCCCGCCGCGGGGACGTTGGCTTGGAGATTTGGGAGGCCCTCGTGAGAGAAAGGGGGGTTCAAAGAAAATTTTCTCCACCCACAACACTTCTGACACCAAATGTGTGGGTTTTCCACACCAAGCAGTTCTCCAATTCTCTGCAGACTCCCACCTGGGTGTCCTACTATTCAGTTCTGGCGGTCATTTGGGCTAACACAAACCCTACAGGTTAAGGGGTGAGTCCCACCAGATTGCCCCACTTCAGGTGCCACTTGCAAGTATCGGGTCCCTAGGTACCCGCTCTTCTCTCTGACCTGGCTACCAAGTCAGGGATTCCCACGACTCCCTCCTCTGGTTGGATGATGGGCTACAATAACTCGCAGAACTCAGGAAAACACTATTCCTGGTTTATTATAAAGGATATCATAGACGATACAAATGAACAACCGGATGAAGAGGTACACAGGGCAAGGTCCAGAAGGGTCTCCAGCACAGGAGTTTCTGTCTGCCAGGAGTTGCGGTGTACCGCCATCCCACTCGTGGGAGCCTTCACCAACACAGAAACTCTTCAAACTCTCCTGTTTAAGGTTTTTATGGAAATTCCGTTATATAGGGCAGCCCTGGTGGCTCAGTGGTTTAGCGCCGCCTTCAGCCCAGGGCGTGATCCTGGAGACCTGGGATCGAGTCCCTCGTGGGGCTCCCTGCAGGGAGCCTGCTTCTCCCTCTGCCTGTGTCTCTGTGTCTCTCATGAATAAATAAAATCTCTAAAAAAAAAAGAAAGAAAGAAATTCCATTATATAGGCACAGCCGATTAAATCATTGGCCCAATCCCCAGCCCCTCTTTTCTTCCCAGAGATGGGAGAGGGGGTGCTGAGGGTTTTACCTCTCTAATTCCAGGATTGGCTCCTTGGTGACCAGCAGCCCCCATCTCCAAGAGTCAATTCGCATAAACTCAGGTATCTTTGAAAGGGGCATAGTATGGATAACAAAATATGCTCCTCACATCCCTCTCGCTGCTTAGGGAATTCCAAGAGCTTTAGAAATTCTGTGCCAGGAAGTAGGCAGGGGCGAGGCAGAGACAAAAGATTTTGTTTGTTTGTTTGTTTGTTTGAGAGAGAGAGAGCACAAGGAAGGGACAGAGACAGAGGGAGAAGCAGACGCTGTGTCCCTCCCAGAGAGGAGAAGGAGTTAAGGAAGCCTGTCTGTCCCCTCTTGGCTTTCCTTTGTCCTCACTGTAGATGGTACTGCTCCAACCTCTCCCCCCACCCCTGCAACTAACTGAATGGGGGTCTTCAGATAAAAACTACCTTTCCCAGAAGTTTCCTTTGACCACATGCTTCAGAAAGATCTGAGGCATTCTCAACTGTACTCCATGAATTAAAAAATGCTCCTTTGCAACTCTGAATTTTAAATATCAACCAATGAGGAAATAGGATTCACTTAAAACACCTGGTTTTGCCTCTGACCACCTACCTTTTATTACTACTTGTCAAAATACAGTTTCTGGTGAGGAAAAACACCTCCCACAGATGGCCTCCACCATACTGAAACTGAACAAGATAAGCAAGGTCCTCTAGCAAGGAGAGGAAGTTAGCAGGAGGAGGACCCCTGGCCAAAGATGGGTAAGTTGAGGCAGATGAGGGGAGGGCATGGTGGTGAGGCGGGAGAGAGAGGTTCTTGTCTCTCAGAGCCAAAGAATGAATCTCGAGGACAAAGGGGAGTGAGTAAAGCGACAGAAGTTTATTAAGCAAGGATACAGAAGAAGTTCTCAGGAGTGAGCGGGCTCCGGAAAGGGTTGCCAGGGCCTCCACTGTTTTATTTAGAACTGACCAGGGAGCTGGTGGCCTTAGCATTCTTGTGACGTCTTGGTTTGAGGAAGGACTGGTGATAACATCCTTAATGGCTTCCTTCTTTTTAGGGTCTGATTAGTCTTTGTTGGTCACAGGTGGCTGTCATAAAAAAAAAAAAAAAAAGACACGTCCCCCCCAATACAGCTAGGGCAGGGTGACCTGCTTTGTTCCCTTATCTCTGGTTCCCTCAGCATTTGGGGGATTCCCTGAGCCTCATCCGGTAGCCCCCCATCCATCTCTCCCTACCTAGCCTCACCTGTCCCCAACTCAGGGACAGATCATAATCGCTGGCCCCTGGATGGTTCTGGGCTTTGGGATTCAGCGCGTAATGCCCGGCTACGGCGTGGAACAGAGATGGGAGGGGGCCAGAGCAGCCTAAGAACAAGGCCCAGGCCAGAAACTCAAGCGAGGTGCTCAGGTGCCCCCCCCCCCCCGCCGGCCCTCACCCAGGGGTGGCCTGGTCGGCCGCAGCCGGGGCCAGGAGGCGGGTGTCACGGCGCGGACGCCGGGGTCCGGAGGAGCGAACCCGGGACGAGCCAGGGACGAGCCAGGGACGGAGCCGAGTGGCGCGAGCCGGGCCGGTGTCCCCCCCCTCCCCCCGGCAGGTGGCCAAGCGACAGATTTCCTGGGCGACCGAGTGGCGGGGAGGGAAACCGCCCGGTCCTGCCACCTGCTGCCCGGGGCCAGAGCAGGCGCCCAGGTCGCGCGGCCTCAGAAACGCCGCTGGCCCGAAACCGGGGGCAGGTAGCCGGGGGCGCACCAAGGCCTCGCTCTGGGGGACAAGGGCGGCTGCCGAGGGTCCCCCGGGCCGCGCGGGGGGCGCCGGGGCGCGGCGGGGCGGGCGGGGGGCGGCGAGGACGGCGGGGACCGCGAGGACCGCGAGGACCGCGAGCCCCGCCCCGCCCCGCCCCGCCGTGTCCCCGGCGACCGAGACCTCCGCGCCGGGCGGGGGCCGCGGGAGGGGGAGCCTGGCCCGGTTGCTACGCAACGGCCGGTGACGTCAGGCGATTGAGTTTGGTTCCCAAGGTAACTGGCCGGGCAGCTGGGCCGGGAACTATTTGTGTCTGTCCCCAGAGGGGCTGCGGAGCCTCCGGGGTCTGGCGCAGCCGAGGAAATGCGCCGCTGGCCCGCGGGCAGGCGGGGGACAGAACACAGAGGCCCTTTCAGCTCCCGGAGGCCGGCGACCCGGGCGGGGCGGCGTCTGCGCCCCACGGGAGGACGCCCCTCCTCCGCTCCCTGCCGCCCCGGCTCTCTCCCCACGCCCGAGGGGGAGGCCCTGCACCGGCGGGCTTTGTCCTACTTATAAACGCCCTCCTGGGTAAACTGGGGGAAGAAAGGGGCTTCTGTGTGCAGCGGCCCGGCCCCCCCCCGCCCCCAACCCCGCTGCACACAGTAGGCGCTCAGCACAGCACTCCCGGGCGCTCGCAACCCCACGTGGCGCTCCGATCTCCAGCGCCTCCCTACCTGTCCTCCGTGCCCTGGAGAGCGCATCAGCAGATGGGCTCCATAATCGGAGGGGCGGGGAGCACAATGCAGAAATGAGAGGTCCCCTTGTTCAAAAATGACCGAGGGACGATGTAGGAAACGGGCCCCAGTCCTGCCCACTAAGGACGAACTGCAAGAGGGTGAAAGTGACGCGTATGTGCGGACACTGAGGCAGGTGACATCAGCCATAGAGGAGAGAGGATAAGGTTCAAATCTGGAGTGGAAGAAGGTGAGGAACAAGACACAGCAGGAGCAGAAAGACCATCAGGTGCGCAAAAACAAAGCAGTGACCCAAATGTGGGCCTGAGAGCTGGCCTCAGGTTGCCAGGAGGGCCCCTAGGGCCACAGGGGGCTGTAACGGGCTCTCAAGACAGGCAATGCAGGCTAGCCAGGCCTCTCAGGCCCTTCCCACTAATGGCACCTGGTACAAGAGGATAACATCAAGCCTCCTGCAGTCTGTCTCCAGGGAGCCACCACCACCTCCCCTGGCACAATGGGCCAGACCAGGCTGGATCCAGGGACCTGGATATCTGGGTCCAGGTCTCAGAGAACTGGAATGCATCAATGTCCAGACCCGCTGTTTGCCCAGGAGCCCCGGCCGCTCGCCTGTCCCACCCAAGGGAGGCATCTGCCCCGTCCCTATAAACCTTCACATCTCTTGTCAACAGTCTGCCGACCAGGGGCTCTGAGGACCAGAAACATCCGGTATCTCTGAGAGAGCAGCCTCTGGACTATCTTTCCCAGGCAGTGAATTTCCACAGCCTGATCCTCACTTGAGAAAAGCCTGAAGCCCTCGTCCTCTCCTCTCCTCTGGGTGAAGCAGGCTCCATTCCTAGTTTCACAGACAGGACCTGTTCTAGGATGCAGCCAGGCGCACCTCCTACCCAGATCCGCCAGACTCCCCCAGAGGATTCCTTGGGAACGGGCCCCGGGCCCAGGAACCAGAGCTGGTGCTCAGAACCAGCTACATAATTTGTGGGGCCTAGGGCAAAATGAAAATGCAAGGTCCCTTGTTCAAAAAGTATTAATGTCAAGATAGGGGTGGGGGGCATCTAGCTGACTCAGTTGGAAAAGCATGCAACTCTTGATCTCGGGGTCAGGAGTTCTAGCCCCATGTTGGGTGTAGACAGTACTTAAAAATAAATAAATAAACTTATTTTATTTTATTTATTTATTTGACAGAGAGAGGAAGAGAACACAAGCAGGGGGAGTGGCAGGCAGAGAGAGAGGGAGAAGCAGGCTCCCCGCTAAGCAGGAAGCCTGATGAGGGGCTGGATCTCAGGACCCTGGGATGCTTAACTGACTGAGCCACCCAGGCGCCCCTAAATAAATAAACTTAAAAAAAAAAAAAGGGAATGTCAAGATGGTGACAATAGAGCATTGAAACAAGCTCTGGGGCCTCGAGTGACTGCATGGGTTGTACACTCCCAAACCCGCCCCACCCAACTGGCAAGCCCTAGACACCCAGCAAGGCGTCTTCCTGCAGAGTCCACTCGTTCCCTCTGTCAGGGTCCATCTGTTAGCTTCTCCCCATGCTGTGGCCAACCACTTTGGGGGGCACTTTCTTTTTTTTATAATTTTTTTTTAATTTTTTTTTTATTTATTTATGATAGGCACACAGTGAGAGAGAGAGAGGCAGAGACACAGGCAGAGGGAGAAGCAGGCTCCATGCACCGGGAGCCCGATGTGGGATTCGATCCCGGGTCTCCAGGATCACGCCCTGGGCTAAAGGCAGGCGCCAAACCGCTGCGCCACCCAGGGATCCCCTGGGGGGCACTTTCTTAACCACCCATTCCTCATAAACTGAGCTAGGGGTCCTCAGGCCCAGCAGATATCACATGGAGAGAATGTGTCCAATACCTTCCCATCAAAGGACCAAATCATAGACTACTTCCAGAAATGTTTATTTATGCAAATGCCAGATGTTTGGTTCTCTATTTTCAGCTGAAGAACACTTGCTCTTGAAAAAATATATGAGGCATCTCTGTAAGATGGTGAAATGTGAAGTGTAGCAGCTGATTGATGAGGGTTTGGCACTAATCAACATTAAAACAACATAGAAGAACAAAAGTCAAGGGCGTGTTTACAGCCTCTTAAGGTCTATGTCACACCCAGGGTACATCTCACTTCGCCCTCGGGGAATCAGGGGAAGGAATCTCTGCCTCAGCCCATTGGGTTCATCTTCACCCTAGGATCAATGGGGACAATGGTAAAAGACCTCCCCTGCCTGGGAGCTCCTCAAGGGTCAGGTGGGTCTGCAGCCCCACTTCTCCTTCTTCCTGCTCCTGCCACCTCCCCGACCCTTCCACAGAGGTGACCCCAGGACAGCTCCCTGCTAGACTTCCTGTACACTAGCCTATGAAGTCTCTTACCCACCTGAGGCATCTATGGGCCCCTCCCACCTTTTTAATTGCCCTAGACCGGTTGTTCTTCACTCAACAGATCTTCACTTAAGACCTACTATGCATCAGATGCTGTTCTAAGCCTGGGGGTAAAGCAGAATAAGGCAGGCAAACACCTCTGCCTTCACGGAGCAGACATAAAGCAACCAAAAATACAATGCGATAACTTCCAACTTAGAAGTTCTACTGAACAGGGATCCCTGGGTGGCGCAGCGGTTTGGCGCCTGCCTTTGGCCCAGGGCGCGATCCTGGAGACCCGGGATCGAATCCCACGTCGGGCTCCCGGTGCATGGAGCCTGCTTCTCTCTCTGCCTGTGTCTCTGCCTCTCTGTCTCTCTCTGTGTGACTATCATGAATAAATAAATAAAATCTTTAAAAAAAAAAGAAGTTCTAAACAACAGAATGATACAATAGAGAATATCTGATCTGGGGACAGACTTTTTTTTTAAGATTTTATTTATTTGGGGGGCACCCCGGGTGGCTCAGTGGTTTAGTGCCGCCTGCAGCCCAGGGTGTGATCCTGGAGGCCCGGGATCGAGTCCCTGCCTGCTTCTCCCTCTGCCTGTATCTCTGTCTCTGTCTCTGTCTCTGTCTCTGTGTGTGTGTGTCACTCATGAATAAATAAAGAAAATCTTTAAAAAATAATAAAAATAAATTTTAAAAAAAGATTTTGTTTATTTATTTATGAGCTACATGGAGAGAGAGGCAAAAACACAGGCAGAGGGAGAAGCAGGACTGATGCGGGACTCGATCCCAAGATCCCAGGATCACATACTGAGTGAGTCAAAGGCAGAGGCTCAACCACTGAGCCACCCATGTGCCCTGGAGGCAGTTACTTTAGATCAAACTTCCTCTGGGGACGAGGAAGGTCTCTCTGAGGAGGCAATAAGAGGCCAGGCACTCACCAGTTTGAAGGACAAGCATCATCAACCCAAGCAAGTTCAAAGGCTCTCAGGAAGTTGGGATGTTGGGTTCACAGGAACAAATGGTGAGTTTAGAATAAAGTGAGTGCTGAGAGATGAGGCCAGAGGCAAGGCCAGAAGAGGTAGGGCCTGGAAGAAGAATCCAGAAAAATCCAGAATAATTCATTGGGTGGTTTTAAGCAGGGTAATTATGGCAATTACCTGTTTAAAGCCTCACTCCAGCTACTGGGCAGAGAAGGGATTCACTGCACGTACCACCTGCTGTTTGGCGCATGTTTGCCCTTCGGCTTGATTGCTCCTACCTGGTGTTTGTGCAATAGCCTCTTTGCTGCTTGAGGGTGGAGGCCAGTCCTCCGGACTTGTTTGGATCCCCACACCGCCTTACATCGAGTAGGTGCTCAGTAAATATTTACAAGTCAACTAGCTGACACTTTTGGATCTGCACGGATCTTCTGGAGTCTTGCCTCTCGGACCCGCATCAGTACCACCTGGGAGCTTATAGGAAAGTTAGAATCCCAGGCCCCACCCAGACCTCCTGAATCAGTTTGCGGCTTAGTAAGATCCTCCAGAAATTCGGATGCACAGTAAAGTTTGTGAAGCCATTCTAGAGAGTAGAATAACTGGAGGGCCAGACAAGGAGGTGGGGAAGGCGGGAGGTGAGCCCGGAGGTGAAGCCGGGTGCACAGAGTGGGCTCACTTGAGGAGTCTCCCTTAAAAGTGCCAGCCACCCTGAGTCACTGAGTCTGAGAAGAGCTCAGACCAGTAATAAAGCTAATATCTGGTGCTTTCTATGTGTCAGACACTGGTTTCTCAATCGTTTCCATGAGTTAACTAATTCTGTCTTCACGACCGCACTGTTACAACCTCCCTGCCAATACTGCAGATGAAGAAATCGAGGCCCCGTGAGGCTGGGGTTATTCCAGAATCTTCAGCAGGTACACACGCATTTGGCGGTACCTGGCGTCCACACAGGGCCTGTTCTGATTGGTCGCTGCCTGCCCTACTGATTATTCAATGTTTTGAACGTCGCCCTGGTTACGGAGCTGGACGGAAGAGGCATGATCCCAAGCAGTCCCCCGCGCCGGAGCCACCCTCTAAACCACGATCCTCTGTCCACCTAGCGCCTTCACCACCCAGGGCCAGCACACCTCAGGGACAAGTAATGTGTGTCAAAGTGTTTTTTGCGGGCTATAAAACCGAGTATGAATGCTAAGTGCATAGACTCCTCCGGGGCAGAAGGGAGAGAAGCCAGTGAAAGCTGCAGAAGCTGGGCCGCCAGGGGCCAGAGGAGAGATCGCTGTCGGGAATCCGAAAGGAAGGCCTCGCGGAGTAGTAGCCCCGGCGATCAGCCCTCGGGGAGGCTGTAACTTCCCAGGTACCCTGGGGCACTAACCCGGTTAGGCTGGGCGTGTCTTCAGGCACTGACTGGACCTCCTGGTATTGACCACTAGAGGGCGCTGCTCCCCAGCCTTCGTCCCACCCGACCCCACCTGCTCACCAGAAACTAGGACTTGGAAGGAGTCTTAGCGAGCAAGCACCAGGGGCTCTGAGAAGTGGAAAAGGAGGGAAGGCAAGATGGAAGGAGGACTTATACACGTTGTCCTTTTTTTTTTTTTTTTTTAAGATTTTATTTATTCACGAGAGACACAGAGAGAGAGGCAGAGACAGGCAGAGGGAGAAGCAGGCTCCGTGCAGGGAGCCTGATGCGGGACTCGATCCGTTGACCCAGGATCATGCCCTGAGCCGAAGCCAGACACTCAACCGCTGAGCCATCCAGGCGTCCCATGCACGTTGTTATACACACTTTCAACCCCCACGACACTCAGGAGACCTGAGTCTGCAGGAGCTCTTGTTCCCATTTTACAGATGAGGGAGCTGAGGGCCAAAGATGCTAGATGAGATTCCCCCAAATCGGGAGGCTAGGGAGAGGCAGAGCTGGGTCATCTGAATCCAACCTCAATTCCCAAAGGGACCACGAGTAGATGCCAGCTCCTCTGGCCCTGTCACGTGGCTGGTGTCCCTGCTTCCGTCGATCCTGTATTGAGTGGTGGCCATAACCTCTCTACCGCATTCCCTGCTGTGTGCCAGCAACAATTCCAACAGCCAGCTCAGAAAAATGGCCCCTTCTCGAAACTTCTGAAGTCACGGTCTCCCGTTTCATTGCTCTCTGGCCGTCAGGGATCCCTACCTGCCCCCCAACACAGCAGCCTCCCGTTCTGACAGATTCTGGGGTCTCCCCTGATCCTAGCCTCAAATTCAACATCCCTTCCCCACCCCCAGAGACCCCACAGATTCGGCTTGGCCCCTTGGCACCCTGCGGCAAGGAGCAGCGCAAATAAACAAGGGGACATTTGAACCGAGAAGAGCTGTGGTTGGGGCCAACGACTTTCTTCTCGGCTCCCACCAACTCCTTTTATGGCCTCTGGGTCCAGTTCCTTCTTCATAACAAGTCAGAGCTGGAAAAGGCCTCAGGAGTCACTAGGTCCAACTCGAGCCAACACTTTCCTTTAATGCATAACACCCCCCCCCCACCCCCACCGTGCTGCCTCCCTGTCTGCAGGCAGGTTCACGAGACCAGGGCAGGAAGCACCCCGCGCCGGCGGGAAACTCCAGCCCCGGGCGGAACCTGGGCACGCCGTCGGCCCAGGTGGCCCAGTCCCACACCTGCAGCGCGGGGCGGGGGTGGGAGCCCAACGGCCGCTTCTGCTCAGGCCCCGCCCCCGGCTTGAGCTGCTCCTGCTCCACCCCGGGAGCGCCCTAACCAACAACCACTCGGGCCCCTCTCGCTCGGACCCTTTCCCTCGCTCTGCCCCGGGAGCGAGGGGCAGCTCGCGTGTCAGTGCGCACGTGCGTGTAAGTGATCCTGTGTGTGCAGGAGGAGCGTGCGCGCCGCCGAACACGCGTCCGGGCCTGCGCGCGGGGGTCCGTGCGCCCCCTACGGGCCGGCCGCCCCGGGTGCCGCAGCTGCCAGGTGGCGTGTGCGGCGCTGCGTGTGCCAGGCGGGTACCAGCCCGGGCCACCCTGCCCTCGCCTCGCGGCCGAAAGCATCCGGAGCGTGGGGGCCCCGGGTTCTCCGGCCCCAGGCGCGGGCCTCCCCTCCCGGTCCAGCGGCCTCGGTTTTGCCGGGCCTCCGCGCTCCGCCGGCCGGGAGCGCTCCGGGGCGGGGGCCGAGAGCAGCCCCGCCCGGGCCGGCCGCGGGGGTGGCAGGGCTGCGGGGCGCGCGCCGCCTCTCCCCTGCCGCCCCCGCCCCGGCGCCCCGTTGGGTTTTTCCATGACTGCATCCGGCCGCGGGCCGCCTTTGTTCCCGCCGTCCTTACGAGCTGGCCCGCCTCTCCCCCGCGCGCGGGGTTTTTCCAGGGCCCCACTGGAGCATGGAGGAGCGGCGCCCTCGGCAGGACCCCCGCGATCCCCAGCGGGAGGCCGAGCCCTCTCCGGCCGCAACGCTCCGTCCCCCCGCCCCGTCCCCAAAGCCAAGACCCGCGACCCCCGAGCCCTACATTTGTGCGCTAAGTTGACCCCCCGGCCCGCGCGCCCCGTCTCTTGGGGAAGCGCAGATGGCGCCCCGTGGCCCTGCCGGGGGTGCGCGTTGTGGGCCGAGGTCGGATGGCGGCGGGGTCCGCGGAGCCGGGCCGCCGCTCCTCCGGCTGTAGAAGGGCCTCGCGTTTCTCCCGCGGGGCAGGGGCGCAGGCGGGGCGGTGGGAGGCCGGGAACCGCCCCGGGACGCAGCCCCCGCGGGAAGCCGGGCACCCTCGCGGCAGTGAGCTCCTCTGCGCCGCGAACCCCCTCCCCAGCCTCAGGAAGGAAGGGGAGAGAGGCGGCAAGGGGGTGTCCTGGGGGTGAGGGCGGGCACTGTGCCCGCAGCCCCATCCTGTCCAGCTGCGCCCCGTTCGGTGTGGTCTCTGCGCGGCGGGGCCTTGCGCGCCGGGGAGCCTCGGCCGTTACTCGGCCCTGCTGGCGGGAAAAGCGGAGGGAACCGTGTTTGCCTCCGAGCGAGGCTTGCTACGCCCTAGCACGGGGCATGGTGGCGAGGGGACCGCCTGGGCGGAGGAAGGGGTTCTGGGTTAAGCGGGTGCCTGGCCACGTGGGGGTTTGGGAAGCCCTGGCTGGCCCCTCCCCGCGGCCCAACCGGAGGCGGCCCCACGTGGCCAAAGATCAAGAGGTAGAGGTGGGAGGAGGCCGAGGGATAAGGAACGTCCAGATCCAGGAGGCCCAGGGCTCTCTCGCTGGGGTGGGAGGGATGTCGCTGCAGCCCTTGAGTGCGCTCCTTTCCTCCTTCCCTGGTGCCTTAGCTTGTGTCCTAAACGGTCTCGTGAGGGAACCTGACTGCCCTGAAAGGGTGGCTGGAAGCAGGAACACAATCCAGTTCCCCAAATGGTGACATCCTGGCTTCTCCTTCCTTCTCACTACACCTTGCAAAGGGGTGCAAGTCCTGTGCAAGGTCTTAGATAACAAGGCCTAAGTTGTCTAACCGCAGTTCTCACCAGTCCTACCTGGCCAGGGATGGCTGTGGGTGCAGCAGGTTAGTAGGAGATTCTGCTGGCACTAGCACTCCGTATGCTCTACCTTTTCCTTGTCCATTTGTCCTTCACCCTCCCTGCTCTTGGCCAGGCTGAGAATCTTAATCCCAGGCCTTAACTATTCTGTCTCAGGTCTCTCATCTCTAAAATCGGAATATAATGATTGTGTCTATTTCCCAGGGTGGTGATAGGAATTAAATGAATTTCTATGGGCTTAATATATAGAGCCTGGCACATTGCAAATACTAAACATTTGCTACCGTTATTGAAGGGTAAGGGACTTGTCCAAGGTCACACAGTAAGTGGAAGTTTGACTCCAGCCCAGATCACCTGGTTTCAGAGCCCGTGCTCTTATGCTGTGCTGGTCAAATTTTGCAGTAGCAGAATCGGGAAACAGTACCCATGTACGTAGCTCATCCGCAAAGTCAGGGAAAATCACAGGTGTTGGGGGTTATGAGACATTTTTCTAGGGAAGGGCCACATTCATAATAGTGATGTCTGACCTAGTTCCCACTTTGTGGTTGTTAAAATTGTTATATGGCTTTTTTAAATTACATATGTTAATCAGGAAATTTATGACAAACCGGTAATTACCTTGATGGTAGAAAACTCCAGGTCCTTCTAGCAGTAATGCGAATCCTATTTCATATTTCAAATGAACTATGACATTTCTTTTTTTTTTTTTTAAGATTTTATTTATTCATGAGAGACACAGAGAGAGAGAGAGGCAGAGACACAGGCAGAGGGAGAAGCAGGCTCCATGCAGGGAGCCGGACGCGGAACTGGATCCCGGGTCTCCAGGATCAGGTCCTGAGCTGAAGGCGGCGCTAAACCGCTGAGCTACCCAGGCTGCCCATGACATTTCATTTCATATTTATTTTTTTGCCCAGCATCAAAGCGTATGCTATGCAGGCAGGGAGAGCATTCATAGGAGGCAGAGAACTTACTCCACTGCCTTCTTGTGGAGACAATACGTGTGTCTGTGTAATGGTGATATCTTAAAAGTGCTAACAGGACTAGTTTAATTAGTCGTTTGGGGCACCTAGGTGGCACAGCAGTTGTGTGTCTGCCTTCGGCTCAAGTCCCGATCCTGGGGTCCTGGGATCGAGTCCTGCATCAGGCTCCCCAAAGAGAGCCTGCTTCTCCCTCTGCATCTCTCATGAATAAATGAATAAAATATTTAAAAGAATAAAAAACGGGATCCCTGGGTGGCTCAGTGGTTTAGCACCTGCCTTCGGCCCAGGGCATGATCCTGGAGTCCCAGATCGAGTCCCACACTGGGACTGCATGAAGCCTGCTTCTCCCTCTGCTTGTGTCTCTGCCTCTCTCTTTCTGTGTCTCTCATGAATAATTAAAAATCTTTTTTAAAAATTAAAAAAAATAAAATAATAAAAAACAACTAGCCGGTAATACCTGATGAGGACCCGCGGTGGGCAGACCCAGGTGGTCCCATGATCCTTCCTCCTGGTCATCATGCCTTTCTAAAACCAGCTTGCCAAGGGGAGGTGGGGCTTGTTCTAACCAATAGAATAAGGCAGAGGTGCCGGGGTGGCTGTGATCATGTGCATCTGATTATATAATAAGACATTGCAAGGACCATCTCTCTCTGATCCCTCCTCCTCACTGTCTTTGAAGAAGCAAGCAGATGTGTTGTGGACAGTAGAGAGGGTGGGACACTGAGGTACCAGCTGAAACAGGCGAGAAACTGAGCCCTCTGCCCCACAACCTGCAAGGACCTGAATCTTGCCAATGACCACCATGCAAGCTTGCAAGCAGATCCTGCCCCAGTCGGGCCTCAGAAGAGGCCCAGCCCTGACCCAAGTCCAGCAGAAGACCGTTAAGCCTTGCCCAGACTTCTGGGGAGAAAATGCAAGCTCATAAACGTGTGTTGTTTCAAGATGCTACGTTTGTCGTTGTATTGCTGTATTGCACAGCAACAACAGGGCACTGATGCAGGATCTGTTAGGTGAAAGGTCCTGCATGGGGGTAATAAGAGATTCCAAAAAGTGTAAGGGATCCAGCGCTTCAGGAGCTTCCAGGCAGTCAAGGTGAGAAAGGAAACAGCATGGTTGCACTCTCTGACAAAAGGAAGGTAATGTTTCTAAAGAGGCACTTGTTTCCTGAGTCTAAGAATTTGTCACATGGACTGTAGATTCTGAACAGAGCGCAGAGTCTGCAGGGCCTGGATCTTCCTGTAGTTCAAGATCTGCCCGGTCCTGCCTTCCTGCCTGCCTGACCTCTTGCCACATCACCCTCTTGTTCACTGTCCTCTCTCTGGACTGCTTTTCTGCTCTTCTCCCTTCCCTGCTCACTGCCTCCTCCATTTCCAGAACCAGCTTGGTCTGTGGCTTCTTCTACGAAGCTGTCTTTAATTCCCCAGCAGAACTAACCACTTCCTTTTGATTTCCCAAATCTTTATTATCAAAGGCCTCATATTGTATTATTCGTTTCTGATATTTTACTGAGCATCTACTAAGTGTTAGGCCTCCTGTTAGGCACCAGAGATACTGTCCCAGATATAGCACAGAGCTGTCCTTGGGGCCCCAGTCACAGGCCAATCCTCTCCTGTGCGTTAGGCCAGGCCCCTCCTGCATCCTTGGCACTCAGCAAACCTGGCCACTGTTGGTTGAGTGAATAACAGGCTCTGCGGGCTTTCCCTTGGTATCTCGTGAGAGGTTCCTGGCCTTATGACAGACTTTTTGAGGGGTGAGTCAACTGTCAAATATGCTCCCACGTAGCTGAATCAGTTGGCTATCATGATTTAGTGATGTCCATGGGAATACCACCTTCCACATGTCAACAGAGATGGACTTAGTTTACCTGTAATTGATAAAGGGCTTTGGGGGCTGACTCATTAATAGGTTCAGTGGCATTTTAAGGTTGTTCAAGGCTCCACCGTATGGGGAGATTAGGATCTCCTGTGCCAGTGAGAGGAGGTGTATGCATCTAATTTATCTAAAAATTGAAGGACCTTAGCAGCAAGTTAAAAAGAAAGGGGGCCAAGACGTGACCGCCTTAGTCCTTGTTGCCTGGCACCGCTGCTGGGTGTTCATAAAATGGGATTTTCAATTCCCTGGTAACTAGCTGCAGCCCTAACCGACAAGATTTCGAAGGCTGCTGCCCATGCTGTCAGGTAAAGTTTGGAAATGTTTGAGGGCCTGGAGGGCACAGACTGTGGTGTTTGGCCGTTGCCAGGGGAGTGGCCGGCTCCATCCTTTCACTGGCCCCCCTCCCCAACCTCCTGGCCATCCTGGACAGATATTTGGCCCCTTGTTCTCTGTTTCCTGGAGAGTTTCCTTCCCCAAGCAACCTAGCCCTATGGGAGGGATGGGATGCTGCCCCCAAGTTCCCCCATCTGTGGGGTCCTAGAAGCCCGTCCTGGGGCTGCCCTCCAGATCCTGCATCCTGCTGTATATCAGGATTTCTCTGGCTGTGGCCCATCTTGCACCCGGGGCCTCCATTAATCTCTGCCTAGAATTTCCAGGAGACTCCTCAGATCCTCCAGTGGGAACACCCACCCAATCCCCAGACACCAAACAGGGCTCCGAAGGGTCCTTTTTTGGAGTAAGATGAGGTTCCTGGAATCCGACCAGATTCATTCCCTGGAACTTGTTTACTATGGACTGCGGCCTCTCCTGGGGAGTGGTGGTGAGCCTTCTCCCCAGCGGTGAGGAACCAGCCTTATTTGTTTCCTCACTGCCCAGAGTTTGCCCTCCCTCCCTGCCTTACTCCCTCCCTCCCTCCCAGGCAAAGCGGATGTCCCCTTTAAACTTAAACTGCAGGGGGAAATTATCTTGAGAATGGCCTAAAAAGCTGCCCCTAGGGACACCTGGGTGGCTCAGGGGTTGAGCATCTGCCTTCAGCCCAGGGTGTGATCCTGGAGACCCAGGGTCAAGTCCCACATGGGGCTCCCTGCTTGGAGCCTGCTTCTTCCTCTGCCTCTGTCTCTGTGTCTCTCATGAATAAATAAAATCTTAAAAAAAAAAAAAAAAAGCTGCTCCTCAGCCCCATAATTTAAAAGACCCTCCCGGGATCCCTGGGTGGTGCAGCGGTTTGGCGCCTGCCTTTGGCCCAGGGCGCGATCCTGGAGACCCGGGATCGAATCCCACGTCGGGCTCCCGGTGCATGGAGCCTGCTTCTCCCTCTGCCTGTGTCTCTGCCTCTCTCTCTCTATCTGTGTGTGACTATCATAAAAAAAAAAAAAAAAAAAAAAAAAAAAAACCCTCCCATGAAAGGTGTCCCTTCTAGCCTGTCTCCTACCGCAGCCTCCCTAGAGCTGGACCATTTTTAGGGTCCTATATTCATACCTATTTTTCTGTTTCATCCTTGGAGTTTGGTGACCTGAATTTTAGCCCGATGTCTTGGCTGGGGGCCTGGCATGCCTTGACTCCCCCCTCAGACTTGGCATGAGATTTAGAAGGATTGCCTGCTGCTGTACTCTGTGTGTGCCCAGCCCCAAACTCCACTCCCAGGAACATCACTCCAGAGGCCACAGTGAAGACATCTCTCCAGGCTCTGATCTCTTCCTCCATCAGACATTTCGGCCCCAGGCAGTTTCCAGCTGATGGTGTGGGATTAATAAACACAGCAGGAAGTCTTTGTTCTTAAAAAAAGAAAGTTCTATTTAAAAGAAAAAATAGTTATGCACATAACCAAAAATTCAAAACACCCAAAAAAAAATTATCTCCAATACCCGCGTTCTTCAGATCCATTCTGTATAAGTAACTATATATGGTGTTCCTTATTTCTTCCAGACATTTCTAAGCCCTCACCCCATTTCACCCCCCCATCCCCACCATGGAACAAAAAGCTCTGGTGTTTGCCAATTTTCATGGTGTAAATACTCCCACCATGGCTGATTTCAAGCTACCAACGTGATGTCAGCAAATGCAGAGTTAGGAAGTAGGCATGATTAGCTAGGGATGAGAGCCAGCTCCACTCTCCATAGTAAAATTACATGTACATCATTAAACACACAGCCAGACACACACAAATGGAATCATCTGACACCTACACTTTCCTTCTTACATTGTCCTGAACCAACTTCCCGGGAAGATGAAGCCAAGTATAGCAAGCACCACACCGGAATGGATGTATCAACCCATCTGGTCCTCATTTAAGACAATAGATGGGGAGAGTCTGTCATTGAGAATCGTGTGACAGAAAACTATGAAGGGGCATCAGGTAAACTACAGGGTAAGGGATTTTAAGAACCTGATTAGTGGGGCAGCCTGGGTGGCTCAGCGGTTTAGCCGCCTTCAGCCCAGGGTGTGATCCTGGAGACCCGGGATGGAGCCCCACGTTGGGCTCCCTGCATGGGGCCTGCTTCTCCCTCTGCCTGTGTCTCTGTCTCTCTCTCTCTGTTCTTATGATTAAATAAATAAATCTTTAAAAAAAGAGAGAGAGAACCTGATTAGTGAGATGTCATTTTCTTTTTTTTTTTTTTTTCATTTTCAAAGAATAAAACCTTTGAGTAAATGAGGAAACAATATCTTAATTTCTAATCAAGTACTTAGGGATTAAATGAACCCTTAA
Source organism: Canis aureus (assembly GCF_053574225.1). Lineage (NCBI taxonomy): Eukaryota > Metazoa > Chordata > Mammalia > Carnivora > Canidae > Canis > Canis aureus. The sequence continues at coordinate 44,568,939 of NC_135634.1, forward strand.
TTCAGGGCTTGATTTAAATTGCTCTGCCAGGAGTAGGAGGGGGGGAAATGTTTCACCTAGGTCCTTTAAAAACTTCAGATAGGGGCTGAAAGGCACCCTGCCCCCCACCCCTACCCCTACGGGGCTCCCTGTTCAGCAGGGAGTCTGCTTCTCCCTCTCCCCAGCCCCTCCCTCTCTGCTCGAGCTCTCCCTCACTTTCTCTCAAATAAATAAAATTTTTAAAAACAAATAAATAAAACCTTCAGAGGGTTGGTCAAATTTCACAGCTAGAGAGAACTGAGGAATCTAAAAACCTGGAGAGAGGAGCCAAGTGAGCAGAGTCACATGCAGGCGTGTGACCTTGGGCTTCCTTGATCCTCTTCAGAAGCCATGGACAACCCAGCCCTGACATCCGCCAAATTACTCACTTTGGTGGCTGCCCAGGACTCCCTCTGAGCTCCATTAGGAAACATTTGTTTTTTGAAAACAAGCACTTGAGAAGGGATTTCAACTCCCTGGGTTTCTGGGTGACTTCCTCTGTGGCTGGCTTGTCCCTCAGCCTCCTGGCACCTCTGTCAGGCATTCTGAGCTTCCTGCAGTCTTTGTCAGAAAGAGGATAATTAGGGCTGGTGTCCACCTGGGCTCAGTTGGTCTGGGTCATTCCTCGGGAAAGCTGCTTCTCATAGACAGTTGAAGTGAAATTTCAAATGACAGAAAGTAACCTTGGGAACCCAGGGGGGCCTCATGCCGGTCTGGCCTCTGTGAACCCCTCCACGCCCTAAACCCCAGGAATAGAGACAGGAACACAGGTTGAGCATTCCAACCACAAACTGTTAAGTTTATGGGAGAGGAATCACTTCCAAAGTATCCATCCCCGGCCTAGAACTGAGCAGGGGATTCATTCCAAGTGCTAAGATGCACTAGTGTATAAGCTTCGCTACACACAGCCCCCCAGCCGTTGGTGTGCGGCAGGAGCTTACGGGTGACCCCCCAGCAGCACCCCGGGCTCCCTTTGAAGCATGTGGGGGATCCCCTTTAGGAAGCAATCCTTCAGGCCCCAACTCTTCCAGGGATATATCTCAGACAAAGCCATTGCTAATGGGAATATGGGAAAAAATAAAATGGGCAAGTACAGCTAGCACGAGCATACAGAGCTCGGGAGACTGTGAGGTTGGAACCAGATGGCTGGGAACTGTCTTTGGCTCCCTCCATACATGAGGACAATGCCCTCTCAGTTAGTTTAGGGAACAGGAGGAGGAGACCTAGATGGTTATGAGGGCCAGATAACTCAGAAATGACTTCCTTGTGTTTGAGGGAGCTCAAGATGGTGAGCCCACCACTTGAACTGGATTGAATTGAACTGGATTGAATAAATAAATAAAATCTTTAAAAAAATAAACTAAAATAAAATAAATAAAATAAAAGCCACAGGCTGATAAAAGAGGCTTGCCCTGAGAAGAAAGGTCACAATCTTTAGATTTATTCCTCCAAGCTGCCATGTTCCAGGATATGGTTTAGTTTATTGGCAGGTATGTTTCAGAACACCCTTGGGGACAGGAAAAATAGCCATGTATTTCTGGGGGAGTTCAGGACAGAGTAATTCTCAAGTGGATTTACTCACATCGCCAAGACTAGACTGGCCTCATTCACTTAGGCTGAAGGGTAGTAAAGCAGAAGACTTTGATCCTCCCAGTAGATAAACTCTGCACATTCCACCGCCTTCTGTGGGGAGAGCAGAAGGCTCCAGAACCACACTGAGGAGAACCCTCCTAGGGCAGGCCCAAGTGAAACTCAGCGAAGGGGGAGGAGGGCTGGCTTGAGTGGAGGACTCAACAGAGAGAATCAGGGGACCGGCTTAAAGGACCACACGGGACACAAGACGGTCCTGGGGGGATTTGTCATTCAGGGTCAAGGTGGAGGGAAAGGTTGCGGCTGCATAACATTCAAGAATATTGGCAAAAGGACAGATTGACTGGAAGGACACCTGCCTGACTGGCTCAGCAGTTGAGCGTCTGCCTTCAGCTCAGGTCGTGATCCAGGGATCCTGGGATCCAGTCCTGCATCTGGCTCCCTGCAGGGAGCCTGCTTCTCCTTCTGCCTGTGTGTCTGCCTCTCTCTGTGTGTCTCATGAATAAATAAATAAAATCTTAACAACAACAAAAAAGAACAGATTGGAAAATAGGTAAGGAAAATAAATCTCAAAAAATAGTAAATCTGCAAATACCAGATGCTGAGGATATGTGGGAAATGGGTATTTTAAAACTCTGTTGTTGGCAGTATTGCTGCACGGCAATACCCAGTAAGCCGAAAGTGTACATATCCCAGACCCAGACACGCTGCTCCTGGGTGCATCCCCACCGAGGTCTTCAGCACAGGTGTTCCACAAAACAAGCACAAAGATATATATATATATTTTTACAAAGATATTTATTGAAGTACTGTTTGTACTAGCAAAAAAATGTGAAAACAATCTGTCTCTCAGCAAAACAAAAAAACAAAATGAACTCTAACTTGGTGGCGGGAGGTCTTCTATGCTGCAGGTGAAATGAATGAGGTCTTCATATACCAACATGTAGACCCTCAAAAACACACTGCACTAGAAGAGCAGGTTGCAAATAGGGTACACACAGTGATTCCTTTTAAGTAAAAAGTGTCAAAACACATAAAAATGATACTGTTCTGCTTTAAAATGCATTGGGGGGGGGGGCATGGGTGGTGCAGTCAGCGGAGCATCCAACCCTTGGCTTTAGCTCAGGTCATGATCTCAGAATCAGGGATCAGGCCTTGCATCGGGCTTTGCTAGCAGTGAACCATCTGCTAGTTTCTCTCTCCCTCTGCCCCTCCCCATGCTCTCTCGCTCTCTCTAAGTGAATAAATACATCTTTTTAAAAAATTAAAAATGTATGACTCATTTAGGGCACCTGATTGGCTCAGTTGGTAGAGCATAGGACTTCTGATCGTGGAGTTGTAGAGTTGTAAAATCGAGCTCCACATCAGGTGTAGAGATTACTTAAAAATAAAATCTTTAACAACAAAAACAAAATGCATTTATAATATGTAGCAAAGGACAGAAACATACCTGGGGGTGATTTTCACCAATCTCAGGGAAGTGGTTACTTCTGAGGAGAGAAGGAAGGAAAAGCCAAGTAGGGCTTTAGCTATTTTTGTAGAGCTTTATCTCTCTGTCTCTCTCTTTTTTTTTTTTAAGATTTTATTTATTTATTTGAGAGAGAAAGAGTACAAGCGGGGGCGGGGGGCAGCAGAAGCAGAGACAGAAGCAGACTCCTGGCTGAGCAGAGAGCCTGATGCAGGGCCCTAGATCATGACCTGAGATGAAGGCAGACGCTTAACTGAGCCACCCAGGTGCCCCCAGAGCTTTATCTCTTTAAAAATCTGAAGAAAATAAAGCGAAGTATCAGCATTTGTGTAATCTCAGTGTCTACCTTCGGCTGTCTCTCCATATTGCATTGTATACTTGTGGTCGGCTGAATAATGGCCTCAAAAATGTCCCTCCATGCCTAATCCTCAGAATCCATGCATATTCTTTCTACCTCATGTGGTAAAAGAGACTTTGTAAGTATGAGTAAATTAAGGATCTTGAAAAAGGGAGGTTATTCTGAATTATCCTGGGCCCAATGTAATCACCACGTCCTTCCTTACAAGAGGGAGGCAGGAAGGTCAGTCAGAGGGAGGAGGTAGAGTTTGGAGGGATATGCTCTGAAGATGGAAAAAGAGGCCACTAACCAAGGAATGCAAACAGCCCCTAAAAGCCAGCAAAAGCTGGAAAATGGAGTCTTCCCTGAAGTTCCAGAAGAAATGCAGCCCTTCAGCATCTTGGTTTTTGGACTCTGTCACCCATGACTGTAAGAGACTGAATCTGTGTTGATTTAAGCCACTAAATTCATGATAAATTGGTTTAGCATCAATGGAAAACTCATACAGGGATCCCTGGGTGGCGCAGCGGTTTGGCGCCTGCCTTTGGCCCAGGGCGCGATCCTGGAGACCCGGGATCGAATCCCATGTCGGGCTCCCGGTGCATGGAGCCTGCTTCTCCCTCTGCCTGTGTCTCTGCCTTTCTCTCTGTGTGTGACTATCACAAATAAATAAAAATTAAAAAAAAAAGAAAAGAAAAGAAAACTCATACAGCACTTTTGGGGGAGTGTTTTCATAATTCAAAAATTTGTTTGATTTTCTTTTATGAAGGGGAGTAAGAAGTTGTTAGAAGAAGGGGAGTAAAGCCTTAAGCCCTGTCTTCCTGTTCCTCTTCCTTCAGAAGAGGTTTTGCTATTCAGGAACGTTCCTCATCCCAGCTCCTGTATTTAAGAGACTAATGTGCCCATCTCAGGCAGGTTCTGGAGTTTCTGGAAGCTGTGTCTGTCAGAACTTGTCCAGAGCACTGGGGTGAGCCACATACACCCCAGGAGAACTTCTAGAGCAGGTTCCTCCCTCCCTGGAAGGTAAAGATGCCAGAAGCCCATAGAAATCTGAGGTGACCACAGAGATAGACATGAACACTGCATGAGGAGCTCCCCTGATGCTCCCTAGCCCTTTTCCCTACCTCCTGAAGAGGCTGTGTAGACTGCTGGGGAGACTCCAGATGTTGGACAGCCAGACCTCCCTCCAAGGCCAGAGCACTTCTGCAAGATGGGCCATCAACAGTGCTTTGCTGACAGGAGCCTCCACCCCTTGACCTGAATCAGTGCCCTCCCAAGAAGGAGTTCAGCAGGGGGATACAGCTGAGATCTGATGGGTGCAGGCGTGAAGTCTGGCCAAGGGAGCCATTTGTTGAAGAAGTTGACTGGAAGTGACACTGGTAGGAGAGGGGGTTAAAGGGATGTAAGGATCCAGAGAGACTGGTTTTCAGGAAAAGAAACACCTGAGGATATCTGTGTGCACACGTGCCTATGGGTAGGAGGGTGGTGGGGAGAGAGAAGCTGGGCTGGGGGTTGGGGGGGAGGCTTCAGGGTCCAGAGTATGGCAACAGCAGAGGAGTGGTCTTGGGTGGGAGGAAAGATGGTTGTTCTCTTTCCAGATCTGGGAAACTAGGTGGGAAATACATGGACAAGAGTCTAGAAGGACATGACACTCCACCCGCCCTAGAGTCAGCCTGGGGTGGGAGTAGGGGACAACGGAAGATCCAGAGGCTTCACTCCATCTGGGTCATCTGAATTGTCTTACAGTAAAGCTGTATTCCTGCACTACTTGTGAAATTAAAAATAAACTTAAATATATTAAATATATGAACAACACAGACAAAAGCAGCCCGGGTGGCTCAACGGTTTAGCGCTGCCTTCAGCCAGGGGCGCAATCCTGGAGTCCCGGGATCGAGTCCCCCGTCTGGATCCCTGCATGGAGCCTGCTTCTCCCTCTGCCTGTATTTCTGCCTCTCTCTCTCTCTCTCTCTCTCTCTGTCTCTCATGAATAAATAAATAAAAATAAAAGAACATCGCAGTCAGTTATTGAGAGAAGTGGCAGACGGGTGTAGAATTCACGAAGGGGTAAGTTGGGGTTTCTAGATTTGACCAAGCATAGGGGGCACCCCAGGGGGAAAAGCTGAGGGAGAAAAGGGAACACTTGTCAGCCTTGGAGAGGGCAAGACCCCATGGCCAGGGCAAGGTCTCTACTGGGGAGGATCTGGCCGCTGAGGAGATGCTAATCTGAGGCTTCAGGGTCACTGGGAGGCATTTTTAAAGCACAGACTCCACCCCCACCCCCACCCCACACACACACCCATGTTAAGTCAGGAAGCCTTCGAGGGACTCTGGAATTCCCACTGGTTTCAAGTTCCCCCAGAAGAATCCTTTTTTTTTTTTTTTAAGTTTTTATTTATTCATGAGAAACACAGAACGAGAGGCAGAGACACAGAAGACACAGGCAGAAGCAGGCTCCATTCCATGGAGGGAGCCTGATGTGGGACTTGATCCCAGGTCTCCAGGATCACGCCCTGGGCTGAAGGCGGCGCTAAACTGCTGAGCCACCCGGGCTGCCCACCCCAGAAGAATCTGATGAGTAACCAGGTGATGATTCACCTCTGTAAGGGAGGCAGGGTGGAGGACTGCTAGGTGAGGAGAGCTCCAGGCTTTACACAAAGCAGAGAAAAGGGAAGTGTTGGCAAGAACTCTTGGAAACAAGAAGTCCATCAGAATAAACTGGAAGGTTCTAAGTACAACTGGCTTTTCATTGGCTGAGTTGTTGCAGCCTCTCATTGGCTGGGCTGTTGCTGGGCAAGGAGATAATCCTTCTTCCTCCTGCCTGGGTGGTAACACATAGGCTTCTTTCTGCTGGGAATGTAAGGTACTGTCTCTTCCTCTTGGGGTCTGTGATTAAGGACTTGGGGGAGAGTGGGAGAGCTCCCAGTTCTGGCCCACTGACTTCATTTTATTCCTTTCTTTACTTTTTAAATTGATTGGTTGATTGATTGTAATTTCCTTATCCAAAGTGGTGCTCCAAGTCATGACTCCAAGATCAAGAGTCATATGCTCCACTGACTGAGTTGGCCAGACACCCGCAACCAATCCCATTTTTTAAAAAAGATTTTATTTATTTATTTGAAAGAGAGCTCATGAGCAGGGCAGGGCAGAGGGAGAGGGAGAAACAGACTCCCTGCTGAGCAGGGAGCCCAATGCAGGGTTAGATCCCAGGACCCTGAGATCATGACCCAAGCCAAAGACATTTAACTGCCTGAACCACCCAGGTGCCCCTCCATTCCATTTTAAATGAGGTTTCCTTTATTCAGTTTCTCAGGGTAAATCTGCTCTCATGCCACCTTGAGCATCCAGCTACCCTGCAGGGGTGAGGATGGCTGGAGAATCCTGAGCCACATGAAGGAGCTCTGTCCACTCACAGAGGGTAGTTTAGGTGATGTGACAACTTTTCCATAAAAGACCATTGTCCAGGTCGATTTTCCTTTTCAAGAGACCTTCACCCTGGAAGGCCTGGGACAGCCCCTCACCATGGCAACAGCAGGTGGGTTATGGGGAGGCATGTGGACCCCAGTGGAATCTGTTGACTCAATATCCTTCTCTAAAGGACATCCCACTGCAGACATATGGCTCAGCATCATGGCTCTGGTTACCTATAATCAAACCTGCAGGCTTCTTCCCAAAAGCTTCCCTCCTGCTTTTCTGACAACTTCTCTCCACACAGCATCCTTACTCATCTCCACAGCCTCACTCAACCCAAGGTCGCACACATTCAGAATGAAAAACTAAAGAGGAAGACCCTTCCATGGGTCACAGAGCCAGGAAGCAGACTCCATGCAAGGAGCCTGATGTGGGACTCAATCCCGGGACCCCAGGATCACAGCTTGGCTGAAGGCAGGCGCCAAACTGCTGAGCCATCCAGGGATCCCCATCTTTCTATTTTTTAAAAAAATATTTTATAGATTGATTTTTTTTTTTTTTAATGAAAGACACACAGAGAGAGGGAGGCAGACAGGCAGAGGGAGAAGCAGGCTCCATGCAGGGAGCCCGACGCAGGACTCGATCCCGGGACTCCAGAATCACGCCCTGGGCCAAAGGCAGATGCTCAACCGCTAAGAAGCCACCCAGGCGTACCTTTATTTATTGATGAGAGACACACAGAGAGAGGAGAGACCTAGGCAGAGGGAGAAGCAGGCTCCTTGTGGGAAGCCTGACATGGGACTTGATCCCAGAACCCTAGGATCACGACCTGAGCCAAAGGCAGACTCTCAACCACTGAGCCACCTAAGCACCCCTCTTTTCCTTTTTTCTTTTCTTGTATTTTAGTTTTAAGTAATCTCTATATCCAGGGTGGGACCCGAACTCACAACCCCGAGATCAAGAGTTGCATGCTCCACCAAGTGAGCCAGGCAGGTACCCCAGAATATTTCTTATTAACTGCATTTTTTGTTAAGGTAGTAAAATACAGGATAACATTCTGGTATAGTGTGTTCAAAACTTAAATAAATATAATATAAAACAAGCCGGTTGGGGCACCTGAGTGGCTTAGTCAGTTAAGCATCAGACTCTTGATTCTGGCTCAGGTCTAGTCCTTTTTTTTTTAAGATTTTATTTATCCATGAGAGACACACACAGAGAGACAGAGGCAAAGACAGGCAGAGAGAGAAGCAGGCTCCATGTAGGGAGCCCAATGTGAGACTCGATCCCAGGACTCCAGGATCACGCCCTGAGCCGAAGGCAGGCATTTAACTGCTAAGCCACCCAGGCATCCCAGGTCTGATCTTAGAGTTGTGGGATTGAGCACCTTGTAGGGCTTGGTGTGGAGTCTGCTGGAGATTGTCTCTCTCTCTTTGCCTTCTCCCTTTGGCTCATGAAGAAAAAGAAAGAAAGAGAGAAAGCAAGAAAGCAGGAAAGCAAGAAAGAAGAAAGGAGAAAGAGAAAGGAAGAAAAGGAAGAAAGAAAGAAAAGAAGGAAAAGAAAGAAAGGGGGAGAAAAGAAAGGGAGGGAGGGAAGAAAAGAAAGAAAGGGAGGGAGGAAGGAAAAGAAAAAGAGAGGGAGGGAGGGAGGAAAGGGAAGGAGGGAGGGAGGAAAGGGAAGGAAGGAGGGAGGGAGGGAGGGAGGGAGGGAAGGAAGGAAAGAAGGAAGGAAGGAAGGAAGGAAGGAAGGAAGGAAGGAAGGAAGGAAGGAAGGAAACAGGAGGATGGGGTGCTTGGCTGGCCCAGTAGGCCCAGTTGCACCCAGTAGAGCATGCGACTTCTTGATCTTGGGGCTATGAGTTCCAGTCCCACATTGGGTGTAGAGAGATTACTTAAAAAAATATATTGGAGGGCAGCCCCGGTGGCACAGCGGTTTGGCGCCGCCTGCAGCCTGGGGTGTGATCCTGGGGACCCGGGATCGAGTCCCACATCGGGCTCCCTGCATGGAGCCTGCTTCTCCCTCTCCCTGTGTGTGTGTGTATGTGTCTCTCTCTCTCTCTGTGTCTATGAATAAATAAATAAAATCTTTAAAATATATATATATATTGGAAAAAAAATATCTTGGGATGCCTGGGTGGGTCAGTCACTTAAATGCCTACCTTCAGCTCAGGTCATGATCTCCGGGTCCTGGGATCCAGCCCTGAGTCCGGCTTCTTGGTCAGCAGGGAGTCTGTTTCTCTTTCTCGCCCCTCCCCACTGCTCATTCTCTCTCTTTCTCAAATAAATAAATAAAATCTTTAAAAAATAAATAAATAAAATTTTAAAAAATCTTAAAAAACAAAAGCAAACCAAAAAAAGCAGGCCCAAGAGAATTGGGTATATAATCACAAGAAAGAGGAAAATATTATAAACACATTTTTTCAGTTTGTTTTAGCAACAGCACTGCAATGAGTAGTTTTGCAACTATATATTTTGGATACCTTAGAGATTCTTTCCAGATAACTAGTAGAGATAGAACTGACAAGTTAGAAGATACTAGTAATTTCAAGGCTTAATTTCTCTCCAAAAAGCCTCTTCCAATTATTTTGTATTTCTAGAAGTAATTCCTAAGAAAGCCCCTGCCCAACAGTGGGTATTCATTTGCTATAGTCTGATAGTAATAAGAGAAATGTTATTTCAAATGGTTTTATTTTCACTTCTTTGAGTATGAAGGATGTTAATTAAACATTTTCTTTTCTTCATTAGTTTCATTGTTTTGATTCATCTGCTTGCTCACATCGTCCATCTTTCTCTTTGGTGACATATGCTTTAGAAAAGTCCTTTGATGTTGAGGGTATTTGCCTCTGTTGCCACATGTCTGGAAAATTTATTTTCCAATTTTGTCTTTTGCCTTTAAGTATGTTTTATTTGTGGTTTTGGACATATAGAAATTTTTCATTAAAAAATTAAGTCTAGGGGAGCCTGGGTGGCTCAGTGGTTGAATGGCTGCCTTTGGCTCAGGGTGTGATCCCGGAGTCCTGGGATCAAGTCCCACATCAGGCTCCCTGCAGGGAGCCTGCTTCTCCCTCTGCCTGTGTCTCTGCCTCTTTCTCTGTGTCTCTTATGAATAAATAAATAAAATCTTTAAAATAAATTTTTTTTAATTAATTCTAGGAGCGAGCACCTGGGAAGCTCAGTTAGTTAACTGAGGCTAGGTTTCAGCTCAGGTAGTGTGATCTCTGGATCATGAGATAGACCCCCCTCCCCATTCCCCACCCCATCCCTTGTTGCCTCCACACTCAGCAGGGAGTCTGCTTCAGTTTCTCTCTCCCTCTCCCCCACTCACTGTCTCTCAAATAAATAAATAAATCTTAGGGAAAAAAAATGTCTGCAGATGCTAAGTTTCAGTAATGTCCCTTTATCCATGATTTCACTTTCTGGGGTCTTATTACCTGCTGTCAACTGTGGCCTGGGAGGAGGTGACCCTCTTCAGAGATAATGTCAGAAGGTCAACAGTAGTCTAAGGCTATGTTACGGCCCATGTCATTCACCTCACTTCTCATCACGTATGTAGGCTTTTTAGCATCTCACATCATAAGAAGGGTGAACCCAGTACAGTAAGATATTTTGGGTTTTGTTTTTTTTTTTAATTATTATTTGTTAAGATTTTATTTATTTATTCATGAGAGAAACAGAGAGAGGCAGAGACACAGGCAGAGGGAGAAGCAGGCTCCATGCAGGGAGCCCAACGTGGGACTCAATCCCAGGTCTCCAGGATCAGGCCCCAGGCTGAAGGTGGCGCTAAACCGCTGAGCTACCCGGGCTGCCCACAGTAAGATATTTTGAAAGAAAGAGATCACATTCACATAACTTTTATTTATGCTATATTATTTTTTTCAAATTGTATATTTTAATAATTGTTCTATTATTAGTCATTGTTGTTAATCTCTTACTGTGCCTAATTTATAAATTAAACTTATAAAATAAATCACAGGCATGTGTGTATAGGAAAAAACATAGCATAGGTAGGGTTTGGCACCATCCCTTTCAAGCAACCACTGGGGGTCTTGGTAAGTATTCCCCGCAGATAAGGGGGAACTACTGTATAAATGTAAGAATAGGAATTTTTCAAGAGGGAAGTAACTTAATCTGGGAGGAAAGGCTGAGTGTGGCAAGATCCCTACCAGGTTCACACTGGAATTCCTGTCAGAAGTTGGGAATGAGTGGGGTGCCTGGGTGGCTCAGTGGTTGAGCATTTCTGCCTTTGGCTCAGGTTGTGATCCCAGGGTCCTGGAATTGAGTCCCTCATCAGGCTCCCCACAGGGCATCTGCTTCTCCCTCTGCCTGTGTCTCTGCTTCTCTTTGTGTCTCTCATGAATAAATAAATAAAATATGAAGAAGAAGAAGAAGAAGAAGAAGAAGAAGAAGAAGAAGAAGAAGAAGAAGAAGAAGAAGAAGAAGAAGAAGAAGAAGAAGAAGAAGAAGAAGAAGAAGAAGAAGAAGAAGAAGAAGAAGAAGAGGAGGAGGAGGGAGGAGGAGGAGTTGTTGGGAGTGAGGGATGGAGAGATGGAGGGAAAGAAGAAGGCAAAGGGGAAAAGGAACAAAGGAAGGAAGGATCTATATGGCAGGTGAGGGCCTGGCCACACCCAGCGTAGAGATCTGAAGATGTCTTAGATCTATCTTGTCGGGTGATGGAGGAGGGAAGAAGCCTGCTGTGGCCAGGAAGACCAGATTATGTCATCCCCAAGCCAACCCAGTGTCTGAAACATCCAGAGAAAGGGACAGAACCTCCACAGGGGGCTGTCCTTGGACCCACGCGAGGGCACATCCATCTAATCTACTAGACCGGCAGTCTTTTTTTTTTTTTTTTTTTTTTTTTTTTTATGATAGTCACAGACAGAGAGAGAGAGAGAGGCAGAGACACAGGCAGAGGGAGAAGCAGGCTCCATGCACCAGGAGCCCGATGTGGGATTCGATCCCGGGTCTCCAGGATCGCGCCCTGGGCCAAAGGCAGGCGCCAAACCGCTGCGCCACTCAGGGATCCCTAGACCGGCAGTCTAACCACCACACTGGAAGTTCTGCTGAATCAAGGTCAGGGTGTGGAAACCAGGTCAAAGGCAAGTCCTCGGGTTATCCATCCCCAGGGAGAGAGGGGTGCTGCCCAGAGGAGCTTGTTCCTGTTGCTCACCCTACAAAGACTCCCAAGTTGTTTTCCTGTTTACCAAGCTGGAACTTTAAAAATCACTCCAAAGTCCTTAAACTTGCCTTTCTCCTACATCCAAAAGTTGAAAAAAACAAAAAACCCTCAAGCAAGCTTTGTCTGTGATTTGTTAAAATTGTCTTCTGAGTCTTCAACATTGTGTTTAGTGTTTTTGCATAGCTGAATTCGAAAACAAAGGTCAGAAGCCTTCTTTGTAACTTACTGCAGACATTTCAAAAGAACAATCAATCTTTGGTTTAACACTAAGAAGTTACAGAAATAGACCAGTTTGGTCACTGGCTGCTTAAAATGGAAAAGCCAAAGGTTTTCCGGGAGGAAACAAAAGGACGTGAGGAGTCTAGACTCTGACCACTGAGTGTGTGTGTGTCACAGAGTGTGATTGGAAGTTTTGGGGGGCTTGCTCGGCGCTATCTAAATCCGGTGAGCGTTTTGGGGTGTGGAGGAGCAGGATCTTCAGCTGCTCGGCTGTTTCTGAATGAAGGCATTTCCCGGTGGGTGGATTTGCACGGGAAGAGTGCGTGCATGGGGCAGCCGGCTTCGTGCAACCCTGCCTGTGTGGACAGAGGGTGAGTGTGTGTCCCTGGGGCTGGCATTCCGTGTTACCCGGCAACCCAGTGTGTCCGGGTGTGTTCCCCCAGCGCTCTCCCCCCTGCTCAAGTCCATGGGCGCAGCCCGCTTGGAGGGCATCTGGGCTGTGACCGTGCCCACGTGATCAGGTCTGTGACAGCCCGTGTCCGGCCTCGGAGATACACGCACAAAGCTCAAGCGGTGCATGGCTGGGGTTCTCCCGAGCTGCTGCCTTTGGAGATTGTGGCTGAAACGGGGTGTTTCCACTTGGCCACGTGCGTGCAGACCTTCCTGTGTCTGAGTGCCGGACCATGTAAGGCTCCAGGAGGACTCTCTGCCTGTAAGCTCCTGGCCGCTCCGGGGCAGGCTGTGTCCCTCTCTGGGGGCCCGACAGGGGGCACCGGGGGAATTTTGCAACAGCAGTGGCACATGACAGACCCTTTTCACTGTCCTTGCAGGCATCTTTTGAACTCAATACTTGGAACCAGCCCAAAGTCTCTTGGTACTATGGGCAGTGATCCCTCTGGGCAAAAATGAAATGTCTGGAAAAGTAACGAGGCAAGACCTAAGAGTGCCTAAAGCTGGTCCTGAAAGGAATTTTTCAGAAAGGGGGGGAAAAGGAGGGGAATTTAAAAATATTTTTGAACAAAGAAAGTGACATCTTTGAAATAATCAAAGAACTTTCTGGGTTGGTTCCTTTAGCGTTCTGTTCTATTTTGGTTCTCAAGAGATCTCTATTTTCATATTAAGGAGGTGAAAAACTGGGTTCAGAAAAGGAGATGATTTGCTCAAGCCTCACAGGGAGGTGGAGACAAGAGTTGAGACTAGAACCCGATCCTGAGGGGTACCCTCCTCTCCCCGGGTTTTCCCAGCCTATTTCTGTTTCTGTTTCTGTTTACATCCGTGTGTCTCTGGGCGTGTCCCCCTCTGGGCTGTGCACAAGCAGGCTCTAGGTGTGTCCCATCTCAGGACTGGCTGGGTGTTTCTCCACTGCAGGGAAATTCCAGGGGGCAGAGCCTGCCCGGGCTGCGGTGAGACATTATTTCCTTGGGAGGAAACCAGCTCTTGGCAGCCAGGAAAGAAACAGTTTCCATTCTGAGAGGGAAGAGAGGAGGGAGGCAGGGAGGAGGCAGGGAGGAGGCAGGGAGGAGGCAGGGAGGAGGCAGGGAGGAGGCAGGGAGGAGGCAGGGAGGAGGCAGGGAGGAGGCAGGGAGGAGGCAGGGAGAAGGGGGAAGGGAGGGAGGAGGCAGGCTGGATGGAGGAGGGGGAATAGAGGGAGGGAGGAGGGACTGAGCCACCCCAGGGCCCACAGGCCCCAGGCTCCCTGAAGCCTCCAGACACAGGTTTAAATTTAGACCTTCTATTCTGGTTCTTGCAGGCCGGCCTGCCCTGAAGCCATAGGGCCCGCCTGTCTCCCCAAGCACCACTGCTCCTCCAGACCAGGTAGGGGGTGGGCCGTGGAGTAAGCGCTTCTCCTGGAGGGGGCAAGCCCTGTCCCAATAAGTGTGATGTACTCGGGAATGGGACAGAGACCGAGGCCAGAAAGCCAGCACCCTGACTCACATCCAGAACCTGGGGCCCGGGTGTTCTCTAGCCCCACAAACTCCACCGCCAGAAATGATCACGGAGAGTCGGCCACATGGGCACCTGAGATGGGACCTGACATAGGAAACTTGGGCCAGGGAAGGTTGCATTTAGTGCACTGGCAACACGCAACAAAACGTAATGATCATTCCTGTGAAACCACGTCATTGGTCTCTGCTCAGCTGCCCCTCCGGGGTCCGGCCCCTACCTCTTCCTCTCTGCCTCTCACCTGCAGTGCTTTCTCCGGGGGCACCACACTGTCAGCTGACGTGCCACGTATTCCTCTGACAGGTTCCTCTCCAGACTGGAAGATCTGGGAGAGCAGGGGCTTGGTTTTGCTCACTGCTCTGTCCCCCGGGCCTAGAGACGTTGGCTGCGGGAACTCAACATTCGCTATGTGCCAGGCACTGTGTGCTCTAAATGCAGTAACTAATCTTATCCTCACTACAATCCTGGGAGGGTTTTTACCCAAGTAGGAGAATGAAGAAGCCCAGAGAAGTCGAGAATTTGGCCCAAGGACATATGATTTGACCCTGGCAGTCTGTGCTCCTTACACACACCCTTGATCACCATAGTGACTTGGCCCTTTCCACCAGCCTGGCGCAGCCTCTGCTGGGGAATCTACTGCTCTCGCCGAGCTCCCTGTGCCAACCTCAGGAACACTGAGCCAAACCCCTCGCCCCTGCAGCCCACCCAGCCAGCCTGGCCGTTGGACAGGGAGAAGAAGTGCATTCATACTGAGGGGATCCAGAATCTCTCACTGTGAGGAGTTGTTTTTCCTGAATTCCCTGGATCTAAAAGCAGAGCCTCTCAAAAGAATTCAGCTGTCATAAATCCCCTCCCCAGGAGTTGTGCAACAAGGAAGATGGACTCTTTTCACTGGAGAGACGTTTGCTTTGGGATAAGAAATCACAAAGACAGGGGAGCCTGGGTGGCTCAGTCGGTTAAGCATCTGCCTTCAGCTCAGATCACGATCTGGTGTCCTGGGATCGAGCACCGCCTTGGGCTCCCTGCTCAGCCAGGAGCCTGCTTCTCCCTCTGCCCCTCCCCACTGCTCATTCTTTTTTTTTTTTTTTTTTTTTTTAATTTTTTTTTTTAATTTTTATTTATTTATGATAGTTACAGAGAGAGAGAGAGGCAGAGACACAGACAGAGGGAGAAGCAGGCTCCATGCACCGGGAGCCCGATGTGGGATTCGATCCTGGGTCTCCAGGATCGCGCCCTGGGCCAAAGGCAGGCGCCAAACCGCTGCGCCACCCAGGGATCCCCCCACTGCTCATTCTTTCTCTCTCAAATAAGTAAATCAAATCTTAAAAAAAAAAAAAAAAAAAAAATCACATAAACATATTGTCACAAGACTACCATTCCTCCCATTTTCCTAAGGGCCCATTTATCTTCCCTAAAAGCCATTTGTTTTCCCAGAAAAGCCCCTTTCCCCCTCCTCCTCCCCTATTAGGATGGTATAAAAGCCCTAAATTCTAACCACCTCCTTGAATCACATTTTCCTGAACTCACATGCATGTATGTGAATTAAAAAATCTGTCTTTTCTTTCGCAAATCTGTATTTTGCCAGTTTAATTTGCATGTTCCCAAGAACTGGTTTTCTTCCCAGACAATGCTGAGTTTGATCTGGAAGGAGATACGCTGGTGGTGCCAGTTTTCAGATAGAAGGGGACACGCTTGCCCTGACCAGGATGGATTTGTGCTAATTTTTCTTCCACCTGGTCACTCTACATCCGAGGACACTATAGTCTCTGCAACTGAGTTTCTTTCACACAAAGCTAAAGTATTCAAAACTCCTTCAGTCTCATCAATATGCTTCCCGCTGAAAGGCTCACCAGGAAGAGCCACGGCCCCAAGCTGCGGTCGGCTAGTCTTAGAGGGCAAAGTGAGTGCTCACTCAGGAATTCACCAATGTCTGCAGGGCAACCCTTAGCTCTGTGGGCCAGAGAGGATCCCTTTTGGCAAGACTGACTCACAGTAATCAAAGTCACCAAGTGCTGATGTAAAAACCAGAATGCCATCTTCTTATTTTGCCAGGAAACCTGCCTGGCCAAGATGCTTCCATTGGCAGGTCTGGACAGTCTCTCTCTGGCAGGAAACCATACTACACTGAGATTTCTGGGTGGGCCTGGGATCCATTGGTGTATCTCAGTGGCTCAAAGCAATGAAAGGGTCAGACGTCCATGAAAAGCCCCCTGCCAGACATATGATTTGTTAGGAGAAAGCACCTATTCCTCAGCTCAAAGCTTTTTTCAGAGGATGACGTGTAAACACCAATAAACTCAGAACTGCTCCCAGTGGGAAGAGAGGGCAGCCCATCTACCCAGCCCACCCCCAGGGAGCTTTGGGGAGCACTCATGCCTCTGAGCATCTTTCTGAAGTGTCCCCAGCCAATGGCTGCTGGCCTGCCTGACACACCTGGGAGAGAAGCTGGAGAGGAGAGTTGGTTGGTTGCCAGAGATTTCCACATTAGGGGAGTGACATTTATTATACAGAACCCCAAGGTCGGCTTGGGAAGACAAGGTTCTTGGTTCCCTAACACCTAGATTTGGGGGCTCCACGAAGAGTCTTCTACCCAAAGACCAACCTACCTCTGACCCCCAGCCCCGAATTTGCCTTGCAGCCATTTTTAGAGTTAAGATACAATAGTCCGGTGAGGCCTCTTTTGAAATGCAAATCCACCTAAAGAGGAATACAGACCTATTGAACCCAGGATCCTTGGACTTTTGTAGGTGGGCAAATGAGTTCTAGAACTATTCTGAAAATTCTGGCTCTGTCTGGGTACTCCTGTTTCTATGGAAAGACATTCTTTTTCAACAGACTGCTGGGAAATGACCAGAGAAATAAAAAGGGAAAGAACCAGGAGGAAACTATTTATATGTAGATAGAAGCAATTTCCAAGACAATATTGTTAAAGTAAAAAGCCAGGTGCAGACCTGGAGCCTAACATCTTAGGATTTAAATAAGAAAAGGGAGGGTTCCAGCTCACCTTCCTTTTGGCTTTTGATGTGGTGAGCGGCTCTGGAAGGAAAGAGAAGCTGGTGAAGTTTGAGGTCAGGGGACAGGGAGGGAGAGAAGCTTCTTACCATCATCTCGTTTACGACTTTTGACTATTGGCCCCGGTGCTCAAAGAACAATTGGTGTTTAAAAATTCATGTGGCCTGATACTAAAGTGCAGATGCGCCTGCCTCTAGCTCTCAGACCTAGTTCTGTGCTGGGCCGCTCACCTGCTCGCAGGGCCTCCTCACCAGCCAGGTAGCACCGCACGTCCGCATGCAGAGACCCAAGGACCCTGGCAAGGGACCAAGTGGCGAGTGGGAACGGCACAGAGGGGCCTCCAGCCAGTCTTGTGGCACAGTTCGTGTCTCCGCTTGTACCTCATAATGCCCAGGGGGACTAAAAGGACAAGCATTGAAACAAAGCCACTGAGACAGGGAAATGGAGGACTCCATTAAAAATCTGTTTTTTTTGGGGGGATCCCTGGGTGGCTCAGTGGTTTGGCGCCTGCCTTTGGCCCAGGATCGAGTCCCACGTCGGGCTCCCGGCATGGAGCCTGCTTCTCCCTCCTCCTGTGTTTCTGCCTCTCTCTCTCTCTGTCTATCATAAATAAGTAAATAAATAAATCTTTTAAAAAATTGAAAAATAAAAATCTGCTTTTTGGGGCAGCCCGGGTGGCTCAGTGGTTTAGCGTCGCCTTCAGCCCAGGGCCTGATCCTGGGACCCGGGGTCCAGTCCCACGTCGGGCTTCCTGCATGGAGCCTGCTTCTCCCTCTGCCTGTGTCTCTGCCTCTCTCTCTCTCTCTCTCTCTCTCTGTGTCTCTCATGAATAAATAAATAAAATCTCAAAAAAAAATCTGCCTTTTGCTCTTTTTCCTGCTTCCATCTTGCTAGGACTTGCATCCCCACCTCACTCGACACATGCCCCATGATGCAAATAGTGTATGTCCTCCTTATAAAGAGCAAGGAGTCCATGATTTCTCTGGAATAGTTCCACCTAAGGAAGGGCCAGGTGAGAATGACCGGAGGGAGGCCACCATATCCATATTCCAGACCACCAGCGAGACATCTCAACACCAAGACCCCCTGGTTCCAAGGAATGACACCCAGGCCCTTTGTTCTAACTGGACCCTGGATGCCTGAGAAGACCCATACACCAGACCACCTCCTCAATAAAAACCCCAGACTCTGAACACAGACAGGGCTCCCTCCTCTCCTTTCTGAGTCTCCTAGACACTCTGCACCTGCATACTCTCTCTCTCCCTTCAGTAAATTCTGCTTTTGTCTTCTGCTGGCTCACGTTTGATTTCTATCCTGGGAGAGGGCGGTTACCCTCTTGTCTGGTCCTGCGGGAACCCTCCGGGTCCCCAGCCCTGGCCCAGTGGCATCCCCAGCAGGGTGCCATGTGGGCCAACCCCAGCAGATGGCAGCGTGTAGCCGGCCTGCTGTGGAAAGGTGCCAGCTACACACAGCACAAGAGAGGGGGGCGGGAGAGAGGACTGGCTGGGTGACTCTGAGGGTGGCAGGCTTGGTGGGCAGGAGTAAGCAGGTTCCGTCATCTTTTCTGTTCCATAGGCCACTCTGGAGTCTGGTGAGGCCTTTGGATCCTTCTCAGAGTGAGATTTTTATTTGTTTGTTTATTTGTTTTGAGGTAATCTCTATATCCAATGTGGAGCCCGAATTCACAACCCAGAGATCATGAGTCACAAGCTCCACCGACTGAGCCAGCCAGGCACCCACCCTTTAGAGTAAGACTTTTAAATGCATAAAGTAAAAACTACTCACTCGAGACTACAAAGGAAGCAAATTATATTGAAATACAATATAGTGGTGGGTGGGCCTGGTAACTATTATGAGTTTGAAGTCATGATGAGAGTAGATGATATTCGACATTGGCAACAGCTGTAGTGTGATTTTAAAAAGAGCTGTGACTCCCACTAGGGACAAAGTCCCAGGAACGGCCTCTGCTACTGTGCTGTGATGTATACGCACACAATTGAAGGAAATGCTAGATTTCAATGAAAGATTAGCGAAAATAGACATGTAAATTTTTCCCTGCCCAAGAGCATGGACTCCCAGAACCTTCCTCACAGGCTAAGAAACTGAGGAGTGAAGGTTTGAAGGAGCACCAAGTGGGGAAGAACAGATGGATTTCTAGCCCATCTCCCCAAACCAGTGTATACTTCTGCTACTCAAAGTGAGTGTCAGCTACATTCCTCAAGCCCATTCACGTTGGATAAGACTGTGTGTGACTGTATCTAGTCAATGGATAGTAAGAGCACCCAGAGTTATTCCGTTTCTCCTCCCTGGACCAAGTTAACCCTAAACAAACAAATGAGCAAACAAAAGAAACAAACTCATTTCACTCTTTCTCCAAAAAGAACCCCATTTGTTCTAGTACATTGTTCACGGTAATGTATGGTGGAGTCTGCCTCAATTGTTCTGAGTCTCTGAAATATTATGTAAAGCTGAACCCACTGCTGATCTTCACTAAAAACAAAGCATGAGCAGGAAATAAACCTTTGTTGTATTAATTACCTGAAAACAACAACAACAAAAAAAGTAAGTTGGCAGAAACAAAAGTAAAAACAACAAAAATGGGAGTAGCAGGGACACAAGGGAGACCCCTGGGAGGCCCAGGGAGGTGTGGGGACTGGTCTAGTTTCTGCCAGGATACTTTGCCCCAGCTGGAAGCAGGTGTGAAGTTTACAGGAGTGGATGCCCCGCCCAACACCTCCAGGCCCTCTGGTGACAAATGAAAAATCAGGGCCTGGCTGGGAAGACTAGTCAGGGCTCCTCACCCCTCATTTCTCCATCTCCCCTTCAACACCTCCCCAGTTGACTTCACTCTTGGGGAGACTATGCCTGAGTACCTGGAATCGGGAAACCTAGAAATCCTCCAGGAGCTTCCTCCCTTCAAAAAATAGTTCGTTTCACCTCAATGGCCAACAGGGAGGAGATCGAGGGAAGCTCTTTCCTCTGCTAATGCTTCAATCCTAACAGACACTCCAAGTCTTACTAAAAACACAGGGGTTCCTGGGCGGCCCAGTTGGTTAAGCATCAGACTCTTTTTTTTTTTTTAATATTTTATTTATTTGTTTGTTCATTCATTCATTCATTCACGAGAATGAATGTCTCAGTTCATGAGAGACACACAGAGAGAGAGGTAGAGACACAAGCAGAGGGAGAAGCAGGCTCCATGCAGGGAGCCCAACGTGAGACTCCATCCCAGGACTCCAGGACCATGCCCTGGGCTGAAGGCCAGCGCCAAACTGCTGAGCCACCCAGAGATCCCCATGCATCAGACTCTTGACTTCAGGTCAAGATCTCAAGGTCATGAGATCAAGCCCCACATGGCTTCGGATTCTCTCTCTCCCTCTTCCTCTGCCCCTCTCCCTGCTGGAGCTTTCTCTCTCTCTCTCTCCCTCTCTCAAAAAAATAAAAAGAAATCAAAAGAAAAGCACAGGCCCAAGGGAGGTGGGTGGGAGGATGGGGTACCTGGGTGATGGGCAATGAGGAGGGCACTTGATGGGATGAGCACTGGGTGTTATACTATATGTTGGCAAATTGAATTTAAATAAATAAAAAAACCATAATGAAGAAAGAAAGAAGAAAGAAAGAAAGAAAGAAAGAAAGAAAGAAAGAAAGAAAGAGAAAGAAAAGAAGAGAAAAGAAAGAAAAGAAAAGAGAAAGAAAAGAAAGAAAAAAGAAAAGAAAAGAAAAGAAAAGAAAAGAAAAGAAAAGAAAAGAAAAGGAAAAGAAAAGAAAAGAAAAGAAAGAAAAGAAAAGGAGAAAAAGAAAAGCACAGGCCCAACATGGCAACACAAGGCCAAGTTACCGAACTGGGCTTAATACCTAACCTAACTGCAGTTTGAACCTCCCCCAGAAATGGCAGCCTTAGCCTGTCTCTCTAAAGTTTTTTATTTTTTAGTAATCTCTACAACCAACGTGGGGCTGGAACTTAGGGCCCTGACATCAAGAGGCACCTGCTCTTCTGACTGAGCCAGTGCCACCCCACCCCCCAATTTTCTTTAAGCACCAGTGAGGTAATCCATCACCTGGGCCCTCTGCATTACCCCCACCACAAGGAACAGGAGACAATCCTCCTAAAAGACCCCCTCCCCAGGGAAAGTACCTTGCCTGAAGCAATCCTTTCTTCTGTTTTGCTAATAACTTCCTCACCCCACCCACCTTCCTATAAAAATCTTCCATTTGGTACAACTCTTGGAGGTACCCCTCCCCTTGCTAAATAGGATCCTGCCCAGTTCCTAAATTACTGAATAAAGCCAATTAGAGCTTCACATTTATTCAGTTGGGTTTTTGTTCTTTAACAGTCTGAACCTTGAAAAACAGGGCAGCCAGATGCTCAGTTTACCAGCAGTCTTGTTTTATGTCTCTGTACTTGTCCTTTCAGTTTGCTTATTTGGCTTGTTTTTTCACTTTGTGTTTTAAAAAATTTAAACACATATGAAAGTAAACAAAGTGGATGCCCATTTACCCCCTCGCCCAGATTCTACAGTTACCAATCTTTTGCCACACTGGCTTTGTCTCTTTCTAGCATAATTATTAGTAGTGCCCTCTTTCACTCCCCAAACTCCTGCATTGGACAACTAAATGTGGTATCTGATCCTAGACGGGATTCTGCACTGGAAGGGGAAAAACTGCTATTAAGAACATCTTCGGGCAGCTCCGGTGGCGCAGCGGTTTAGCACCGCCTACAGCCCAGGGTGTGATCCTGGAGACCTGGGATCGAGTCCCACGTCAGGCTCCCTGCATAGAGCCTGCTTCTCCCTCTGCCTGTGTCTCTGCCTCTCTCTCTCTCTCTGTGTGTCTCTATGAATAAATAAAATATTAAAAAAAAAAGAACATCTTCGGGGGGCGCCTGGGTGGCTCAGTTTGTTAAGTGTCTGCCTTTGGCTCAGGTCATGATTCCAGGGTTCTGGGATGGAGCCCCACCTGGGGTTCCCTGCTCAGATGGGAACCTGCATCTCCCTCTCCTTCTGCCCCTCCCCCTTGCTTGTGCACTTTCTCCCTCTCTCAAATAAATAAATTAAATTTTTAAAAAAGTCTTTGGGAATGTCTGGGTGGTTCAGTGGTTAAGGGCCTGAATCTTGATTTTGGCTCCAGTTGTGATCTCATGAGTCACGAGATTGAGCCCTGTGTGGGGCTCCGCGCCAAGCATGGAACCTGATTGGAACTATCTCCTTCTCCCTTTGCCCTACCCCACCTTGTGTTCTCTCTCTCTCAAAATAAAATAAAATAAACAAAAAGAAATATCTTTGGATCAATTGATAAAGTTGAAATATAAGTAGAACAAATACAAATATTATGTCAAAATTATATTTAGTGAAGATAAAAAAATTTTGGTAATGTAGGATAACTTTGTTATTCTTAGGAAATAAATAAGAGTAAGGGGCCATAATATATGCAACTAGCTTTTTTTTTTTTTAAGATTTTATTTATTATTTATTTATTCATGAGAGACACACAGAGAGAGGCAGAGACACAGGCAGAGGGAGAAGCAGGCTCCATGCAAGGAGCTCAATGTGGGACTCGATCCCGGGACTCCGGGATCATGCCTTGAGCCCAAGGCAGACGCTCAACTGCTGAGCCACCCAGGTGTCCCTGCAACTAGCTTTTAAATGTTTCAGGAAAAAGTATGTATAGGTGTGCCTGGGTTGGTTGAGCATCCACCTCTTAGTTTTGTCTCAGGTTGTGATGTCGAGACTATGGGATTGAAATCCGAATTGGCTCCACACTCAGCAAGGAGTCTGCTGGAGGTTCTCTCCCTCTCCCTCTCCCCCAGCTCATGTGTGTGGACGTGCTCTCTCTCTCTCAAATAAAAAAATAAACTAAAAAAAAAAAGAAAGAAAGAAAGAAACTTTAAAAAGTATGTATATATACATATGTATATATGAATAGGTATATGTATGTATACAAGTGTGTATTTATGTATGTATATATATATTTATAGAGAGAGAGAGAGAGAAAGAGGTTGAAAGTAAATAGGGAAAATATTGAAATAGGCAACTCTGAATAAAAGATATAGGAGTATCTTATATTATTTGTATTCTTGCAACTTTTCTGTATGTTTGGAATTATTTCCAGAAAACTTACCAAAAGACAGATATTAGCAAACTGAAGAGCACTAGTATGGATGATACATTATTTGACTACCTTACCTAAGATTCATCTAAAGTCTAAAATGGCCAACATGGGTTTAAACTGGAGGTAGGTTCTAGGATTCTGGGCTTAAGGAGTTCCAGTCCCAAAATTTAGTGTTTTGTTTTTTTTTTTTGTTTTTTTTTTTTTTCTCTAACACGCATTTGTATTTGTATGAAAGGCTACAGAGAATATTCATAAAATCAGCCTCTATTATTGTGTTCCTATGGAGCCCTGGAGCAGGAGCAGCAGGGGTAGAGATGTCTGGATGTGGCCCCCGCCCCAGGACGCTGCTGGTAGTTGGGGGCCACCATGATGAGATGGGGCTCTGCTGCCCTGGGTCCAGCCCAGCCAGTGGGCCCTGAAGTGCTAGAGGCCTGGACACAGGCACTAGAGCCTAGGTGCTCGCCTACAGCGATCTCCTACCTGGGGTATCCCTGCATATGATTGACAGGACACTGCTGAGCACTGGAACGAAAGAGAACATGAATTGACCATCCATATATCCCTCACCCATCACCTAAGCTTTTTTCTTTTTCTTTTTCTTTCTTTCTTTCTTTCTTTCTTTCTTTCTTTCTTTCTTTCTTTCTTTCTTTCTTTCTCTCTCTCTCTCTCTCTCTCTCTTTCTTTCTTTCTTTCAGATTCTATTTATTTATTTGACGGAGAGAGAGAAAGAGCACAAGTAGGTAGAGCAGGAGAGGGAGAAGCAGACTCCCCACTGAGCAGGGAACCTGATGCAGGGCTCCATTCCACAACCCCGAGATCATGACCTGAGCTGAAGGCAGACACTTAACCCACTGAGCCACCCAAGCGCCCACACCTTAGCTTTTCACAAAGGGGTTTAGGGTACATGAGTATTCTGAGGTCCAAGAAAATATCTGGAAGATCTCTACCCCATCACTCCTTTTTCCTTATCCCACTCTGGGTAGGAATTTAACATACCTCCCCTTGTCTCCCGGATGTCTCTACTCAACTGGTGGGTCCCCTCCCCTGCCTCTTCCTCCACCCTTGAACTCATATGTATAATAACAAAATCAATGGCCAACATTCACTGATATTTTATGCGCATCTCTTCATTTAATCCTCCCAAGAACCCAAGGAGGTAAGTGCTGTTACCCCATTCTACACAATCTAGAAAACATCAACTAAGTTCTCCAAGCTCCAGAGTGGAACAGGTAGGACAGGAGGGGTAGGGTAGATGAGCTGCACATGGGAGTTGTCCCAGGACCTCGGAGCCCTAAGGTGGAAAGGACACAGAAATGGGATACAGTCCAAGATTTACACATCTCCATGACTACAGCAAGGTGTCCTGAGAACAGACCTGGGAACCAGGCTGCTTGGGTTCAAACCCCAGCTAGCTGATCACTAGCTGAGTGACTTTAGACAAGTGTCTCCACCTCTCTGTATCTGTTTCCTCCTCTGTGAAATGGGGATAATAATAGTCCTTCATGAGGTGGCTCTGAGGATTCACGAGTTACATACATAGAGAATTTTTAAAATGTATTTATTTGAGAAAGGGAGAGATTGTGCATGGGAGGGGTAGAGGGAGACGGAGACCCAAGCAGACTCTGCTGAGCACAGAACCCAACCTGGGGCTTGATCGCATGACCTGAGATCACAACCTGAGCTGAAACCAAGAGTTTGACACTTTTTTTTAAGTTTTTTTTTTTTTTAATTTTTATTTATTTATGATAGTCACAGAGAGAGAGAGAGAGAGAGAGAGAGAGAGGCAGAGACATAGGCAGAGGGAGAAGCAGGTTCCATGCACCGGGAGCCCGACATGGGATTCGATCCCGGGTCTCCAGGATCACGCCCTGGGCCAAAGGCAGGCGCTAAACCGCTGCGCCACCCAGGGATCCCAAGAGTTTGACACTTAACTGACTGTGCCATCCAGGTGCTCCTATACATAGAGGGTTTTGTTTTTTTTTTTCATAGAGGTTTTAATTTTAGGACAGCATTAGCTCTTTTTTATAAAATGCTGCCTTCTACGCATCCCTCACTTAAAGTTGCTTGACCTGGAAGACTCACCTACTTTTTCAAAATCAGTTAGTTTAGCCAATAGAGGCTTGAATGCTCAAGTAGTACTCTCTTGAGAAGGAAATGCAAAATGCTGAGAAAAAGATAAAGTGGAAAGATTGCAGGAAGCATGGGTGTGTGTGTACATGCATGTGTGCGGTTGTTGTTATTTGTGTGTATGTGTGTGTGTGTGTGTGTGTAGCTTTTTTAAAGGCAAAAAAATAGATCTGCAAGGATACACAGCAAACGGCTAAGGGTACCTTCAGGGTAGCATTAGCAGGGAGAGGAGACAAGGCTTCTGCATTGTCTTTGTATGGGTGTCAGCATTTTTCAAAAAAATTTAATGAGGGGGATCCCTGGGTGGCTCAGCAGTTTAAGCGCCTGCCTTGGGTTCAGGGCATGATCCTGGAGTCCCGGGATCGAGTCCCGCATCAGGCTCCCTGCATGGAACCTGCTTCTCCCTCTGCCTGTGTCTCTGCTTCTCTCTCTGTGTCTCTCATGAATACATAAATAAATTCTTAAAAAAAAATTAATGACTAGCATGTACTACTAAGTCTTTTTCAAATACTTTCTTTTTCTCAAATACTAGCCAGCCCATTGAACATGGGCTGAAAATGTTTTTTTCTTTTTTTTAAGATTTTATTTATTTATTCATGAGAATACACAGAGAGGAGAGAGAGAGAGGCAGAGACACAGGCAGAGGGAGCCTGACGTGGGACTCGATCCCGGGTCTCCAGGATCACGCCCTGAGCTGTAGGCAGCGCTAAACCGCTGAGCCACCAGGGCTGCCCTGAAAATGGGTTTATATATAGCACAGGAAAAATTTTCCTAAAACTTTAGGGCTTGGAATTTCCACCAGCACAACTGAAAGGGGATATTCTCAGCAGGGTCTTCAGTTAAGAAGATTCCCCTTGCCATGCCTACAGCCCACACCCTTCCAACAGTGATTTACTGAAGACTAAAGGAGGTATTGCCTAGTTGGTGAACTGCCTGTGAATGGAGGTGATGCTGGATATCTGGAGACTCCTTCTACAGGGTCTTGCCAAAGGAATTTATGCATTTTCTGGTAAGGGCTGGACCAACTGCTTGCCAACCCAGAATTGCTGAGATTACAAATTTGGGGTAATTTTCCCTCCAACAGGCCATACCCTGAGTGCTTTACAGCAGCAATTCTCCAAAGTGAAATGTGCCAGGAATCACTGGAAGCTTTGTTAAAATGCAGATTCTGGTTTGGTAGCTCTGGGGTAGGGCCCAAGACTCTGCATTTCTAACCAGCTCCCTGGCCCACAGCCCCACTTGAGTAGGGAGAGTCTGGAGTACTTGACCCAGAGGCCCTCTACCCTCCTGCACTTGCTCCTCTGGGGACACAGCCTGTTGATTTCCATTAAAATTTTGTGCCAGACAGTTCCTGGTGTCATAAGTATGAGCCTGACTGCCAGTATGCCTTACTCTTGATGGACACTGGTGTCACTGTTCGGAGACAACTTCATCATGGTACTAGTGCCAGCTTCCCAGAGTGAACCAGCTTATCCCATGCCTAGCCTCATGGAGTGGCCAGGTGGAGAGCTGAGGTGGAGCACAGCCTTCCCTCCCCACCCTTACCTTTCACAAAGTATCCTAACTACCTAGGCAAACATACATTTCTCAACCTGCCCATGAAACCAGTTTCCCCAGATCCTTCCAAGATGGTTCCTACCTGTTGGGTGTGCCTCCCCCATCCAGTTGTTAAACAACAATCATTTAACAAAAATTGAAAAATGGGAATAAATGTTGTTGAATGTATACGAGGAATCATATTTTCCTACTTTTTTGTATGTTGAAAATTCATTATAATTTTTTAAACTTTAGGGGTGCCTGGGTGGCTCAGTCGGTTAAGTATCCGACTCTTGGTTTTGGCGTGGGTCGTGATCTCAGGGTCATGAGATCAAGCCCCCCTGTCAGGCTTGAAGCTCAGCTCAGAGTCTACTTAAGACTCTCTATCCCTCTGCCCCTCACCCTCCCCATACACACACTCTCCCTCTCTCAAATTAATTAATTAAAATAAAAAATAAAGCAGTTTCTTCTCTGGGGCTCCAGGTTGGCTCAGTCAGTAAAGCATGAGACTTGATCTCAGGGTTGTAAGTTTGAGCCCCATGTTGGGTGTAGAGATTACTTAAAAAACAAAAATATGGGGACATATAGGTGAGTTAGCTGTTGAGTATCTGCCTTTGGCTCAGGGCCTGATCCTGGGTTCCCGGGATCGAATCCCACAACAGGCTCCTTGCATGGAAACTGCTTCTCCTCCCTCTGCCTGTATCTCTGCCTTTCTTTCTGTGTCTCTCATGAATAAATAAAATCTTAAAAAACAACAACACAAAAACACACAAAAATATAATCTTAAGAAACAAAAAACAAAGCAGTTCATTCTCAAGGTACATGATCTTAGAAATCCATATACAGGAAAAAGTCCCTTGATTCATCATCACTAACAACACATTTAAAAGTCTGCACAACTGGGCAGCCTGGGTGGCTCAGCAGTTTAGTGCTGCCTTCAGCCCAGGATGTGATCCTGGGGTCCTGGGATCGAGTCCCATGTTGGGCTCCCTGCGTGGAACCTGCTTCTCCCTCCTCCTGTGTCTCTGCCTCTCTCTCTCTCTCTCTCTCTCTGCCTCTCATGAATAAATAAATAAAATCTTTAAAAAAAAGGGGGGGTGGAATCCCTGGTTAGCTCAGCAGTTTAGCACCTGCCTTTGGCCCAGGGCACGAAGGATCAGGAGTCCCGGGATCAGGTCCCACATTGGGCTCCCAGCATGGGGCCTGCTTCTCCCTCTGCCTCTCTCTGTGTGTCTATCATGAATAAACAGATAAATAAATCTTTAAAAAAAAAAAGTCTGCACAACTATAAAATCCTAAATGCCTGTGTGAGGGTGGAAAAAATTTTCTTATACCCTTCTAAGTTCTTTGGCTAGTTTAATAATTAAATTGACATAAGACAGATAAACAGGAATAAACAAAATTAATTGAATTTTGTATGTACAGAAGCTCCGTAAAAATATGAGACCAAAAGGCAGTCAGGCAATGGAGGCTCACATGTTAAGGAAAGAGATGGGGCTGGGGCTTCAAAGGGGAGGAGGGCAATTTGCAGGAAAATGAGAAGAGCAGATGTTTCCTCGGCAGATGTTGGCCCTGCCACATTGGCAAGTCTTTCAAATTAAAAAAAAAAAATAATAATCTCTGGCAATAACTCTCTTTCTGGGTCAGGATCCCCATTTAAATTCCTTTAGGCAATTAAGGGAGAGGTAAAAGTTTTTCTTGGGGCACCTGGGTGGCTCAGTGGTTCAGTATCTGCCTCCAGCTCAGGTCGTGATCCTGGGGTCCTGGGATCGAGTCCCACATCGGGTCCTTGCAGGGAGCCTGCTTCTCCCTCTGCCTATGTCTCTGTCTCTCTGTGTGTCTCTCATGAATGAATAAATAAAATCTTAAATCTTAAATGAATAAATAAGTAAGTAAATAAATAAATAAAAGTTTTTCTTGAGTCTGCTGGGACTTGATTTCTTTCAGGTCAAAATAATCTACATGCCAAAGTGGCACATTTTGGGGTGGCATATTCTGTTCCCTTTCAGTCCCACCTTTGTTTTTGTTTTGTTTTGTTTAATTTATTCATGAGAGACACAGAGAGAGAGGCAGAGACACAGGCAGAGGGAGAAGCAGGCTCTGTGCAGGGAGCCCAATGCGGGATTCGATCCCAGGGCTCCAGGATCATGCCCTGGGTGGAAAGGCAGGTGCTAAACTGCTGAGCCACCTACGGATCCCCCAGTCCCACCTTTGAAACTTTTCCAGGAAGCTCCATAATTCATCAGTTGAGTTGGTAAATTGTCCCACCTCATTGAACCCGTCTCTTAGTCCCAAGAATAGACCTGTTCAGTTAAACAGTTGTGGCTCATTTTAGGAGGCAGAAATGCAGGTGGGCTCCTAAGTTAGGGCTATTGTGCAATAAGATATTTAATAACAGGCATTTCTATGGAAACAAAAGAAAAACAATGGTTAATGATTGAAGAAGATTATACTTCCAGCTTCTGAGTTCTGAAGGCAGCCAGTTGAGAAGATTTCTAGATATCTGGCTCCAAACCTCTTCAGATGGAGTGGGCAAGGGCAGTGGCAACCTGATAGATTTTTCTGGTTAGCAGTTTGAATGTCTCTGGTGATCTTTCTGAGTGACATGAGGCATGAAGATTGTCCGTACATGAACTACTGTAATGATTTCTTTGAAGTTTATATCAAATTGTCCAGCCTTAGAGTCTTGCATGGCTTTGGGGAAAGAGCAGTTTTAGTTCTCAATGATTTCAAGTCAGAAGGGTCAAACAAGTAGAAGACTACACAGGGCCCCTGGCTGGCTCAGTCGGTAGAGCATGCAACTCTTGATCTCGGGCCTGTGAGTTTGGGCCACATGTTGGATGTAGATATTACTTAAAAATAAAATCTTTAGGGACGCCTGGTTGGCTCAGCGGTTGAGCATCTGCCTTCGACTTGGGGAGTGATCCCAGGACCAGGATCAAGTTCCCCGTCGGGCTCCTTGCAGGGAGCCTGCTTCTCCCTCTGCCTGTGTCTCTGCCTCTCTCTCTGTGTGTCTTTTAAAAAAAAAAATTAAAAAAATAAAATAAAATCTTTTAAAAAATTAGAAAAAGGATTCCTTATATACATTAACAGTCAGAAATTTGGGAATGTTAGTTTGAAGAGCTGTAGCCAAATATTAGAGGAAACTAGAAGAATTCAGGACCCAGGCCAGTTTACAGGTAAAAACCTGAAAGATAATTAGCAGGACTAGAATCTGATATCCACAAGGGTATACAATAGTTTCCACTGAAACATAATTTTCTCTCTAGAGTCACCCCCCTTCTACCAAAAATAACCACAGTAAGATTAATTTGTTTGCAAATTAAGCCTAGTTTGAATAACTTGGCCTGATTATTTACTTACGTGAAGTAAGAATAATTATTGACCACAGAGGCTTTTTCAAATCTGCTTTGCTGGAACTTTGCATAAGGAATCTCATATTGGACTTTTTTTTTTTTAATTTTTTTGTTTTAATTTTTATTTATTTATGATAGTCACAGAGAGAGAGAGAGAGAGGCAGAGACATAGGCAGAGGGAGAAGCAGGCTCCATGCACCGGGAGCCCGATGTGGGATTCGATCCTGGGTCTCCAGAATCGTGCCCTGGGCCAAAGGCAGGCGCCAAACCGCTGCGCCACCCAGGGATCCCCTCATATTGGACTTTTATTTATTTATTTATTTATTTTTTAAGATTTTATTTATTTATTCATAGAGACACACAGAGAGAGGCAGAGACACAGGCAGAGGGAGAAGCAGGCTCCCCATGGGGAGCCCCATGCAGAACTCAATCCCAGGTCCTCAGGATCACACCCCGGGGCTGCAGGCGGCGCTAAACCGCTGCACTACCGGGGCTGCCCAAACCACTGCACTACCGGGGCTGCCCTCATATTGGACTTTTAAAAGTCTTTCAAGGCTAATGGCCACCATCAGACTTTATCAACAATATGCATAGATTTGGGCAGATTCTTCTTTTTCTGAGGTCCCCAAAATATCCTAAGTTTCCTGAGCCTGCCAGAGAGTAATCTTTCCTTACCTGGTAAAACTGTGGGAACCCCATAATCAGGGTACCAGGCCAATTTTCCTAAGGGCCTTTATTGGATCTATTAAGTCAACATTAGTTCCTTAAAGCCATCTGATCATATCTGAATCTATGCATTTTATTCACAGATAGGACATTCCAGGGAAAGCCTTGATAATATAACCAATGTTTCAAACTGTGCCCTGTTATAAGGAGAACAGATTCTTATTGAACTTAAGCAAACAAATATACTGTCATAAAGAATATTCACTAAGTTTCCCAATTCTGGAGGGATCAAGCAGGGAGAAAAGGTAAATGTTTCATCTTTGTTTACAAAGGTATAATTTACCAAATTGCTATAAGTCATAGTTTGTTTAAGAAAAAAGTATCCTTAAATCTTGAAAAATAAAACATTAAAGAACAGGAAATTATTTTGGTAAAACACAAAGTCTTTGCTTTCTTGACAGATTACTTAAAAGGTAAAGAAAAGGGGCGCCTGGGTGGCTTAGTTGGTTAAGCCACCCAGGGGATTCTTGACCATCAGGGGGGAGCCTGCTTCTCCCCTGCTTTGTCCCCCCACCCCCAGAGCTCATGCTTGCTCTCTTTCTCTCTCACTCTAAGTAAATAAAATCTTTAAAACAACAAAGGTAAAGAGAAACCTTTTACAATCTCTTATTATCAAGAGCAGACCAATAAATAGTTCAGCAAAACTTTTCCTTTGAGTAGATGAAAGAAAATTAGGTTCATTTTATATAAGTATACTATTGACATTAAGGTTTATTTTTAAAACCCTTAAAATAACAATTAAATTTTAGGCACACACAAATTTTATCGTGATTACATGAGATAAAATTCTCTCCTTTCCTTTCCCTCTTCCCAACTTTTTTTTTTAAGGTTTTATTTATTTATTTATGAGAAACACACAGAGAGAGGCAGAGACATAGGCAGAGGGAGAAACAGGCTCCTCACAAGAAGCCTGATGTGGGACTCCATCTGGGGACTCTGGGACCCCGCCCTGAGCTGGAGGCAGACACTCAACCATTGAGCCACCCAGGCGTCCCTCTTCCCAACTTTCTATACCATTTGTCCTTTATTCTTCTTTCCTATTCTGAAATAACCAGTTTTACTTTGGGACAAATTTACTTTTTTCCCTTGACAAAATACATCTTCAGGTCTCATACCACTTCTTACTAAAAACACATCTTACTTTCCTTGCATACAGAGTTGTTTCCCTTATTATTACTCATAATATATTTTTTAAGATTTTTCTTTTTTTTTAGATTTTATTTATTTATTCATGAGACACACACACACACACACACAGAGACAGAGGCACAGGCAGAGGGAGAAGCAGGCTCCATGCAGGGAGCCCGATGTGGGACTCGATCCTGGGACTCCAGGATCACTGCCCTGAGCCAAAGAGAGGCTCAACTGCTGAGCCACCCAGGCATCCCGACTTTTAAGATTTTTTAAATTTTTAAATAATCTCTAACACCCAATGCTGGGCTCAAATTCCCAACCCCAAGGTCAAGAGTCTCTAGCTCCACAAACTGTGCCAGCCATTTAATTTTCACAGAGTTCTTGTGGGTCATCTAAGCATAATTGTTGGGAACCAGTGACTTAGATAGATGAGAAAGAGCATGATCGAGGCCAGGGGACTTACAATGTTGAGATCACAACCTGAGCCAAAACCAAGTGTTGGATGCTCAATTGACTGTGCCACTGAGACACCCCTGATTTTGGAAGGTATTTTTAAGTATACAGACCATAAAACATAATTATGGCAGAAAACTTCACCTAAAAGTTCTTATTCCAATTACATCTATCTAAGCCACTGGTTCCCAACAATTATGCTTAGACGACCCAGACGAACTTTGTGAAAGTTCTTAGATGGAGTCAGCCATCATCCTAAGCTATTTTTCTTGCTGACTAATTTTGTAACAGGGGCAACCCTCTCAAGTCCCCTCCCTCTTCAGAAGCCTTATACCACCCCTCAGTAAACTTTGCTTTGTTGCCCACCAAACAACAAAATTTTGTAACAGAGATAACATGAATTTTTTGACTACTAAACCCAAGTAGAATAAAAGTTGTATGTCTACATTATATTTAATGCTGAGAATTCTGAAGACATGTCTATTTCTTTTTAAGTGTATTTATTTATTTGAGAGAGAGAGAGCATGATTGAGAGGAGAGGGCAGAAGGAGAGGAAGAGAGAGGATCTCAAGCAGACTCCCTGGTGAGTGCAGAGTCTGATCCCAGGACCCTGAGATCATGACCTAAGCTGCAATCAAGTCAGATGCTCAAACCAACTGAGTCACCCAGGTGCCCCTGAAGACACACCTAGTTTAATTAAACCAGTACACTTGAGTGTGGAGGTGACTGGGTGATGGACACTGAGGGGGGTACTTGATGGGATGAGCACTGGGTGATATGCTATATGTTGGCAAATTGAACTCCAATTAAAAAAAAAAAAAAACAATAAACTTAAATTAGCTTCAGTTACTGAATATTTTCCCAGATCATGTGAACTTAAAAAGCATTTGAGGGATCCCTGGGTGGCTCAGCGGTTGAGTGCCTGCCTTTGGCCCAGGGCGTGATCCTGGAGTCCTGGGATCAAGTCCCACTTCGGGCTCCCTGCATGCAGCCTGCTTCTCCATCTGCCTGTGTCTCTGCCTCTCTCTCTGTGTCTCTCATGAATAAATAACAAAATCAAATCTTAAAAAAAAAAAAAAAAAGCATTTGAAATTGTTCCTAATATATTTCTGAGGGTTTAGGAATACTTAACTCATATAAGCACTTATTTTAAACCAGTTGAATAGATCTCTTTTGCAAATTAATATTGGCAATACCATCAAGAAATAGAAAAATATCATACATCTGCAACATACAAATATAGACACAATCATACAGGTAAATACAGAGACTGTATAGCTTTCATTCTAAAATTTTAGCCGAGTCAGGTATGATATTTACAAAACTTACTGGTTTATAAAAGAACAATTGGATCCAAATTTTGTTTTGGCAGTTGAAATACGTTCACCTG
The DNA here is from genome assembly GCF_053574225.1 of Canis aureus. Lineage (NCBI taxonomy): Eukaryota > Metazoa > Chordata > Mammalia > Carnivora > Canidae > Canis > Canis aureus. Next base: position 44,602,937 of record NC_135634.1, read on the forward strand.
CTCAGATGGATAAAGCTTTTATTTTTAGGTAATCTATCTCTTCATCTAATGTGGGCCTCAAACTCCTAACCCCAAGGTCAAGAGTCGTAAGCTCCACTGATTGAGCTAGCAAGTGCCACAGTTAAGGTTTTTTACTAATATTTGTGGAGAGGACATTTAAGATATTTAATTAGCCTAACTTACAAATAGTTCCTTTTTTATCTTTTTGATAGAAAATCTCTACCTAGGAGCACCTGGCTGGCTCAGTTGGTAGAGCACGAGACTCTTGATCTTCAGGTCACGAGTTTGAGCCCCACTTTGGGTGTGGAGCTTAAAAAATAAAATGTTCGGGACGCCTGGGTGGCTCAGTGGTTGAGCGTTCTGTCTGCCTTTGGCTCTGGCGTGATCCCGGGGTCCCACGTCGGGCTCCCTGCATGGAGCCTGCTTCTCCCTCTGCCTGTGTCTCTGCCTTTCTCTGTGTGTGTCTGTCATGAATAAATAAATAAAATCTTTTAAAAATAATAATAAAATCTTCTTAGAAAATTCTTGGGATGCCTAGGTGGCTCAGCGGTTGAGCATCTGCCTTCAGCTCAGGGTATGTGTGATTTCAGGATCCGGGATCGAGTCCCTCATCGGGCTCCCTGCATGGAGCCTGCTTCTCCCTCTGCGTGTGTCTCTGCCTCTCTCTCTCTCATGAATAAATAAATAAATCTTTTAAAAAAAGAAAATTCTAAAGCCTGCATTTCAAAAAGCTGGTTATCAGGTCCTACAGAAGGTGGGGTAGAAAATCTATACCACGAAGGAGTAGAGAAAGTATCCAAGTTTTCTCCACGAAGTTTGGAGTATATTTATCTCTTATCAAAGGTCTAGAGAAATTTTTATTTAAATTTTCCTTCTTGGAAACCCTCTTATACTGTTGGTAGGAAGGCAAGCTGATGCAGCCACTCTGGAAAACAGTATGGAGTTTCTTCAAAAAGTTGAAAATAGGGGCGCTGTGTGGCTCAATTGGTTAAAGCCTTTGCCTTCGGCTCAGGTCATGGTTCCAAGGTCCTGGGATTAAGCCCCATGTCAGGCTCCCTGCTCAGCAGAGAGGCTGCTTCTCCCTCTCCCTCTGTTGCTCCCTCTGCTTATGCTCTTTGTCTCAGATAAATTATAACATCTAAAAAAAATAATAAAGTTGAAAATAGAGCTACCCTACAACCCAGGAATTGCACTACTATGTATTTACTACAAAGATACAAATGTAGTGATCTGAAGGGACAGATAGTGCTCCAATGTTTATAGTAGCAATGTCTACAATAGCCAAAGTATGGAAAGAGCTCAGATGTCCACATTCAGATGAATGGTTAAAGAAGATGTGGTACATATATAGAATGGAATACTCAGCTATCAAGAAAGAAAAGAAAGAAAGAAAGAAAGAAAGAAAGAAAGAAAGAAAGAAAGAAAGAAAAGAAGAAAAAGAAAAGAAAGAAAGAAAGAAAGAAAGAAAGAAAGAAAGAAAGAAAGAAAGAAAAAGAAAGAAAGAAAGAAAAAATCTTGCTTTTTGCAATGACATGGATGGAACAACTAGAGGATATTACACTAAGCAAAATGAGTCAATCAGAGAAAGATAATTATCATATGATCTTACTCATTATGTGGAAATTAAGAAACAGAACAGAGAGGGGTGCCTGGGTGGCTAAGCCGGTTGAGTCTATACCTTTGGCTCGGGTCATGATCCCGAAGCCCAGCACTGGGCTCCCTGCTCAGCACTGAGTCTGCTCCTTCCTCTGCCTCTCCTCCCACATGCTTCTCTTTGCCCATCCCCCGCTCTTGCCCACACACACTCGAGCTCTTTCTCATCTCTTCTGAAATAAATAAAAATCTTTAAAAAAAGAAAAAACAAAACAAAACAGAGGATCACAGGGGAAGGGAGAGAAAAATAAAACAAGATAAAGTCAGAGAAGGAGACAAACCATAAGAGACTCTTAATCATAGGAAACAAACTGAGGAGTGCTGGAAGGGAGGGGGTAATTGGGGGATGGGCATTAAGGAGGGCACGTGATGTAATAAGTGTTATATAAGACTGATGAATCACTGATCTCTACCTCTGAAACCAATAATACACTATATGTTAATTAAATTTAAATAAACATAAATAAAATTTCCTTATTTTCTTTTTTTAATATTTTTTTCTTTATTTATTTATGATAGTCACACAGAGAGAGGCAGAGACACAGGCAGAGGGAGAAGCAGGCTCCATGCACCGGGAGCCCGACGTGGGATTCGATCCCGGGTCTCCAGGATCGCGCCCTGGGCCAAAGGCAGGCGCCAAACCGCTGCGCCACCCAGGGATCCCCTTGTGTCCTCTTTTTAATTGTTTTTTTTTCTTTTTCCCACAAAAATGATACCAATAAGACCATTGCTTGAGGAGAGCTCTCTAAAATGTTCTCTTTCAAATACAGCCAATTCAGAGGATCCATTATCTGGCCATTGACAAATAGGATCTTATATTAATCTCAACAGGGACTCAAACCAATTAAATCTTCTTGGGGTTTAACCATGGATAAGAGAAGCATTCCAAAAGAGGGTGCAGAGGATGCAGTCCTCACAAGATCCAGAAAATTCACTCCCATAATTAGGCTAAGAAAGCAAAGACCTGGGAAGCCCGGGTGGCTCAGCAGTTTAGCGCCGCCTTCAGCCCAGGGCCTGATCCTGGAGACCAAGGATCGAGTCCCACGTTAGGCTCCCTGCATGGAGACTGCTTCTCCCTCTGCCTGTGTCTCTGCCTCTCTCTCTCTCTCTCTATCTCATGAATAAATAAAAATCTTCAAAAAAAAAAAAAGAAAGAAAGAAAGAAAGCAAGCAAGCAAGCAAAGACCTTCAGTGTCACAGGCAGTAAGAATGGTGGCTCTGGTCTTCCTCAAGAACATGACCTCCAGTCACAGACCTGCTGGGATACCAGTCTGGCACTACTGGTATGGGACTTTCCCATTAACCTCACCAACAAGGTCCCCTTGTGGACCAAAACCCCTTAAGACAAACTCCCCGGAGAGCTGACTCAGTGGACAAAGACAGTGCTGCTTTTCAGATCTGCAATCTACTCGGCTGTATGCCAACGCGTGCTGGAACACGCATCTTCCAGTGAGAATATTCTCCTTGGTCACAAAGCTAAGCTCTCAAGACATGAAACAGGACGAAAGGAAAAAGCTCATGTGGGCTATGATTCTCTTCCTCATGACCAAGGACACAAGTGACAGAGACCAAAGGAAACAATATCTATCTCCGGGAGAAAAAGGATCAATAGAGGCAAGAGTACTCATAACAAATCTTTACCAGAATCACCATACTCAAGGAATGACTTCACACAAATACCGTCTCCTGCTAATCTGCATTTAGAAAAGGAAGGAGGATTCTCACCACTCTCGCTGCCACTGGATCCAACAGGTGGAGATCCAGGAGATCCATCTGGTAAGAATTCTTACCTTCTGCTGGCTCTTGTCAGAGGCCCAAGGCTCTCTCAGCTGCAGCAGCCCTGGAGCAAGCAGTGTCCAGCCAGAGAAGGTCCCTTTGCAGGTCGCCAAACTGTCTGGGTGGGAAAATTTTCCTTCTTTCTAGGTTCTTTGGCTGCTCTAACACCTAAATTGACATAAGATTGATTAATAGGAGAAAAAGAAATCTTATTTTGTACGTACAGGGGCCCCATAAAAGTATGAGACCCAAAGGCAGTCAGGCAACTGAGGCTCACATGCCATCCTGAACAAGGAAAGAGATGGGCCTGGGGCTTCAAAAAGGAGGAGGGCAATTTGCAGGAAGATGAGATGAACAGATGTTTGCTAAGCAGATGTTGGCCTTGTCATGTGGGGACGTCTTTCAGATTAAAAAAAAAGTTATCTCTGGTAATAGCTCTTTCTGGGCCAGGCTCCCCATCTGAATTCTTTTAGGCAATTAAGGGAGAGATAAAAGTTTTTCTTAAATCTGCTGGGACTTAATTGCCTTCAGGTCAAAATAATCTACATGCCAAAGTGGCACATTTTGGGGTGACATATTCTGTTCCCCTCCACCTAAAAAAGGTGGAGAAACTGCTATCTTCAATTCATTTCCTCTTATAATCAGACCTGGTTATAATTCCAAATTTTATAAAGTAGCCATGGAGCCATTTGGAAGATTCTGGAATAAAGGGCAATATGCTAGTCCGTGGGGATTTCTGTTTCTGCCAGCCTGTTTTTCTTCACGGCAACAACTGGACTTTTACACCGGAAACTTTTCTAAGCCCTTTCAATATATAAACTCATTTAATTCACCAACCCTCTGACAGTTTCTACATTATCCCCATTTAGGAGAGGAAAATGAGGCACAGAGAAAGTGATTTTCCCTGTGAGGGGAGAGCCTAGGCAGTCGAACTGCCGCACAAAACACAACACTTGCATGGAGGCCAGGCCTCCAGGCACCTGCTCCCATGGCAGATATAAATGCCTTCCTCTCAAGACTCTTGTAAAAGTATAGCCACAGAAGGAATATTATTCAGCCATGAAAAGGAGTGGGAGTACAGATACATGCTACAGCCTTAGTGAACTTGAAAATATTATGCTAAATGAAAGAGACCAAATACAATGAGCACACATTTTGAATTGTATTATTATTTTTTTAAGATTTTACTTATTTATTTATGAGAGACACACAGAGAGAGAGGCAGAGACAGGCAGAGGGAGAAGCAGGCTCCCTGCAGGCAGCCCAATGTAGGACTTGATCCCAGGACCCTGGGACCACGACCTGAGCCAAAGGCAGATGCTCAACTGCTGAGCCATCCAGGCAACTTGGGGTCTGTTTGTATAATGTCCAGAATAGGCAAATCCATAGAGCCAGAAAGCAGATTACTGGAGAGGCTGGAGGAAGGGGCAGATGATGACTGCTGATGAGTCTAGGGTTGCTTTTTGAAGTGATGAGGTACTCTGGAATTTGTGTGGATGACTGCTCAATTTTGTGAATATTAAAACTATTGAAATACATACTTTAAAAATATTTTTTAGGGTGGCCCGGTGGTGCAGCAGTTTAGTGCCGCCTGCAGCCCATGGTGTGATCCTGGAGACCCGGGATCGAGTCCCACGTCGGGCTCCCTGAATGGAGCCTGCTTCTCCCTCTGCCTGTGTCTCTGCCTCTCTCTCTGTGTGTGTGTCGCTCATGAATAAATAAATAAAATAAATTAAAATAAATAAAAATATTTTTTAATTTTTATAAAAGATGCTATTTACTTATTTGAGAGAAAGAGAGAGCAGGAAAAAGGGGCAGAGGGAGAGGGAGATTCCCTACTGGCTAGGGAGACCAATGTGGGGCTCAAACCTAGGACCTTGAGATCATGACCTAAGCTGAAGGTAGATGCTTAACTCACTGAGCCACCCAGTGAATAAATGAGCTCAATGAGCCACTCTCATGAATAAATAAATAAAATATTTTGAAAAAAAAGTAAATTTTACACCCAATGTGAAGCTCAAACTCATGACCCCAAGATAAAGAGTTGCATGCTTTACCAACTGAGCCAGCCAGGTGCCCCTGAGTTACACATACTTTTAAAGGATTAAAGTTTATAGTATATGAGTTAAATGTAAAAAAAAAAAAAAAAAGGTCTAATGAGAGGAATTTTTTTTAAAGATTCTATTCATTTATTTAAAAAAAAAAGATTCTATTCATTTATTCATGAGAGACACACACAGAGAGGCAGAGGCACCCACAGAGGGAGAAGCAGGCTCCCCGAGGGGAGCCCAATACAGAACTCGATCCCTGGACCCCAGGATCATGACCTGAGCCAAAGGCAGACATTCAACCACTGAGCCACCCAGGCGTCCCTAATGAGAGGAATATTTAACAATTTAGTACATCAAAACTGGAGAAGAGTTGTAAAATATATCACCCCCAAATATGCCACATCGGCATAAGGATTATTTTGATTGGAAGGCAATTAAGAAGAAACAGATACAAGGGACACCTTGGTGGCTCAGTTGTTGAGTGTCTGCCTTCAGGTCATGATCCTGGGATTGAGTCCTGCATCGGGCTCCCCTGGGGGAGCCTACTTCTCCCTCTGCCTGTGTCTCTGCCTCTCTCTGTCATGAATAAATAAATAAAATATTAAAAAAAAAAAGATACAAGAAAAACTCTCCCCTCCTCCTATTTGCCTAAAAGCAGAACATAACTTGTAGAGGTGTCCCCACTCCCCTCTCTACCAGGAAGGACAGAAGTTAATCATCAGAGAAAACTCCAGACCCTTACCAGCCTGGAGATGGCACCAGAGGAACCTATATAACAAATCTTGCTAAAACTAATCCTTGTCCACATTAGTTCCCCCATATACATACCTTCCCACAATTTGCCACCCTAGAAACTCAAAGTCCTTTTCCTTTGTCTTGTCACTTCTCTAAAAATGTATTGTTCTTTTGTTAATATGCTACGATAAGCCCAAGTTCTAACCACTCCTTTGAGTTACTCATCACTGGGTGCTTTCGTGTACGTATGATATACTTTTTAATAAACTTGTTTATTTTTCTCTTGGTAATCTGTCTTTGGTAGTCTAATTTATTCAGATAATTTAAGGTGGGTAGAGGAAAGACATTGTTTTTCTTCTATATTCCTACAGAAATCTCCATGGTCTGGCTTTTTTTCTGTGTCTCAGCTCCTATCTCTCCTACCCCTTAGCTCCTATGACCAGCCTTTGTGGACTTATTCAGTTGATCAAGTTTAAAGTGTCTCTTCCCTCTTCAGAGTCTAAGACAAGGCTAGGCCCACCTGAGGCATCCCTGCATCCAGGAAGCCTTCCTGGTCTTCTGCCTAAGGCAGGGCCACTGACACCTTATATTGCACCATACCATCCTACACTCCCCACCATGGTCATTTGCTCAGTGTCTGGCCTCCTCAATAAACTCTAGGCTCCATGAAAGCAAGGATGGGTTGTTTTGTTTACTATTCTATCCCCTGCCACCAGTACTGAAACAGAAGCAGCACTTACAAATCCTTTGAGTAGAGGATCCCTGGGTGGCTCAGCGGTTTGGTACCTGCCTTTGGCCCAGGGCGTGATCCTGGAGCCCTGAGATTGAGTCCCGCATCGGGCTCCTGGCATGGAGCCTGCTTCTCCCCCCCAACCTCTATGTCTACCATAAATAAATAAATCTTTAAATTTAAAAAAAAATCCTTTGAGTAGAGAACACAGAGAAGCAGGCTCCATGCAGGGAGCCCGTCATGGGTCTCCATCCTGGGTCTCCAGGATCACACTCCAGGCTGCAGCCGGCGCTAAACCACTGTGCCACCGAGGCTGCCCCTTTTGAGTAGTCTTTTATCATTTTTTTAAAAAAATATTTTATTTATTTATTCATGAGAGACACAGAGAGAGAGGCAGAGGGAGAAGTGGGTTCCTCACAGGGAGCCTGATGCAGGACTCGATCCCCGGACCTGGAATCACGCTCTGAGTCAAAGGCAGATGCTCAACTGCTGAGCCACCCAGGTGTCCCATATTTTAACATTTTATTTTCATGATGATAAATGTACTCTTTAACCTCCGTCCCCTATTACCCCTTCACCTCACCTCACCTTTGATAACCACCAGTTTGTTCTCTATAATCAAGAGTCTGTTTCTTGGTTTTTCTCTTTTTTTTGCTCATTTATTTATTTATTTATTTATTTATTTTGCTCATTTACTTTTGAAATTCCATATGAGTGAAATCATATGGTATTTGTCCTTCTCTAACAGATTTATTTCACTTAGCATTATACTCTCTAGTTCCACCCATGTCATTGCAAATGGTAAGATTTATTCTCTTTTTTTATGGCTGAATAATATTTCATTTTATATATATATAATATATAACATATATATATATATATTCCACTATATATGGATATTATATATCTCGGGTCTCCAGGATCACTCCCTGGGCTGAAGATGGTGCTAAACCACTGAGCCACCCGGGCTGCCATATCCATTCATGTACTGACAGACACTTGGGCTGCTTCCATAATGTGGCTATAAATAATGCCACAATAAATGCAATAAATGCAATAAACATAAGGGTGCATGTATGCCTTTGAATTAGTGTTTTTATATATATATTTTTAAAGATTTTATTTATCCATAGAGAGAGAGAGAGAGAGGCAGAGGCACAGGCAGAGGGAGAAGCAGGCTCCATGCAGGGAGCCCAACATGGGACTTGATCCAGGGTCCCCAGGATCAAACCCCGGGCCACAGGTGGTGCTAAACCGCTGCACCACCGAGGCTGCCCTAGTGTTTTTATATTTGGAGGGTAAATATCCAGTAGTGTGATTACTGGATCATTGGGTAGTTCTATTGTTAATTTTTTGAGGAACCTCCATACTCTTTTCCACAGTGGCTGCGCCAGTGTGCATTCCCACCAATAGCACAAGGGGATTCCTTTTTCTCCACATCCTCACCAGCACCGGATTCTGAGAAGTCTTGGATGTTTAGGGTAGAACTGAGCACAAGTCTAGGATCTGCAGGGAACTAAATTGTTTTCTCAGACAACCAGCTGGTTAATCCTGACACTTCCTTAATACAGAATAGCAACCAGACACAATTGCTGCCACTTACTTGTTGAGCACCTACTACAGTCCAGGCATTTTACAAATATCATCTCCAATCTCCTCCCACAAAACTCTGCTTGGAGTTTCCATATTCTTATCCATGTTGAATATATGAGAACACAGAATCAGGAGATAAGTAACTTGGCAAAGCCACAAGCTAGCATTATTTTCTCTTACACGATGTAAGGAAAGGCAATTATCTAGAAAGCTTTTCTCAGTCGCTGGAAGTTTTTTATTTTCTAGGAACATTTTGAAATGCTTAGCAGGAATTTGTGATTCAATAAAGAGAGGGAATAAAAAGACAGGGTATTTCTGTGTGTTCTGTGTGTATAACCTGAAATCACATTCTGGTTCCATTTCCTACTTTTTCCACTTCTAAAACCAAGAGTATAGGGTTTCCTCATACTAATGAAGTAATACTGAATAAGAGCAGGTGACTTCTACTACACGGTAAAAAAACCCAAATTCATTTTGCAAGAAAAGAAACTAATCAAAAAGATAGTCTGTTTTACGCCAGTAAACTAAAAACGGGGCAAGAAGGATTTTGATAAACAGGTGATCCTTAAAGGATTAGTGGCAACGAGAGATGAGCTGGCTGCATAGCCCTCACCTGTTCAGAATAGACAATCTTTCACCAAGCAAGAGAAGCACCTACCGTTCATCAGCTGGGTGTTGGGATCTCTATATTATTAAAGTTTTTAGACATAAAAAGACAAACAGAGACATAACAAATCCCATGGAAGCTGAGGATTTGGAGACTGAGGTTGTAAGGCTGACGCTTCAACTTGGATGAACCATCGCTGCTTTGCTATTAATTGATAAACTTGGCCCAGACTTCAAGTCCTAAATCGCAGCTGCTTCATCTGTAACTCAAGAGTTATGCTGGCCTGCCCTCTCTTAAACTGAGCCTACTCTCATCAGCAAAAAATCACCTTCCTCATAGGTTTAAATAGGCTTGGGAAATTAAAGTTAAGGCAATTAGGACCGGAGAAATTGCTACAGCAGGAAAAGAGAGAGGAAGAATAAGCAGGCTTTTCCTCCTGACTCTGAGAAAGGATCATGAGTCATGTGAATCCTCCAGGATCCCTAGAGGCCAATATTGTAGAATTGGGGTGCTCCTCAGGCATCACCTAGTAGTCTCGTGGCCCTCGCAGGACCAAGCTGCCCCAAGGACAGACAGGAACTGGCACTTCCGGGCCCCTCTGAGCCTTTTCTGTTTGCCAAACCACAACTAACTCTCGTTAATCAAGATGCCATAGGCTGTGTGTAACTTGAACCAAACTTTAAGATTTTATTAGAGAGGGGGAGAGCACGAGGGGAGGGGAGTCTGTTGGTAGAATGGGGTGGTAAGGGAGAGGGGCAAAGGGAGCAGACTCCCTGCTGAGCAGGGAGCCCCCCTGGGGCTGGATCCCAGGACACCAGGATTATGACCTAAAGGGAATGCAGATGCTTAACCCACGGAGCCACACAGCACCCACCCCTGAGCCAAACTTCTTAACGCATAGAAAAAAGCTGGTGGCGAGGGACGCCCCGGGTGGCTCAGCGCTTGAGCTTCTGCCTTCAGCCCCGGGTGTGATCCTGGAGTCCCGGGATCGAGTCCCATATCAGGCTCCCTGCATGGGGCCTGCTTCTCCCTCCGCCTGTGTCTCTGCCTCTCTCTCTCTCTCTCTCGAATAAAAAAATAAAATCTTAAAAAAGAAAAAAGCTGGCAGCGACCAGGCCAGTTTATTACATAGCGGTAATGTTGGAAAGTGGGTTTACTGCTTTTCCTACTTTCCTTTAAGTCCTTTTGTGTACTTAACCTCTCCGTATTCATTTCTCCATCTGTACCTGGTTAGGATAATTAGAGCACTTAAAACCAGGTCTGGCACCGTCTTTAGTGAATGCCAGCCATCGTGACCTCTCCTGAAAATTTCTACCAAGAATGTGTATCCTTTGTGTTATGAGAAATATTCTCTTTAAAGATTTTTTATTTTATTCACGAGAGAGAGACACACACACAGAGAGAAGGGCAGAGACACAGGCAGAGGGAGGAGCAGGCTCCTTGCAGGAAGCCCGACGCGGGACTCGATCCCGGGTCCCCAGGATAGCGCCCTGGGCCGAAGGCGGCGCTCAGCCACTGAGCCACGCGGGCTGCTGGAGAAATACTTTTCTAAGGCTGTATTGATTACCGTGTTTAACAAACATCCCTGAACAGGAAAACAAACAAACAAAAAAACCACCTTTCCTGCATCCGCGTTCTCCCCCCCCCCCCCCCCCCCCCGTTCCCAAACCCACATTCCCGATCTGAACAGCAAGTTGCAAACTGTTGCACCGGCTTGGGGACGGGTCTCTCCCCATCGCCTACAACCAGTAAGGGCCGCACCGGCCAGCTCCCGCCCCGGAGCGCGCGGCCCCGAGAGTCCGGGCTGCGAGCCGCCCCCCGCGGACGGGCAGAGAAGCAGCTCCTGGCTCCGCCATTAGGGCGCGCGAGGGGAAGAGGGGGCGCCCGGCCCGGCCCCCCCCCCCCCACCGCGGCGGCCACCAGCTCGGCGCCTGCGCGCTGCGCGCCCGCTCCGCCCCACCGCGGCCGGCGAGGCCGTTACGACCGTTGAGGGAGGGGAGGGGAGAGCGGGGAGGGGAGAGCGGGGAGGGGAGAGCGGGGAGGGGAGAGCGGGGAGGGGAGGGGAGGGCGGGCAGGGGAAGGAGCGCCGCACAGCGCCCCACCCGGCCCGAGCGCGCTGTTCCGGCGAGCCCGGCTCCAGCCCCGGGAGTCCGCTCCAGGCCGCTCCGGACCACTACCCGCTCCGGAGGCGCCGGCCGCGCTCCGTGCTTTCCCTCCAGCCCTTTGTGTCCCGGCGCGCGTCGGGGGGAACGCGGGAACGCGCGCCGTGCTGTGCGCCTGCGCGAGGGGGCGGAACGGCGCGCCCCGCCGGGAGCCGGGAGTGGGCGCTGCTCCGCGCCGACCCGTCTCGCCCCGCCCCCAACCGCCATTTCGTGCTCCGGCGCGCGGGGCCTCCGCATGATGGACGCCCGGAAGCCGGGACAACAAAGGCCGGCGCGCTAGGGCCGCGCGGCCTGCGGATCTTTACGCTGCTCGCAGGGCGAAGATGGCGCCCAGGCGCGGAAGCTGTGCCCGAGTGTGGGGAGACTTGGGCGCGTCTACCTGCGAGCGGGCCCGGCCGCCGTCCTGGGGCGGGGAGGGGCACGCATGGCCTCGTGTGCGCACAGCGCTGGGTGTTCACCTCACCGTGTGTGCACAGCCTCGGGGTACTGCACACGCCCCGGTATCCCCAGACTTGTGTGTGCACCATCCAGCCGCACGAACCGGCGGGTTTCCACGTCCAGTGCGCCTGATCCCGAGTATGCTTCCACCCGAGTGTGCGCACAGCTGTGTTGGCGCCGACTGGCCGTCTACACGGGCCCGTGTGTACGGACACGTGTTCGCACGAACCCTAAATGTGCAGAGGAGCGTGGATTCATGAACCTGGCGAATGCACCAACCTGTGTTTGCCCTTGGGCGTGTGCACACCCACCAGTGTTGCAGACCCACGAGTGCAAGCTCAGCCTCCCGCAGCCTGGAGCACCCGCGAAAACTTACCACGTTTCTGGCCTGTTTTGGAGTTTTGCCTTTGCTGAGTTTACATGCAAAGCATAACCACCTGCCTGCTACTCTATGCTATTCTTAACCTCTCTATTCTTTTCTCCCAGCTCATTGGACTCCTGCTGAGGCCCCCACTTTGCAATGGGGTCACGCAATGACAGTGAGGGGCAGGCAATGAGAAAAACAAAGAAACGAGCAGTAAAGGGCAACACAAGGAAGCTGGGAAGGAGGCCCCTGGCCCGCTACAGTAAGAGAAGCCTCCTGGAGGAAGCCAAGCGCCATGGCCAGGGCCTGGCTACAGATGGAATCGGGGGTCAAGCCCCAGTTTCTGCTCAGGCCTGAGAACTTTGTTCGACGGGACATTCAAACAGGAGATGACACCAAATTCGTGTATGAGGATGGGGTTGAAGCAGAAGAGGCCTGTTTGTGGGGTCTAGGGGGTAATAGAGCAGGGACAGGCTCAGCAGAGAAGTGGCCTCCCCAGGTTGGGAATGGGGTAGAAAAGCAGGATGGGGGACTATGGTCTCCCCTCCTATGTACACTTCCTGCTGTTTCCAGCTCTTCTGTGTTGAGCACACTCCTCGGAGAGACAAACACTCAAGGCTTCAGCACTGACCTTTACTGGCTGGGTGCCTGGCAGGCACCTAAGTCAGCAGAGATGGAGGGAGATACTGCTTGCAGAATACTGCAGGCACAGGGGAAGTAGTTCTTAAACATGGATGTGAGCATTTATGCTGGAGTGACTTTTAAAGTTCCCTAGTCTGCCGTCCTTGTACAGATAAAGTACCATCTCTTGGTGGACCTTTCATATGGTTATGAATGTTTTCTTGTTCCGCTCACTATTCCTAGGTACACCTTAAGGGCATGAAAATACATCACCTCTGGACGCCTTGGGTGCTTTCAGCTAAGGATGTGATCCTGGATGAGTCCCACATTGAGCTCCCTGCATGGAGCCTGCTTCTCCCTCTGCCTATGTCTCTACTTCTCTCTGTGTGTCTCTAATGAATAAATAAAAAAAAAGAAAAAGAAAATGCATCACCTCTAACATACCTCCGCATTCCGGTTGAGAATCCCTCTACAACTCCCAATATGTGATCATTGTACCCCCATCTGAATGCGTCTCATGATGGAGAATGGGCCACATCAGAGGACGGACTTTTCGGTGAAGCATGTAAAATTTACCTTTATGAGGCCCAGATATTTGTGACCTGAAATGAAGGCTTTTTATTAGGCCACCCAAAAGATACTTTCTGTGCACATGCCGTGTTAGGCCTGTGTTAAAGCTAGGCTTACAACAGTGAAGGGGAGCAAAATATACTACCCCAATTTATGCTATTTTAGGCTGGTTATTTTTCGGAAACAGCAGACACAGGTGAAGCTAAACCGAGTAGAAGTTACCCTTTTGTAAGAAACATTTACATTTATAAAGGAAATCTCCATTTGTAAGGGTATCTCCCTCACTGTACCAGGAAGAGGAGGATGACTCTAAATCTGTGGAAACTCTTATCAAAGGAGAGGACAACAATTTAAATCTGTACAACAACCTTAACACTTGTTTACTGTTACTGGCTCCCTACCCCAGCATCTTTTGTCTTTAACTGAAAGTGATAGGCGACGGCTTTGGCCATTTGGGGGGACTTAGTTACTCATGTATACTCCCCCCACCCCAAAAAAAGGACTTTTTAAAAAAATATTTATTCATGAGAGACACAGAAAGAGAGAGGCAGAGGGAGGAGCAGGCTCCATGCAGGGAACCCGACACGGGACTCGGGACTCGATCCTGAGTCTCCAGGATCACGCCCTGGGCTGAAGGCAGCCCTAAACCGCTGAGCTGCCCATTCATGTATACTTTTGTTCATTTTTTTTCTCTTGTTATTCTGTCTTCTATCAATTTAATTATTAGGCCAGCCAAAGAATCTAGAAGGGAAGAAGGGAAAACTTTACCACCCCTGCAGCAGCCAAATTTTCTGCCTCTAGGACCTTATCGATCCAAATCACAGGATGCCAGGTCGAAAGAGCAAATAGCTTCTTCACACTTGATATGATGCTGAAAGTCTACGCAGTGTAGATTACAGCCCCCTGGGCTGTCCCTGTGCATCCTGAATTAAACCTCTAGGGAGGGGGCGCCTGGCTGGCTCAGTCCGTACAGCCAGAGACTCTTGATCTGTGGCTGTAGGCTCGAGCCCCATGTTGGGTGTAAAGATTACTTAAAAATAAAATCTTTGGGGAAAAAAACTCTGGGGAGGTGTGGACTGGATGGGTGCACAACCACCCACCCCCAAACAGAGAGGAGTGACCTTGTCAAACCCAGCCTCCCTCTGTTACCTGCGATAGATACACAGTTGTCCCAGTCCTGGGCATGGTCCATAGTCCTTGCTACTGGGGGTGGGGAGAACTGAGCACATGATTTGGAGCAGGAGGCACTTCATGCAGTTCCTCTGAAGGGGACTATGGGAATGGAGGATGCTCTGGGTTGCCTTTAGGGGTGGGGGTGATCCTGCTGAGCCCTCCTGGCAGCCAACTTCTAGGCAGCTCTGCCTGCCTAGGAGGTGGGGTCTTGGGGATAAATGGCTGTTGTACCAGTGTCACTCAGGCAGGGGTGACACCACCACTTTAATCCACTAGCAGGGCCACAGGCTGGCACTTTCGTCCTAGGAAACCAAGCCTGAGATCTGATCTCAATCAAATCTGTAACCTGAAAGTAGGTGAGGTGCTCCCACCCCCTTTCCTGCTCTGAGCAGGTTGTACTGGATCACTGCTTTGCATTTCACACTTTTCCCACAGGCCAAGGATCTGGGTGATACTATTCTCCCTCCACGGCCCTTTCTTGGAGTATGCTTCAGAGTCCAGCTCCCCGGACCCCAGCCCCTGAGCTGAGGTCCAGAACTGCCGCCTCCGAAGGCACGAGTCCTTGCCCAGGAAACACCTGGTGGGGAATTTCTCTAGCTCCCAAGAGTAAACCACAGAGACCTAGAAGGCACCACCCTTGGGCGGCTTCTTACCTCCCTGGGTCACATTTAAAAGAGGAGGGGTCCCTGGAGAAATGAGACCGTTTGCAGAAGAATAAATGCCACCTTGTGCCTGCCAACTTCTGCAGAGGTCTGTGGGCTTGTTCTGGGCCTGTGTAAATAAATTAATGGAAAAGTCCGGAAGGGAGGCAGTCCGCCCGAGCCTGACCTTGCCCGCCCAGCAGGCAGGTTATACACTGTGTCTTCCCTCCGGGGTGACTGGGAGTCGGGATGCCTCGGGGTCACAATGCAGAGAAGGAACACTTCGCTCTGGACGCCCGGAGAGGGACAGCTGGCCTGGGTGTGCCAGCTTCCAAAGGGCGGGAGTGACTTCATCAGGGAGACCATCCGTCCAGGCGGCCCCCAGGGTCTGAAATGGCCAAGGCGGGGTCCCGTCCGCCCCCTCCCCCGCAGGGCAGCCCGGGTCCCCAACGTGGGCCGGGGCGCGGGGGCGGCAGGTTTCCGGCCGGTCCCACCCAGGTCCCACCCAGCCGACCGGCCGGGGCGGGGACCCCCCAACCTCCCCTCCCCCTCCCCCCGCCGGCCTCCCCAGCCCAGCCTGGTCCCGGGTCCGGAGGCGGGCTGGAGGCAGGGGGGAGGCGGGCGGGCGGGGAGGGAGCAGGGGGCAGGCGGGCGGGAGGCAGGGGGGAGGCAGAGGGGAGGGGCGGGCGGGGGGGAGCAGGGGGGAGGCGGGCGAGAGGCAGCGGGGAGGCGGGAGCGAGCGGGCCGCTGCCCGGAGGCCGCGCCGCCCCGGCGCAAACATTTCCTTATGTGGTGGCTCCGCGGGGCCGGGGCGGCGCCGGGGGCTGCGGGGACGGCGGCCACGCCCGGGGCCTCGCGGCCACCCTGGCCCTCGGCTGGGCCGCCGCGCCGCGCCTGCTGGACGAGACCAAGAGGGGAGGCCCCCGCCCCGCGTGTCCCCCGCAGCGCGTCCCTCGTTCCCCTGAAGGAGGAGCAGACCCTGTGGCGCCCCGACTTGGCCCGCGCTTGTGGGGGCTCCCGGGTCCGGACGAAGAGGGGGCGCGGGGTCCCCCGGCCCGCCACCTCCCTGCCCCTCCCGGGCGCAGCCGCCCAGCGCCGCAGCCTCCTTGGCCTTGGGAGCTGTATTTGGGGGTGGAGGGATAGCGGGGCGACGGCGGGGGGATGGCCCAGGGCCGGAGCGGCGAGTGCCTCACTGGAAATGTCGCGGCTCTCGGCGGGCTCCAGGCTCCAGGCTCCAGGCTGCAGCCCTCCCGAGAGAGCTCGGCCTCAAAACCTGGAGCCCGCGGCTGCCTTCCTGCGGCCAGGGCGTCCCGAGCCTGAGGAGTGCGACCCGGCTCCGACACCCCCACCCCCACCCCCACCCGAGCTTCGCAGGTGTCTGCTCCGACCCCCCAAACTGTCCTGGGGCCTCAGGCCGGCCTCCTCGCCAATTACAGCCTTTGAGCCAACTTTCATAGCTGATAGGGCAGGTTCCCTATGGGATATTTATTAAGTGGGGCTTTTAGCAAGAAGTTTGCCACCCTAGTGAATCTCTAATTGGTCTAATTTCAGAGAGTATAATTCCAGGCTGCATCTGAGAGATAATCCTGGTCTGGGAGGCCTTTGCATGCAGCACCCCACCCCACCCCCCTTACCGGGCTGAAGGAGAAGAAACTGCTTGGCTCTTGGCCCTCCCTGCCGGCTTCCCCGTGACTCCCATCCCTCCTCCTGCAGCCCCAAGATTCTTGGCTCCCTGGGGTCTGTCCCTGAGTCACGGGGTACTCATGCCCAAGCTGCCTTCCCTGCCTCTCCCTGCCCTTTCTACCCAACACCAGAAAATCATTTCTAGGGGTGCCTGGGTGGCTCAGTCAGTTGTCTGCCTTTGGCTCAGGTCATGATCTCAGGGTCCTGAGATCAAGCCCACCTTCACTGGGTTTCCTGGGGGGAGTGGAAGGGAGTCTGCTCCTCCCCGCCCCCCCCCCCTCGGGCTATCTCACTCATTCTCATAAATAAAATCTTTAAAAAAATAATTTCCAGCCTCAGAGTCCCCCTCAGCCCCAGCCCACTCACCCATCCTTGTTCAGTGGGACAGTCCCCCCGTTAGAGAACCACTCTTCTATAGGATATAAGGTTCCAGAACCTGAAGTAAAGAATCCTGTCAGGGAGGGACACCTGGCTGGCTTGGTCAGTGGAGCATGCAACTCTTGATCTCAGGGTTATGAGTTTGAGTCCCACATTGGGTGTAGAGATTACTTAAAAATAAAATCTTAAGGGACACCTGGGTGGCTCAGCAGTTGAGCATCTGCCTTCGGCTCAGGGTGTGATCCCAGAGTCCTGGGATCAAGTTCTGCATCAGGCTGCCCACAAGGAGCCTGCTCCTCCCTCTGCCTGTGTCTCTGCCTCACTCTCTGTCTCTGTGTCTCTCATGAATAAATAAATAAAATCTTTTAAAAATAAAATAAAATATTAAAAAAAGAATCCTGTGAGTAAGAGGACAATGGCCATCCTTGCCAGGTGGAGAGACCTCAAGGAATCTGGAGAAGGGAGATGGGGAAAAGCAGGAGACACTGTAACCCATATGCTGGTAAAATGGCCAAATCTTTGAGTATGAAGGGCTCTTGGTGGTCGTCTCTGTCACCTCAACTACCTAAAGCAGACATCTCCCCGACTGCATTTCTGGATTACTTCCAGGGACAGGGAAGGCACTTCTTCAATGTGTTCTGTCTTACATAGATTTGAAATTCTTCTTTAAGATTTTATTTATTTATTTGACACTGAGAGAGAGCACAAGTAGGCTGAGGGGAGGGCAGAGGGAGAGGGAGAAGCACACTTCCCGCTGAGCAGGGAGCTGGATGCGGAGCTCGATCCCAGGACCCTGAGATCATGACCTGAACTGAAGGCAGATGCTTAACCCACGAGCCACCCAGGCACCCTTGAAATCTGTCTTCTTTCATGTCCATCTCATGGTCCTCGTCTGTTCACGTGTTCTGTGAAGGCAGGGTCCCAGGCTCCCAGGAGCGCAGTGGTGTTCAGTGACTATGTTGTCGGAATGAATGGTGAAATAACACTGAAGGTTTGCCAGAGTATCATCCATTCTGGGCTAAGCCACACCAACTTCTCCCACCATTCCATATATGACACTGTTTCCAGAACAGTCTTCATCCTTCCCACCTGGCTCTGTAGTCACCATGTTTCTTCTAAGCAATAGTGTGTCTGTGCAACTACCCTGTGTGGACTGACCCTGGGGCTGCATCTCTCTCAGAAGTTGGTTCTTTGTGTAGCACAACAGGCACTTTTTTTTAAAGATTAATTTATTTTATTTTTTAAAGATTTATTTATTTATTTATGATAAACAGAGAGACAGAGAGAGAGGCAGAGACACAGGAGGAGGGAGAAGCAGGCTCCATGCTGGAAGCCCGATGTGGGACTGGATCCCTGGACTCCAGGATCGCGCCCTGGGCCAAAGGCAGGCGCCAAACCGCTGAGCCACCTAGGGATCCCCAGTTTATTTTTTTTATTTTTTTATTTTTTGGGATCCCCAGTTTAATTTATTTTAATAGAGAGAGTGGGGATCCCTGGGTGGCGCAGCGGTTTGGCGCCTGCCTTTGGCCCAGGGCGCGATCCTGGAGACCCGGGATCGAATCCCACATCGGGCTTCCGGTGCATGGAGCCTGCTTCTCCCTCTGCCTATGTCTCTGCCTCTCTCTCTCTTTCTCTCTCTGTGACTATCATAAATAAATAAAAATTAAAAAAAAAAAAAGAGTGTGTGTGAGGATGGGCAGGAGGGGCAGAGGGAGAGGGAAAGAATCTCAAGCTGACTCCACGCTGAGCATGGAGCCCGACACAGGGTTCGATCCCAGGACTCTGAGATCACGACCTGTGCTGAAACCAAGAGTCTGGCACTTAACCTACTGCACCACCCAGGTGCCCCCACAGCTGGAACTTTAACTTTCACAATTTTAGCAAAGGGGAGGACTCTTTGCTACATAAGACAATAATGTCCTGCCCTGGGATGGACCTTTGGTGCCTGCTGGCATCTTAGGAGGCTGGGCTGGGCAACGGGTAGCCTGAGTCCTCCTGGGCTATACCTGCTTATGGGGTCGAGACCCCGATCGTGGGCAAAGAAGATGCTGAAATACGCCCTTTGCTCAGCAAGCAAAACCTGGCTTTGGGGCTCTCACCAAGTCCCCAAGCTAAGACTAGTAATTGGCAGGTCCCTGACCATGGTTGTTAGAGCCCCATAAGGCCCTAGGGCTCCTGGATTCTGCGGGTCAGCTTTGCCCTCCCACAAAGCTGCATGGGTGCAGAGTGAGTAGCTGTGAATAGTGTGGGTTACCGTGTGTTGGTTGGCTGACTCCTGGATGGCTTGGGAGGCAGGGAGCCATCCCAGGCAGTGTCACTTTGGACACCTTGGACACACTTTGGACACCTGTCACCCCCTACTTCCCCTCTGCAGTTTGGGGCCAGGGCAAATTCACACCTCTTGCCATCAGTTCATGGATCTGATGACGGGTGGTGAGAGGAGGCTGGGGCCCTGAGGCTGACTCGGGTGTGCCATGAATCTAGCTGGAATCAGGCCTGGCCTCAACTTCCAGACCAAATGCAGGTAGGAGGTGAAGTCCACCAAGTTCCCCCTGGGGAAGGACCAAGGGCTGCTGCCCAGAGACGTTTTCCTCCCCTGGAGGGACTTTGTGCTACACGGAGTGCCCACCCTCCAAGATGACCTGCAGGCCTCATTCCAGATGGTCAGAGCCAGTGGTGCAGTGGTGGGAGCTCAGGCAGGGCCAGGCCAGTGGAGGAGGGGCAGGCCATGGGGGATCCTGCTGTACCCCACCACCGCAGGATCATTGTGACAGAGAGGAAACCCCAGAAATCAACAGGATCAGTGCAAGACCATAGAAAGGATAATTCCCCCAAGTCTGAGAAGGAAAGTGCAGGAAAGCCCCGTGTGATGGTGACTTTCCTGGTCACAGAGTGCTGCAGGCTCTCAGCTGTCCTGGCCGAGGGCTTCGGGGCATTGGCTCTGTCTCGCTCCAGGGGGATACCAGCTTGGCCCCCATACCCGAGAGCTCACCGGGGTGGCCCAGCTGTGCCAAGGAGAGCAGGACCCACACCCAGACCCCACCCTCACCCTCACATTCCCTGCCCTCCACCCAGCTGTGGTACACACCTTCACTCTATCCCCACCCACATGCTCATGCTCAGAGTCTCGGGTCCTGCCCCAAGCCTTGGAGAGCCTGAGACAGCCTCCTGAACCCCCTTGTGGTCTGTCTACGGGTCTGAGGCAGGCTGCATGTGTAGGGAAAGAGCCCGGGCTGGGTTCCCAGGGGGCAGGGGTGAGGTCCCGCTCTGAACCTAGCTGGCTGGATGACCTCAGGCAGCTCACTGTGTCCATTGGCCCTCGGTCCTCAGATCCCAGCTTTGGGGGCCCACAGGTAATTGTTCTGATTCTCAGAGAGTAGACCACAGGAGCCTTTCCTAGGTGGGAAGGAACAGCGGGGAGGAGGTCAAGGCCAGAGCTTGGGCGTGAAATGCAAAGGAGAACTCAATATGTAAATCAGTCAGTGTTTGTTCCTTCTCTTCAGACAAGGCCCAGTGAGACCCAGATGCTCCCAAGAGTGCCTGTGGCCTGGCCCCTGGGTGTCCCCACAGAGAGGAGCAGGCCGGGCACCTGGGGGGCACAGTGACATTCACGTGATGGGGACAGGGCCCTGGCTGGAAGCCAGCCTTCCTCTGCCTGAGCCCTGGGCCCTGGTCCCCTGACAAAGGCACAGCACTCTGCCCCTCTGCCATCACTTGTCCCATAGACTATTGGTGGCACCTACCCAGGCTCAGGGGGGAAATGTCTTTCAGTCCAGGGCTAAGTTGGCCCAGTGGGTCTGGTGGCTGATATGACTGAGAAGCTGACTGGCACCCATTATAATAGGGACAGTTGTGGCTTTGGCCAGGCAGGGGTCTCTGCGGGTCAGGCCCCTGAGGCTCTTTCTTGTAGGAAGCACCTTAGGATGTCAAGCTTGGGGTGTTGAGCTTGGGATCCTGCAGCAAAGGGTGGCAGGTACTCAAATGATGCTTATCAGGGTGACACCAGCACTGGGGGGAGGGGTGGCTGTTTCTTGAGGCTGCTGGCCAGGCAGGCAGCTGGGCCACTGGGACCCTAGGGAGACCCAGATGTTGTCTTTTCAGCTCACTGCTTCCCAAAGTAGGAGGGGGACACTGGGGAGGCCACAAGGAGGAGCTGAGGGGGCCCCCAGGGTTTACTAAGGAGCAGTCAGGGAAGGGGGGCCATCTGTTCCCCTGGTTGCAGGCTTCAGGGAGCAAAATGGGCCACTGGGAGGGGCTTCCCAGCATGGGCCTCCAGGGCCACCCTCCAGGCTCACTCCTCCAGAAGCCGGCTTCAGGATCCAGGGATCCTGAGTAGATAGAGGAAGAGGTGGGATTACGGTGGGGAGGAGGACACGAGGCCCCCGGAAAAGAGGGTCAGTCCCCAAGGGAAGATGGGAGGGTCCATCCCCCAGGTCCCTCTCTCTGCCTGCCTGCCTGCTAGGGGGCACCAAAAAGACCTCACACCTAGACCACCAACCAGGCAATTTCAAACCCCCTTCCGGCCCTGGACAAGGACAGAGGGTCCCCATTTTACTGAAACTCTTGTTTTTCACCAAAATCAATGAGTCTCAGTTCTTGAGGGTCCTTGGAGTCCCCCTGAAGAGCTGGATGGGATCCTCAGGAAAGAGGCATCGGAGAGGGGCTTCAGACCTGGGAGACGGTCTCTGGGCACTGTCCTCCAGGGCTCTCACATCGTAGGATCCCGCCACCCCAGCCCTGAGCCAGCTGGAAAGCCCCACTCCCTTCCCGCTCCCCCTCCCTCCTCTTGGCTCCCTCTCCCCACCATCCAAGTCCCAAAGAAGAGAGAGCCCCTCCAGCAGGGCATCCTACTTCCTGCCTCTGTCACCTGCTAAGAGCTCACATTCTGGTCCCCAAAGAGGAAGCAGAGGCGGTTCCCCGTGGTTCTGGGCACCAGACTCCATGTATTCGCAGTGTTGGATCCTTCCCGTCAACCCTGAAGCTACCAAGTCCCTACATGTTAGCTGGAGTGCCCTGAGCCCACTGCCCTCTGGGCTCCCTTTCCTCACAGCCACCCTCTTTTTTTTTTTTTTTTTTTAAGATTTTATTTATTTATTTATTTATTTTTTTTAAATTTTTATTTATTTATGATAGTCACAGAGAGAAAGGCGCGCAGAGACACAGGCAGAGGGAGAAGCAGGCTCCATGCACCGGGAGCCCGATGTGGGATTCGATCCCGGGTCTCCAGGATCGCGCCCTGGGCCAAAGGCAGGCGCCAAACCACTGCGCCACCCAGGGATCCCAGATTTTATTTATTTATTCATGAGAGACAGGCAGGGAGAGGCAGAGACACAGGCAGAGGGAGAAGCGGGCTCCCTGCAGGGAGCCCGACGGGGGACCCATCCCAGGACCCAGGGATCCCGGGATCCCGCCCTGAGCGGAAGGCAACCGCTCAACCACTGAGCCCCCCAGCGCCCACAGCCAGCCTCTTGAGAGAGAGGCCCACGCCCGGCCCCACTTCCTCCTCCTTCCCTCATTCCCTAGCCCACAGCCATCCTGAGGCTCAGGCTGGTCTCTGCTGCGCCACGTCGGGGTCACTGTCCTCCCTTCTCTGCTCTCATCAGTGTTCACCTCTCCGGCCCTTCCTGTCCTGCTTCTCAGGGCTTCAGGCAGTTTGGCCGATTTGGGAATCCTGGCGATTTTGAGAAGCCAGATGCACACACGCCGGGGCATTACTCTTCCTGAGGGCGGGGTGGGAACGTTTGGAGGGGCTCAGTCATTTGAGGGCCCAGAATTCCAGGTTCTCACCGCTGCTGCCACTGCTCCCTGCGCCCCCAGCCCTGGACATCTCTGCTCAGAACCCCCCTGGGGCATAAGGGGTGGAGGGGGGCAGCAGATGGATTAACTCCTGGCCTGGCTCCTGGAAGAGATGCTTCGCAGGGCCTGGGACGCCCCCCTCCACCGTCCCAGCCTTCCCCTGGTCCCCAAAGCGGCCGGCACCCCTCCCCTTTCCACACATCCCCCTCCACTCCTCTTTTCCCAGAGTGACAGAGGGCTCCCCCAGGTGGCCACATGTGCCAAGGCCGGGGAGTCTGCAAGGACTGGCTTCAGACATTTTGCCCCTTTAGCCCCATAAACACATCTGCCTGGTCAGCCCAGGCGTTCCAATTCGAGGGCAGGAAAACGAGGTCACCTGCATGCGTGTTCCTGTGTGTATGAAACAAGCGGTGCGTGCGGTCTGGGTGCCGTAAGGGCTTCTTGGCCAGCCTGTGGCAATTGCTTGCAGCCGTTCTGAACACTGGTAGAGGGGTATCTGCCTTGTGGCGTGGCTCACAGGACGGAGAGACATGGGGACAGAAGCAGAGCACAGAGGCCCTGCTGGAAGCCAAAAACATTCCAGCACCAGTAATCACCACCATTTATCACCTGCCTCCTGTGTGCCCGTCACCACCACACCCCGGCTTTCCATTCATTTCATTTACTTCTCACGACAACCTAGGAAATAGGCATTATTATCACCGCTGAGCAGAGGAGGAATCTGGGGCCCAGTGAAGTTAAATCCCTTGTCTACAATTACACAGCTAGGTCACAGCTGAATCTGAACTCAGCCGTGTCTGACTCCAATTCCTCACTCTTATGCAAGCCTGCCTGTGCACAGGGAGATAATCTGGCAAAATAACTAGGGGAGACACAGGTATCCTACCCCCGAGACGCTCGTGAATGCGGGCCTACGACTCAGGACCACGCAGAAGCAAGTGGGACCACAGAAGCACGGGGAGAAGCAAACCAGCTCCCCTTCGAGGTGCACACACAGGCCCAGAGCAGCCCAATAGCTGTCGATGTGTGCAAGAAGACACAGAGTTTGGGGATTTGTCTTTCCAGAACACAGAGACCTGGACACCATGGAGTTCACTAAGATCCAGAAAGTTCCAGTGACAGGCTGCAGCTCACCGTTGGCTCACTGGCAGGCTGAGAGGCTCAGTGTTCTCAGCCCAGATGGGGTCGGGTGGTAGCCACACACAAGCAAGGGACCTGAAGGTGAGCTTGACTATTACCCCCCCCCCACCCCGCCCCATCCGCCAGGCATGTCCTGAAAAACAGAAACTGTTGCTGCCATGTGGAGACACAGTTGAACTCTTGGCCTCTGGGGCGCACAGTCCAGCTCACACTGACGAATACACACAAACAGAACTCTCGGAGAGAAGAGGAAGAAAGGTCGAGCTGGCCAGGGGGCTGCAGATCCCTGCCGCCCCCAGGGCCTAAACCCTGGGAGTAACGTGGGTGAGACTCCGGCCTCAGGCTGCCTCGCCTACCTTCCCAGGCCTTGAGATGGTCTTCCGCCCTCCCATGTTAAAGGTTGGGTCAAGGCCTGGAAGGCCCAGGATAGCCACAAGGGGGCGCATGAGCACTGGCTAATCCCTTCAGCCCAGGCTCCTCCCCAACCCTCCTCCACGGATTCCTAACTATGTGATAAGCTCCGGTTCTCTGCCAGGTGAGAGGACCCAGAGAGGGGGCAGGGGAGGGGAAAGGTGGTTAGCGCAAAGGAAGAGGCACTTACCTTTGCTTCAGTGGGACTGGAGGTTAGAGGGCGAAAGTTTGGCAGGAGAGGCAGAGTCAAAAAATAAGAGCTAGAATGTACTGGGCTCCAAGCTCTTCTGGATTTTGATATGCATTAGCTCCTCTAATCCATAACTGTATGAACTCGGTTATCCCATTATTCTACTTTCATTGGGGGTATTGTGGGTGCAGTATGGCAGGTATGATGCTCACTTTATACACAGAGCTGCTGTAAGGATTAGATGGGTCAGTATGATTATGTGCCAAGCACTAGGAACCCTGCCCACTTGTTACCGCCAGTTGTGGGAACACATCCCCATTTTACAGATGGGGAAACCAAGACACAGTTAACAAGGAATGGCCTCAGGGGCAGCTGGGTAACTGTCAGTTGAGCATCGACTCTTGATCTCAGCTCAGGTCTTGATCTCAGAGTTGTGAGTTCAAGTCCCAGTGTGGAGCCTACTTAATTCAGAACAAAACAACACAAGGAATGGCCTCAGGATTCAATCATCGGCAGGAGAGTGTGGGCTTACCCAGTTATTAGGCCCGCTGGTAGGCCCAGTCAGGGAGCCCCAGGGGCAGCGGGGAGCCACTAGAGAATTTTAGTAGGAAAGGAACAACAGTTAGTTTTTCATGCTGGCTGTAGGGGAGGCTGCGGGGTGCTGGTGGGGGTGGTGGGCAGGGCAGCCTGGTGGCAGGGTGACACTGGTCAGGTAGAGGTCATCATCATGGTCCCAGCTGTGACTAAGATGGCAGTGGAGGAATAGAGAGAAGACAGGTAAGACAGATTTGAGAAACATTAAGGAAGCAGCCTGGAGGGACAAGTTTCATGCTAGAGCTGGGGGGTGGGGCGGGGGCAGGGCAGAAAGCAGTGAATGGAGAAGCAGATTTGGGAGAGGGTAGGAGTTTGTGGGGCATCCGAAGGGAGAAACCTGTAGGCCCCTGGCTCCATATCCTCAAACCAGAACATATAAAAGAGCCACCCCCAGATTCCCCTGCCCCACCTTCCCTGGAGAGCCTGGGGGATGTGTGAGGCCAGGAACCCTAAACTCTAGCTCCCTTCCGTTCAGGGTCTGGGGGCTCTGGGCTCCACGGGGATGGCACTGTGCCGTTCTCTGTCATCCAACTTGAC
Organism: Canis aureus; assembly: GCF_053574225.1. Lineage (NCBI taxonomy): Eukaryota > Metazoa > Chordata > Mammalia > Carnivora > Canidae > Canis > Canis aureus. The sequence continues at coordinate 44,628,780 of NC_135634.1, forward strand.
ACCCTGACCCTTGCCCGCAGGGCAGGACCGGGGAGTCTCACTCACCCTCTCTGGCTGCCTGTCGCCCGCATGGGACAGGCGGGAAACATCCCCTGCTCTCCCACACACACTTCGAGGCTTCAGTCTCCTACAGGATCTCATCTAATCCTCACAACAACCTGGGAGTAGATCCTTATTACCTTAGCTTCACAACTGCAGGAGCCACCTCGGAGGTAAGGGGCTTGCCCTGGGTCACAGAGCTGGTGCCTGGACCAGCCCTCTGCCAGGACCTTCGCTGCATATTTTCGGCTCCTGCCTGCTCGGCTCCCAGCACCACTGGCTCTTGGTGGCTATCATGGGGAGATGGGGGGCCCCACACCCCGCAGTTTAGGTCTCAATGCAGGGCCCAGGATGGGGCAGAGAGCGAGCGAGCCATGTTTTGGAGTCACCAGAGCTCCCGGGGAAGACCAAGGTCCAGCGTCAGTCCCAGCCAGGAAAACCAGGAGAGAAGAACTAGGTAGGTGGGGGAGAGCTTCCCAAAGGGTGGGGGTGGAGTGGGACGTGTCTAGGCAGGCAAGTGGGGACAAAGAGGCAGCCAGGTGAGCCGCCAGCCCAGATTCAAAGTGGGGCTGAGGCTGTGATTGGTGGCCCGCGTCCCCCGCCCCTCCCCTTCTCCCTCACCTCCCAGGCAGTTGAGAAAGCGGGACGGGGTCGGCAGGCCCCTCGGCAGGGACTCCCCCAGCACGGAGCGGCGGCTGCCGGGGCACTCCGGGCGCCACCTCCCCTACCCCAAGCCCAGCCGGGGCCCTGTCTGGCAGGTCGGCGCCGCCCTCAGCCCCAGCGACCCCCCAGGAGCGGGCCTCGGGCCCCCCAGCCCCCCCCGGGCGGTCCCCTCGGGGCGCCTCCTGTTCTCGGACCCCCTCCCGGTCCAGCCGGTCCTGCCGACCCCACTTCCGCGCGGGCGACCCGGCCCTCCCGTGCCCGGATCCCCGCCCCGCGGGGCGCAGGGAGGCTGCCCGCCCGCCCCGGGCCCTGGGGACCCGCGCGCAGCCGGGCGGGGCGGGGGGGGGGGGGCCGCTAGGTGCGCAGCCGGCTCGGCGGGGGCCGGGCGGGAACCCGCAGGTGGCGGGGCGCGGGCGGCTCCGGGGCGGCGGGCCGGGCTCCGGTTTCTGCCGCGAGGGGCGGGGCGGGCGCCGGGGGCCCCGCGGAGGCCGCGGCCAATCCCCGCGCGGCGGGCCTCTCCCCGCGCCCCCGGCCGCCAATCCCGGCCCGGCCCCGCCGCCCCCGCCCCGCCGCGTCCTTTGTTCCCGCTCCCGGCCCCCGCCCGGCCCCCGCCCGGCCCCCGCCCGGCCCCGCCGCCCCGCGCCGGGCTGCAGCCCGCGACTTCCGGCCCGTGTGCCCGCGCCGTGTGCCCGGTGTGCGCGCGCGTGTGCAGGCCCGGCCCCGGGGCACCGGCGCAGGCCTGCGGGCAGCCGCCCCGGGGAAGCTCCGGCGAGAGGCCGACCTTTGGCCACGGGCAGGGGCCACGGGGGAGCCCCGGGTGGGAGCACGGGCGCCCGGGCTGCACCCCTCTCACTGGGCCAGAGCCTCCCCCCCCCCGCGCTTCCCCGCTTTTGCGCAGGCTGCTTCCCTCTGATGAGCCGCGCGGCTTCTTTCCAGACTCGTCTTGGGGGTTGCGTTCTCTGTGCTGCTCTTGGGAGGCGCAGGTGCCTCTGGTGTCGCCCACTCACCCAGCGCGGGCCCGTCCGGTCTGGGTGTGTGGCCAGTGCAGCAGGCAGGATCCCAGGGACCCAGACTCAGTAACCCGACCGCCTGGCAGAGTGTGGTGCTCCCTGCGTGCGCACTCAAGGGACAGCAGCAAGCCATCATCCCAAATACGACCAGAGTCACTCTCCGCCACCTTCAGGCCTAATCTTGGTTCCATTTGAGATTGAGGCTTGTCCTTTTAGGCCTGTTACAAGGATTAAAATAGCTAAAATCTTTGAAGAACAGAGTGACCGCCTGGTAAGGAGCCACCACACCCACTCAGCAGGCCACGGCCCCTGCCATACCATGGACTTGCCCTGTGGGAGCCCTTGCTGCTTTCAAGTTCACAAATCCAGTAGTTACCTACCACCTCCCCACCCCTTCACCCCCCCACCCCGTGCCTGCCACAATGCCCTCCCTTGACCTGACCTCTGAGCCTTCTGTTCAGGACTCCATCCTCAATTCCCTTCTCCCCTTATTCCATATCTTGGCGAGCTCATCCACCCCCAGACCTCCACCTGCCCTGCTATAACCAGTCTCCTGGATCTTTCCAGAAACCTCCACCTGGATATCCCTCAAGCATCTCAAAGCCAATTTGTCTCAAACACAAGATTCTAATCCTGCTGCACCTACTCCTCTGTACTGCCCAGGCCAGAGACTTGGGTGTCATCCTCAACCCTCTTACCCACAGACTGTCACCAAGTCTGTGCTTCCAGATTGGCTGCCCCGCTGCCCTAGGACCAGCGCCTTGGCCCATGCTCTTCTACTTTTTCCTGTCTTGATCAGCCTCCTTGCTCTCTGTCTCCACAGTCTACAGGGTTTGCTGTTTGCAAAGTTCCTTTTCCCATTGTCCTCAGCATCTAATCCCAACTCCTGATTCTAACTGACAGGGCCCTGCCACCTTAGCCCCAGGCACACAGAATTACTTCAGCTGGAGTCCTTGACACAGCTTAGAACGTTGGGAGTGGAACCATATTCCCAGGGACCCTAATAGAAGCAGTGCCAGGCCGTAGGATGATCAGAAGAATAGCTAAGGCTTGGGTATGTGTGTGTGAACTGGATCAGCAAACAGGCTCTGCAAACAGACTCTACAAACAGGCTCTGCAAACAGGCATACCTGAGTCTGGGGCTTGGCTCTGCACCTGCCCAGTCTGACTTTGCTCTGTTACTCATCCTCTCTGGCTCTCATGTCATGTCCCAGATGAGTTTAATATTGTGTCTTTGAAGGGCTAGAGGAGAACTTAGGACCCAGAGCCAAGGCTGGCCAGGGGCTGCCTCCCCTCTCAGGTGCTCCCCAGAGCCTCAGCATCTAAATTACCTGGAAGGAAAAGCAGGGCCTGAGATGGAAAAGCCATTTGGGAGGCATTGGGGAGGAGGGAAGGGGCAGGGGGGAGGGGAGGCTGACAAAAGAGACCAGCTGCTGTTTGCACACAAACCCCAAGTTGATAATGAGTGGAGGGGAGGGGGGCGGGGCGGGGAAATGTCTTGGCAGGAGCCTCTGCCAGCTGAAGAGTCTGCCCAGAATCACTGTGCCCCTCCCTCCACACCCCCCACTCTGGGCCTTCACCACTCACACCCAGCTGTACATCTGCTCCTAGGACTGCAGAGGGGAGGGCAGGAGGGACCCAGGCTTGGTGATCTGGCCCCTTCAGCCCAAGGCTCAAATCCTCCCCCCTCAGGCCACACACATCCTGAGAGCAGCCTCAGGGAAGCCTACAGGAAAGGCCAGAGCCTAATGGAGCCCAAGGGCGTCCTAGGATTTGGAGCGGACCCAGACTCCCAGCCTCTTGAATGCCTGGTTGAAATGAAGGCCCGCGGAGAAGCTCTGAGTACCTGGAACTCTGGAGAAGAGAGGAGGCTCCCAGACCTGAGGCCTGGAAGAGTCTTCTGGCCCTGGGGCCTACGCCTACAGGGACAGAGCAGCAGACCCGGGCTGCGGATGGGCCCATCAGCCCCTTGGCCCCCCGTAATGCCAGGAAGGTGGCAGATGCAGATAAACAAGGACGAGCAGCCAGGACCCTGGGTGTCGGGTGTGGGAACCCCCACCACCATTTGGTCACCCCCACCTGGACAGCTGTGGAAGTTTCCTCCGCTGTGGCCCCAGGGCCCTGTTCTGTCTAGGCCCACTCCCCCGTGCCGCCCAGGGTCTGGCTGGCCCTTCGGCATCTTCCCTGCGCAGTGTCACCCGTGCCCGCGGCCACTCCTGCCTGTGGGCTGTGGGTGCAGCTGACAGGCTGTGCCCGCACAGGAGTGTGTGCTCCTGCTGCTGCTGCGTGCCAGCCTAGCAACCGCTCCCAGGGGCAGGGAGAGGCAGTGCCAGGAGGGGATGCAGCTCTCGTGCGCTCCCCTCCGCCTGCTGCCTCTTTTCCCTCGATGCGCCAGCTCCCTGCCAACACCTGCTCCAGAAGAGGGTCAGCCTTCCACCAGGCTCCAAAGACAGAGGCGGGACCGTGGCAAGCTGCACGTCTTGGGCCTGGGGCTTCTGTGGGCCCGTGCCTCGGGAGCCTGGGGCTGAGCTTTGCAGGGAGCGGCAGGGAGGAGACCTGGCCAGAGCATGGTGGTGGGGAGGACTGTCCCTTCACTTTCCTTCTCAGTGGCTCACCTCTCCCTCTCTCAAGGCCGGAATGGGCAGGAAGAGAGGGCAGGCCACGGAGGCCGGAGAGCTGGGCAACGGCTTGGAGACTAAAATGATAGACACGGGAGCACAGGTTCACAAGGAGGAGGAGCCGTGGGGCCGGGTGACAGAGGTGCCTTGAATGCCAACGTGACAGGAGCTTTATCTGGAATCTGTAGGAGCCACAGAAGATGAAGAGCAAGGAACAAGACGGACAGGGCGGCGGAGAGCCCATGGCCACAAACCAGTGAGAGGTGGCGAGGTGTGTTTGGATGCAGGGCGGCAGTGGCCTGCTGTAGGTGTGGGCCTGGGGTCAGACAGGTCTGGGTTCCAGTCTGAACCTTGGGCCTCTCTGGGCCTCAGCTTCCCCAGCTGTAATTTGGAAGCAACACGAGACCTCCCTGTGGGTCTGTTGGGAGGGCTAGGTGATGCGATGCATGCAGAACTCTCCTGAAAGTGTACTCTTGTCACTAGTAGGGAAAGAGTGGTTTGAAAGGGGGCCCAGGCTCCTGAGTGACAGCGTGGCCTCCACGTGGTCAGAGGGGTGCATGGTTGCTCACCTCCCTTCTTGGTGAGTGTAGGGGGAGCGGTGGTGTATACAGTGAGAAGGTTGGCGGCTCTGGAGAACCCCCCCCCGCCCCTTCCCGCATGGCAATGGCTGCGTAGCTGCAGACCAGGAGCACAGGACGTGTCCCCGAGCCCAAGCTCAGCCGGAGCGGGTGTGTGGGTAGGCAGGAACCAGGGCTGTTGCAGCAGTGGCTTGCAGAGACCAACCACGGCTCCCATACAAGGCCTTGGGTACCCCGTAGGAAAAGGCAGCGTGGAACTAAGAGGCCAGCACCCGCAGGGTTGTAGCTGGTAAATGGGGCTTGACTTAAAAAGGCCACGAGAGTTCAGAACAGTAAAGCTGCACTTCTCCCATAGGCAGGCGTCTGTGCCCATGTGCCTTTTTTTTTTTTTTAATTTCATTCATTTATTCATGAGAGACAAAGAGAGAGGCAGAGACACAGGCAGAGGGAGAGCCCAATGTGGGACTCCGTCCCAGGACCCCGGATCATAACCCCGAGCTGAAGGCAGACCAACCACTGAGCCACCCAGGTGCCCTCCATGTGCCCATTTTGTTGAGCCCAAAGGAGTATGTATCCCGGGAACTTTTCCCTCGGCTTGATTTCACCAGGGTAGGACCAGCCTCGACCGGGGGCTTCAGGAACACCAGGCCCTAAGGATGGAGAGTGTCCACTGAAGACCCTGAGGCCAGTGCCGAGGAGGCCGGCCTGGTGCCACCCTGAGAGGGGACCAGGCTGGCTGGGGCCCAAGGCCTTACCCAGCCTACCCTCTCAGGCCCAGGCCACAGAGGAGGCATTGATGGCAAAAGAGGCGCCCCGAGGCCACTGCAGCTGGCGCAGCATGGACCTCACTGGGCCTTGGAGGGGGAGTGGGATGATCTCTGCAGCACCCAGGCCTCCACAGGGCTCCAGGGCCCAGCATCTGAGCATCTGTGGTCAGTGTGGGTGCCCTGGGCATCCTCGTCCTGAGGTAGTTCCTTGCGGCAAGCAGAACCGACTCAGTGCCTGCACACCCCCCAAAAGGAAAAACCATGGACCTTCCTTCCCGACTGTTGGCAGGAGGCAGAGGGCTCCCCATCCACCTTCTGGCCCCGCAGTATCTCTGCCCTTGCCAGACTGCTCCAGTGACACCCCCACACCAGGCATAATCGGGGCACCTGTGCCTGGTGCCCTCTCTGGCCCAGCTTTTCACCACTGGGCTCCCAGTGAACCTTTTGCTTGTCTGGTGTGCCCTCACTTCCCTCTCTGTGCCCTGAAGCCTCTGCTCGGGCTTGCCCCCTCTATGGAGCATTCTGGGATTGCTCCAGGCCGAGTTAGACCCTCATAGGCCTAAACCTATGAGTGTTGTTGTCATCTTATTTCTCATCTCATTTCTAACTGCTCACATGCAGAGTTCCTTAGGGATGGAAGGGGCTCCTCCTCCTCCTCTCTCTCTCCTCATAGGCACAGAGTGAACATTAGAGTGGCCAGTGGCCAGCTCTGCCCCTCGCAGCCTCCCGCCGGTGCCCACGTGAGCTGTCCACTCCGGGGACCACCTGACCAGGGTGTTTTCAGCTGAACAGCCGCAGGCCTTGCAACTATTGCAGGCCAAAGCCCAGATCCATTCACACTCCACACACCCGGGGCACAGGTGGAATGTGCATTTACACACACACTCATACGCACACAGACAAGTGCACAGACAGGCACAGACTCACACACACCAACACACACCTCAATAGGTGCTCCCACAGACACAGATATGCACGCGCAGCCACACGCTCACACGCAGGCATGCTGCACACAGGCACCCAGAGACACACTCAGAGGCCCGCACGGACACTCTCGCACACGCAGGTAGCACACTCAGCCAGGCCTCAGGCTCAGGAGGAGGAGCAGCCAGCCCCGAGGCAACTGCCACCCCCTTCCTCCTGGAGCTACCAGGCCAGCAGAGGGCGCCCGAGGCCCCTTCCCTCCAGGCCCAGCTGCTGCGGGAGGGGGAGCATGTGGTCACCACCCTCCCTCCCAAGCCGGGTCACCTTTGTTCCCCAGCGCTGGAGGAGGCCACTGAGCCTGGCGACCGCTTGGCCACAGAGTCCTTGAGGCCCTGCTTGGTCTCGCTCCTCTCGGCCCTAGAGATGAGCTGGGGGGCCTTGGGGCACAGCGCAGGGATGGCAGCCACCACAAGGAGGGGAGAGCCAGCCCGGTGTTCAGGGCGTGTTCAGGGCCAGGCCGGCGGGACCATACAGCCCCCAGGGACCTCACAGGCCTGCATCCCTTCCTTTCTCCCCACTGTCTGTCCAAGAGTTTGTTGACATGTTGTCTCCTGGGAGGGGGACTCAGAATACTGAAATGGATGCTAGGACCCCAAGGGCAAGCCCTTTAATCCTTCCTTTCACCAGTGCCCAGCTCTTCTGGCCCCATTGGGCCACTGGTGAGGCCTCTGATTCTGTAAGGACAGAAGCCTGAAGTCTTCCCATCCCCCAACCCTGGAACCCAGCGTCCTGGAGCTACAAGGCAGAGGTTACACCTGGGAGTCATTGAAGACCTGCCTCTGCTGCCTACAGGTTAAAGGCCTTGGGCCATCAAGCCAGTCTTCTGAGCCTCAGTTTTCTCATCCATAAAATGGGCATCCTCCATAAAATGGGCATGGTTAACGGTCACTGCCTTACAGGTATATGCAAGGACAGCAAGGTAGCACATGCAGAGTCCCGGTGTGGGGCTGGGCACCCGGTGCGTGGAAGTTGGGTGTTATCCCTGTCTCGATTCCTGTGTGCTGAGCCCTTTCCTGGCTGAGCCTTTGAGACAGCATCTGGACTCCAGCAGAGAGCCCTGCAGTATGTGCTCACTAAACCCTGGGGCATGAACACCATAGGGGTCAGCCTGGGAATGCCACACCTACGCCATCAGCAAACAGCATGCGTCAGGGACGGCCTGGCAGGGTGCCAGGCCTTGTTTTCCAAGTGGTTTGTTTCTCGGGGACTTGAATGTCTATTCCTGGTGGGGCCTAGCTCACAACCTGGCTTTGTGCCTTGGCTGAACGAGGTTCCTCTTCCGCCTTCTCCCAGGACAGGAGGGCTAGGCTGGCCCGCCCTGTCCACTCCCCTCCAACCTGATTCTTACTTGTCCCACCGTAATCAGGTTCTTTGGAGCTCAGGAGGGGGAGTCTGTGCCTCCTCTTCATCTGGTCCAGGGTTGGGGGGCTCCCCATCCTTAGGGGCATTGGTGCCTCTCCTGAAGGCAGGTGGGGAGCCCCGGCCAAGCCTGTGCCAGGGGTGGGTCCTCCTGTCCCCTGTGGCCCAGCTCCTCATTTAGTGGTCAGTGTGCATGGGGCTGAGCAGGGCCCAGGCAGGCTGCTCTTGTCATTAGCGGCCCGGCCTCCCTCCAAGTGAATTAGCTAGTCCTCCGGGAGCGAGTGCTGAGGCCTGCAGGCTCCTGGCACTGGCCAGTGATTCATTCACCACAGCCTCACCCCCACCAGAGGCCAGCGGTGTCCCTGCCCCCAGACCACTGGCCTGGCTGGCGGCCGGGGAGCGGGAGGCTGGTGTCCAGAGCAGCCCTGGCTGCCCGTCCATCTGCCCCTATCATCCTATTAATCAGGCTGTTCCCTGCTCCCTCGGGTCCAGCTTGCCTGCATCCGCCCACCCCTCCCTCATGCAGGGCTGGTGGCCCTGGACCTGGGCCCAGCCCTGCTTCCGCCAACCTGGCTGCCCTGCCAGGCTCTGTCTCCCGTTCCCTTCATCCCCTGGGCCCCTTGAGTGACCCAGGGGAGGCCCCCCTCATCCTCCTTCCCTCTCTCCCTTTGCCTTCCTGCCCCCCTCAACTGAAGCCCTGGGATTCACTTAACCGGTCTTGATGAAAAACAGGCTCTGTCCATGCATAAGAAGTTCCCAGTAACTGCCTGGGGCTGAGCCCTGCCAGCCTCCGGCTGGGTCTTGGCTTTAGGACTAACTTGGATGAGGAAGGCACCACCTTGATCTCTGCCACAAACGCCCTCAGGAGCCCACATATATCCCTTCAATGCCACTCCACCCCTTATCTTCATTTACTCAACAGGTGATGGGTGTTCAGAAACAGGTGTTGATGAATGAATGAATGAATGAATGCCCTTCCCCATAGCAAATAGTGACTTCTCTTCATCAACTCATGTGACTCACATCTTCTCAGATCTCTGGCTTGAAAACTGTCCTATTGTCCTTACAGAATGGAAAGCACCTACATTTCGTGGCCAGAAGACACGAATTCCAGTCCCGGCCTATTGTCTCTGAGCTGTGTGATCAAGTCTCTGAACCAACAGGTCCTCATTCATGGTCTCACGTTGGGCTGACCCCCCTCCCCAGGCTGGCTTTGAGCATTAGAGGCGTTTTATCTTGTGCAAGGAAAACAGGGCATAGAGATACCACCCAAATGGCAGCCACGAGAGGACTCCGCTCAAAGTGCTCTTCCTGGGGGGCCTCCCTGGCACATATGTGTGCCATTTGCCCCTTATTGTTCTATAATCCTTGATGGTTGCTCTGTAATTACTCTCACATGGCTTCATCATAATAAACAGCATCTGCAGAGCAGTTCACAGTTTACAAACTGTATCTTTTTCCTCATCCCGTCCCTACCTTTACAAAAAGAAGCTTAGAGTCTCAGAGACGTCAGTTGATCTCTCTAAGACCACACAGGAAGAAGGAAGCAGAGCTCACCTCTCCCCAGCCTATGGAGCCGGGTGGTCCCTAGCCCACTGTGTCCCTAGTTCCAGGCAGGGGAGGGAGGCATAGGGTAGGAGCTTGGCAGGAGGTAGGGAGGTTACCTGGGGGCGTGGGCACTTCTAAGTCAGGCTGGGTGCATGGGTGTCCGTGCAGGATTGTGTGCTCATCTGTGCACGCAGGTGTTCAGGCTGACACAAGGTGATCCCCAAAGGGGACTTGGGAGGGATCCTGGCTCCCAGGGTGGGATGTGGGCCTGGGTTATTTCCATAATCGCTTTCTGGTTTTATTTTATTTTATTTTTGTTTTATTTTATTATTCGTGAGAGAGAGAAAGAGACATAGGGAGAGGGAGAAGCAGGCTCCATGCAGGGAGCCCGATGAAGACTCCGGGATTGCTCCCTGAGCCAAAGGCAGATGTTCAACCGCTGAGCCACACAGGCGTCCCAATTTATTTAATTTACTAATTTATAAGTAGGCTCCATGCCCAACGGGGGGCTTGAACTCACGACCCCAAGATTAAGAGAAGCATACTCTACTGGGCCAGGCTGGTGCCCCTCCCCTTCTGTGTTTAGGCTTAGGTGACTCAGAAGCTTCCAGAAAAAGGCTAGTCCAAATGAAACGCCTCCATTGGAACTAAAGTTCCGTTATCCCACAGATAAGCTGCATTATTAGCTGTTTGTTTGATTTGCTTATTTGGTTTGGTCAGAACACGGAGACATGGGGGAGGACATATGCTGTCTCAAAGGTGCAGGGAGGTGAGGATGGGCGATGGGGACAGCGCAGTAAGGAGCCACAGAGGGTGGGCTCTGCGGCTCTGTCCCACGAAATAGATGGGGCCAGGGGAGCCTTCAGCCCGGGAAGTCCGGATCCATCTGGAGCAGCACTGCTCATCATCTTTGAAGTCCCAGCTCCGAGGACGCTTCCTCCGGGAAGCCCTCCAAAACTGCTTAGGCAGAGCTCATCGGCTCTTTCCTCCGAGTCCTTCGGCTCTGGCCCTCGGGCCTTTCTGACTATGCCTGGCTCCCCTGCTGGGTGGTGAGCAGGGCAGGGAGCCTCTTTGTGTGTGTAGGTTCGTGCGTGTGGCTGCTTCCACTTGGGAAGGTTAGAAACATACAGAAAAATACAAATGAGGGATGCCTGGGTGGCTCAGTGGTTGAGCGCCTACCTTCGGCTCAGGGTGTGATCCTGGGGTCTCGGGATCGAGTCCTGCATCGGGCTCCCTGCAGGGCGCCTGCTTCTCCTTCTGCCTGTGTCGCTGCCTCTCTGTCTCTCTTGTGAATAAACAAATAAAATCTTAAAAAAAAAAAAAAAAAAAAAGAAAAAGAAAAAGAAAGGGACGCCTGAGTGGCTCAGGGTGTGATCCCCGGATCTGGGATCCAGTCCCATATCGGGCTCCCTGCATGGAGCCTGCTTCTCCCTCTGCCTATGTCTCTGCTTCTCTCTCTCTCTCTCTCTCTCTCTCTCTGTCTCTCATGAATAAATAAATAAAATCTTTTTTTAAAAAAAGAAAAATACAAATGAGAATAAAGCAAGCGCCCATGCACCTGCAGGGACTGGCTGGGTGCCCTGGTGCCTCGGCCCCTCGGTGGGAAGGAGGCTTCGGTGACCGCTGTCATCCCAGGCGCACGCCGGTGTCTGCACACTCATGAACACACACGCGTGGCCCGCATTCATGAGACACGTCGCCCGACGTGGATGCGGGTATGTGGTCACGGTCGTATTTACAGCACACGTGCACACCCAGAGTCTGGAAAGGGGCCTGTTCCAGTGAAGAGCGAAGCGGGCCCAAGGCCGGGCGTGGCCGCTGCGTGCCCGCCATGTGCCCGCCATGTGCCCGCAGGTGCCCGGCGCCGAGGTCCCCAGGCCAGCTGCCGCTCCCTCTGTGCTTCTGACTGAACACAGCTCCCTCAGCTCCCCAGAGCCCACACGTGAGCCAGCAGGGCTGGGGCTTCCTGACCCTGTTTCCGGGGTTTCAGGCTGCAACGCTTGGCTGTTTGCCAGCCTTTCCTGCTGAGCCCTCTGCCAGGCCCGGCCCCTGACCTCCAGCGGCGAGGACGCAGCAGGCAGTCCTGTCCCCTGGATGGCTTACACACGGGGTGGCCGCCCCCGCCCCCAGGTGGGGACAAGGGAGCAGGGATCAGTACCTTCAGGGCACAGCTGGGACACCTGAGACTAATACCACTACCCACACTGCCACAGTTTCTGGAAAGGCGACAATCGTGAGCTTTGTGCACTGGGAAGGGGAATCACCATCAAGTAAGAACAATACAAGTTATCAATATGTTCTAAGTCGAGGGTTGCTCTGTCATTGAGATGTGAGCAGAATGACTGCGGCCCGGTGTCCTGGAAGAGCTCCCATGCCCCCACACTCTGCAGAGTGAGTCAGCTCTCTCCACCTTGACCCCAACTCAGCTCCCACCCCTGCTGGCACATCGGGAGCTTCAGGTCCTTCGCTGGACTCAGAGAGGCTCTAAGCCCCAGAGGGTAGCTGGGGTAGTAAGAGGGTCCTCTCACATTTTATAGGGGATTTGTCAGCCCCTCGGGGTCTCGGGCTTTCCCCAGGGAGCCCGTTCAGGGAGCGAGGGGGTGCTGGGCTGGGTAGTGGCTCTTCCCTGCCTGCCTTTGGGTTCTCTGAAGGACCGGCCCAGGCCCAACCGTGGAACGTCCAGGTTGACGGTCCCAGGAGACGGGCAGGGAGGCTGCGTTCTGAGCTCCTGCAGCTCGTTTCTGGGCGTATTGGGCCACACTTCCTTAAGGCTGAGAAGCAGAGCAGCCCTTGGGGGACACATTCCTGTCACTTGAGGAGAGAGCCCAATCTCAATGACTTGGTGTAAATGCCATAAAGGGGGTCGTGGAGGGGCTGGTTTTCATTCATCCTTAAATAATTTGCTGAACTTTACCGTCTCATGGAAAGTCCCCCAAAAGACAAGAGATGGAGACAGGAAACGGAAGGTGGGGTGGAAGTGAAGTGTCAGGGAGGCGCAGAACCACCAGCCACGTTGGGGCAGGGATGCTGGGAAGTGCTGGGAAGGAGCCAGGGCTGGTGAAGGGAGGCGGGCTGGGCCGCTGGGCCAGAGCCTGACAGCCCGTCTCTACCCCATCAGCGCCCTTTGACGGCCTCCATTTCTTCTTCTGTAAAATGGGGCACCTACCTGGATGGGGGTGAGGCCCACATGGCACAACCTGTGAGAACGTGCTTTAGGTATCAAAGGGCTCCAGCTGTTTAATAAATTATCACTTTAATTAATTATTTTCAGCCTCAGTTCTAAAGTTTATTGACGTACCTAAAGGCCAATAGAAATAGAATCGCTGAAGAAGTACGGCTAAGGGAAAATATGAGGAAGCCAGGGCTGGGGTTATGTCCATCAACCTCGCGGGATGTCCTGGAACTCCGAAGTGACCTCAAGGTGGGTGCTGAGCTTCCTGCAGCCCAGAGAGGAAAATGTGATTCGGTACAAGACAAGGAGAGTCCCCAACAACAAAATGAGGGGCGCCTGGGTGGCTCAGTCACTTAAGCATCTGCCTTCAGCTCAGGTCATGATCCCAGGATCCTGGGATCGAGCCTGTTGTCCTGCTCCCTGCTCAGCGAGAGGCCTGCTCCCCCTGCTTGTGCTGTCTCTGTATGTCAAATAAATAAAACAAAATAAAATAATGACAAAATGAAGCACACTATTCAAGAGAAATCTTAGGAGGTTGTTACTGGTTCCCATTTTACAGGTGAAAAAACCGAGAATTGCTGACCTGCACTAAACGGCAGAGGTGGGGGGGAGCCCTGATCCAATGGGATCTTATCCACCCCCAGGGGGACAGGAAGGGGATACCTGGAGTTTACAGTCCTATCCATCAGGCCACACTGTCCTGCTGGTGCTAGAGGCCAGAGAGAAATTTGTCCTGTGCATCGCTATAAAGGGAACATTGTGCAGTATTGTACCTCCAGGGCTCAGTCAGGCCATGGTGAACAGCAGCCTGGAGAAATGTTCAAGACAGATGTTACCAGTTGTCTACTGATGCCATGAAAAAGCTCAGTGGAACATCCTAGGAACACTTAGTTTCTGGTAGGCTGATTTTCTGGTGGGCCCCTGGTGGCAAACAGTTGCAAAACGTCCTTCCCCTCAGGTCTCCAGGTTGCTCTGGAAAAAATCTTGCCCCACGACCAGAAATCACCAATCTGGGGAAGACTTATCTGCAATTCCTAGAGTCTGAGAGGTGCCAGCTGGGGGGACAAGGGCCTCAGTCAGTGAAAATAAACTTACGGATTGACAGAAGGGACCCCAAGATCCTGTCCCTAATGTTTAAGGAGGTGGGGTGGGCAGAGGCTGATGGCAGTGGGGTCACTTAGGACCAGTGACTTGTTCCTGCAAGTGGAGCTCTGGAGCTGGGTACCCAGTTCCAAATCCCAGCTCTGACACTTTGGGCCACACACCTGCCTGCTCTGTGCCTCAGTTTCCCCTTTCAGGAGGTGGGGATGGCAACAAGCCTCACGGGATTGAACAAGTTAATATGCCTAGAACTCAGCACCATGTCTGGCCTAGAGTTTGTCCAGGAAAGCAGGAGCTGCCACTGGTTTCCTGTGGCCGCTCTACTCTTGCACCTACAATATGCTGGGGTTGTGACTATGGTCACTTGCTGTGCTCATGATGGGACAGGTCTGTGGGGTTTCAGCCGTGCAACAGAGTGGAAGGGCACACTTGGAATGTCTCTGTTCAGCTGGGGCAAGCCAGGTTTCAGAAGAGCCCCCCTTCCCAGTGACCCTCCTGCCGCATTTTCTCCTTCATGCACTCAGCCTGGCTTGGTTTCACACTGGAGCTGCCAAGACTCTCACTCCTGCTCTCGCCCTCACATCTTACCCTGACTTCAGGCTCTTGCCGAGCCCTGCTTGCTCCAGAATGTACCCCCTGACCGCTCTGGTCTGCCCTGGTCTCTTGAGATTTGGAGTCGGGTACAGCTAGGGCCCCAGGCATTCAGTGAGAGGGAGGGTGGGTGGCATGGAGCCCTAGGAGCCAGGGCCAAGGGGGCTCTATTCCTGGCCAGGGGCCACTGTGTTGGCAAATCAGCCTCCCATTCTGGGTCCCAGTGCCTCCATCTGTAGAATGAGGCTCTTTTCCATCCTCTCCATCTGCAGGGGGTGCCTGCCATAACTGCTTGAAGTGTGTTCAATTTTTCTCTTCTCCTCTGGCACAGAGCAGGTGTCAGCATCCTGGGATGGGGGCTCAGTGGAATGTTGGGCCCGATTCCATTTGATTCAGAGCAATTGAACGGTCATTTCTTGATGAAGTATAGCCAGATAGAAAAGGCAGAGGGCCACACCGAGTGGGGGCATGACCAGACTGCCCTGCCACCAGCAGCTCACAGCACACACAGGGAGGTGAGTGCTTATGTGATTGTCCAGGTCCAGTGATTCCCCTCTCATTTTAGCCCAGATAATGGGAACAAGGTGGGAACAGTAAAAGGACTTGCTTAGAACCAGTGTCAGGCACGCCTAGGAGTGGATCCTCATGCGCCTGACTCCTCCTGGAGGCCCTGAGAAGAAGAGAGGCTGGGGCTGCAGAAAGCAAGCATGGAGAACCCCCACTGCTGCTAGGCCACAGCCTTCCATGAAGCTGAGAGCTCTGAGTAACCAGAAGCTGGGATTCTCCGTCAGGATGTTTGGCCCTCCCTGCTTTGAGGGCTGCTTCATTTCATGTAGGCTCACTTTTAAACATAAATCGTTAATTTCTAATTTCCCTTTTTATGTTTCTGCAGGTATTCAGAACACATTTTACTTTCTATCAGGAATGTCCTTGAATCCAAATTCAGCCTTTATAGTAGTGGTGACTTCTGAAAAACATTCTGGAATACATTTTATCATCCTGAAAAATCTCAATTGAGGTGAATCTCCAACAGATCACATATGGCCCAAGACTGATTACTACCAAGGTGAGAAATACTTTGGGGGCTCTCAAAACCACATCCTGGCCAAGGACTTTGCAACTCAGAGGGCTGTGGCCCTGTGAACAGCCGAGGAGCAGGGACAAGCAGCCATGCTGTTTTCACCCTGGGAGCTAGGCCATCTTCTCTCTAGCAAGTGGGAAGACTGAGATCTTGCCAGGAGCCAAGTGGACTGGTAGGTATCTGGCTGATGCTTTTGAGGTAACACTCTTAAAGTGCTTCAGTGGCAAGAGATGGCACGACCTGGCGAAAGCCGCTGAGAGCCAGTGAACAGTCGCAGTGCAAGGCCTGGCCCCAACACAGCAATTGAGAACATGCTGCAGCTGGGGAAAGTTCTGGCTGGAGTGGCTCTTGGTTCACGTGTGTGAACGCTTTCCTCTTAGGCATTCATTCATTCATTCATTCGAGAGTGTGTGAGAGTGGGGGTGGGGCAGAGCCAGAGGGAAAGAATCTTAAGCAGGCTCCATGCTTGGCATGGAGCCTAACACAGGGCTTGATCTCAGGACCCTGAGATCATGACTCCAGCTGAAATCAAGACAAATCAAGAGCCAGTTGCTTAACTGGCTGAGCCACCCAGGCGCCCCTCCTCTCAGGCTTTAAATGCATGAGGAGCTCACATTTCTCTGGAAAAGGAGTCACCGCTTTCCCTTCTCTGGGAAGGTTTGGGTTTTAAGGTAATAATGCTTCATCCTGGTTTGAGATTTTCCTACAGAATTGTCCAAGTGAGTTCCTTGATTTTCTCCCGGGAGAGTCTCAGAAAACCTCTTGGGGGAGAGAGTATTTTTGAAAGGAGCCTGAGAAATCTCCCCCTGTTCTAGAGACCCCAGCTCCCACCTGGATCTAGAAACAGATTCCCATGCTCACGACTGTCACTGCGCATGGCAGCCTTCACTGCACGTGGCAGTCGAGAGCCCTCCCCGGAGGTGCGGGAGGTCCTGATCCCAGTGCCGCCAGCTTGCTCTGTGATCTCTGCTAAGCCCCTCAATCCTTCTGCTCTGCCATGTGCAAACCAAATGCTCCCAGCGTCACCCTGGATTCTCCATGGCAAAGACGAGCAGAATCCAAGTGGGAGGCTGTTTTTCAGGACCCTTCTCAGCGGTGGTTAGAGATTTCTTCAGAAATGCCATTCTTGGGATCCCTGGGTGGCGCAGCGGTTTGGCGCCTGCCTTTGGCCCAGGGCGCGATCCTGGAGACCCAGGATCGAATCCCACGTCGGTCTCCCGGTGCATGGAGCCTGCTTCTCCCTCTGCCTATGTCTCTGCCTCTCTCTCTCTCTGTGTGACTATCATAAATAAATAAAAAAAAATTAAAAAAAAAAAAAGAAATGCCATTCTTACCAGGTTGTGAAGAAGGACTGCACCAGTGTGACACACGTGTCCCGGTGTGCCTGGGAGTTTCCTGGTTGAAGCACTGAGAGTTCCATGTCCTGGAGCAATGGGGACAGTTGGTCACCCTGTCCGTGCTCCCCTTTGGTGTGAGAGAGTGAGCAAATTCCAGCTGGTGGTGAGTCCTCCATCTCTTACACCCCCTAATTAAGCCTGGAGGTGGCTTCTCTGTCTGGGTGAAGGAAGACCTATTGGAGATTAACAGGAGAGGAAAGCAGACACTTCAAGATGTCGAAAAGCCTGCCTCTCCCCAACTTCAGGCTTACCTGGACTGGGACTTCTGCCTGGCAGGGGGCACACAGACCCTCCTCCTGTCTTACTAGGTTCCAGTCTCACTAGGTTCCCACGTGGGGCCAGGTGGCAAGAAGGGACAGGTGCGGAGATGCCCAGTTCAATGTCTCCTCCTGTCACATAGAGGCGTCTGACCTTTCCTTGGCTGCTGCACCCCCACAGGCACTGACGGGCAGGGCCACTGATGTGTGCCTCTGGCACACGTGCTCCCCCAGCCAGCACCTTCACCTGCCAGCCTGATGCTGGGCCCATGCACTCACAAACGGTAACCAGAGCTTAAGCAAAACACCACGGAGCCTGAGTTGTGCAGAGAGGGGAGCACACACACAGATGGATGTGGGGATGCAGGAGAGCGGCGCAGGGAAGGGCAGGGACAGGCAGAGGATTCCAAGAGACGCCACAGGGGGCATGTGCCCGGGAGTCCAGAACTGCCATCAGGGCACGAGCGTGCTCAGGAGGTGGCAGTGGCTGTGGACACAGCACACACCCCTCCCCCAGCCTCCTTAGCTAGTCTCCAACCAGAGCTCCAGTTTGGCATCATTTTTAGGGCAGGCCCTGAACGCCAAGAGATGTCCCCCACTCTCTTCCTGCCAGGCAGGAGCCTCTTGGGGCTGCCAGACCTGTGTAGGTACCAGGGCCCTCTGGCATAGCTCCCTGGGAGAACGGGCAGGCCCGGACGTGCTGCACAAGGGAGCAGGCGTGTGGGGGGTGGCTCTTACACAATCCCATCCGGGCTCCGCAAGGCGGGAGAGTTGAAAGGCCGCTGGCAGCTCCCCAGGCCCTTATGCCCAGGCAAGGAAACCACAGCCTGAAATGCCTGGCTTTCTGAAGGGCGGGAAGGCGGGATTTTTTTGAGGCCTGCTCCACTCAGGCTTCCTCCCAGACTCTGTCATTCCTCTGAGGCCAGAGGGGCTGCCAAGCATGTCGGGCACCGAATCAGAGGCTTCCAGAAACTCAGCTAGACTGGTGCCCTCATTTCCCACTGAATATGGGAAGAATTTGTTAAAGACAGTCTTCCTTTGCACAGAGACCTGCAAACAGTGAAACCAATCCCCTTGGGTACAGAGAGCCGCTGGAAAATGAGGTCCTGAGAACACTGATGGTGTACCTGGATGTGCCAGACGTGATTTCAAGCACTTTCTGAATATTAACCGGTTCAATTCTCACCATAACCCCAGAAGGTGGGCCCTGTCATTGTCATCTCCATTCTTTAGAGGTGGGGAGTAACTTGCCCGGGTTGCCACAGCTGGTTATGACCACACGGTCATAACCATATATGCACCCAAGCAGCTTTACCACCATTTATAGCCTTTTTGGCCTTTGGGGAATCAAGCAGAATTGTGAGACAACTAATTAGGAATATGCTGGAAATGGCTTAGGAGCAAGGGTTGCAAATCTAAGTGCCTAGAGGGCCAGGCAGGTGAAATATATAAATGTGTGACTCACACCTGGCGGGGAGAGGCCTGTGGTCCCAACTGGAGAATGTGTAGGCAACCTAGAGAAGTCCTTATACAAATTCCTTAGAACAAAACTTGCCTGGAAGCCATTTCCCACTCCCCCACCCCCACTCCTCCCACCCCACCCCATGGCTTAGAGCAGCTCTGACATAAGCCTACTGCCTCCTAACATAAGCCTACTGCCTCGGACAGGCACCAGGAAATGTGACCTAACAGGGCATGCTAGCTTGTCTGGGGGAGTTTGAAAGGACACAGAAGCAGGAAAGGACAGAGATACTTCAGTGAGTGGAAGTGACAGAGGGCAGGAAGAACAGCAAAGATGTGAGTTACCTGTCCCTGGAGGAAGGAAGCCCTTGATCGCCCAAAGAACTCTATCACTTATGAGTCCAGGGAGATCCAAGGAAGCCACTTCTGCTCCAGGACTCATCTAACAAGACAGACTCCTCCATTTTAGGATTTTTACCCGAGGATAGCCAAGGTGGCTCAGCGGTTTGGCATCACCTTTGGCCCAGGGTGTGATCCTGGAGACCCGGGATCGAGTTCCATGTCAGGCTCCCTGCAGGGAACCTGCTTCTCCCTCTGCCTGTGTCTCTGCCTCTCTCTGTTTCTCATGAATAAATAAAAAATCTTAAAAAAAAAAAAAAAAGGATTTTCACCCCGGTCTGGTCACTGATTCATTTGGTCACTTGCTATAACCCCTTGGTCTGCTTTTTTGATTTGTTACAAGTAAAGTGATAGCATATTAGAGGTTGAAGGTACAAATTTGCTGATTTTCAATTGGTTTTGACCTACAAAAACATCAGTTTCATAGGATTCAACCCTATAATTGTCCTGTCTACCTTGCAAGGTGCAGAGGATAAATGAAAATGTTTGAAGCATGAGCCGAAGATTCACTGCTATGTACACAGCAGGCACCCTGTGAGTGCTTGGTGGATGTAAATACCGGTTCCAGAACCAGGTGGGCATGAACCCTCCTTACCGCTTCTAGCAAAGCCAACTGCCTGGGGACAGGGTCAGGCAAAGCAGTTCTTCGAGGGAAATTCACACACATTCGGCTCTTTCCAGATGTTTGCGCCAGTGCATTCCATTCCCTCCCCCCGCCCAGAATCCAGAAGTCATGTCCAGTTTTCAGCTTGGACACAGAGACAACTGCCCAAAGCCACCATCCAGGGAGGGAAGAAGCCTCAATCGCTTAGATGTGGCATAGACTAAGTTAGTTCTCCAAGCATCCGGCTTTTGTGGACCGAACAGTCCCTTCTAGGGTAACCAGAGCTTAATGGATGCACCGCAGGTAGAAGGCGCTGTCCCGCCTCATCTACGTGGCGTCGCCGCACAAGCCCTCCTCTTCTCCGAGGCTGTGGCACAAAGGAGGGGGTCGCAGCGACAGCGGCCAAAGAGCCCTTTCCTCCTCTGGGGCGAAGGGCGGCCCCAGGTCTGAGCGCAGTAAACGCAACTGGCCCGGGGGCGGGGGGGGGAACAAAGAGTTGGGACGCGTGGTCCTCGGGGACACCATCGTGAGCCCCTTGGGTTGGAGCGCGCCCACCTGCGGGGAAAATCCCCCTTCCAGCCATTGGGGTGCCGGGGGTGGGAGGTGGGGGGCAGGACTGAGGCCCGCGGGCGCCCCCTCCGCTGCCGCGCACCCGGGACGGGATGGCGACCGCCAAGCAACAGGAGGCGGCGCGGCTGTCCCGCCCTGTCCAACACCTGTCCTGCGTTCCTCCCGGCCAAAGGACAGGGAGCCCGGGCTTCTCTCTGCCCCGCGCACAGGCCGCCAGGTGTGAACCAGGATGCGGGCCTGACGCGTGCGGCACCGGGGACGTGGGGCGGGGGGCCCAGCCCCGGGTGGCGCCCCGGCGCGCCGCGCCTCCTGCAGGCCGGGCAGCGGAGCCGGGCCCGAGGCGGCGGCCGGGCGGCTGCGTGGGCAGCTCAGCGCAGGGGTCTCGCGGTGGAACGGGGTCAGCGAGCCCCTGGCCTAGGAGAACCGAGAGGGGCGCCTCAGGCTCTCCGGCCGTTCCTCGCTTGAAGCTCTACGGGACTTGGCATCCGTCCCTCCTCCGCGACTTCAGACTCCGGGTTTTCTCCATTCCCAGATCCGCGGCCCCAAGAGACAGACAGCGGAACCCGCCAATGGCGGGGCGCAAAGCGTCAACTTTGTGTTCGCCCGCCACTCTCCGCCAGTGTGCGCCCGTTTCTCCGGAGTCCCGCCTTCCGTGTCGGGCGCCCCCTTCTGGCAACACACGGATGAACCTTATCTGTCGCCATGTTGAGTGCGGCAGTTATTTTTTTTCTGGAACACTTTCCCACCTGTTCTAGTCTTTCTTCCCACACAACTGGTTTCGCAGCCCGACAGTCAGTTGCGGTGGCGGTGAGGAGGGTGTGATCTGCGGTTTCCGGCTCGTTTGCGTGATCGGGGCGCCACGTCACGCCACGCTTGCCGAGCCCAGCGCCATCTTGAGTGTGGCGCCTTGATGGTTCCCTTCTCAGGGCTCCGCGTGGTTCCCTAAATGGCGCCCCAAACTTCAAGGAGTCCCCAAGGACTAGAGCAACCGGTCTAAGGGGCGAGTGTTTGCCCCGGCAAACTCTCAGGGTGTAAGTTCATACGCCCCTCGCAGCGCCTGAAGTGCGGAGAGCGGGCCGGCTCGATGGCCGGGCCCGTTAGGAGGCTCCCCGAGGCTGGCGCGACGGCAGTGACCGCTCGGGGCAGGCGCAGTCCAGGGCGCTGGAGTGCGGGGCCGGCTGTGTGGTGCGACGCCCGTGGGCTGCCCTGCTCGAAGGCAGGAGCCCGCCCCGGCCCGCGAGTCCCCTCGAAGCATGAATTCCACCCAGGGCGTGTGTGTGCGTGTGCCTGGCACGGAGCCCACTCGGCGGCTGGCTCAGGCGGCCAATGCGGGGGGCGGGCAGCGGGGCCACCTCTTCGAAGACCCGGGGCGCCTGGGGCCGGGCAGAGGGCGTGGAGGAGGTAGAGACGGGGCGGCCCAGGAGCGCGGCTCTCGGCCACGAGCCCTCGCGGCTCGACGCAGGGCTCCTACCCCCTCGCCCTGGGGCGATTCTCGGTCGAAGGTGCCCCGGCGCGGGGGGCGGGCACCTCCCCGGGCACCGCACAGGGCGCCGCCCCGGGCGAGCGCGGCCCAGCACCCGGCCTTCCCCTCCCCCTCGCTGGCAGCCGTCGTGCGCGCCGGCCGCCGCCTCCTCTTCCCTCCCCCTCCTTCCGAGCAGCCGTGGGGAGGGGAGGAGGGGGGCTGGGCGGGCGGCTTTGCCGCGCTTTGGCTTTCTGCGTCAGCAGCCCCAGCAAAACAGCGGCGGGAGCGCGCGCCCCGAGCGCGCTCGTGCGCCCTCCCCCCGCGGCGCCGGCGCCGCCGAGACCCGGCAAACTAAGGCCCTGAATGACAGTGCGGCCGGCGACTGCGCAGCGCGGGACGCACCAAGGCACTGCCGCTTTAAGCACGCTTGCCCATTGTTCGGAATCGAGCCAATGAGAGAGCGCCCGCTCCCTGCGCTCAGCCAATAGCATCCGGGCAGAGGAGGCCGAGGGCCGCCCACTAATCTATATTAAAGGTTCTGGCGCCGCGTGAGTTCCCCACTGGCTGCTCTGAAAAGCCATCTTTGCATTGTTCCTGTGTCCGGCTCCCCGTTCGCCGCAACCACCTCCGCCGCGCGCCTCCTCCGCCTCCGCGGACTCCGGCAGCTCCCTCGCCAGAGTCCTCGAACTCTTGCTCTCTTTTTAATCCGCTGCATCGGATCACCGGCGTGCCCCATCATGTCAGACGCGGCCGTGGACACCAGCTCCGAGATCACCACCAAGGTGAGGCTGGACGCCGCCCGCCCCTTCGGGCTCCGCGCGCTGCTGCCGCCGGAGCGGTGTTTGGCGCGCGCGGCCGCCGGGCTGCCCCGAACCCGGTTTCGCTTTCTCCGGCGGAGGGACCTCTCGCCCCCGGCCTAGGCCCCCGGGCAGCCCACTCTTTTGTGTGCGGGGGGGGGGGCGGGAAGCACCGCGGCAGACGCGATGCCCGTCGGGGAGTGGGCCGGGCGCCCTCGGGGCTCCGGGAGGCGGGCGCGGGGGTTCAGCGACTCGGGTGGCGGGTGCTCCACGGTTCCTGAAACTTGTTTGTGACTCGTCTGGAAGGTGGCGGGAGACGAGGGGCCGGGCAGGGGGGTCGTCAGCCCGCAGGGCGCACGGAAATAACTTTGAAACTCGAGCGCGTTTGGAATCGGAAGTGCCGGTGGCGGGGGGGGGGGCGCGTGCGGGCGCGGGCCGGCTGCGGGAAGTGGCGGCTCCGCAACGAGCGCCCGCCGGCGGCGCTGCTCTTTGTTCGGAGCCCGGCCGCCTCGTTTCGCGCCTTGCGGTCGGTCCGAGGTGGTTTATGTGGCCCGCGGTCCGCCAAGGCGGCGTGGGGCAGCGGGTCGGCCGACCGCGACGTCGATTGTCTGCGCGGAGGTGTGAAGGTCTCCTCCGCCCTGGGTGCCCGCAGGGAGGGCGGGGGTAGGCGTCCTCCGGGAGGAGTGCGCCCGGGAGCAGCCGCCCAGCTCCAATAATTCGCCAGCGGTGCCGGGCTTGGCTGTGGAGGAGGCGAGCCCACGCGCCTTTGGGGAGGAAACGGAAAGTGAAGGAACGGCGCGCCGGGGCGACGATGGGCGCCCCCCGCGGCTGCCCGGGAGCACCGTGTGCGCGGCCGCCCCGGAGCCGACGCGGACGAACAAAAGCTGTGGCCGGGGCTGGCCGGCGGCGGGGTCGCGCCGGGCGCCGGGGCTTGTCGGGGCCTGACGCTTCCGAGCTCCCTGCCCTCGGTCTTGAGGTCCTGCGCGTTTGGCGCAGCTCCGGGTCTGCGCGCCGGGTCGTTCCGGCGGCCCGCGCGGGGAGCGTCTCCGTCTCCGCCCTCGGCGGGAGCGCGGCACCCTGAGGCAGATCGGTTTTTTTCACCTAAGGTTCTGGTCCGTGCCCCTGTGGGTCCGGGCGGGAGTCACCTTGGCGTCTCCTTAACCTCTATGCCCGTGGCGTCACCTCTGGCTTTCTCCCAGGGGTGACTCCCCCGGCGGAGCGGAGCTTGCGCCCGGGATCTCCGCAAGGGCTCCAGCCGGCCGCCTCCGGGCGCAGCCCGAGAACTAGTTGGGTGGGGGGAGGGTCGGCCCTTGCCGGCGCGGACGTTCGATTCCCTGCAAGGTGCTTTCCCGCCGGGAGCAATAAATAGCCCCGTGGACCGCGCGTCCCCGACGGCCTCGGGCTGCGGGACTGCAAAAGCCCCGCGGACTTCGGGGCGGCCTCCCGCGGGACTTTGCCCGCCAAATGCAGAGAGAGGGGCCCGCGCGTGGAGGCCTGCGGTGGAAGCGTCGAGAGGCCCGGAAAGGCTGGCGCGCAGGTCGCGCGGCGGCCGGGCCCGCGCAGCCCGCAGGCTCCGGGTCTCCAGGGTCAGGGGCGCACTCGGCGGCCCCGGGCCACGTGCTCCGCGCGCGCGGTGCGTGCCGAGGCCCGCGCGCAAAGCCCGCCGGGCGGGGGCTGCGCGCCTGCGCGCCGCGTTCTCCCCGCCCCCACCCGCTCCCCGGGGCTTCGGCCGCCAGGGGGCGGGAGCGGGCGGCGCCGGGGTTCGCGGCCCGCCGGCCGGTGGTAATGGGGTCGACAGGTGCCCCGGGGCCGCTCGCTGGACGGAGGCCGAGCTGCGCCCGGCCCGGCGCCTGTTTGTGTTGGCGGCTGGATCGGCAGGGCCAGGTGGAAAAAGTTACTGGGCTTCGGGCGCCAGCGGCCTCTGGGAAGCCGGCGGCGTCCGCCCCTCGAGGTGCGCCGTGACGAGCGGGCGGCCGGCGGCGACCAAGAGCTCCGGGGGCCGCTGTGCAGCCAGGGCGTTGGTGCGCTCGGGGCTTCCAGAGACCTGCGCCCAAGGCCTGCCGGGGAGCTGCCGGGGAGCTGCCGGCCCGCCTGTGAGGACTCCCCCGCCCCTTCCCGGGCCGGCCGCCCACGGGCTTCTCCCGCAGCGCCCCGGCCCTCCCTCCATTAGCTTATTTATTTATGGCACATACCTGCTGTCTTCCAAGGAGGATGTGTGAGGCGGAGCTCTCTGGTTGGAAACCAGTCTGCGAAGGGAGTGCGAGTGGAGTGTTCCCGGGCTCGTCTGCCCGGCCAGACGGGTTTATGGCTGCGGTGCCACATGGCTCTTCCCTGTCTGCAGATGCAGGAGTAGGGGCAGTGGGAGCAACTGCAGAGGGTTCTTTTTTTGTTGTTGTTTTTTGGTGTTTCTTCAGAGTTGAGAAATTGGAAACTCTGACCACAAACTGGGTATCCTGTGGCTCCCCCTTCCTGTATTTCCAAGCGTAACACGGGGCTGTTAGGACATCAGATCAGTGCGACATTGATGCCCTTTTGAGTCCTGGGCCTCTTTACCAGCTCAGGGGTTCTCCAAAGACTTACTGGTTCCCTCTTAATTTTTGAAGGACTTAAAGGAGAAGAAGGAAGTTGTGGAGGAGGCAGAGAATGGAAGAGACGCGCCTGCTAATGGGAACGCTGTGAGTGTCTGTCTTGCCCGTGCTGCCCTAGCTGCTCCTGGCTGGAAGTGCTCTCCAGCTTGGGCTTAGTCTGGGGCGAGCGAGGAGGTTGTCCTTGGGTAGTTCCTGTATCGCGGTCTTCTGCTGGAACGTTAGGAAGAGGAGTTAAGGTCTTGTGCCTGGTCTGGGGCCCTGGGTGCATTGGGTGGGGCCTGGGGGAAGGGGTGGTGATCTGTTATTAACAACCTGGTATGTTTTTCTGTCGAGGAGAATGAGGAAAATGGGGAGCAGGAGGCTGACAATGAGGTAGATGAAGAAGAGGAGGAAGGCGGGGAGGAAGAAGAGGAGGAGGAGGAAGGTGATGGTGAGTAGCCTTGTTTGTCTCCCTTTTTAGGGGGTGCTTTTCCCTGGACTTGTCGAGCAAAGGGGCAGGAATTGAGAATTCCTGGGGTGCAGATGGGTTGGACCACCTGCAGCTGGGTTTGTACAGCGCAGTTGGACTATGGTTTTAGGCTAGTGAAGCTGTGCCCACATACCCACACTCCCACCAGGTGACCCACGTGCTGATTTGTTATTCTGTCCTGTTTGGGGGCAGCTGCTTGGGTCCTCTTTCCTCTTAAAGACCAGTGCCTACATGGGTGGCGCGGTACCCTGAATGCCTGGTTTGTCAGGCGGCAGAGATAAGGAATACTCCTCTTCCTTGGCGAATCTGTTACTGGGAGGTCTTCTGAGGAGCTGCAGTGTTGTCATGTCCCCACCCCACCCAAGTTTGGGCTGTCACTGGGCGGGTAGAGTACCAGGATTCTTCTGGTTGGTTGAGAAAGGAAGTGTGGTTTACTCTGGGGTTTGGTTCTACAGGAGAGGAAGAGGATGGAGATGAAGATGAGGAGGCCGAGGCAGCTACGGGCAAACGGGCAGCTGAAGACGATGAGGTGGGTTCTGGCTTGGGTGGTTGTCAGGATCTGAGGCACTATATATAGCCAGAGGGGCTGATTCGGACTTGGGTGGTGTGGTCCCAAAAGGCTCCCTTATCTTGAGCAGGAACAGGAAAGAACTCTAGGCCTGGCTTTTCCAGAGCTCTGGAAGCTTCTGGAGTGGCAAGTGCTTGGTCCTGGTCTCTCCCCATAGGAGTTGGGGTGGGTCCAATGGGCTGCAGGGGCCTTGACCTCCTTTCTCTGTGCAGGATGACGACGTCGACACCAAGAAGCAGAAGACTGATGAGGATGACTAGACAGCAAAAAAAAAGGAAAAGTTAAACTTAACAAAAAAAAGGCCACCGTGACCTATTCACCCTCCACTTCCCGTCTCAGAATCTAAACGTGGTCACCTTCGAGTAGAGAGTCCCGCCCGCCTGCCCAACGCGGGCAGCGCCACCCGCAGATGACACACGCTCTCCGCCACCCAACCAAAACCACAACGTGAATTTGCAACAGGGGAGGAAAAAAGAACCAAAACTTCCAAGGCCCTGCTTTTTTTCTTAAAAGTACTTTAAAAAGGAAAATTTGTTTGTATTTTTTATTTACATTTTATATTTTTGTACATATTGTTAGGGGTCAGCCATTTTTAATGATCTCGGATGACCAAACCAGCCTTCGGAGCGTTCTCTGTCCTACTTCTGACTTTACTTGTGGTGTGACCATGTTCATTATAATCTCAAAGGAGAAAAAAAACCTTGTAAAAAAAGCAAAAACAACAACAAAAAAACAATCTTATTCCGAGCATTCCAGTAACTTTTTTTGTGTATGTACTTAGCTGTACTATAAGTAGTTGGTTTGTATGAGATGGTTAAAAAGGCCAAAGATAAAAGGTTTCTTTTTTTCCTTTTTTGTCTATGAAGTTGCTGTTTATTTTTTTTGGCCTGTTTGATGTATGTGTGAAACAATGTTGTCCAACAATAAACCGGAATTTTATTTTGCTGAGTTGTTCTAACAAAGCTGTCTCAAGCCTGGTTTTTCGGTGTTTCAGTTTGGACTTTTCTGGGGAGAGAGGCAAGGATGGGAGGGGGAGGATTGGGAGGATCTTGAGCTGGAACACAGCTGTATTTCCTGGGGATAGTGGGCTGAAGACCCAAGTTGGCAAGGAGGATGGGGTATGCCGTTTGGGCAGCTAGGTGGGTGGCCATGGTGGTCAAGGGCTGAGCTGCAGCCGGTCACCAAGACCTGGCGGGAGGGCGCTGGCCTTAGGGCTTGTGAAGGGGATGCTGCTTGTCTGGGTTGGTCTACCGAATGTACCAAGAGCCTTTACCCAGGACCACACCAATGGATACCATGTGGGCCAGGGTGCCCTGGAAGGCAAAGTCCGTGTCCTCGGGCCCTCCAGATGGACAGGCTACATGTGGCACTGCAGTCTTGGAGGCCCTGGGGTTGGGGTAGCATGGGCCAAGACCTCAGACAAGCACCCCACAGTGGGACAACCAGTAACTTGGCCTTTTCCATTGAGGCCTCACCCAGTTAGCTTGGTGACTGTGGCTCCCCCTGGTGGTGGCAGGTGGCAGGTGCCACCTTGTCCCTTTGGACTTCTAGTGGCACTAACTGCAGCCCTGGAGAAAGGTAGGACCTTGGTTAGGCACGCGGCCAGCCTTCCGCTTGAGCACAGTTGGAGATGGTGGGTGGGCTCTTCGGATTTTCAGACATAGAGTTGGGAGCAGTGAGCAGCGAGTCAAAAATTTCACAAGTGAGGGTGAGCAGAAGCTCAAGCCCTCGGGAAAGCAAGCTGTCAGCCCACTAAGCCTGTGTTTTGTCAGCTGGCCTGGGGCCTGCAGATGCACTTCACAAGCAGAAGCCCCCTGCAAGTGTCCAGTGTGCCCCCGAGTCAGGTGGTACCCATTCTCTAGGAGGTCAGCGAGGGATGACCTAGCTGTTGGTGCTGGGGAGGGGCCCTGGCTAACAGGCTGCAGGGCCCACTTCCAGGGGCAATCTGTTCACTGAGCACAGAACAGTATGGGTCCTGCTCCCACCTCTGCCACCAGCTGGGCGATCCTAGGCTGCCTTTGTCCCTCCTGATTGCAGTCTTTTTTTTTTTTTAATATTTATTTATTGAGAGAGCACAAGCATGGGGAGAAGTGGAGGAAGAGGGAGAAGCAGACTGCTGAGCAGGGAGCCAGACATGGGGCTCGATCCCAGGGCCCCTGGATCATGACCTGAGCCAAAGGCAGATGCTCAACCAACTGAGCTACTCAGGTGCCCCTGATTGCAGTCTTTAAAAAAAAAGATTTTTTTTTTAAAGACTTACTTGAGAGCACAAGTGGGGGGAGCAGCAGGGAGAGGGAGAAGCAGGCTCCTGGCTGAACAGGGACCCCACTGGGTGGCTCGGTCCCAGGACCCTGAGACCATTACCTGAGCCGAAGGCAGATGCTTCACTGACTGAGCCACCCAGGCCCCCCTGTTTGTTTTGGGAAGAGGGAGAGAGAATCTCCAGCAGACTCCC
Organism: Canis aureus; assembly: GCF_053574225.1. Lineage (NCBI taxonomy): Eukaryota > Metazoa > Chordata > Mammalia > Carnivora > Canidae > Canis > Canis aureus. The sequence continues at coordinate 44,657,318 of NC_135634.1, forward strand.
TGCTGTGCAGGGGACTCAATCCATCCTGTGTCCCTGAGATGATGACCCGAGCCACCAAGAGTCAGACGCTGAACCGACTGAGCCATCCGGGTGCCCCCTGAGTGCAGTCTTAAAGATACCTTTCTTGGGACGCCTGGGTGGCTCAGTGGTTAAGCATCCGGCTTTGGCTCAGGTCGTGATCCTGGAGTCCTGGGATTGAGTCCCACATCTGGCTCCCTTCATGGAGCCTGATTCTCCCTCTGCCTATGTCTCTGCCTCTCTCTCTCTGTGTCTCTCATGAATAAATAAAAAATCTTAAAAAAAAAAAAAAAGATACCTTTCTTTTAAGAGTCCAAGTGAGACACTCAGGGCTGCAAGGGAAAGGGGGGTTGGTCTGAACTGGGGGGCACAGAACCCTCCTCAGGAAGGACACCTCTCAGGCTGGAGCGCCCAAGGCAGGAGTGGCTGTGGGCAGAGGACCAGGTGGGCACAGAAGCCAGGCACCCTCCCTATGCCCTCCTGCCCCCCAGCACTCTGGCCATGTGGCACTTCTTGCCTCACATTTGAGCTGACTCACTGTTTTATACAATAGAAGAACCCTGGGACCCCAGGACCTGCTGACATCTGCCCCCCATTGCCCTCCTGTCTTCCTCTACCCTCCCCCCCTCCCAGGCCTCCACTTTCTTCATTAGGGAGCCTTCAAGACACCTACGGGCAGCAGGGAGTGGGAGGATGGCACTGCTGAGGTACCATCCACAACTCCTTAAGGACGATCTATGGATAAGGGGACCCTGAGCACAAAGACAGGGGGACCTAAAAAAAAAAAAAAAAAAGACAGGGGGACCTGATAGCAGGGAGGGCTTCCCTGGGGAGGTGGCATGGAAGCTGAGACTGGAAGGGCCAGGAGGATGAAAGAGGAGATGGGGGACAGGTTGGGGGGCCAGAGCACCGTGCATGGGCAGGCCCTGGTGCAGGAGAGTGCTAAGGGTGCACAGGCAAAGAGGGCAGGCAGTCTGTGGACCAGGTACTGAGGTAGGATTTGGGAAAGCCGTGGAATGGTTTTCAGGCAGGAACCACCCCCCCACCCCGCCCCACGCCCAGGGAAAGCATTGAAGGGACATCTGCAGAGGCAGGGGACCTGGATTAAGCAGAAGGGCCAGGTGGAAGAGAAGTAGGTGCCCTGAAGATATCACATGGGCTGAGTCGGTTAAGCGTCTGCCTTCAGCTCGGGTCATGGTCTCAGGGTCCTGGGATGGAGCCCCACTCAGCAGGGAGTCTGCTTCTCCCTCTCTCCTCCCCCTGCTCATCTCTCCCAAATAAAGTTAAAAAAAAAAAAAAAAGACATCACATGGGGTAAAGTGTCAAGACTCAGAGATAGAAGGGGTGTTGGAGGCCAGGCTCTCCGGCTCTGGCCTGAGGCCCGGCGCAGGGAGGAGCCCTTTACCAGCAAGGGGCTGGAGACAAGGCTTAAAGCGCGTGGGGATCTTACCGTGGTGGAGGGCGACTGTCGGAGGCTGGTGGGTGCGCAGGTCCGGAAGGCAGGAGAGAAGCCTGGGTTGGGCCAGAAAAACGGAGGCTGAGCTATGAACAAGCTAAGCCAGGACAAGGGCCTAGCAAGAAGAGACAAGGCTGAGGTCACACCAGGGAGTGGAGGCTCCGAGCCCACGGCCACCTCTCCCTTCATCCTGTGCCCAGCCGCGTTAGCCTCCTTGTGTCCACAGCAAGCTCGGTCCTCCCCCAGGGCCTTTGCACTTGCTGTTCCTGCCCCAGGATTATCTAATTCCCAGACTTCTCCTAACTTGATCCATTTAGCACCATCTCAGCGCCAGGGATTATCTCCCCAGAGAGGCCCCCCCTGACCCCAACCTGAAGACAGCCCTCCCCGCTACTGCCCCTCAGCCACACAGCAGTTCTCACAAAGTGAGCTTCGACATTTACTGGTTTGTGTGCTTTTTGGCTGTCCCCCACGTCTTTTTTTTTTTTTTTTTTAAAGATTTTACTTAGTTATTCATGAGAGACACACACAGAGAGGGGCAGAGAAGACACAGGCAGAGGGAGAAGCAGGCCCCATGCAGGGAGCCCGACGTGGGACTCGATCCCAGGTCTCCAGGATCACGCCCTGGGCTGAAGGCGGCGCTAAACCGCTGAGCCACCCGGGCTGCCCTCCCCCACGTCTTATTCAGCACGTTTCCCTGCTCACAGTATTCTATCCATTCTGTTCATTCGTTCGTTCATTCATTCATTCATTCATTCATCCGCATATGTGCTGAATGCTTTCACTGTGCCAGACTCCGTTCTAGGCTCCAGAGATACAGAAAGGAGCACGAGAGAGAAGCTCCTTCCTCTGGACACCACAGGATACCTCTTGGTGGTGCACGGCATTCCACACCCTTGTCTCCCCCACCCACATTTGTGGTTTCCACAGGGTTCTGCATTTTTTTTGGGCGGGGAGGGAGCTTGCCCTTCACAGGAGTGGGAGCCTGTGGAGTGAGGAAAGTGTGGAGGGTCCTCACTGGGCGCTCAAGTGCCAGGCTGCCTGTCACCCACTGAGTTGTACCCAAACTGGTGCCACGGTCAGGGTCAGATCAAGGCTTTGGCTGGAGCGAACTTAGGGCCCTGTGGGCCCACCTCATGTGACTCGCGCGGCTGGGCTGTTGGCCTCTTGAGACAAGACTGGCCAGCGGCTCGCTGCTCTGCGTCCCAGGGCAGCTCAGTACTGCTCACGCTCCCAAGGCCCGGAGCCCAGGGCAGGCGGTCTCGAACCCAGGGAGCAAGAAGACCACACAGCAGGCAACACACGGAGCTGGCATCAGGCTCCCAGGCTCCCTCAGGCTGCAGCCCTGCTCAGAAGGAACTACTACCCTCTAAACTTCTAGAAAGGAGGTGTCATCCAGACAGACATGACAGCCATGTCATTTGGGAGCAAGTAACTGAACTTTGCTGGGCCTCAATCTCCTCCTGTGCGCAATGGGAACAAGAGTGCGAGGCATGGGGCGCCTGGGTGGCTGAGGCGGCCAAGAGTCGGCCTTCAGCTCAGGTCATGACCCCAGGGTCCTGGGGTCGAGTTCCGCATCGGGCTCCCTGCTCAGCGCAGAGCCTGCTTCTCCCTCTCCCTCTGCTGCTCCCCCTGCCTGTGCTCTCTCTCTCTCTCTCTGTGTCAAATAAATAAATAAAATATTAAAAAAAGAAAAGAAAAGGATGTGGGTCATGAGTTAGGCCCAGGGCTGCCTTAGTGCCCCCGTCTGCCCCCCGCTCCCTGCATCCTCCGTCCCAGCCGCCTAGCCTCGCCGCTCAGCCTCGCCCCACCAAAGGCTGCCTTCGGAAGAGCCCGCTTTCCTCTAGCCCCGAGCCCAGCACCCGCTTACCACCGCCTGGGGCCTGGGACCTGTTCTCCGGCCCGGCCCGGGACACATCCTCGGCCGCCCTGAGTCTCTGGAAGGGCAAGGGCAGGGCGGCCCCTACGGCCCACATTGGGAGATTTGCGGGGGACGGGCTCCCCCTGGTGGGCGTAGAGGAACTGCAGGGGCTCTGCGGGGCTTGGTCAGTCCAGGAAAGAGCCCCGCGGGGGGCCCAGCCCCAGGGGACGCAGCCTCAGCCACCCCTACCCCGACAAAAAGTCCTTCCCCCGCCCACTGTTTCTGGAGCCCCAGTCAGACATGAGGGTCAGGGGCCATCGTCCAAGCCTTCCCTCTGGGCGGCTGATCTGGTCCTTCTTTTCCTCAAGGCCTGGGGTCCTCTCCAGAGCGGGGAGCTGAGGCCAGGGTCGTTCCTCCTGAGGCTCAGGTCTATCTTGGGTTTGGCCACCTGGGCTCCCTCTTGCTTAACCCATTCAAATGCTTGGTGTGCACGGCACCTTCCTAGGGCAGGCCCAGCTCTTGGTCCTCTCTGTGGGCTACTCACAGTGACTGCTGACCCAAGTCACTGGTCCAGGGGCCTCAGGGGCATGGAATGGGGGGGCAGGAGTTCGGAGGCCCCCCCTCCCCCCGCTGCTCTTCCTGGCACTCTCCGAGCTGCCCATCAGGCTACCCTGGGCCCGAGTGCCAGCGTCTGGTGCCACCCCTCCCCGGCAGCTCTTGCTGGCCTAGGGGTCCCAAGACCTAGATCCCCAATGCCCAGCCTTCTTCAGCCCTGCCTCCTGTGTGGCCTCCTCTGTCCTGGATACAGGCCAACCCTGCCTGAGTCAGGCTCTGGCTACTTCCTGGTCCCTGCTTCCTGGGGACAGAAACCCTGGTCCCAGCTTTACTTGGGGTGGCCCAATTTTGTAGGGGGCTGCTTGTCAACCCCTAGCTCCAAGCCCTTGAAGGCAGGGTAAGCCAGCCAGGGAAGGGGCCAGGGCTCTCCTCAGGCCTTGCTCTCTAGAGACCTCAGACTCCACTCACGGGGTCCACTCTGAGTTCAGAGAGGTGATGAAAGCTCAAATTAGGAAACACAGCTGAGACGTCCTAAGGCTGCCTGCGCCGCTGACCGCATATACTAGGGGAATGATACACACATTATTTACGGAGAAGGCCTAGCAGCCTGCGACTGGCGTGGATTCTGTGAGCTCCTAGGCATAGCCAAGGGACCCGGCTTGGAGGGTATCTGTCGTCATGAGCTCTCCGTCAGTGCTGCTGCCCGTAGCAACAAGAGGTGCCAGGTGGTCACTTGAGACAACCTCATTTCACATGCATCCGAGCTGGGGCCAGCTGTGAGGCTCTTGGCAGGGAGCAGATCTCTCGCAGGAAGGAGCTGCAGGTGAGGCTTCCATAAGGTTCCAGGGTACATTTGCTGTTTTGTCACCAGCAGCCGTCCCATCACCCTTCTCTTGGTAATAATCTCCTGAAATGGTGTCCAGTTTGACTCCTAAAGAACGTTCCCTCCCCTATTCTCAATCCAATCCAGGGGCTGAATATGCCATTTGGTCTCCACCAGTCAGTTCCCAGGAACCCCTGGTTATACTGATTGGCTTGGGGTTGGCACATGACCCTAGTTGATCCAATCAGAATGAGTCCTGGGATTCTTTTTTTTCCTTTTTAAAGGAAGTTCTATGGGCACCTGGGTGACTCAGTGGTTGAGCCTCTGCCTTTGCTCAGGTCATGATCCCCAGGACTTGGGATTAAGTCCCACATTGGGTTCCCTGCATAGAGCCTGCTTCTCCCTCTGCCTGTCTCTGTCTCTCATGAATAAATGAGTAAAATCTAGCCCAACATGGTTTTACAACTCAGGACTCTGAGATCAAGAGTCACAGGCTCCACCACTGAACCAGCCAGGTGCAACCTCCTAGCATTTTTTGATTGAGTTGCTGGGAAGGGGAGAAGTTTGGGCCTGGGTAGTGAACCTTGAACTTAGGGTGATGTAAAAGGTGGAGACTGCAGCTCACACAGATTGGAGAGCTGAGCTGAGAGGCAGAGGGACCCTAAGTTCTATGCCATTGCTTAAGTCTCTGGGTTGAGTTTTGCCTAACACTGCTCCAATCTTTGGACTTTTCTATTAGCAAGTCCGTGCCTTTTCTCCTGATTTAGGCTGGTTCAAGTTGGGTTTTCTGTTGTCTGTAACTGAGTCATACTAGTAGACCAGAGAATAGTGGGCTCCAGCCTCTAATCTCTAAAGCTAACCAGACCTCCATGAACAACAAAGATAGCTTGAGGAGGAAGGAGTGCAGAGGTGTGGGCATTGTATTTTTGGTGTAGTTTCCAGGTTGAGGGGGAAGAGAGGGAGGTGAATCAGCCTCAGATGCTGTGATGCTCATGGTTCATTTCTCAATAGGATCGCACAGTACTGCTGGACTCATTTGCAGTCAGGTATGTGGGGCGTGGCGTGGCCCAGTCATCTGAACTGCCCACCTTGTATCCACTGCCTGGAGTCCCCCTTTCCCTCTCTCCAGCCTGCAGTGCTCTCTAGTCCTCTGACCTCCCAGGAACTCACTGAACTTACAGTGTTCCCACCTATGCTTCATAACCAAACACAGTCTCATTGGACTCGGGGCGGGGGAAACCCCCATCTTCACGCAGCCTGGCACCTCCCAAGGTATTCCTGAAAGGTTAGATCCATCTCATTTGGCAAAGTGCTGGGGTAAGCAATGGGAAGGGCTTTCCTTCTGCAGAACAGAACAGAAGGAAAGCAGACACCCTGAGTCTTTTTTTTTTCTTTTTTTAAGATTTTATTTATTTATTCATGGGAGACACACACAGAGAGAGGCAGAGACACAGGCAGAGGGAGAAGCAGGCTCCATGCGGGGAGCCCGACGTGGGACTCGATCCCGGGCCTCCAGGATCACGCTCTGGGCTCAAGGCAGACGCTAAACCGCTGAGCCACCCGGGCTGCCCTCCCTAGGTCTTTACATATGAAGGAATCTCTAAGAGGAAAGTTTAGCGTGCAGCTCTTTCTAAATTTGACCTGGAATTTTAAAATTTAAATTCGATTAAGTAACCTATAGTGTATTATCAGTTTCAGAGATAGAGTTTAGCGATTCATCAGTCTTATATAACACCCAGTGCTCATTACATCATGTCCCCTCCTTTAAGGACTATCATATAGTTATTCCCCTGCCCCCCTCCCCCCGCAGCACCCCTCAGCCTTATAGTTTCTTTCTTTTTTTTTTTTAAAGATTTTATTTATTTATTCATGAGAGAGAGAGAGAGAGAGAGAGAAGCAGAGACACAGGCAGAGGGAGAAGCAGGCTCCATGCAGGAGCCTGACATGGGGCTCAATCCCGGGACCCCAGGATCACACCCTGGGCCGAAGGCAGGAGTTTATACCGCTGAGCCACCCAGGCTGCCCAGCCTTATAGTTTCTTATAGTTAAGAGTCAGTTATGATTTGTCTCCCTCTCTGGTTTCATCTTATTTTGTTTTTCCCTCCTTTCCCCTATGATCCTGTTTTGTTTCTTAAATTCCACATATAAGTTAAATCATATGATAATTGTCTTTTTCTGACTTCTCTTAGCATAATACCCTCTAGTTCCATCCACATCATTGCAAATGGAAAGATTTAATTTTTGATGCCTGAGTAATATTTCATTGAATTTATTTATTTCTTTACAGAAAGCATATTAACATACTGAAGGACATTAGTTCAGAAACAGCTGATCTGTACAACAAGGACCCCCCACCCCCACCCCCCAGGGCTCAGGGAATGTTTGCTGAAGTCAATAGATGATAGGAAAGGATTCCCTTGGGAACCAGTTCCATAATCTGGCCCATAGAATCCTGTATGGGCCTCATGTAGGCTTCCTCAGCCTCAGGTGGGGCCCTATGACCCTTGTCAACACAGCCTAAGAGGTGGTTCATGTCAGGAGGTTTGGGCGTAGCAAAGGGTAGAAATGGGTAGAAACCTTTCTGGAAAGCATTTGACCCTATATGTCAAGTTCTTTTGTCTTAGAAATTCATCTGAAACTCCTGCTGTATCCTAGGAAAACTTCTACCCCTTCCCAGAGGTGTTTTCTGGGTCTTTCTCATCAATCTGCCCACAATGTCCCAAGTGTGACTCCTGTGGTTTCCACTAGAGCCTGAGGTTGTGACCTGCTGGATAATGATGCTGGGCAGACATTGAGTCTTGGGAAGATACTGAGGCTGGATGGGTTCCAGCCCCATGGGGGGAGGTGACAGTGGATTCTACAATTCTGACCCTTTCGTCAACGCTGTCCTTAGCCAGCTTTGAGGGCCAGGTGATCATTCTATTAGTCAACCTCTCAGTAAGCACCCCTCACCAGGAGATGTTCATTTCTTTCCTTGGAGATAGTGTGGTCTGAATCCATTTTAAAGACCCTAGCCTCAAATGAGTCCCATTATTAGGTAGGCAGGATGTCTATTATTTTCCTGCTCTGCTCAGAGGCCTGCCAAAATCACAAAATCTCTTGTTGGGATTTTTTAGATGCAATGACACTTTTTAGATGTGGCACTCGCAGTGGCCATTTGCCACTAAGGCCACTTGCCACTGAGGCTAAGGAGGGGACTGTGGGCAGAGGCAAGATTTTTTTCAGCAAACGATTGTGTACCTCCTTCAAAACACCATCAAATCCACACCTGAGGTCTCAGAATTCTGTGCCAGAAATGTTTGAGGATTATTAAGATCGTAAAACCTCTTGAATATCAAAAATATCTTCTTTTAAGTAAATGTGAACCCTCCAAGAAAAGCCTTAGCCTAATTGTACCAGACGTATTGCAGATTGTTGCTGAATACAAGCCAATTAAAAGACAGTAACAACTAGACAATCTGCCAGATGACAGGATTTGGATTCCAATCCTGACCAAGGGCTGGGCTCTGAGTAAACAGTGTGTATGGCCAACAACATAGCAGGAAAGGAAAGAAATGACCATTATCATATAAAAAAGTGAAATGAAATTTTGAGTTCTATAAAGAGGTAGTATAGCTTGTACACACCTTAATTACACAGGGGTGCCCTGTGCACCACATTAAAATATCATAATGTATGGATCTAAGGCACATACTTTAGCCCCAAATTAATTAATAATTATATATAAAATATTTAAGTGATAATAATCTTGCTTATCTTCTTATAATTGAGAGCTATTTGGGGGTGATTTGAATAAATCAAGTCATTTATTTTTTATTTTTTTTAAAGATTTTATTTATTTATTCATGAAAGACTGAGAGACAGAGAGAGCCAGAGACACAGGCAGAGGGAGAGGGAGAAGCAGGCTCCATGCACCGGGAGCCCAACGTGGGATTCGATCCCGGGTCTCCAGGATCGCGTCCTGGGCCAAAGGCAGGCGCTAAACCGCTGCGCCACCCAGGGATCCCCAAATCAAGTCATTTAAAAAAGCCACTCTAAGAAATTTGAATAAATGCCTTCTTTGCCTTTGAAAACATTTTCTTTAATACATACAAGAATTCAAAAGCATTCCATGGAACCAAGAGCTGTCTCAGGGCTCAGAGAGGGGGCAGTCAATACCCACTTGTTGCTGTAGAGATGGTAGTATGTGCATGTGTTTCTAACCCTCTGAAAGGTGTACTTTAAGGAAACTCTACGCCCAACATGGTGCTCAAACTCATGACCCCAAGATTGAGAGCTGCATATTCTACTGACTGAGCCAGCCAGGTGCTCCTGAAAGGCATAGTTTTAAACTGAGGGCTAATGCACTTCAGGGCCTCAGGGTTGTGAGTTTGAGCCCCGTGCTGGGGGTAGAGATTCCTTAAAAATAAAATTTTAAAAAAGCCCAAAAAACGAAGTGCCTACCTACTAGAGGTTCCTGAACGTTCTCTGTTCACAGCACACTTGGGGTCTCGGTAATTTTTTCACAGTGCAACTAAACCAAAATAAAAACCAATTAAAAAATTATGTAGTTAGGTCCAAACAAATCGTTAAGTATTTATATCCTTACCTAGTGGCTGTCTTATTTTGGAAAAAGAGAAGCCACATAAATTGAGAGGAAAAATATTTTCATTTTATTTATAATCACAATGACTTTCTGTCATTGTGTGCCTGCTGAGCACTGCACAGCTTCTCAAACCTTAGAATCAGGTTGGACACAACCACCCTCATTTCTTGTTCACATTGACTTTTTTTTTTTTTTTTTTTAAGATTTATTTACTTATTTTAGAGAGAGTGTGAGCGAGCAAGTACAGCTGGGAGAGGCAGAGGGAGAGGGAGAGAATCCCAAGCAGACTCCATGCTCAGTTGGAACCAGATGCGGAACTTGATCCCATGACTGAGATCACGACCTGAGCTGAAAACAAGCATCGTATGGTTAACTGACTGCATCATCTGGGCACCCCCGTTCACATTAATTTTTCAGGGGTACTTATCACCGAAACATCCAAGAATTCAGTTTCTCATAGATATCTCATAAAAAAGAATGTAGTGCAGTACAATGTAATGTTGAAACTGAACTTTCTTGGCTAATAGTGAGCAGTGTACAAAAGACTTCCTGAATTGCTGCATTTCCCCTGAAAATTAAAATATCCTTTGTCACCCTTGTGGATTTGCTGCAGTGCCTGGGGGTGCCTCGGTGCACAGTTTGGGAACCAAATGTCTTCATCAAATCTCTGTTTCTCACCTCATTCCACTTCACCCCTCGGTTTATTCAAAACTATGGTCAAAGCTGCTAGTTTCAAAGCAAGTAAAAGCACCAAAAAAACTTGTTAAGCCAGGTTAGGTCTTCACTTTGAGGACTATTTTAACAGTGTATTTTGAGAGCTGCAAAACAATGACCAAATCACTAGCAAGTTCTAAAAGTGAACTGTTTGATACAGAGGGATTGGCGACCAGATGTACATTTTGCATTTCCGAGCTCTTTTTGGCCCAGATGCGAAGGATACATCGGAAGGGAAGGCAATGCTGTTGGTCAAACAGGCCCCAGGTGGTTATAGGAACTGCAGCATGAGCTCCTATAAAGCTCGTCACCGGGCCATGGTCTGGATTGCAGGGCAGCCCACTCTCCCCGCTAACCTCCAGGAAGTGGTCGTCAGCCTTGACATTCTCTTCCTGCCCCTGAACCTGGTGTCTGTACCTGCCCGTCTCACCCTGGCCCGGGAGGAAGTGTGGTGAAGGCAAGTGGGGACGTCTGCATCCGACCTCTGTGGTCTACTTCTTTCTTATTTCTTTTTTTTTTTAATTTTTTTATTTATTTATGATAGTCACAGAGACAGAGAGAGGCAGAGACACAGGCAGAGGGAGAAGCAGGCCCCATGCACCGGGAGCCCGACATGGGATTCGATCCTGGGTCTCCAGGATCACGCCCTGGGCCAAAGGCAGGCGCCAAACCGCTGCGCCACCCAGGGATCCCTTCTTATTTCTTCTCTTCCATCCTACGCCAGGCTGAAAAGGCAGGTTGACTCCTGGCACAAGGAGTTCTTTGTTGTGAGTAGACCATCGTGTGTGCCACACCTGGTTCTTGGTTTGTTGATAGGTCAGAGGACTTTTTTCAAGCCTGGCTTTCCATGGGTGTTGGCTTGCTGGGGGCTTGTCCATCCTGTTTTGGTGGTCAAAAGCTGGATGCTGACTTCCTTCCATTCCTTCTCGCACCGGGCGGATGCTGCCATTGCACAATCCTATTTCTTCAGAGCATTGATTGCCATCTGAAATTATTTGCTTCCTGTCTCTTCTCATTAGAATATAATGATAGGGACTTCCTTGGTCTTGTCCAGCAAGTAATGCATTTAAAACAGTGTCTGGTACATAAAAACTGCTCAATAAATACGCGTGGAGTGAATGCATGATGTGCATAAAGCTTAAAGAATTTGCACATAGGGACAAGTTACCCAAGAAATAAATTTTTAAATATAAGGTTTGTGGGGCACTGGGGTGGCTCAGTGGTTGGGAGTTTGCCTTCTGCTCAGGGCATGATCCCGGAGTCCTGGGATTGAGTCCTGCATCGGGCTCCCTGGGAGGAGCCTGCTTTCCTCTCTGCCTGTGTCTCTGCCTCTCTGTGTGTCTCTCATGAATACAGAAATAAAAGGGATCCCTGGGTGGCGCAGAGGTTTAGCGCCTGCCTTTGGCCCGGGGCACGATCCTGGAGACCCGGGATCGAGTCCCACGTCGGGCTCCCGGTGCATGAAGCCTGCTTCTCCCTCTGCCTCTCTCTATGTGACTATCATAAATAAATAAAAATTAAAAAAAAATAAATAAAATCTTAAAAAAATTTTGCACATAGAATGTTCTCAATATACAATAGCTAAAAAAAAAAAAAAAAAAAAAAAAAGAAAAGAAAAAAAGAAAATCCGCTAACAAACACTTAGGGACAAGGTGGTTAGAAGCGAATGAAGAGCCTACAAGGAGCAGAACTCCCAGGATCAGGAAAGGGGCTCCCTAAGTGCAGATTTTCCAGAAGTCAGAAGGATCAAATGCAGCTAACAAAGCAGAAAGGACCAGAAGGGGGCGGTGGATCAGTGGAGTTCATGGATGCTTTGGAGGAAAAAAGGCCACTGGCCAGAGCCAGACAGACATCAGTGGTTGAGGAGTAAATGAGAGGCAGGGAGTGGAAAGAGTGAGTGGAGAAAATCCCCAGGAGTTTGGTTATTTAAAAAAAAAACAAACATTTTACTTATTCATGAGAGACACAGAGAGAGAGGCAGAGAGACACAGGCAGAGGGAGAAGCAGGCTCCCCTCAGGGAGCCCGATGTGGGACTCGATCCCGGAATCAGGACCTGAGCCAAAGGCAGATATCAAACACTGAGCTACCCAGGTGTCCCCCAAGGAGTTTGGTTCTGCAGAGGAGGATGGAACAGGAGCCATAGATGCTGCAGGATTGAGGGAAAGCCTTTTTCTTTTTTACTTTTTAAGAGATTTATTTATTTGAGAGTGTGAGCCAGGGAAGGGGTGGAGGGAGAGGGACGGAGAGCAGCAGACTCCCTGTGTGTGGAGTTCGACAGCCCTGAGATCATGACCTGAGCTGAAGTCCAATGTTTAACCGACTGAGTCACCCAAGTGCCCCACAAACCTTATATTTAAAAATTTATTTCTTGGGCAGCCCTGGTGGCTCACCGGTTTAGCGCCGCCTTTGGTCCAGGGTCTGATCCTGGAGACCCGGGATTGAGTACCGTGTTGGGCTCCCTGCATGGAGCCTGCTTCTCCCTCTGCCTGTGTCTCTCATGAATAAAATCTTAAAAATATATTGGGATCCCTGGGTGGCGCAGCGGTTTGGCGCCTGCCTTTGGCCCAGGGCGCGATCCTGGAGACCCGGGATCGAATCCCACGTCGGGCTCCCGGTGCACGGAGCCTGCTTCTCCCTCTGCCTGTGTCTCTGAGCCTCTCTCTCTCTCTCTGTGACTATCATGAATAAATAAATAAAATCTTAAAAAAAAAAAAATATATATTTCTTAGAGTAACTTGAACATGTTTTGCAGGCTAAAAGTCAAAGGATTCAGAGAAGAGAGGGCTTTCCTGGTTTTTCTGAAGTGTAATTTTTTTTTCCATTTTCATTTATTTCTTCCTTCTTGTAAATTCACTGTGTGCTTCCCTTATGCCAGGGCATTTATAATTCCCTCTATTAGAGACAAATCTCAGGCAGGCGGTTTCTTCACACGTATACATATAAGAAGAATTTTTTTTTAAAGATTTCATTTATCTATTCATGAGAGACACAGAGAGAGAGAGGCAGGGACATAGGCAGAGGGAGAAGCAGGTTCCCCGGGGGGAGCTCAATGTGGGACTCGATGCCAGGACTCCGGGATCATGACCTGAGCCAAAGGCAGACGTTCAAACACTGAGCCACCCAGGTGTCCCCTAGGAAGAATGTTTAAGTGTGGCCTGAATGTGGCTAGATAGATTGATCCCCTTTGGCAGACGTGTCTTCCCCCAACCTCCTCCTGCCTAACTAGGGTCAGATTCAATGCTCAACACATACCCATCAAAAAGTCCAAAATACTGGTACATGACGACTTCAGTTTATCATACAGCCACCTGTGTACATGTATACGTCTCTAACATTTACTTACAGCCTCTATCAGTATTTCTCAAAGTATGGTCCACAGAATGCCTGTGTCAGGATCACCTGCTAGAGTTCTGGGCCCCCCACCTACTGAATCCGAATCTCTGGGGGTGGGGCAGGTACCTGTAAATGTTTGTGAACCAGTGGCTGTACACCGTGGCAGCCCTGGGCTGTCTGCCTATCTTTTGGAACATTCTGTGGCCTTTGATGTAGCTACAAATCCCCCAGCTCTTCAGGCATTTAGACCTGCACCCACTCTACCAGAGAGGATGCTGCCCTACAAGGGCCTTCGTCCTCACAGTTCTTGTGTCCTCTCCTTTTGCTGTGTTCACCCCAGTTGGTACCTCTCCCCTCCTCCTCCTCCCACCATAGCTTTAGCCAAATGATCAACACTGCCTGAGCAGATGCATTGTTGCCTGAAGAGATGGTAAGTGTCTAAGAATGACTGGGCTATAATTTTTTTTTTTCTCAGACCAGCTGGCAAAGAAGTGTGTCCCTGACAGTTGTAGTTGGGTGAGTGAGTGGGGGAGGGCAGCAAAGGAGGCACTAAGCCGGTGGAAAGGCTGCGCTGGGGGCAGCCTTTCTCCGTTGGGAGGTGTCCAGTTCCTGGAGAGCCTTCCCTGCTGGAATTGTGGGGAGCAGACATAGTTTAGGAAAAGGAGACGGGTTCACTCTGAGAGAAGAGATGGCATTTCCAGAAAGCAAAAGGAAATCTGGATTCATTTTAACTGTTTTGTCATCCAATCTTGGTATTTAAAACTTAGCTTCTGAAGATGACAGCCCTCAGGTGAGGAATGGAATTATCAAGGAAAGATGGCGATAATCCACTAAAAATGTACTTCTCCCCACCCACAGATTCAAGCAGACATTTGTTAACAGACAAGACTCTTGTGCCAAAGAGGGCGCATCTCTGGGTATATTTTCCCCTCTGGCCTCAGACCTTACTACAGTGTGAATTGGAAAACCTTTAATTGCTGGTATTTTATAAAGACAGTGAAGGCTGCTGGTCTTCCCCCAAAAGTGGGTAAGTTCCCCCAAAAGAACCCTTCTCTCTTAGGTCAGACTTGCAGGCATCCAGTTACCATCCTCTCTCCCACACTGGCTTCCTCTTCCTGGGTTTTAAGGCCTCCCAAGACCCTACCCCATCCCAGATGCGTTCCCATCCTTCTCCACATGACTTTGGGGAGATCTTTTCTCCATTCTGACTTCTATTCTCTCATGTAGAATAGAAGAGTTTCTACTCTGCTAGTTTAGAACTTCTACCCTTTCTGGAAACCTCTTGGACAAAGGTACATCATAAAGGTATGAAAAAAGCTAAAAGCAACAAACAAAAAAACAAAGGGTGCATCTACGTTGTGGACGAAAACCACTACATATTACATATCAGCATCATGGGTCTTGTTTGGGTACGTTGTACATTCTTGAAAAGCAGCAACTGAAGCATCAGGAACCACAAGATCTATCAGTTGATCTCTTGAGTAAAATATAGTTGTGATCCTACGGTCTGATAAATGTCTTTCTTCACATCACAGGACCAGGTTCATATTCCAGAAAAAGTAGAGATGAAAGCAGTGCCATGCTAAAGACTGTAGGAATATTTTAATTCATATGTTTTAATTCATTATGTAATAATAATATCAGTCTATTTTACAAGGTAAATGTATGAGAATGTATGAAATAGAAATTGCAGGAAAAAAACTAAACAGAAGTCAGGAATATGATTTTTTCCAAAACCAGGGGCCAAAGGAAGATGTGTTGCCTGTAGGGCCCAAGGAGGAGGCATGAAGGGGGCAGGAACAGCATTGGCTCTCGTGGTAAGCGTTTGTCCCTGTGTCACCCTGGGAAGGAGTCAAAGCTCACCCTCTGGCCTGGTCTGGGGTTGGGAGTTTAGTCTGGTCAGTGGAAGATGGCGGCTTGGAAGGAAACAGCCATCTGGTTATCTATACAGAACTGGTCCCCTGGTGGCCGCAAGTGGGTTTTGTATAGGGAATTAGGGGTCAAAGTGTCAATAATCAAATGTGTGGAGGAAAAAAGTAAACAGTTTCCTCCTTTCCCCCCCAAAACCCAAATTCTTGAAATGCACACACATTCTTCTCTCAAACGTAGAAAAGTCTCACTCTGGATGTGCTTACGAGAAGATCGTCGTCAAAAAATTTTGTCTCTATGATAACATTCCCACTATAAGTAAGAAGAGAGGGCAAAAGAGTGAGTGTGTTAGGCAACAGATTTCATTTGCACAAAGTGGTTTCAATTTGGCTTTGCTGGGCCCAGGGACATGCACCCACTTAGAACCCTGGCTTGGGGACGGACACTAAATCTATGTCTAAATGGGGTTAGAAGTCTAATGTGACATTTAACTTTGTGATTGTTTTCTCCTCAAGTTCAGAAAACAGAAGAGTATGTCTTAATCCTTGATATATGTAAAACCCTCAGCAGAATGCTCTGCACACAGGGGTGCTTATAGATAGGACTTAAACATTTTTTTTTTCATATGACTGACTTTTGATATACACGGAAACCTGCAGTCCTCAGGAGTGGTATCTTTCCCTACAATACCTATTCTGGTGGCCAGCTGTGGGTTGGTCTTTCCGCATTTATTCTCATCACTTTGGGTAATAGCACTCTGCTCTTCTTTTGGGGACCCACCCCATCTCCAGTCCATGTGTCAGTCAAGTAACCTCTCCTTCATCTGGCAAAAGGGTGGGCACAGGATATAATTTGGGCCAATCAGACCCTCTCCTCAGAGCAGGATCCTTCCTATGGCTGCTCCTGAAGGAAATCATCCATGCATGGACCCCTGCCATCTGTATCTCTGGAGCTGCCCGGGTCTCAGCACCATCCCTCCTGCCCCCCTCTCCCTGCTTTAGCTCTGTTGTATCTGCTGGAGTCATATCTATGACTTACAGCCAAAGAACCCCAAATGACTCACTTGTATTGCATAGAATGGAATTTCACTTTTCTTGGTGGGTATCTCAGTGTTTTCAAACCAAACAACTCTTGAACCAAGTTAAGGGCAACAGAGGTACTATTTTTGGGTTCCAAAAAGTAAAATATGATATATGACTTAAATAGCCTAAATATGTTATCATAGACTTACTGGTTTTAGTACCTGAAAGAAATTGGGCCTGGCCAAGGGAGAGTCAAATGATGGCTAATAAAATATAAAAAATGCCCTTCTATATACTCCCTTGTACTTTCCCAAGGTAATTAATAGCCAGCAGAGACATTTTTGCTGGTAATTAATTATAAAATAGGTACATAAGAAACTCAAGATTTAATTGGCTAACAGAATATAAAAATACTTACTGTTGTAATTAAAAATATATTAAAGACTTATAAAGTAAATAGATTCTTTTTATGTTCAGCATGGCTTTCACCAAGGATCTGTTTAAAGGGACAACCCAACATTACACAATTACCTGTGTGAATAGCTCATTATTACACACTAGTACTAAAACCTTTGAAAGTCTAATACCCTTTCCCTAGAGAAAATGGAAGGTGGGCCATTACTGATAGTGTTTTTGTATAAAGGACAAACTATTTTTTGAGCAGGAAGCATAAATATTAAAACGGTAAGGTAGTTTCTGAAAAACTATAACCAAACATTATCCTCTAAAACAAAATTAGAACTTTGCCAGATGCCATTAAAGGCCATTCAAGAAAAGTACAGAGTATTAGAAGTTTGGTAATTAGGAAAGTCTGCAAATAAGCCTAGATTTCAGAGAGAGTACATGCCCATTTCCTTCCACATCATCTTGGTTTATCCTCACTATACCTCTGTGAGATAGAATTATTAATTCTATGTTTAGAGAGGAGAAAAATAAGGCCAGAGAGGTAAACATTGTTCAAGATTGCACATCTAGTCAGGGTTAATCAGGAATTTAGTCTAAAGGTCTAAACTAAAGTTTATTTTTTCCACTTGATCACACTATCCTTTTCACATGACAGAAGTCAGTAACCTGTAAGCTCGAATACCCTTGGATACTCTTTACTCTTATTTTCAGCCTGGATTGCCTGCTGAACAGCCCTGCCAGGGACTCCTGCTTCTAGACATACTCCACAATCCCTGTGGTCTGCTCACTCACGTTAGCACACTGGCGGGCATCATCTGGGACTCAGGCGCTGCCTCTATCAGGGATTGCCAGGTGTTTGTGGAGTTAGGGATCACAAAGCCAAACTCGAAGAACCATTCTGAAGGAAGAAGGTAAAGCTGGTGAGACAGTCTCAGGGCTCCTTGTCCACCCCCCACAAATGAAGCCATCATAAACCTCCCGGGTCAGAGGCATAAGAAAGATCATGAAAGGCCCCTCAGGCTGTCCTCTGGACCACACCAGAGACTCGTTCCCTATGCTCTAGGGTCTAAAGAACTAGGCCACTGGGTGGATATAGTATAAGCAACGCTTTCTTAGAAGCAGGCTATATGTATGTGATAAACAGAAGAACAGAATAGGCCTCTTACTTGGAGTTTCAGCTCTAAGACACATATGTGCACTCTTACAGTTCACAGTGGAAACTCACTGCAGTGGACTTGCCAGTCAGAGCCATAGGAGGCTGTATGGAGAGCACTGTGCAGGCCCTCAGCAGCAGCTTCCTCGTGACCATGTTCTAATTCGCCAGGTATAAAGCAGGCACCAACCCCAGGCCCACCAGTGTCAGAAACCCTTTTGTTGGGCTCAAAGCCCCTTGTCATTGCCAGTTTTGTTTTATTTTTGGTGGGGCCCCCAGTCTTGCAGGGTGTAGGAATCACAGCACAAACCGAGTTGCAAAATGAGTGTTACCAAAGCAGTGCTTTAGTTTACTGGGTCTTGCCTTTTTCCCCTGTCACCCTAAGTGTGGCTTCCAGGCACTAGGCCACAGAATACCTTCTAGGCATTGCCCTTTGAAGTAAACTTTTTGTTCCAGGCGGAATTTTTCCATTTGCTCTGCTGAAGAGAAGTTCAATTCTCGAGACACTGCCTTGCACTTGAGGATTTTCTTGGGAACACGGGCTGGTAAAGAAAAAGAAATATTGAAGCCATTCTAAATGAAAGTCACAGAGATAGCTACAGAGATAGTGAGAGAGAGAGACACCAGCAGGGAGTAGAGGAAGAAGAAGGCAACCCCATGCCAGGCTTGATCCCAGGAGCCTGGAACACAATCAGCTGAGGCACTCAGGTGCCCCAGAATTATACTTTTTAATTAAAGGCAGAGGTCCCCAGTTGGTCAAGTGCATCTGCCTGAAAGATCTTTAAGAAACACCAGATGTAGTGCATTCATGGGCTTTCCCTAGCTGCTCTCATCAAGGGAAGGGCTGAATGGGCACCTTCTTTACTATGTTCTGTTGGTTTTAACCTCTTAGATTTTCTTTTATTTCAGAGAGATAAAAATGCAAATTTTCTTTAGGAAAAAAAGTTGAGAGCTTAGTTTATATTTCTGGGTATATTATAATGCTAAAATTTCAGCACAAAGTAGGTTTTGGGAAGTGAGAGAAGAAAAGGCAGGAAAAGAACTAGGAATTTCAACAACACATGCTGTGCCCACAGGGGTTTGCCCCCCCATTGGGGTGCACATTAATTTAGCTCCCTGATGCTTAGACCATGCTAACGAATTAGAGCCCTGTGCAAACAAAGGGTAGGAGAATACCTTCATGCTCCACTCCAGGGACAGACAAGTCTTCTGTTCCTTGCCACAGTATCTTTCCTGTCTCAGCATCCCGGAGGTTCATCCAATTTCTGATCAAATATATTAAGGAAAAATAATGCATGGGAAGTGACTTTTACTTTGTATTTCAGGTGTATTCTAGCTCTCAGATTTGCTCCTACCAACTCGTGTTTACTTTTTAGCAAAGTCGGCCTATCTGCTAAGTGCCACGAAAGCAAATAAGAATGTGTAGGAGGGTCCAAAGGACATCTAAAGGAAGATCTTAAGCAGAGACCCAGTAGAGATATTTTTATGTACAACAGGAAAATCAACGACTCTATACATCTAGAAATTGCAAAAGAGAGAAAATGAATAGTGCAAAATTAAAAACTTTCCAACAGAATCAGTCTAGTGAAGATAAAAGACCTAAAGAAACAGGTAAGAGAAGTATCCCAAAAAATGACTCATGCAGACCACACCCACAGTGAGGATCATAGCCCCAAGTTTTACTCACAAGTCCAGAGTTCTGAAGTACCTGTTTAATGGCCTGCTCTTAAATATCAGAGACTAGCCAAGGATCACGAGAAACTGAGGAAAGCATTTACTATGAAAGACAGACCAAAACGAAGAGAAAAAAGGAACTCAGAGGAAAGAGACTACAGAGGAAGACACAAACTTTTAAAAAGAAGCATTAAAAACAAAACAGCCGGGGGCAGCCCCGGTGGCTCAGCGGTTTTAGTGCCGCCTTTGGCCCAGGGCATGATCCTGGAGGCCCTGGATGGAGTCCCATGTCGGGCTCCCTGCATGGGGCCTGCTTCTTCCTCTGCCTTTGCCTCTCTCTCTCTCTCTCTCTCTGCCTTTCATGATTAAATAAATAAAATCTTAAAAAAAATAAAAACAAAAATAAAACAGCCAGAGCTAACATAACTCTTACAGACACTAAAAATTATATACAATTGAATTTTGCATATTTTAGGTGATTTTCTCTGGCTCAAGGTCACAAATTTTGAGGCTAGTCCATTGATAATCTCTTTTTGTTATAAAATGCCTTCTAACTTAAGTAGTTCTATTTTCTAGTTTCTGTACTGTTCATCATACAATAAATAAGGGACTAATAACAATGAAAAAAAAAAGAGCAGAGAACAAAAAAGAATGCTAGAAAAATACACATTTTGGTAAGCAGAACCAAACAACTCAATGCAAGGGTTTGAGGACAAAGTTTTCCTGAAGTCTTTCAGAAAGAAAAATAAAAAGCCACAAAGAGAGAAAACAAGAGAATAAGGATACAAAAACTGGATATAAGTCTAAGAAGTCCAAAATCTAACAGGAGTTCAAGACAGAACAAGAAAGCAAGGAGAGGAAGTTATCAATTAATTAAATCAAGAAAATGTCCCAGATTGAAAGGTTCTAGCAAGTGCCCAAGTCACATCATGGGAACTTGCAGAACATCAAGGTTAAAGTGAAGCTTCCAGAGGGAAAACAAGTTGTCACATAAAGGGTCAGAATCAGAGTGGGGGAAAAAAAAATCAGAGTGAATCACACTTTTCAACAGGGACTCTGGAGGATAGAAAAATGATTTTCCCCTTAAAATTCTCAGGGAGGGCAGCCTGGGTGGCTCAGTGGTTTAGTGCTGCCTTCAGCCCAGGGCCTGATCCTGGAAACCCGGGATCGAGTCCCAGGTCAGACTACCTGCATGGAGCCTGCTTCTCCCTCTGCCTGTGTCTCTGCCTCTCTGTCATGAATTAATAAATAAAATCTTAAAACATAAAATAAAATTCTCAGGGAAATTCCTGAAACTAAAAAAAGATTTACTTTCTCAAGAAAACATGATAATGGGCAGCCTGGGTGGCTCAGCGGTTTAGTGCCGCCTTTAGCCTAGGGCGTGATCCTGGAGACTCAGGATCGAGTCCCACGCATGGAACCTGCTTCTCCCTCTACCTGTGTCTCTGCCTCTCTTACTCTCTGTGTGTCTCTCATGAATAAGTAAATAAAATCTTTTTTTTTTTAAAGATTTTATTTATTTATTCATAGACACAGAGAGAGAGAGAGGCAGAGACACAGGCAGAGGGAGAAGCAGGCTCCACACAGGGAGCCCGATGTGGGACTCGATCCTGGGTCTCCAGGATCACACCCCAGGCTGCAGGCAGTGCCAAACCGCTGCGCCACCGGGGCTGCCCCGTAAATAAAATCTTAAAAAAAAAAGAAACTAATAAAAATATGCTTCTTCAAAATGACAAGGAAGACAAAGGAAGAGATGATACTGGATCCAGGAAGTAAGGGATCTAAACAAGAGACAGGTGAAAGAGGTCCTCTGAATGACTGTGAAGGAGACTTCAGAATAATAGCTTTATAGCAAGCCTGGAAGGTGACAGGTCAAGGGCCCAGACAAAAGGAAATCAGAATGAAATTCATTGAATATTTAATGTATTTATATGGAAAGGTTTATACAGTTAGGAACATTTCAGGGTTAATTAGTGAGAAGCACAGAAAATCTAAGCAAATGAATAAAAAAACCAAGACAATAATTAACAGGAAAAAAAATCAAAGGAAGTATTGGAAGAAAAAGTAGTTATAGTATACTAATGGCATCATTGCAAACAGTATTGCCATAAGTCATAATAATAAAAACATGGACTATGGATCCAATATCATCATCCTGGGAGGATGGGGGAAGGAGAAGAGCATGTATGTGTGGTCAGGCAGAAAGTGCTGGGAAAGAACAAAACTCATCTTCCATAGTGGGAAGTCAATAAACAATGCCTAAAACAGAGACATTAAGACATAGCCACAGTGTGCAATTCAGAAATATGAAGATAAATACCAAATAAATCAGCTAGAAATTGAAAATAGCTTTTTCTGGGGAGTAGAAAATAGGAATGTGAGGATACAGAACTTAGCTCATCATTCAAAACCAGGTAGATTTGACTCTGAATAATACACACACAACTCTGATAGATAAAAACACTAAATTTAAAAAGATAGTCCTGAGTTTTTTTTAAAACAATGGACAGATAAAAAGAAAAATCAATATTATCTATACATGGAGGCTGTCTGAGAAAAATGGTTAATATTTGTAGAGACTGAGCTTCGGATAAGTCCAGTTGATACAGTTTCCAAGTCTTTCTTTTTCCCTTTTCTTTTTGCTGTCTAGCAACCAAACCCTCTTCCCAATAGTACCCTGCAGCCTCCATGCTGCCATGGGAGACAGCGACTGCTATGCATTACTGTAACTAGAAGATCTAAATCCTTCCCTCCATAGCCTGGTGCAGTGAAGGGCAAGCACATGACTTAAGCGTGGATGCCTGGGTACCAGCTCTGGGGCCTGGTCACACAGGACTTGAAGAAAAGTCAATAGTAGTTCTTCAGGATAGCCCAGCAGGTCATGCTAACCCAAACTTTCCTGCTGTGTGGCTGCTGCTGCAGGCTCTTGTCTTCTGACTGTCAGTCGTTCTGAAACCCCAGGGAGCCTTCCATCTTTCCCATTGTTTGGGTAGCCAGCAGTGCTGAACCCAGAGCAACGTGGTTGATTAGTATCACTATGTGTGTCATGGTACAGTTAACCCTCTGGAGAGATTCTAGTAGGTTTTGCTGCTACTAGAGAAAAGTCATGAAAAATAACCAAGGGTTATCCAGTAGAATGCCTTGAATGAGGGATACCCTAGTTTCCTGTGCCCTCAACCTGTTTGTACACTGCTCCCTCCTGGCATGGACCTATTTTTGCTTTGAGGTTGTGTTGGTTGTGCTATTCTCCTCTTGGTGTGTGCAATCCTAACAAAATCTCCTTGCATGCTCATTATATTACCAGATACTGCTGCTCTTATACACCTATGTGGTTTTTTCTCTGCTTCATATTTTGAAATTCCACTTTTTTTTAAACATCTAAATTCAAAAGCAAGTTCCAAGTATACATACTTACTTAGATCACATTTTTTAAAATCACTTTTTAAAAAAATTAATTATTTTTATTTTTAAAGATTTTACTTATTTTTTCATGAGAGACATAGAGAGAGGCAGAGACATAGGCAGAGGGAGAAGCAGGCTCCCCGTGGGGAGCCTGATGCAGGACTCCACCCCAGGACCCTGCGATCATAACCTGAGCCAAAGGCAGATGCTCAACCACTGAGCTACCCAGGTGCCCCCATATCTTCTTTTTAAAGTAAGCTCTACAAAAAAGAAAAAAAAAAGTAAGCTCTATGCCCAATGTGGGACTTGAACTCACCACCCCAAGATCAAGAGTCGCATGCTCTACCAGCTGAGACAGCCAGGCATCCCCAGATCACATATTAAAATTCTAATGACTACAAATATACTTATCTATTCAGGGGTCTTCATATATGAAGAGAAAGCTTCCCCAACTGGAGAAATGAAACAGTATATACCACTGCTCTAGCAAGTCCACTCTGAGCTCAGATCTAAACAGAACTCTTTTAGATTTTTCAGAAGATACAGCACTCATTTAACCTGTTCTGTACATGCTTTTCATTCTTTTCTACAGATAGTCTCCCAGGTACCAATATAGCCACACCGGACAGCAGATTTTCTTAAACAACGAAACTAAAATTAGTCTTAAAGTTTCAGGCTCTCATACAAGTGGGGCATTCTAGCAAAACTACTGCAAGAAAAGCTCGGAAAAGGGGCTCCCTTCATAAAGCAACAGCTAGATCGGATCTAGCAGTTTCCAAAAAAAGCATTACTGCTGCCGGCCCAGGTCAGCAAAGAAAAGCCTGGCACCAGAATTTACTCTTCAGCCTATCAAAGGATAGAAAGAAAAAAGTCTCAAATGAGAGTGTTCTCTCTGATAATTAGTGGATAGTGAATTTAAGATTCCTCCATTTTATAGCAAGGGAGAGGATGCTAAAAATACATGGCTCATCTCCTTAACATAAGCACCTCTTCTCTTTATAAATAATCAGTTTCAGGATTTAATTATCTTTCTTGGAAATATACACTTAAAAAAATATTTTGGCTAGTTCAACAATTAAGTATTTCCTGCATATACCTTAATCTGGAAACCTACCAGTGTCTGTATTGTGTGCTTCATTGTATAATCCTAACAAAACCTATAAGATTTTACTCTCAATAAATACAAGATTGAAGAAATATAAACAGAGTTCCATCCAATGATGTTGGAATGGAGGCTTAGAGGCCCTCTAATTTCTGTAAGTTAGGGGTGAAAAGGAACACTTTTTTAAAAATTTTTTATTTTAAAATTTTTTAATTTATTTATGATAGTCACAGAGAGAGAGAGAGAGAGGGAGGCAGAGACACAGGCAGAGGGAGAAGCAGGCCCCATGCACCAGGAGCCCGACGTGGGATTCGATCCCGGGTCTCCAGGATCATGCCCTGGGCCAAAGGCAGGCGCCAAACCGCTACGCCACCCAGGGATCCCGGAACACTCTTAATTCATGGCAGAGATGCAGCCATTTGGGAAGAGCTTTATAAGTCATAAAAATACAAATCCATGACAGCCCAGTAGCAAAAATAAATAAAAATTATTAAGGTAGATATCTTAAAATAATAACCACAAGGAAAGACGGTCCTCAAAAGAGGAAGCATATTTTGCTAAAAATGTTGCGAATGAAAAGTAAGCTTTGATGGCTGATCATCATCTGGCTGAAAATATTTTTGTTTTAGCAGCTTTTTGTTAACTAGATTTTTCAGAGAAAAAGAGCCTGAGTTTTAAGACTCAAAGGTCAAGTCACTTCAATCTTGAGAGAGGAGAGGATTAGGTGGACAAGCTTTAAGGAGGGGGGCTGGAGGACTATTTATAAATACCACCTTCTGGGTCAGCCAGGTCTTTTCTCATTTAGAAGCTCCCAGGTGATTTATACCCAGGGTGAGCACAAAGGAACATTCCTTTACTATGGGAAGCCTCTGTTCAGAGAGCTGTTTTCAGTAGCTTCTTATTGGAACCAGGCGGACAAAAGCAGCACACTCTCATATGTAAAAGTAAGAGCATGTTAAAAATAAGCTTCAGTTTGGAAACAATAAGTTCCAGAAAAAAAATCAATAGTTTGTAGAGTGTGGAGCCTTAGGAAAGGTAAAAAAAGGAGTAAACTAAGATACACATGGAAGAATGAGAGTCACTTGGTTCCACACAGAAGGTTACATAAGTTTTCTTATGTTTTAAATAGCTGCGACCTGGTATGATTTTGGTCCAGTGCGGGGGTTGGGGGCAGACCTGAGGTAAAGAAGGCCGTCAGGGGGGTGGTGGTGGAGTGGGAAGCGAAGGCTTGGGGACTGGAAGAAACCAGTCAGATGAGCGAGGGATGAGGTAAATTTCCTTGAGATGTGAATGCAGGGACTGGGACAGAAGAATTTAAAATACTTAGTCATCTAGAAGCATTTTGGCATGCATACAACCTTGATTTTTATATATTAAACAGAACAGATCCACTATACATGGCAGTACATCACTGGCCAGTTGAGAGGAGAGACAGGAGGGAGATTAGGGGAGAGGAAGAGAGAGCGTAGAGAGGAGGAATGGGGAAGCTAAAGAGGGAAAGAGGAAAGAAACATGGAACATACAAACAGAGGGAGAGAGAGAGACATACACAAGGGAAGGAGGGAAAGAAAAAAAAAAAAGACACTGAGAAAGAGACAAATAAAGATGCCCACATGTAACCGAGAGGCCAGGATAAAAGAGAACAACAAGGAAGAGGCTCAGGAAGTTCAGAGACGAGATTCTAGTTTTTCCTGCTTGAATCTTGTATTATAGAGCTGTCCTGGTTAGTGGCTTTCATAGAATGGTTTGAAATTGATGGGTAGGAAGACTGTCCCCCCTGAAAATGTTAATTGGCTAATTCATAGTTTCTTGTAATTTATCATTCAAACTAGTACTTTTGAGAATGAAAAGGTGCTAACTGGACAGCACACTTAAATGAGTTGGTTCATATAAGGTGCTTAGAACAGTGCCTGGGCATCTAGTGAGCAGAGTGTTGTTATGAATCCATCATCCTCTCCTATCTAGGATCCTGATGGCTTTCCTCGCTTCCAGTCTTTTTTTTTTTTTTTTTTTTGGTGAGAGAGACGAGCTAGCGAGCCAGGGCGGTAGGCGCAGAGGGAGAGGGAGAGAATCCCAAGCAGGCTCCACACTCAGCAAGGAGCCGATGCAGGGCTTGATCTCACGACGCTGAGATCACGACCTGAGCTGAAATCAAGTCAGATGCTTAACCAATTGAGTTACCCAGGTGCCCCTCCTAGCTTCCTCTTTGAATCCATTCTCACAGAAGAAGATAGTTTTATAAAATCTGTGAATTAGATGTTAAGCCCCAGTTTTCCTTTGCACTTAAAAACAAAATTCAAGTCCTTTGTATGGTTTGCAAGGTCCCCAGTCTCTATGCTCCCACCATAATGGGCTCCTTTCTCTTTCTTCAGCACACTAGTGTTTCTTCTATCCATGAAGCCGCCTGACTGCTCTTGCCCTTATTTTTCACATCCCCAGATCCTGGCTTCAGTGGCACCTCCTCAGAGAAACTCTTGGGGTCAGTCTACCGTATGGTCTCTGAATCCAGATCTGCCTGACTCCTAAATTGGGGCTCTTTCTGTGCACCCATGCCAACCCTGGCTACATCCTGGCCTCCCCTAAGCAGACAGTTTGTACCATCTCCAACTACCCTGAGAAGAGGCTAAACACTGCTTCACCTTTGCTATGGTCAAAGACATTCAAAGGATCCTTCCAGATTGATTCAGGTCTCTCCATATACCTGATCTCAAACTATCATTCATTCAGTAAGTGGTTATTGAAAACCTACTATGTGTCAGGTATTAACATCAAAATGCATGTAAAAAATCTGGGCAATATTATTTCATAGGAAGTGACAAACGTGGAGGGGGACAATATTTCTATATTTATGTATTATTTTATAAACTTATGGTCTTAACTATGTAGGTAAAATATACATTTGTCTATTCTACATACATCCCTTTTAAAAATATTTTCATTGGAATATTAAGAGATTGCCTTATATTCAGGGTTTCCTTGTATTTGGGCATTATTCTGATAATTTTGTGGATTTCCTCTACAAAACCAAATAACTTATTCATTTACATCCTTCAAAACAATTCATACTCAAGCTAGATAATTCTCAGTGATACTGAGATAATTATCTAATGATATTAACTCAGTTCCTGATTACTAATCTAGGGATAGAAGATCTATATTGTATTATTTCAATTCCTAACAATTTACCAGGAAGAGAATTGGTTTATCAAGTGTTATTCTGTTCTAGCCCTTCCTGAAAAGTAAACTTTAGGTTTATAGAAAAGTTATAAAATAGTAGAGTTCTCATATACCCCAGACTAGTTTCCCCCTATGATAGACATCTTACGTTTGCCACAACTAATGAGCCATTACTGATACATTGGCACTAACTAAAGCCTACAGTTTGTTCAGATTTCCTTAGTTTTAATTTAATATCCCTTTTCTGTCCCAGGATCCCACATTACATATAGTTATCATGTCTCCTGAAGCTCCTCTAGGCTTCTGAGAGTTTCTCAGATTTTCCTTTTTTTTAATGACCTTGACAGTGTTGAGTAGTATTGGGTCAAATATTTTCTGGGTGCCTGCCAGTCAGGGTTTGTCCGATGTTTTTCTCATAATTAGGCTGTGGTTGTGAGTTTTTAGGAGGAAGACCATTGAGATGAAGTGCCATTTTCATCCCATCATGTCAAGATTATTATGTACTATCAACATGATTTATCAGTGCTGACGTTGATCTTGATCTGAGGTGGTGCTTGTCAGGTTTCTCCACTGTAAATATACTCTTTCCCTCCGTTCCATATTGTTCTCTTGGAAGGAATTCACTGTATGCAGCCCAAAATAAAGGAGTGGGGAGTTATGCTCTATCTCCTATGTGAATTATTTGGAATTCTGCAGTGGAGATTTGTCTCTTCCCACTGATTTTTTTTTTTAAGATTTTATTTATTTATTCATGAGAGACACAGAGAGAGGCAGAGACACAGGCAGAGGGAGAAGCAGGCTCCATGCAGGGAGGGAGCCCGAGGTGGGACTTGATCCTGGGACTCCAGGATCGCGCCCCGAGCTGAAGGCAGGGGCTCAACCGCTGAGCCCCCCAGGCATCCCTCTCCCACTGATTTTTAAAATTCAACTATTTATTTATATCAGGCCAGTTGCTTTTATTATCAAGTGACTGTGCTCTGATACCTAACTTTTTATCTCCAACATGAAAATATTTTAACAGGGAATCCCTGGGTGGCTCAGCGGTTTGGCGCCTGCCTTTGGCCCAGGGCGTGATCCTGGAGTCCCGGGATCGAGTCCTGCATCAGGCTCCCTGCATGGAGCCTGCTTCTCCCTCTGCCTGTCTCTGCCTCTCTCTCTGTGTGTCTTTCATGAACAAATAAATAAGATCTTTAAAAAAAAAAAACTGATTAAAAAAAAAAAGAAAAGAAAAAAGAAAATATTTTAACAGTAAACAACCTGCTTAAAAATATTTAGTTAAGGGGCTCCTGGGTGGCTCAGTGGTTGAGCGTCTGCCTTTAGTTCAGGTCATGATCCTGGGGTCCTGGGATCAAGTCCTGCATCAGGCTCCCTGCAGGGAGTCTGCTTTTCCCTCTGCCTAGGTCTCTGCCTCTCTCTCTCTGTGTCTCTGTGTAAATATAATCTTAAAAAAAAAAAAATTAGTTAAGATGCTCACCTACAAGTCTCAGGGATTAATTTGGGTTATGGGATTAAGAACCACATGCTCTATGTTGGCAAATTGAACACCAAACAAACAAACAAACAAACAAAAAGCCACATGCTCCTCTGAATAAGACAGGCAGGTACCCGGGAATGCTCATTTTATTTTATTTTAAAATTTTTTGAATGATTATTTATTTATTTATTTATTTATTTATTTATTTATTTATTTTAAAGATTTTATTTATTTATTCATGAGAGACACAGAAAGAGAGAGAGGCAGAGACACAGGCAGAGGGAGAAGCAGGCCCCATGCAGGGAGCCTGATGTGGGACTCGATCCCGGGTCCCCAGGGTCGCGCTGGGCTGAAGGTGGTGCTAAACTGCTGAGCCACCCGGGCTGCCCTGAATGCTCATTTTAAAAAGCAATTCTCGGGCAGCCAGGGTGGCTCAGCGGTTTAGCAAGACCTTCAGCTCAGGGCCTGATCCTGGAGACCCGGGATCGAGTCCCACATCGGGCTCTCTGCATGGAGCCTGCTTCTCCCTCTGCCTGTGTCTCTGCCTCTCTCTCTCTCTGTGTCTCTCATGAATAAATAAGTAAATCTTAATTTAAAAAAATAAAAAAGTAAAAAGCAATTCTCATGTGCAACACAGTTAAGATATCACTCAATTAGCCTTTATAATCTAATATACAATGACTAGAGTAATACTCCTAAAACACAAACTGGATCATATCATTACTTCTTCTTAAAAACTTTCAAAAGATTTTCACTGAGAAAAGTCCTAACTTTTTAGCTTTGCATTTTAAATTCTTTACCTTGTGGCCGCCCCAATATCTCTCTTGCCACCCTTTCTGCTGCACACTCCTTCCTACTCCCTATTCTCATCTAGGCACAGGGGGGATACTCTGCCCTCGTGCATCCCTAGGCTCTCTGGTCAGCATGGACACTGGACACTCATTTGAAGTCTTTCCCAAGAGCAGCCAGCAAAATCAAAAGAGCTGAATCACTTTTTGGGGACCCAATCAGGTGTTATGATCACCACATGGCACACCAGACATGCTAATAAAAGGAGGTGAGAAGAAACCTTTCTTTGGCTTAAAGGACCCTTAAGGAGTCAACCATGATAGAAGGAAATGGGAGTAACAAAGACAGAGATCATCGGCAGAGGCTGGCTACAATTGCCCCAGATGTACCAACTGCACAGCAAAGCCATCCAAGCAAATCTCTAAAATAAGACACATCAAGTCTGACTAGTCTTCACTTCCATTGCTCAGAGAAGGAAACACTCTTGGTCATTTTTATATAATGCCACAAATACCATGCAGCAAACTTTTTTACAAAGAATAGCAGAATTTCTCTGTGTATGATGAGATGAAGAGAAAAGCAAAAAAGCAGAGCTGCCATAATTCCTAGAAAATACGTTGCAGCCCCATTAACCAAAGTTACACAGCTGAAAAGTAGGAAGCTCAGAACTTGGGATGATGGTCAGACTGAAGATCAAGCATCTTCCACTGTCCTGCTGCCTCCCCACAATAAGGAATAAAGCAACCATAAAATCACCATCTTATTCTTCGTGCTCTGCAATCATCTTTCTTATCCTTTAAATTACAATGTCTTTTTTTCTCTTAATGAAATAAAAACAACTTGTTTGTAAAAAGATCCAGAAAAAAGCTAAGTCTTCACCACTTCTCTCAATACCAAACTGCTCAAACCAATGGCAATTCTGATTTCAGTCACAGGCTCCCCACTCTAGGTGAAGCTGATTGTGAAAGTAATTCACAAGTAAAATACTTTTAAAAGTAAAAGCTTTTAATCCTTTCTTAAACATTACCTGTTTGGGTCTCCATTAGTTTGCTCATTCTTGTATATCCTGGGTTTAGCAGTCTTTGGATGATCTTGAGGTAAAAGTAAATGTTAGGTGATGGGAGAGGAATATACATTTTTAACAATGGATTAAAAGACATATTTTGAATTCAGGGAAGAATGATTCAAGAAATACTGAATAAGAAGAACTAAAGATGTTACATATAAAGTAAGCCATGATTTATGCTTACCGGGGATGCACTACAAGCATTCTCTTTTGTGTCAGAACCTTTCAGAATTATTCAACATTATTCTAGAGGTGGGACGCCTGGGTGGCTCAGCAGTTGAGCGCCTGCCTTCAGCCTAGGGCCTGATCCCGGAATCCGGGCATCCAGTCCCACATCGGGCTCCCTCCATGGACCCTGCTTCTCTCTCTGCCTATGTCTCTGCCTCTCCCTTTTTGTCTCTCATGAGTAAATAAAAATCTTAAAAAATCGGACAACAGGAAGCAAAAGTATCATTATTTGTAAGTGATATGACTGTATATCTAGAAAACCTTAAAGGATCAAATATAAACCAACTGAGTCAGCAGGCACCCTGATTATAAACTTCTTGAGGGCAGAGGTGTTTCTTCTCATTCAGTTGACAGCAAAAGCATAGAAATCTTTGGCTAGGAGTTCCTGGATGTTAGCCACATCATTCAGTAACTTTCTAGCATATGAAAAATACTTCAGGGATCCCTGGGTGGCTCAATGGTTTAGTGCCTGCCTTGGTTTGGCCCAGGGCGTGATCCTGGAGTTCCGGGATCAAGTCCCATGTCCGGCTCCCTGCATGGAGCCTGCTTCTCCCTCTACCTGTGTCTCTGCCTCTCTCTCTCTCTCTGCCTCTCATGAATAAATAAATAAAATCTAAAAAAAAAAAAAAAAAAAAAAAAGAAACTTTATAGGTTACTGGGTTTGGGGCACTCTAGGATACAGTCAATCATTTTTTTATAGGGTACTTTTTTTTTTTTTTAAAGATTTTATCTATCCATTTATGAGAGACAGAGAGAGAGAGAGGCAGAGACAAAGGCAGAGAGACAAGCAGGCTCCATGCAGGGAGCCCGATGTGGGACTCGATCCCAGGACTCCAGGATCACTCCCTGAGCCGAAGGCAGGCACCCAACTGCTGAGCCACCCAGGTGCCCTTATAGAGAAGTTTTTCATTTTATTTATTTGTTTGTTTATTTATAAGATTTTACTTATTTATTCATGACAGACACAGAGAGAGAGAGAGAGAGAGAGAGAGAGAGAGAGAGAGAGGCAGAGACACAGGCAGAGGGAGAAGGAGGCTCCATGCAGGGAGCCTGATGTGGGACTCAATACCGGGTCTCCAGGATCACACCCTGGGCCGAAGGCGGCGCCAAACTGCTGGGCCATCAGGGCTGCCCAAGTTTTTCATTTTAGAATTTTGAATTAAGGCAAAAACAGGACTAATTTCTCAATCAGTATTTTATTTTTATTCTACTTTGTAGAGCTCAAGTTATCTCCTCATGGCACTTATTAACAGGTACCTTAGTTGAGTAGTTCTTATTTGTCTAGAACTTGGTTCTTATTTTCAGTCTACTTAAAAAATAATCATGGGGGGCACCTGGGTGGCTCAGTGGTTGACCGTCCGTCTGCCTTCTGCTCAGGTCATGATCCTAGGATCCTGGGATCAAGTCCACATCAGGCTCCCTGGAGGGAGCCTGCTTCTCCCACTGCCTATGTCTCTGTCTCTCTCTGTGTCTCTCTCATGGATAAATAAAATCTTAAAAAAATAAATCACAGGTGCCTGTGGCTCAGTCTGTTAATTATCTGTCTTCATCTGCCTTCGGCTCAGGTCATGATCTCAGGGTTCTGATATCAAGTCCCACATGGGGCTCTCACTCAGTGGGGAGCCCACTTCTCCCTCTACCCCTCCCTCCTGGCTTGTGTGCATTCTCTCTCTCTCTTAAATACATACATACATACATACATAAAATCTTTAAAAAAATTCAGATTCTGGGAATAATCCTTTCCTGCATTTTTTTTAAAGATTTATTTATTTATCATAGACAGAGAGAGAGAGGGGCAGAGACACAGGCGGAGGGAGAAGCAGTCTCTATGCCGGGAGCCTACCGTGGGACTCGATCCCGGGACTCCAGGATCGCGCCCTGGGCCAAAGGCAGGCGCTAAACCGCTGAGCCACCCAGGGATCCCCCCTTTCCTGCATTTTAAGGACAGTTGAGAATTACAAACTTTGCAGAATGAAATCTTTTTTTTTTTAAGATTTAAAAAATTCATTTGAGAAAGAGAGCACACTAGTGGGGGGGGGGGGAGGAGAGGCAGAGGGAGAGGGAGAGGGAAAGGGAGACTCCCCTCTGAGCAGGGAACCCAATGTGGGGCTCGATCCCAGGACCCCGGGATCATGACTTGAGCTGAAGGCAGAGGCTTAACCATCTGACCTACCTAGGTGTCCCGCAGAATGAAATCTCTAAAAGATGCTACCAAAGTCAAAACAGAGGTATATTCTTACACTTAACTTAGCCAAAAGTCTGAGAAGTGATCAAAGGTACATTCTTAAAGCTATGCCAGAAAAACAAAGATCATTATTAGCTCTATTAGCATGAAATCTGCCCAGCACAAATACATTTTTTTGGTCTTAATTTCTTAAAATGAATGAATCTCATTTGGAATGATTTTTCCCATTAAGTGTAG
This sequence comes from Canis aureus, assembly GCF_053574225.1. NCBI lineage: Eukaryota > Metazoa > Chordata > Mammalia > Carnivora > Canidae > Canis > Canis aureus. Next base: position 44,690,447 of record NC_135634.1, read on the forward strand.
AAATCATATATACACAATCTTTAACTTATAAATGTCTTCAATTCACCTTCAAATATTAGGGACATCCATTTGGAAGTCCTTCAACTTTGCTGACATAAGTATTCTTTTTTTTTTTTTTTTTAAAGATTTTATTTATTCATGAGAGAGAAAGAGAGAGAGAGGCAGAGACACAGGTGGAGAGAGAAGCAGGCTTCATGCAGGGAGCTCGACGCAGCACTCGATCCTAGGTCTCCAGGATCAGGCCCTGGGCCGAAGGCAGGCGCCAAACCGCTGAGCCACCCAGTGATCCCCTGACATAAGTATTGTAAAGGATTTTAAGCTTAAATATGTTTTGTATTTTTATTTACTTAAAAGTTTTTATTATTGAGGGGTGTCTGGGTGGCTCAGTTAGTTGAGTGTCTGACTCTAGGTTTCGGCTCTGGTCATGATCCTGGGGTTGTGAGATTGACTCACGTTGGGCTCCCTGCTCAGTGCAGAGTCTACTTGAGATCTTTCTCTTTCTCTCTCTCTCTCTCTCTCTCTCTCTCTCTCTCCCTCTCTCTCCCTCTCTCTCTCCCCCTCTCCCTGTCCCTGTGTCCACTGGCATGCACTTTCTCTCAAATAAAAAAAAATATTATTGAAGTACAGTTGACATATGAAAGAATCTATTTTATTTTATTCTTTTTAAAGATTTTTATTTATTCATGAGAAACACACACAGAGAGAAGCAGAGACACACAAGCAGAGAGAGAAGCAGGCTCCATGTAGGGAGCCCAATGTGGGACTAGATCCCAGTACTCCAGGATCATGCCCTGGGTCGAAGGCAGACGCTCAACCGCTGGGCCGCCCAGGCATCCCAGGAATCTTTTTAAAATGGGTATTATCCTAAATAAATAACAGTATGTTTTCATAGTATTTTGGAGATTTGTTAGCTTTTAAAAATACATGAGCATATCTGTTTGCTGGTCATGTAAATATATACTTTTAACCAGAAAAAGGAACCATGTACCATATCTAAGAGCCAGTGAGATGCCTTAATAAAAACATGGTGAATACTTTTTTATACAGGTGAATTTTAGCAATTTAAAATAGTTGGTGAGGGCAACCTGGGTGGCTCAGCGGTTTAGCGCCGCCTTTGGCCCAGGGCGTGACCCTGGAGACCTGAGACTCAGTCCCACATTGGACTCCCTGCATGGGGCCTGCTTCTCCCTCTGCCTGTATCTCTGCCCCCTCCCCCGCCTTCTCTGTGTCTCTTATGAATAAATAAATAAAATCTTAAAAAAAAAAGTTGCGGGATCCCTGGGTGGCGCAGCAGTTTGGCGCCTGCCTTTGGCCCAGGGCGCGATCCTGGAGACCCGGGATCGAATCCCACGTCGGGCTCCCGGTGCATGGAGCCTGCTTCTCCCTCTGCCTGTGTCTCTGCCTCTCTCTCTCTCTCTCTCTCTGTGACTATCATGAATAAATAAATAAAATCTTTAAAAACAAAAAACAAAACAAAAAAAAGTTGGTAAAAAAAACAAAGAAAAAAATGGTGAAAATGAAGGTTTTTTGGTTTTTGTAAATCAAACAATTTTAAAAAGCTCTGTAGGAACTTACTGTTTCAATAGTGCCAAATGAGTTATCTTATAAATGAAATAAATCTTCTATAATATTAATGTTTAAAGCCCCAATTTGAGTTGTTTTTCTTAAGATTATTTGAGAGAGTGCATGTGCATGCACATGTGGGGGGCAGAGGGAATCTCAAGCAAACCTCCTGCTGAGTGTAGAGCCTGCAAGGGGAGGGGGTGCTGGATCCCACAAGCCGAGATCATGACCTGAACCTAAAACAAGAGTTGAAATTTTAAGTGACTGAGCCACCCAGGTGCCTGCCCCAGTTTGAGAGTTTGATTTGTTTACAGTGATTTCTCAAGGGAGGTCCATCTGTGAGAAGTCTTTGTTGTGACAGGGAAGGATTTCAGTCATTATCAGATGGTAACAACCTCTAAAGATTATACTCCACTTTGATATAATCATATTTCAGATACTGAGTCCCCTAAAAAAAAGCTAGACCTTAATTTGTCACACCACTGTAATATACCTTTCCCTGCCACACAAGACTGCTAAAAACATTTTTAAAAAATTCCCTTGATGCATTCATAAACTTACATTTGTTCCTTTTTTTTTGGCTAGAGAACCTGAAAACAGCACTGTCCTCTACATCAATGACACTCTATGATAAGCATACACTTCCAATAATGCCTTAAACAAGGGTTAAGACCAAACAACTTTATGGGAAACAACTTTCAGGGCAGCACCAACTTTTACCATCAGAACCTGACATTCTAGGCTATATTAGTAACTACTGGCAGATGTGGCCACTGTCAATTTGTTCCTGTCACATTATTCATTATTTTCCTTTGTCTCAGTCCGAAGCCACAGGGGAGGGCTACCGTTTGCTTTTGACTTGTAACAACAGCAGAGGCTATGGATTCCCTCCCCTGCCTAACTTGACTCCTGGCTCCTCCCCTGGAAACAGGATAAAACAGGAGACAAGAACATACCAAACAGGACGAGTAATTTGCTATTCCATGAAACTTCTGGTTGGCTACTTTGGGAACATGGAAATGTCAGAGGAAGAACAAAAGGACATTCTAGAATTAGCTTTGACAAAGTCCACTAGGATTCTTGTTACCCTTTGTTTCTCTGCTCAACCTCTCATTTCTATTAATATATGTCACTGAGCCCGGATGGAAATAAGATAGCTGAAAAGCTGCTGGTTCCATGACTACTCCATGCATGGTTATTTGCCAAGAGAACTCTCATGGTAATTCTAGAATGTATGTTATCCAAGGTAAAACAGCAGTTAATGGTATTGTACCAGTGTCTGTTTCCTGGTTTTGATAATGTACCAAGGCTATGTAAGATGCTATTAAGATATTATCATTGAGTATATGGGAACTCACTGTACTTGAAGGGTACATGGGAACTCACTACACTATTTTTATAAGTTCTTGTAAGCTAAAATTATTTCAAAATGAGTTTAAAAATAAAAAAAAGATGAAGACACCCACCCACATGTACATCCATATTACTTGTTTCTAAGACAACATTTAAGACTTTATGGCTCTTCTTTATGGACTTCAATATCCCACTGTTGTATTTTACTTATGTTTAAACATATCATTTAGTTTTTTCCCCTTAGTAATATGAGAGTAAATGATACTCCAGTAATATAACAAAAATTTTAATAGGGGGAAAAAGGCAGAGAGAGGCCAGGAGTATAGTTCAAGTGAAATTAAAGAGAAATTACAGTAAAGGCCAGGAGGAGGAGGTTTTTTTTTAAAGATTTATTTACTCATGAGAGACACACAGAGAGAGGCAGAGACATAGGCAGAGGGAGAAGCAGGCTCCCCATGGGGAGACCGATGTGGGACTTGATCTCAGGACCCCAGGATCACGCCCTAAGCCAAAGGCAGATGCTCAACCGTTGAGCCACCCAGGCATCCCAGGAGGAGGTTTCTTGTCCTCCTTTGACTGGGGGTATATTTCTCAGTCTGAGAATTTTAAGTTTCGGGATAGGAGAAAGATACAGAAAAGTTAATCATTGTGGAGAGAGCTGCTGCCTTATAAACAGCTGCTAATGGTTTTGAACCAGGTAGCTAAAAAAAAAAAATAATGGAACTTTGTAAAAATCAAGGAATTCAAGAGAGAAAACTGATTTTTTACTTTAGAGAGAAGGGGAAAAGGGTTGGTAAAGGAGGATGCTATTAGAAGGGCATTTTTAAGGGCCATGGTTTTAACCTAAGTGATGTAGAACATGTGGGTGGTAGTGGTGGGAAATACACTAAAGTATATGACAAGCTACAATTACTGTGGTACTAGCATAAAAATAGGTAGATTGATATACCAAAAAACTTAGCTATGACCCCAGCATATACGGACTTTATATACACTAAATTCCAAACCAGTGGGAAAAAAAAAAAAAAAACGGTTAATTATCTCACACTGGGATGTTTGGGTGGCTCAGCAGTTTAGCGCCTGCCTTTGGCCCAGGTCATTATCCTGCGGACCCGGATGGAGTCCCACATCGGGCTTCCTGCATGGAGTTTGCTTCTCCCTCTGCCCGTGTCTCTGTCTCTCTCATGAATAAATAAATAAAATCTTAAAAAAAATTATCTCACATTGTTTATTACAATATATAGGTTTTACCCACTATCTAAAAGTACAGCGTTCCTGTGAAAACTTTTGTAAGCCGAAATGGCACGAAGCCAAGAAGTAATTACTATTAATGTATGTGGAAAAAGTTTTGAGTGTTTCTACACCTATAAAATCATCTCTCAGGTTTTTCTGGTACCTCCAGACACATCTTGCTAACAGATAATAAATCAAGAAAGAGCACAGATGCTCATAGACACAATTCAAAGCTATGGTGGCTTGATGTTGAGACACTTGGTGTAGTTTCCAGGATGGGAGCTGGGCAGTGCCACGCTCACTGCTGGGGGTGCACACAGCCTCCATAATGGCTCACTCCAAGATAAATGTTCAACGCTACTGTTGTTTTCCCCTTTTTCTGTAGAAGTGAAAATCCTCTTTGGATTTTTCAGTTAGTGAAAACAAGTACTAATGCAGGTCTTTAGTAAATGTGAAATGGCCTAACACAAACTTTGGAAAAGCAGAGGATACCTGTACCCAACTGGCCTCAAGAGTTAGATATAAAGAAAATATAGGTAAATATTTATATGACCTAAGGATAAGGAAGGCCTGAGTAGAAAAACAAAAGAAATCATACAAAAAACTAAGTATATATAATTCCATAGAAAAAATTTAGAACCCAAGTGTTTCAGTAGGAGGGAAAGAGGACTAGGATTAGGTACAGAGAGAAAAAGGGACTGGTTTATTCAAATTATTTTAGGTTTTTACAAGGAAAAAAAAAGTTTTTACAAGAAAAATGTATTTGTATTTTCCGAGTTAAATTTTATTCTTAAAGTATTTCTGAAAGTAAAACCAGAACACTTTCCGTACCTCAAAACCATCATAAATAAAGTCAAATGAGAACCTAGAAAAATATTTATAATATGACAAGCAAAGGGACAGGGTCTTTACTATACAAGGAGCATTTATATAAGAAGAAGATAAAATGGGGAGGCCTGGGTGGCTCAGTGGTTGAGTGCGTCTGCCTTTGGCTCAGGGTGTGATCCTGGGGTCCTGGGATAGAGTCCCACATTGGACTCCCTGCATGGAGCCTACTTCTCCCTCTGCCTATGTCTCTGCCTTTTTTTCTCTTTCATGAATAAATAAAATCTTAAAAAAAAAAAGAAAAAGATAAAACGTTTCAAAGGAACACTAGGCAAAACATGGGGGAAGGCACATTTTCACCTGTCAAATTGGCCCACTGAGCCTGGCCCTTGGTGTGGGTGGGGAAGAGCTGTCCTCCCCAGCACTCCCAAGGAAGCCACCGCCTCTGTGGGAAAGGGTCAGACAGGTTTCGGGAGGCAGGCAAATGGGAGGGAGGACTCCATGAAAAGCTCCAGGATGGGAGAATTTGGTTTTATTTATTTATTTATTCATTCATTCATTCGAGACGCAGAGACACAGGCAGAGGGAGAAGCAGGCTCCATGCAGGGAGCCCGATGTGGGACTGGATCCCGGGTCTCCAGGATCAGGCTCTGGGCTGAAGGCGGCACTAAACCATTGAGCCACCCCGGACTGCCCAAGAATTTTGTTTAGAAAGTAAAAGGACTTTCTGACAGGGCAGGGTGCTCTTGGGGAAAAACGGGTGGAGTATAAGCAAAGGGATGAGACAACCAGAAGGGACTGAATCCTGGAAGAGCCTGCATTTTGGGAAGTACAGGAAGTTTACAGGAATGAGGGGCAGGGAGTCATTTACAGCCTATTCTTAAGGTTTCCAAATTTGAGAAAACTATTTTGGTATCAAAATTGCCTGAAGGCTGTCTCTTTGGGCATTGACCTTCATGACCCCCTCCTTCCTTTCCAGTCACCAAACCTTGCTATTTCTTCCATTGAAATGCATTTGCATGTTTTTCCAACCTAATCTGCACACTATTGCCAGACTATTGTTTCTAAAATATCACTTGGATCTTGTCCCCAACCTGCTCCAAACTTTTCAGTGCTTTCTACTGTCACTGGATCAAGTGTAGACACACACCCTTATCCAACACCCTGAATTCTAAGATGTCTTCAGTTTACTTAAAAAGAATCTGCTTCAGCCACTGGTTCCATCACTGACCTATTCCTATATGTGACATGATCCCCTGAAACCTTCTATGATTTCCTAAGGCATAGAAGCCCATCTGAAACTCCCTTTTCTTTCCCTTTTATTTCTCTGGCATTCCTTCTCTTCCCATCAGTGTACATGTGGTTAAGGCACAGGTGTGGAGTCTCACAGCCCAGGTTAAAACCATGGCTCTGCCATTCTTTTTTTCTTTTTTTTTAATTTTTAAAAAGATTTATTATTTTTAATAATAAATTTATTTTTTATTGGTGTTCAATTTGCCAACATACAGAATAACACCCAGTGAAGATTTATTTATTTATGACAGAGAGAGAGAGAGAGAGAGAGAGGCAGAGACACAGGAGGAGGGAGAAGCAGGCTGCATGCCGGGAGCCCGACGTGGGACTCGATCCCGGGACTCCAGGATTGTGCCCTGGGCCAAAGGCAGGTGCTAAACTGCTGAGCCACCCAGGGATCCCTGGCTCTGCCATTCATTTTTTTTTTTTTTTTAAAGATTTTATTTATTTATTCATAGAGACAGAGAGAGAGGCAGAGACACAGGCAGAGGGAGAAGCAGGCTCCATGCAGAGAGCCTGACGTGGGACTCGATCCAGTGTCTCCAGGATCATGCCCTGGGCTGCAGGCGGCCCTAAACCGCTGTGCCACCAGGGCTACCCTAGCTCTGCCATTCTTAAGGTTTCGTTTGCCTCAACTCTAAAATGTATTTACTTACATGATTTTTTGTGAAGAGTCAATGAGAATTAATGTAGGACAGTGCCTGGAACACAGTAAGTATTCACCATTAGTATTAATATGATTGTCAAAATACACTTTTTTCTCTGAGTATAAAGTCTGTTTCGCTAGCTGGTAATAGTTTGTGTGCACTGTTATTTTCTGTCTTATGTTTTTTTTTTTTTTTAAATTTTTATTTATGATAGTCACAGAGAGACAGAGAGAGAGGCAGAGACATAGGCAGAGGGAGAAGCAGGCTCCATGCACCGGGAGCCTGATGTGGGATTCGATCCCGGGTCTCCAGGATCACGCCCTGGGCCAAAGGCAGGCGCCAAACCGCTGCGCCACCCAGGGATCCCTTCTGTCTTATGTTTAAACTTTCTATAGTTAGGTCTTATTTCCTCATACTTTATAGATTTTTATCTCATTAATAGTCAGTGTGCCAAGCCCGGCAATAAGGGCTTTACAGACACAAAATCCTATGGTTCAGATATCATTACCTCTATTACTTCACTTTCTGGACAGGAAAATGAAGTTTTGGAGATATTAAAAACCTTACCTAATATTAAATAGCTAATAGTGGGATAAAGATGCAAGTAATTATTTTTTGACTGACTCATTTTTAAGATTGAAAATTGCCCTAGGATTTCTACAAATGATCACTGGGCAGTACTGATGAGCCAGATCTGTCGTTTTTCCCTTACCTAGAGATTTCCCCAGGGATAACTGAGTGAGCACTTCACTAGATCTGGCTTCAACATCAGTCCCCAGTCAGAGCCTGTGCTTTCCTCCAGGGACTGCCATTACCCTTTGACTTTCAGAGAGAGAGCATACTAGAAGCTCCATGTTTTGCTATAAGAGAGGAAGATCATTTCCAGAGACAGAAATCACGCCATCAGGGATCAAGAACAAAAACCAGGTTTCCATTAGCAAACGGCATCATTTATCCTCCTTTAGTTTTTTTTTTAAAGATTTTATTTATTTATTTATTTATTTATTTATTTATTTATTTATTTATTTATTTATTTAGATTTATTTATTTATGATAGACATAGAGAGAGAATGAGGCAGAGACACAAGCAGAGGGAGAAGCAGGCTCCATGCCGGGAGCCCAATGTGGGACTCGATCCCAGGACTCCAGGATCGCGCCCTGGGCCAAAGGCAGGCGCTAAACCGCTGAGCCACCCAGGGATCCCCTAAAGATTTTATTTATTTATTCATTCATGAGAGACACAGAAAGAAAGAGAGGCAGAGACACAGGCAGAGGGAGAAGCAGGCTCCGTGCATGGACCCCGATGTGGGACTCGATCCCGGGTCTCCAGGATCAGGCCCTGGGCTGAAGGTGGCGCTAAACCACTGAGCCACCAGACTGCCCATCCTCCTTTAGTTTTCTTAGAGTAAAAAAGAGAGGCTCTTAATAGAAAGATCAAGCCTCCTGAGTACAGAAGAGGCCAACTTCTCCCAAAGGTAACATTTAAGACAGTGATCTTAAGAATGAGAAAGGCAAAACAGTCAAGGGCATGGGAAGGACAGACCCTACCAGTATATATTCTTTACTCTGATCTATTACATGCTGGAGCAACTACATATGAGTAGACTCTGGGGGGTAAACACTGAAGGAATATAAAAAATGAGCCATTAATTAACTGATGCTGTAACTGCGTTTACAAACCGATTTCCAATGGAATTATTACATATTAGGTCTCTTTAGAAGCCCATAGTCTCCAGACTCTGAAGAAGCCTCAAAGCTAACCTGCAAATTTTATCTTGCTAACTTTCAAACTGTTCTAGCTGATAAAGTTTAAAGAACTCCCCCAAAGCAGACAAGCAAAAGAAACTAACTAGCATAAAACAAAATGGCAACAACGAAAAGCAATTTTCTTATGCCCAGGAAACTTAAAGACTTAAAGGATACAAAAACAACAGGTTCATCTATTTAGGAAACAAACATGCCTCCCCTGCTGTCTCTGACCACTTAGGATACTTTAGAGGTCAGAAGGAACAAAATCTATGTCCCCATCAATAGGGGACAGGCCAATGTCAGTCTATGGAAACTCAGTATGGATTCTCCAAGGCTCAGTGTATGTAACTTCCTGAGTTGGGAGACTGGGATCGATGGTTCTGAGGTTTTTTGTCTACTCACTTGTGGGATTTTCCCCCAGAGGCTTTTCACTTGTGGAGGGAAAGCAAAAACTTCTTTCATTACAATGCTTTTTTTCTCTCCTACAGATCAAAATAAAATTCCATTGATGGCATAAATTAATAGTGTTAAGATGGCAATACTGGGGTGCTTGGGTGGCTTAGATAGCGTCTGATTCTTGATCTCTGCTCAGGTCTTGATCTTAAGTTGTCAGTTCAAGCCTTGTGATGGGCTCCATGCTGGGTGTGGAGCCTATTTAAAAAAAAAAAAACAAAAGATGGCTGAGTGGCTCAGGTCATGATCTCAGGGTCCTGAGATTGAGCCCCACGTTGGGGTCCCTGCCCAGTGAGGAGTCTGCTTCTTCCTCTCCCTCTGCCCCTCCTCTGCTTGTGTTCTCTCTCAAATAAATAAATAAAATCTTAAAAAAAAAATTAAAAAGATGGCAATACTCCCCAAATTGATCTACAGATTCAAACTCAATCCTTACCAAATCCCAGCTGCATTTTCTTTTTTGCAGAAATTGACAAACTGATCCTAAAATTCATAAAGAAATCAAGAGTCTTTGAGTAGCCAAACAAGTCTAAGAATGAGAATAAAATTGGGTAACTCATGCTTCCTGATTTCAGAAAGCTATATTGTGGTACTTGCATAAGGATAGACATACAGATAAAAGGAATAGAATTGACAATCCATAAACCTCACATGTACGGTCAATTGATACTTGATAAGAGTGCCAAGACAATGGGAGAAAAAAAATCTTTTCAACAAATGGTGCTGAGACCACGGACACCTATGTGCAAAAACAAACTGGATCCTAAGCTCTCACATAAATAAAAATTAACTCAAAATGGGTTACAGATCCAGAAAGAATTATGAAACAGAAAAAAATATAGGCGTAACTGTGACCTGGAGTTAGGCACAGTCTTCTTAGGTATGATAACAAAAGCACAAGTGACAACAAAAACAAAAAATTGGACTTACTCAAAATTAAAAACACTATGCTTCAAAAGACACTATCAAGAAAATAGACAACCGGGCAGCCCCGGTGGCTCAGCGGTTTAGCGCCGCCTTTGGCCCAGGGTGTGATCCTGGAGACCCAAGATGGAGTCCCACGTTGGGCTCCCTGCATGGAGCCTGCTTCGGCCTGTGTCTCTGCCTCTGTGTGTGTGTGTGTGTGTGTCTGTGTCTCTCATGAATAAATAAATTAAATGTTTTAAAAAAAATAAGAAAAGAAAATAGACAACCTACAGAATGGGAGAAAATATTTGTGAATCATAGATCTGATAAGGGAACTGTATCCAGAATATATAAAGACTTCTTACAACTTAATCATAAGATAAATAACCCAATTAAAAAATGGGCAAAGGGCACTTGGGTGGCTCAGTTGGTTGAGTGTTGGACTTTTGGTTTCAGCTCAGGCCTTGATCTCAGGGTCCTGGAATGGAGCTCCACATCAGGACAGTCTCCTAGAGAATATCTCCCTCTCCCTCCATTCCTCCTGTCTCTCTCACAAATAAACAAAATCTTAAAAAAAAAAAAAAAAAAAAAAGGGGGGGGGCAAGAAGGCAAGAATCTGGACATTTTCCCAAAGGTTGCCAATAAACACATAAAAAGATGCTCAACATCATTAGTTATCAGGGAAATTCAAATTAGAACCACAATGAGATACTTTATATGCTCTAGAGGGATCTTTTTTTTTTTTTTTTTGGAATATTTTATTTATTTATTCATGAAAGGCACAGAGAGAGAGAGGCACAGACACAGGCAGAGGGAGAAGCAGGCTCCATGCAGGGAGCTCAATCCCGGGTCTCCAGGATCACGCCCTGGGCTGAAGGCAGGTGTTAAACCATTGAGCCCCCAGGGATCCCTCGCAATAAATAAATAAAATCTTAAAAAAAAAAAAAAGATTCAGAGAGACACCTGATAAGCATGTGAAAAAGAGATCTGTAGGAATGGAAAGGATCTAGCACAAAGAGGAAATATAGTCTTGGTCCGGAGCTCTTCTGAAGACAAAAAAAGAAAGAAAGAAAAAGCATATTATATGTTGATTATATTATGATAAAACTGGAAAAATATTAAAAGAAACTACGGAGAGTCCAACATAACCCAGTCCACATTTTTTTTTGCAGGATTATTGTATAAATTTTTAAAAAAGAGTCTAGTCTGCATATAGACTCTATAGATATATGAAAAGCTTAATGGTAGTTATTTTTTATGCCCAAGTAAACCTTCCACTCTAATGTTTCCCACGCCGTTGCTTTAATAGGCTTACTATGATTTATTATGCAATAATAAAAAGATACAGAATTAGGCTATCAAACCTAAGGCCATCAGTGAAATTCATCATTCATTTGCATAGCACCTTAAAGTTTATAAATCATTTTTACAATATTATCTAGCTGCCCCTCTCAAAGCAGGTATCATTCCCATTTTAAAGATTAAAAAACAGCCTCAGAGACATTAACAGACTTAAAGCCTCATATCTAGTAAGAGATGGAAATATATTAAAACCCAAGTCTTAGCTCTACCAATAAGCTACCTTCTAAACTTGTAAATTGCTCTTTTGGACAGAATATTCCTTTATTTTACTATGGCTTTTTTTTTTTTTTTTTGGTGAATTTCTCTTACATATAGCATTTTGAACTAATTGTTTTTTAAAGATTTTATTTATTCATGAGGCACACACACAAAGAGAGAGAGAGAGAGAGAGAGAGTCAGGGACACAGGCAGAGGGAGAAGCAGGCTCCATGCAGGGAGCCCAATGTGGGACTCGATCATGGGAGTCCAGGATCACGCCCTGAGCCAAAGGCAGACGCTCAACTGCTGAGCCACCCAGGTGTCACCTAGAACTAATTTTAAATGGTAATTTGTTATATACCGAGACACAGTTTAACATACAGTATAATACGTATTCTACACTAATATCAATAATATATTTCATTTCTTAAAAATAAAAAAATTAGAATGAACAAATTCCAAGCTGACTACCACAGATACTAATGCTTAATGAGTCAAAATAATGATTTCAGGCATAACTTTGCTAAGCATCCAAAAATCAAATGTGTCTCATCCATTCAATGTACTTAATATATTAATATCAGGGGCCAGAGAAATATTTTCTTTGTGTTTTCCTATCTTACATAAGAGTTAATGGACCATGGGGCACCTTGGTGCCTCAGTTGGTTAAGTGTCCAACTCTTGATTTTGGCCTAGGTCATGATCAGGGTATGGAGATAGAGGCACATATCGAACTCTACACTGGGTGTGAGCCTGCGTGAGATTTTCCCTCTCTCTCTGCCCCTTCCCCACAAATAAAATAAAAAACTCTTAAAAAAAGAGTTAAAGCACTTGAAGAAACTGAAATATATATACATCCTCCAAACCATGATCATTCTGAACACAAATGTAGTCTAAAAGTCTTTTAAAAAGATTTATCTCAAAAAAACTTTTTAAAGATTTTATTTATTTATTTGAGAGATAGTATGAACTGGGGGAGGGGAAGAAGAAGGACGAGATTCCCCATTTAGCAGGGAGTCTGAGGCAAGGTTCAATCACAGGACCCCAAGATCATGACCTGAGCCAAAGGCAACACTTAACTGACTGAGCCACACAGGTGCTTCAAGATTTAATTTTGAACTAATCTCTATACCCAATGTGCGGGGCTCAAACCCACAATCCCGAGACAAGAGTCTCACACTCCACTTACTGAGCCAGCCAAGCGGCCCCCAAATTCCCAATATTGGTATCATTTTAGATAAAAGTTTTCATAATTATTTTTCTATTTTCCCTCCACAATATCCAGAATAGTCATCTACTTTATAGTTGTTAATCACTTACTGGCATTTAGTAATAAAAAGTTATAACTGGTTTTAAAAAAAGAAAAGTTAACCCAGAGTTGAAGATGACCAAATAGTTTTGGATTATATAATAAGGCTGAATTGTACATCTCATTTGTCTAATATTCAATGAAGATTTAGGAGTGTTAGGCTCAGGGTTAGCATATACTATGATTAATAAAACATAATCCCTGTATATGTTCCCTAGAGCTCTCCTCCAGGTAGGGAAAACCACCAGGTGGAAGAATAATCACAATGCAATGTGAGAAGGACTATCTATAATGGAGGCTTGTACAAAGTACCATCTTCAGCTTACTTGTTGTGATCAGGTCTTGTGAGATAAGATAATTATCAGTGTCTAAAACATGCTTCCAAAGCTGAATACCCACTCACTAACATGTATCACTTTTCAATACTGTGCTATACCCAGGTGTCTTGTCTCTTCCTGATTTGCATATTCAGACAAGATAGCCAAGGTTGATAGTGTGCTACCATCTCAGGTTAAGGGCAAAACTCAGACCAAACATTACCTAAAGAACACACATTGTGTCATAACCTTAGGCAACAGGTACAGCTTCTGAAGTCTTTATGTTGTGAAGTGCTTAAGCACCTTTCTCTTCAGAAGAAATGCTAAGTTCAAAAGCTCTGTTTTCAGAATTTCAATTCTGTGAATAAAATATCAAGCCTGTTCCTCTCAAACTAAAAACTGCATATTTCTGAACCTTTTATATAGAAATTCTGGTAGAGAAGATGGCAACAAGGGCTTTTCTTCCACAGAGCAAGCTACTATGCATCTAAGAAAGTTTCCCCAACTGCAGACTGCGTCTTCTTTCTTGCAAAGAGACCATTAGTAAGATTATTCTCTTCTCATATGATGCAACTTGACTGGGGTAAGGACAGAACAGTTTTGGAGGCAGGTCACTGTTCTGAAGTCATAAAACTGGTTTTTATTCCCAAGGTTTGGGTAAGATAATATACTTGACTTTCTTTGATTACAGTATAGCTTGGCCAACTCCATACCACTGAGGTTTCAAGATGTTGCTCTAAGAATTTTCTTTCTTTCTTTTTTTTTTTTTTAAAGATTTTATTCATTTATTAATGAGAGACACACAGAGAGAGGCAGAGACATAGGCAGAGTGAAAAGCAGGCTCCCAGTGGGAAGCCTCATGTGGAACTTGATCCCAGGACCCTGGGATCATGATCTGAGCCAAAGGCAGAGGCTCAACCACTGCCACCCAGATGCCTCCTCAACCCAACTCACTTTAGGAATTTTCTAGCTTTCCCTATCACAATGTACATATTAATGAAGAGAATACTCAAACTATAAGAGATATTGTCTTGAAGCACAATTCCAACTAAAAAGGATTTGAAGAGGTAGTTTAGAAATATAGTTCCCTCCCACAGGACACATAAGTTATGAGGCAAACATTATTAAGAATTCCTGGGGAGGGGGATGCCTGGGTGGCTCAGTAGGTTAAGCATCCTTCTTGATTTCAGCTCAGGTCATAATCTCAGGGTCCTGAGATCAAGTCCCATGTCTGGCTCCACCCCTGGCGGGGAGCCTACTTAAAATTCTCTCTCTCCCTCTGCTCCTCCCCACTCATATGCTCTCTCTGTCTAAAAAGTAAAAAGAATTCCTTGGGGTGCAGCATATTCTGGGAGAGCGAAGTCAAATTCTATGTATTAAGTTTAAGAGCTCAAAAAACAGATGTCTGGGTGGCTCAGTGGTTCAGTGTCTGCCTTTGGCTCAGGTTGTGATCCCAGGGTCCTAGGATTGAGTCCTGCATCAGGCTCCCCACATGGGGAGCCTGCTTCTCCCTCTGCCTGTCTCTGCCTCTCTTTCTCATGAATAAATAAATTAAATCTTAAAAAAGAAAAGAACTAAAAAAAATGCTGGTCCTCAACTGACAATAGTTGCAAAAGCTCCTGGGAACATCTGACCTGACTTCACTGCAGTTTTGACACCTCCATTTAAATACCTCCCCTTCTGTGGATAAGGAAAGCTTTCAAATACTAAAGGTTTGCAAGAGCTAAACAGTCTCTCAAGACAACAGTCAGTATGTAAACATTTTTTTTTTTTAAAGGAGAGGGAGAATTTTTTTTAAACTTAAAAAAAATTTTTATTTATTTATTTATGATAGTCACACACACAGAGAGAGAGAGAGAGGCAGAGACACAGGCAGAGGGAGAAGCAGGCTCCATGCACCGGGAGCCCGACGTGGGATTCGATCCTGGGTCTCCAGGATCGCACCCCGGGCCAAAGGCAGGCGCCAAACTGCTGCGCCACCCAGGGATCCCCAGTATGTAAACATTTTTAAGGCAAAAATCCATTTATCTTAGGTCAGGATTCATTTAAACAATATAAAAGCCTATGTAAATGATATTTAAAGGTATGAGAAAATACTTGTAATATACTGATATAATGCTATGTGAAAAGCAGGATAAAAATTTTTAAAAATTAAAAAGCAGTTTATAAAACATATACAATGTGATATTTATTAAACGGTATGTATATACATATGAGTATTCTTTACTAAAAGAATTCATGGGCATTACAGAAAGTTTGAAAAACAGAAGACAAAAAAATATGAAAGTTATATATTCCATAACTCAGAGATTACTGTTTAATATTTTGGTATAGGGGGATCCCTGGGGATCCAAAATTTTTGGAGATGGGGAGTCTAGGTATTGGCATCAAACATGACAGTTTTCCCTGCTTTAAACAAATCTTGATTGCTGGTAGTGTTTTCTTAAACTTTCATGTGCACATAAATCCCCTGGGGATCTTGTTAAAATATACATTCCAGTTCAGTAGATCTGGGGTAGGACCTGACATTCTGCATTTTTAACCGACTCCCAGGTGATGCCAAGACTACTGGCCCAGGGACCAGACCATACTTTGAGCTTTAGGGTTCTAAGAAAGAAAAATCTTTTTTTTTTTTTTAATTTTTATTTATTTATGATAGTCACAGAGAGAGAGAGAGAGAGGCAGAGACACAGGCAGAGGGAGAAGCAGGCTCCATGCACCGGGAGCCCGATGTGGGATTCGATCCTGGGTCTCCAGGATCGTGCCCTGGGCCAAAGGCAGGCGCTAAACCGCTGCGCCACCCAGGGATCCCCCAAGAAAAATCTTTTAAAGAATGGAAAGAGCAACTTACAGCCACTGAAGCCCAAATTCTATACTACAAGACAGGGAGTGGTGATCTACAGTGGATGAACAAAGAATCGACACTGGTTGTTAAAAGATGTTTTTAGAAAATAAGATTTTAGAGAACTGAAAGTTAGAAAACATTTTTCAGAGGAAAAACGTTCATCGAAGCTTCTCTATTTTGTGTGCACAAGGGAGTGCAAGGAAACAAGGGGAAGGAGTGAGGTGGACAGTGAGAAAAAAGGATAAATGTCTATAAAATTCTTATAGAAAAAATAAAACCCTTGGTAGCAGTACTGGAAAGGGACACAGAAACACTATAAGGAGACCTGCAGAGTTTATTTCTCTGCTGAAAACATGTTTGGGAGCTATTACAGCTAATAAACTAAGGTTGGTGTAGATTAATAACCATCTTCCATCAACTCCCTCCCAGGGAGCTAAGAAAAGACCCCAAGAGTATTAGGTCTCCCTTGGCAGTGCTTTGGGAACCAAAAACAAACAGTGGACTATGTGCCCAAATGTTTCTCTTTGTCTGTAGAACGAACATCGAATCGAGAGACTCAAACATGGGGTCTCTTGTAGCTTCTTGGCAAGTCCCTTTTTTAAATCTCTAAACTTCACTAGAGCTATTAAAAAAAATTTTTCCCCCTGAGGATTTTCCCATGGAAATTGGAGATGTTTAGTATATTTTTTAGAATGACAAAGTTGATATAAATATAATAAAAATATTCATAAGTCACTACCATATTCTCATTCTTCCAAAATTTCTAAAAACAATAAAATATGAAAACATTCACACAAAATTATCTGGAGCAATTATATGAATGAGCTGGTATACTTTATCATGCATTCCTTATCAAATGGGCCAATTCTAAGTAAACTGCTGTTTAAATGAACAGACATAACTAAAGGGGAAGATTTTTACCAAGAAATGGAAAGGATGCTTTTGTCAGATAATTCATATTACACATTTTGAGTGTTAAAATCTTTGGCAGAAACACAGGCAATCATAACAGTACCACTGATCTTTACATTCAGCACTTACTGTACGAGGATGATGGCTAACAGGTACTGAATGCCAGATATTGGGCTAGGTGCTTTATCCATATCTAAATTAATCCTCATAATGCTATGAAATAGGCAGTTATTAGAGCTTTTATGTGAATGAAGAAATCTGTGGTTTTGGGATGACAAGTACCTTGCTCAAAGATCATGGAGCCAGTAAGCAGTGAAGTTGGTTTTTGACTGCCTGATTTAATGTCCATGCTCTTAAAATTTATATGACACAGTCAGCTATCCTGTATGCCTCGTTTGTACCAGGGAGAGACTTACTCAAGACAGGGGGACAGAAGATGAATAAGTCATGATCTGTAAGCTCAGGGTACAGGACAGGTAGTCCTTTTAAGACATGAGGCTAGAAAGATACGTCCAAACACTGTAGTATACGGATGTCTTTGGTGTCAGAATGCCAGCTCAGATTATGCTGCTAGTGTATTCCATAGTCAGAATTCATTTACTTTTGGGGTCCTGGATTCTTTTTTTTTTATGATAGTCAGAGAGAGAGAGAGAGAGGCAGAGACACAGGCAGAGGGAGAAGCAGGCTCCATGCACCAGGAGCCCGATGTGGGATTAGATCCAGGGTCTCCAGGATCGCCCCCTGGGCCAAAGGCAGGCGCCAAACCGCTGCGCCACCCAGGGATCCCAGGGGTCCTGGATTCTTGATCTTTTATATATCTTTGATGGGCAAAAGATATATTTACAAAAAGGACACACCGTATGACTAGAGACACTATTTTCTAGCTTAGCCAAACTTTCCAGAAATTATTGAACCATATCAAACTGTATAAAATTGATTATAGCCACAACAATGTCCAGGTAACAGATCTAGTACCAGCTGAGGGTTGGCCTCTTCCACATTCAAATGCTAAGGGGTGTGGTCAGACAATCCAGTCTAGTCAAGATTGGCAAAATAGATCAGTCTAAGACAGAGGTTCTGATCTCTCTTCTGAGTTTCTCTAAAGTCTCCAAAGGCTAAGGGAAACCTCACTGTGTCAGTCTAATGATATCTAAAAAGGTCAATAATTTTTTTTTTTGGGGGGGGAGGTTTTTATTTATTTAAGTAATTTCTGCACCCAATAGAAGGATCGAATTCACCACCCAGAGATTAAGAGTCACATGCTCTTCTGACTGAGCCAGCCAGGTGCCCTAAGGTCAATAATTCTTAGTGGTTCATTACTAATGCAAAGTCCTAACTCTTTTGCATTTCTTTGAGCTAGCTTCCTAACAGGCTTGTTTAATTTAGTAATTGCTGACAGCAAAAGGCTAGGAAAAAGGTAAACAGTATTTCCAGCCTTATCTGGCCGCTGGCCACATTCATTGCTTAAAGCTAGTCCTCAAAGAAAGAGATAGGTTAAAATTTATACCAAACACTGCCATAAGAGCTCTTTTTCTTTTAATTTTTCAATCTTATTCAATACTGACACCCACATAAAACAGTGGTGCTCTCAAAAGTTAAATACCTTTCTCAGCAATCCACAACTAGTAAGTAACATAGCTAGCATTCAGATAGAGATCTGTCCACACTACATACTCTTAGGCAGTGGCTTCAGGCAGCTGCAAGGTCCAGGATATCTTTGTGAGGACAGATCTCCAGAGCTAGAAGAGCTAAGGGAACTGATTAAGACAACGAGAAAGGCAGCCAGATCCCCAAATATGCCATGGAAGTGGTCTTTCTGGCTTTCTAACAATGTTCTCCTAGGGTATGGTCAGCAGAGAATGAGGATGATGTACTGAGTTACTTACTGATGCTGTACTGATCTACAATGGAAACATTTCATTTATGGTAATAAAACTTCCCTAAAAATTACATTCAAATATTATTCGAGTTTAAATATTTCAAAATAATGATATCCTTCACATGATATCCTATGTATCTGCATATTTAAAGGTAGACCTGGGATGCCAGGGTGGCTCAGCAGTTGAAAGCCTGCCTTTGGCTCAGGTCGTGATGCTGGAGTCCTGGGATCCCATCCCATGTCGGGCTCCCTGCGTGGAGCCTGCTCCTCCCTCTGCCTGTGTCTCTGCCTCTCTCTGTGTGTCTCTCATGAATAGATAAAATCTTAAAAAACAAAAAAACTGCTTTTCTAGTTTCCAAATGATACCATGAATCCTTATTTGAAGGGGATTCAAGACCTTACAATTTGCTTTGAAGAACTGAAAATCTGCAGTGTTGCAAGCAATCTAAGATTATGTTAATTGATACAGAAGGCTAATTTGTCACAAACTTTTGATAAAGCTTCTTACCCTATTCAGAAGATACCGAAGGAAATGAGAAAGTCTCAGGCAGGGGATGCATTTGGCAGTAGGGTCCATATTATGACATGGAGAAATGCTTTGATTTGAAGGGGGGGGTTAGTTATTATTTTTTTAATAAAGATTTTCATTTATTTATTCATGACACACACACACACACACACACAGAGGGAGAGACACAGGCAGAGAGAGAAGCAGGCTCCATGAGGGAGCACGGCATGGGACTCGATTCCGGGACTCCAGGATCATGCCCTGGGCCAAAGGCAGGCAATTGCTAAGCCACCCAGGCATCACAGGGGTTAGTATTTGTTTTTTTTTTTTTTTTTTTTTTTTTAATTTTTATTTGTTTATGATAGTCACAGAGAGAGAGAGAGGCAGAGACACAGGCAGAGGGAGAAGCAGGCTCCATGCACCGGGAGCCCAACGTGGGATTCGATCCCGGGTCTCCAGGATCGCGCCCTGGGCCAAAGGCAGGCGCCAAACCGCTGCGCCACCCAGGGATCCCAGGGGTTAGTATTTGAAATCAATCCTAGCCAAACTAGATTTGCTCATGAAACCTAGTTCTGAGACACGAGATGATCTTTCTGCAGACATTAAGTTTTGCATAATCAGCAAGATCAAAACTATCATTTCTCAGAAATCTACATGAATGATTTACTAATATATATCTGGCTCACTAAAGAGCCAAAGGAGTGATGTTCAGAGACAGTGATGAGGAAAAGTCTATGTCATGGGGGAGTAATGTTATTATAGTACTCCTTTTCCCTTTATCATTCCCCGCCCCCCGCAAGCCTCCAAAGAGAGGTACTACTGTCATTCATTTCCCCCGTTTTCTGGTATAGTCAAGTTAACCATCTCATTCACTGAAGTTCTACTGTGTATCAGGCACAAGCTATTTTGAAGATTTTATAGTAGTGTTGCCAAAAATGTGATCCATAGACGAGTGGTGCTGGTTTGTGAATTGTGTTACCAGTTTGTGACAAGTGTTTAAAAACTTTAATAGCAATTAAGCAGAGTAATTTGTGGATTTTCATAAAACTTTTTGGCTTTTATTTTGTATGTCATTTTGTTTATTTTATGAAAATATTGGTCTGTGAAGGACTAGAAGTAAAAACCTGGATCTTGGGATCCCTGGGTGGCGCAGCGGTTTGGCGCCTGCCTTTGGCCCAGGGCGCGATCCTGGAGACCCGGGATCGAATCCCACGTCGGGCTCCCGGTGCATGGAGCCTGCTTCTCCCTCTGCCTGTGTCTCTGCCTCTCTCTCTCTCTGTGACTATCATAAATAAATAAAAATTTAAAAAAAAATTAAAAAAAAAAAAACCTGGATCTTTACCAGTGACAGTTCAAGAGCATTGTTCTAGATTGAAAGATAAGACCTCTGGTCTTGATACGGTCTCAGTATAATCTTGATAGGTCTCAGTATAATCCTATATGACTGTCCAAAAAAAAAGTCCTTCCATTTTCAGACCTACATATTTCTGAGGGACATATAAAGTTCAGGCTTTGTAAACATGATTGAAGAATGTTGATTTTTTTTAAAAAAGGGGGGTGGTTCTGAGTTAATAATAGGTGAAAAAAAGAACAGAAAAGGGTGAGATATAAAGGTAGTATCAAGCAAGTAGAAAGGACAGTTTGATAAAGAACAGCAACTCAACAGGCAACCAGGAGTGCTATATGTGCTATATGCCTGGGGTAATGAAGTCAAGAGGGTAAATTAAGGTTTGTGGGAGGAAGAAAGACACTGAGTCTAGTCTCTGCCATCCATTGCATTCTTCAAAATCACGTTCTACTCCAGTCCCTAGAGGCACCTATCCTCCAACCATGCCTAGTTACTGCATTTCCCAAAGATGGTATATTCTTGTGCTTCAGTGGTTAGAACACACTGCTCTACTCTGCCTAGAATATGTATCCCACTCCCAGGACGCTCCCTAAAGCCATGTCAACCTCCTTTCTTTTCTTTTCTTTTTTTTAAAGATTTTATTTATTCATGACAGACACACACACACACACACACACACACACACACACACACACACAGGCAAAGACACAACACAGGCAGAGGGAGAAGCAGGCTCCATGTAGGGAGCCTGATGTGGACTCGATCCCGGGTCTCCAGGATCACACCCCGGGCTGAAGGTGGCACTAAACTGCTGGGCCACTGGGGCTGCCCTCAACCTCCTATCTAATTGTGGTCCCTGATACACCCTGAGGCAAAGCTATCTGATCCCTCCTCAGTGTACTTATAGATTTGTGTACCCCTGCATTCGAAGTACTTATAAGAACAGAAGACAAATTTGCAAGTCAAATTCCATTGGCACATTATTTTTATCCCTTCTCAGTGCTCTGCACATAACTGACACTCAAATGTGTGTTGAACCACAATGAGTATCAGAGAGAAGTCAGGGGGGTTGACTAGAATTCTCCGTCTCAGGCTGAGCAACCAGAAAGGAAGGTTCATTGAAGAGTGTCCAGGAGCCAAACATGGAGAACTGCTCATTCAGGATTCAGAAGGCTGTGGAAAGGGCAACTTAGAACTGGAGCTTGGCAAACTCAACCAACCAACCAACCAACCCACCCACCCACCCCCATTCTCCCTAAGGAGAACAGCTAAGTCAGTCAGCCAAATTGCCGGAAAAAACACATTAGAATTTAAAAGCCCATTCTACATGAAGTTGAATTCATGACTTGGCAGAGTATCTGTAAATTATATATGGGCATGCGGTTCATTACCTATAGTTTGAGGAATTTCAAGGTAAGTAGAATTTCCAGGCAAAGTGGCTGACTCAGCACACACTGATGTATGCTAATGTCTGTCTACCAAGGCAGACCAGAGCAATAGGAGGCAAAGCATTAACATCAAGGTCACAGGCATGAAGAAAAACCTCTCTTCTCATTCCTACCCTGGAAGCAGCTGTAATGACTAGCAATAAACAAAGGGAGTCTCTATTTGGTGGTATCCTACGCATTTTCATCACAGGAATGCCTTTTCTTTTTCTTTTTCTTTCTTTCTTTCTTTCTTTTTTTTTTAAGGAATGCCTTTCTTTGCTCTGCTTTCCTAGTTTTGGGTTGTGGCCTTTTCTTTTTCTTCTTCTGGCTCTCTTTTAACACGCTGCTTTTATGATCTCTCCCCTCTCAAACTCTCTCCTCCTTTCTCACTTTCTGAACTCATTTCCTTTTCTTACTCCTACCTTCATTTAAAAAAATATTAAATTTTTTAAAATAAAGATTTATTTATTCATGAGAGACACAGATTGAGAGGAGAGGCAGAGACATAGGCAGAGGGAGAAACAGGCTCCATGCAGGGAGTCCGATGCGGGACTCGATCCCGGATCTGGGGATCACAACCTGAGCCAAAGGCAGGCGCCCAACCGCTGAGCCACCCAGCCGTCCCTAATTTTTAAGTACTCTCTACACCCAACATGGGGCTTGAACTCGCTACACTGAGGTTCAGAGTCGTGTGCTCTACTGGCTGAGCCAACCAAGGCACCTCGAAACCTTCTTTAATTCTGAAATATCATTTCTTTCAAAGCCCTCCTTCTAGGCTTTTCCTGTACTAGCACTGGTTATAGAGAGCATCCTGTGTGAATCCTCATTCTTGAGAACCAATTCTAATTCATGGAAGCTAACACATCTTTCTCTGCCCAATAATCGCCTAGTGATTTTCTCTGTGGTATTTTTCTTATTTATGGGGGATGAGGTGGGAAAATACAAATGGATCCCTGAGAAACCAGGGTTTAGTATCTTTGAAACATTAGATGCAGCACTGTAATCAGTGATGATACCCCTGTGAAATAATACTCTGGCCCTGGCAAAGGCACTGTGCTTGGAAAGCATACAATCAAAATTCAAACTGGCCTGGGAAACAGTGAAGGCAAGTAATTTAGTAATGAGAAAAAGATCACTATTTGAAACTTTACACGGTCTTCTCACCAGCAAAGTCAAATGAAATCTTTTTTTCTTCTCATAGGTCTGTTACTCTACTGATGTGTATAATTATGTGCCTGAAACTGGTCAGAAACAAGCCAGAACAAACATAGCCATAGAGATAATACAAGGCCCTTCCTTGTATACAAGGATGTGTTCCTAAATGCATGTCACTATTTCTTTTTTTTTTTTCCAGTCACTATTTCTTATGTTATTTGGAGGCATAGGGATATTGTTTGGAATCCTATCAAATGCCACATTCAGAGATCTGTGCATTTTACCTAGTTTTAAAAAATGCTACAGCACTGAGACGGAAATCAACTTCTTCAGTTAGAATCCTCTTAAAAAAAAAAAAGCAAAGCTGGAGATGATTTTGGTTTTCAAATGGGACATGTGTTTTCATGTAGAAGGCTTCCTTTGCTATCACTCCAACAGCTACTACTTCCCAGCATTGTGAAAAAAGGCTTCAGATGTGTAAGCTGGAGTAAAAAAGAACCACTAAAACTCTGGCTTTATCAATACCCTGGAACATGAAGCCTATAAATTTGCAAAATAGAAACCAACCCTGAACTTTAAAATAAAGATAAATAATTGAAATAATGCTAGTAAGCACAATACATTTGTAGAGTTATGGTTTTTTTTTTAATTTTTATTTATTTATAATAGTCACAGAGAGAGAGAGAGGGAGGCAGAGACATAGGCAGAGGGAGAAGCAGGCTCCATGCACTGGGAGCCCAATGTGGGATTCGATCCCGGGTCTCCAGGATCGCGCCCTGGGCCAAAGGCAGGCGCTAAACCGCTGCGCCACCCAGGGATCCCGAGTTATGGTTTTTAAAGTGAGTTGGCATATAACTATTTCACTCAAATTTCGGAATCTCTCTGTAAAGGAGACAATGCAAGCATTTTCCTTGTTTTACAGATGTTAAGCAACTTGCACAAAGTCAATAGCTTATATATGTGATTTTCATTCTTTCTTTTAAATTAAGCAATCTCTATGCCCAACATGGGGCTCAAACTCATGATCCCAACATTAAGAATCATACAATTCACTGAATGAGCCAGCCAGACACCCCAGTGATTTTCATTCATTAATAAAGATCTCTCTACCTACTCAAGCTATTTCACTGATCCCTGCTTTCCTAGATCACCAGATTTCTTGAAAAAGTAAGCTATTCTTGATGACTTTATTTCATCTATTACTCATTTTCTAATCCTGGCATATTATTGTTTCCTCAAGTGTTGGCTACTCCCAAAAAGATCAACGATCTATAAGGTAGGGACTCTCAATAAAAAAATTGAGTGAATGAACAGAATTTCCAACAACTCCAAGGACTTGCTTTTGACCCTCCTTCCTCCTCATTCTTGATCCCAAATCCCCTCAAAATACTTTCTTCCTACATGTTTCATGTCATTTTCCTTCCTCTGTGACTCTCCAGTGTCTTGAAAATTAAACTACTCAACACCTACTCATCACCTCTCAAGATCCTTTTCCAATGACAATTCTGAAATCTTCCATAACACCTCCAGCAGTAGTCATTCTTCCTCTGAGGTTCCAAAGCACATTATGCTACTTAGGCACTTATCACAGTGTGTTCTGATTGTTATGGTCTCTTTCTCTCTCCCTTATACAATAACAGTTTTTTGGATATGAAAACTGGTTTATCATTTTTTATTTTTTTTAAAGATCTTATTTATTTATTCATGAAAGAGAAAGAGAGACAGTGAGAGAAAGAGAGAGAGTTAGGCAGAGACATAGGTAGAGGGAGAAGCCGGCTGCAAGCAAGGAACCCGATACGGGACTCGATCCCGGATCCTGGGATCACGCCCTCAGCCAAAGGCAGACGCTCAACCACTGAGCCACCCAGGCATCCCTGTACTGGGTTTTCAATTTACCTGGCACTTGCACATCCTGCTAACAAGTATCTGAATGAACAGCTAGTAAGTGGCAGCAAAAGGCCAGAGCTCCTTTGCCTTTACTCTGTACAGATGCCTCAAAAGCAAAGGCTTACAGTTAAATTTCTCACCTCTATTTGACGAAAGTGACTAGGTTAGATTCTCAGATTGTTTCTTTAAAAAAAAGTCTTAAATTTAGCCACAACCTGTCCACAAACCATCCTTTCCAAGCAGAACTGTCACTGGAGTAGCAGTGCCACACATGGTACAGTTATGACTCTCCTACAATTTGCCTATCTATTTTCTAATTGTCATGTGAGGACATGGGGAGGCGGCCATCTGCAAGACAGGAACAGAGTCACCTCCAGGAACCAAATTAGACCAACATATTGTTATTGGACTTTCCAGCCTTTGAACTATTGAAAAATAAATGTCTACTGTCTAAGTTACCTAGTCTGTGGTATTTTGGTATAGCAGCTCCAACATACTAATACATGCTGCTAAAAATTTTGGGAAATGGCTTTTTCAAGTAACTCTAATCCTAAGCTAAACCTTGCTCTCTGGGCAGCCTGGGTGGCTCAGCGGTTTAGCCCCGCCTTCGGCCCAGGGCGTGATCCTGGAGACCCGGATCGAGTCCCACATTGGGCTCCCTGCGTGGAGTCTGCTTCTCCCTCTGCCTGTGTCTCTGCCTCTCTCTCTGTCTCTCATGAATAAGTAAATAAAATCTTACAAAAAAAAAAAAATCCCCACAATCCCACCACACAATGGCTTAAAAATAAATAAATAAATAAATAAATAAATAAATAAATAAACCAACCTTGCTCTCTGTAACTGAGAACTGAGGGAAAACAAAGAAGGATATAGAAGATATGACCACAAAAGAAGAGAATATTTTCAGGTGAAATCTGTGACTTATACACTGAGAAACATTTTTAAACTCAAAAAATACAGAAAAAAATTCTCTAGAGAGGCATCATAGTATACTATAGAAAACAACAGTATACAGAAAGATAAACTAAGGTTTAAATTAAAGTTCTGCCTTTATCTAAGGGATAACCTCATCAATCCTTAATATTCCATTTATAAAGTGAGGATAGAAATATACAGAGTTGAAAAAAAAAAGAAATATACAGAGTTGTAGAGTTGTTGTGATAATATAATAATTTATCAAAGTACTTTGAAAAACTGAAAAAGACTATAGGGATGTCATATTATTAGGCCATCCCTTTTCTTCTTGTGGCTATATTTAAAGTTTTATTAGAGTTATCAGTTTAGTTTTTTAGACTTTATCTAAATTCAGAGACAATAATTGCTCTCATGATCTGAAGCAGTGGATCTACAATGCACGAAACAGAATGCTTCATCAATACTGAGTATCTAAGAAAACAGTTATCTAAAAAAATGGAATTGATGTCTTGCTTTTAATTACATCAAATTACAAAAAATGTTTTGCCTATATTAGGTGTAGTACATATCTGAATAAAACACTTGCTAAAAGAATTGTCAATTAAGAATGATTGTCACTGAATCAAAGAATTGTGTTGGAAAAGGATTTGAGTCCTTCTGGAGATTATCTACTCTAACACCTGATCTGCTGCACACCTAATTTCCCTCTGAAATACTTTTGATGGACAGGTGCATCCACTTGCTGCTTAAAATACTTTCTGGAAGATTTTTTTTTTCTTCAGGTAACTCTAATTGTTAGAAACTGGGCTAAATAAACTTTGTCCCCTAGAATGTCTACTCTTGAGTCTTGTACTTCTCTGAGAGCCACATAGAATGTATTTAATTTTTTCTCTTTAGAACAGTTTTTTAAACTTTAGCAGAGAACACTCACATGACAACCCTTGCTTAATTCTTCCTCTTCAGGTCAAACATTAACCATTTTCGGACTATTGTATGCCTGAGTTTCCAGTGCCTCTCCTTTGGACTAGCTGCACTTAGACATGACCCCCTCATTGAAGATCAAACAAGTTCCTTATGTGTGGGACTGTTAACTTCTTTGCCAATCACTGAGATCTTTATGGATATTAGACTGTAAGAAAATACACTTGCTTTTCCTCTCGGTCTCAAAATTATCAAGTTAAAAGCAAAAAAAAAAAAAGAATGGTACTCTTAAAATCTTGAAAATTTGAGTTTTTAGTATTCAAGTAATGGTTGGAACCACGAGATTATTCTAGATGGCCTTTACACTACCTTTCAGGGACGCCTGGGTGGCTCAGCGGTTGAGTGTCTGCCTTTGGCTCAGGGTGCGATCCCAGAGGTCTGGGATTGAATCCCACATCAAGCTCTCTGCACGAAGCCTGCTTCTCCTCCTTCTTCCTGTGTCTCTGCCTCTCTGTTTCTCTTACAAATAAACAAATCTTAAAAAACCCCACAAAACTACCTTTCAACGGTGTTAAAGCTCAGGAATAGAGATAGGTCTATACATTTAGAAGTCAAGTCCTCTGTCATAGGGATTTGAGGATGCAGAGTTCTGACAAGGGAGGCCTGTGAATCTAAAGGGAGGTCAAGCTTAGTAAGAACCTAGAACTGGGGCAGCTCGGGTGGCTCAGCAGTTTTGCACCGCCTTCAGCCCAGGGTATGATCCTGGAGACCCAGGATCAAGTCCCAAGTCAGGCTCCCTGCATGGAGCCTGCTTCTCCATCTGCCTGTGTCTCTGCCTCTCTTTCTCTCTGTGTCTCTCATGAATAAATAAAATCTTAAAAAAAAAAAAAAAAAAAAAAAGAATCTAGAACTACCAAACCTCAGCACCACTGCTAGTCCTTTATCGAATACAGTGACAATACAGGCAGAATTTTTCATGGGAGTCTTACCATGTTCTGTTCCATTTCTCCAGAAGTTACTATAATGTTTCACTATAAACCATATACAGAATCCTGAAAGAAATTTAGAAGATCTGAAGAAGACTGTATCTAATTATATTCCAAACTCCTCCCCAAAATGTGAAAGCAGGAATGCCCATTTAAAGATCTTAAATTAACGGGCAGCCTGGGTGGCTCAGTAGTTTAGCGCCGCCTTTGGCCTAGGGTGTGATACTGGAGACCCTGGGTTGAGTCCCATGTTGGGCTCCCTGCATGGAGCCTGCTTCTCCCTCTGCCTGTGTCTCTGCCTGTGTCTCGCTCTGTGTGTCTCTCATGAATAAATAAAATCTTAAAAAAAAAATAACATGATAAATAGGACATCCCTTCATTTAATATATTCAGGATAACAATAATAACTTCTCATCCTGGAGAACACACTACACGAAGTTTATTACTGTACAATCTGTGATCAACAGTGTTCATTGGCTTTATGAGTGTTGTGTTTTGACTGCTTTGCTAGAGTTTGAGCTGATAAACAAAAACTGTATTTTAGAAAATCATAAACCTCAAACTCATTTTTATTTTTATTTATTTTTTTTTTAATTTTTATTTATTTATGATAGTCACAGAGAGAGAGAGAGAGAGAGGCAGAGACTCAGGCAGAGGGAGAAGCAGGCTCCATGCACTGGGAGCCCGATGTGGGATTCGATCCCGGGTCTCCAGGATCGCGCCCTGGGCCAAAGGCAGGCGCCAAACCGCTGCGCCACCCAGGGATCCCTCAAACTCATTTTTAATACTTGGCCAAGACATCTATTAGAGAATACTGACATTCAAGAAAAGTTCAACAGTCTCCTATTTTTAATAAAGAAATCTAAGTGAACAGAAGATTTAAAGCCAACTATTTTTGACTGGAAGTAAAGTTAAAGATCAAGGTGCTATGAGAAAGAGCATATGGGGGATCCAGGACCAAACTATGGAAAGGGAATGCAAGAACACATAAAAGGTACTTTTAGAAACCTTCTGAGCCAAATTAGTTTCTTTTCTGATAAGTTGTCATAAATTGAAATGTAATTAGTTCCTAAGAAACAAGATAAACACTAGGCATACATCAGTGCTTATTAATTAAACCATTTCCTCAAAGAGGCAAAACAGAAGTATTATAGTTTCTCAGTAAGACAATATACAGTACGAAGGCCCTGGTTTATCTCAGAAAAAAACTGGCTTTGCAGCAATATTACCACTGTTATTGTTATAATGTTAAAAATTACTAATAAAACAAACAATAACATAGCTAACATTTATTATTTACTATGGGCCAGGTTTTACATACAGTCTCATGTAATTCTCATAAACACTCTGAGGAAATTATATGGCCACTGAGGTTTAGAGTTTGAATGTTCTGTCCAGGATAACAATGGTAGAGGCACTAAGTTCGAACCCAGAGTCCATACTCTTAACCACTGCACTCTTAACTACTGCTCTATGCTCTGCTGCAGTTATACATAAACTTTCTCCATAAAACCTATTCACACACAGCAAGTGAAGTGTCCCTTTCCCCCAAACAGCTGCCAATACTGAATGTTATCAATCGATTTTTATTGATTATTTATAGTAGGCTCAAGCCTCATTTGGAGCTGGAATTCACAACCTCAAATCAAGAGTCACATGTTCTACTGACTTAGCCAACCAGGGACCCCTATTATCAACCTTTAAAATTTTTGTCAATTAATTGGGAAAAAAAAGAGTCTATTAAGGTTGAATATCTCTTAAGTTTATTCATTGGCTATTTGTAGTTTTCTTCTGTGAACTCTTTGTTCATATCCTTTGTCCATTTTGAGTCAAACGTTTATTTTATGGATTTGTAGGCAGTCATTTATTTTTATTTTTATTTATTTATTTATTTTAAATTTTTATTTATTTATGATAGTCACAGAAAGAGAGAAAGAGAGAGAGAGAGAGAGAGGCAGAGACATAGGCAGAGGGAGAAGCAGGCTTCATGCACTGAGAGCCCGACGTGGGATTCGATCCCAGGTCTCCAAGATCGTGCCCTGGGCCAAAGGCAGGTGCCAAACCGCTGCGCCACCCAGGGATCCCTATTTTTATTTTTAAAAGGTTTTACTTATTTATTTGAGAGAGAGAGAGAGAGAGAGAGAGAGAGGCAGGGCAGGCAGAATCTTAAGCAGACATGGAGCTTTATCTCATGACTCTGAGATCAAGACCTGAGCCAAAATCAAGAGTTGATGCTTAACTGACTAAGTCATCCAGGCGCTCCTTAAAGATTTTAAGAAATCTCTACACTCAACATGGGGCTCGAACTCACAACCCTGAGATTAAGAGCCACATGTTCTACCAACTGAGCCAGTCAGGGGCCCCTGTAGGCAGTCATTTATTTTCTAGATATTATATTAACTTCTGCAGTATAAGTAAATAGGGGCAATTAGCTAATCATCAGAGAAAAAGTTAAATCACTACTTCATACCTTAGACTCAAGCAAATCCCAGATGGAGTAAAATAATAAAATTATAAAAGCATAGTTTTTCTTATGGTAGCCTGCAGTTTCTTGATATTAATAAAGCTGTATATAGCTTTAAATATGTATATATTAAAACTATTCTCACAGTTGAAAATCAATGTCTAATTTTTTACTTCTCCAAAACTTATTTACTAATAACCCATTGATGACTAGACTTACTAATATAAAGTCAATTAACCTGTATTTTATATATGTATTATGTACCATATTCTTTTTTTTTTTTTAAAGATTTTACCTATTTATTCATGAGAGAGAGAGAGAGAGAGAGACGCAGAGACACAGGCAGAGGGAGAAGCAGGCCCCATGCAAGGAGCCCGATGTGGGACTCCATCCCGGGTCTCCAAGATCACACCCTGGGCTGAAGGCTGTGCTAAACTGCTGAGCCACCCGGGCTGCCCTATGTACCAGATTCTTACAATAAAATAAGTTGGAAGAAAAATGTTATTAAGAAAATCATGAGAGAAAACATATTTACAATACTGTAAAACCATACTCTATACTGTAGTTACTGAAAAAATTCTTGTCAGTGGACCTGTATGTAAACCAGTTTTGTTCAAGCGTCAACTGTATTTGTGGTAAGGAAGAGCAGTTTGAATACGCAAAACAGTGCATTATACAGACTACACTAGAACACTGTGTAAGAGGACTGTGACAAATCTATGTCATGGAAAGCAATGAAAAGTAATTATCTTTGGAAATTATGAATATGGTAAACTTATTATTAAGGGAAAAAATAAGTTAAGAAATAATGCTTATGATTTAATTTTTATAAAAGCAAATACATTAGCTACACTGGAAGACTACATTAAAAAATATCAAAAAGGTGGGACGCCTGGGTGGCTCAGTGGTTAAGCATTTGCCTTCAGCTCAGTGCGTGATCTCGGAGTTTCGGGATTGAGTCCCACATCGGGCTCCCTGCATGGAGCCTGCTTCTCCCTCTGCCTGTGTCTCTGCCTCTCTCTCTGTGTCTCTCATGAATAAATAAGATTTTTAAAGGTCATTTCTGGGTGGCTAGAGTATGTAACAGAAAAAATAAATACCATTTTATTTTATTTTTAAAAAGATTTTATTTATTTATTAGAGATGGGGAGAGAGATGGGCGGGGGGGGGGGGCGCACAGACACAGGCAGAGGGGGAAGCAGGCCCCATGCAAGGAGCCTGATGTGGGACTGGATCTCCAGTCCCCAGGATCACGCCTTGGGCTGAAGGCAGCGCTAAACAGTTAAGCCACCAGGGCTGCCCCAAATACCATTTTAAAACAGCACAAGAAGTTAGATTTCTACCACATATCATTTGTGTAAAAACATTTCAGGTGGAAATGAAAACATAGAATATTTAATTTTAGGATAAGGAAGGTCTAGTTTTATTTAGTTATAACAATTCATTTAATCTGTATTGCAAACCTATGTAGTAGATACTATGATTTTTATCCATTTGAATATTAAAGAAATGGATGGAAAGGGAGTTGAATGACTTGCCCAAGGTCAGGAAGGTCTTCTTAAGACACAAAATACAGGAGTACCTGGGTGGCTCAGTTGCTTTAGCATCGGGGACTCCTGATTTTGGCTAAGGTCATGATCTCAAGGTGGTACTGAGCTCCATCTTGTGCTTTGCATCAGCCAGTCTGCTTGAGATTCTCTCCCTCTCCCTCTCTCTCTCTGCCCCTCCACCTGATTCCATGTGTGTGTGGAGAATGTGCATGCCCATGTGCCCTCTCTCTCTCAAAAAAAGAAATAAATCTTTAAGACACAAAATGCAGAAGCCATATGGAAAATGCTGATGAATTTGAAATGATAATTTAAAATTTGTTCAACAGGGTGGCCTGGGTGACTCAGTCAGTTAAGCATCTGTCTTCAGAGTCCTGGGATGAAGTCCCTCTCCCTCTGGCCTTCCCTCATGCTCATGCTCTCTCTCAATATAACATCCTTAAAAATAAATAAATAAATAAATAAATAAATAAATAAATAAATAAAATTTGTTCAACTAAAAAGGAGATGAACAATATATTGATGGAAAATATTTGCAACATACAGAACAGGCAAATGATATTAAGGCACACACACAAACCAGTAAGTAAAAAATTCAATAGTAAAATGGGCAAAAAACAAAATCAACAAGTGATTCACAGAAAAGGAACTGCCAAACAGAAGATTTTGCAACTTCTCTAACAATAATAAGAGCTAATATATAATGTTTACTAGGCATCAGGTGCTTTTCTAAATGCTTCAGCTATCAACTCATTCAATCTTCATAACAACCCTATGAGATAAGTACTATTTTTAACCCCATTTACAGATGAGGAAATTGAGGCTGAGGTTAAATGAGTTGCTCAGGGACAACCAAGAGTGTAGGGCTGGGATTCCAACACAGAACAGCTCTACAGTCCAGAATTCTTCTTAACCACTATGCTCTATTACCTGTCCAGGGATCTAGATATCCAGGGAAATACAAATTAAAATAAGGTATCACTTGTCTAAATTGGCAAAAATATAAAAGACAGAGTCAATGTGGAACTGAGCACTGTCAACATCGCTGGTAGGAGACTCTAATGGTGCTTTCTTTTGGTAGAAAAAAACTCTTACAGAAACAGATTCAATGAAAGTTCAGAAAAACAATTTACCCAATAAAAAAGGTGGACAATAAGCAGTTTGTTTTACTAAAAGATTGTGTTTTCCTGAAGGTAGTAGCAAATTCTAGAACTCCTTTCCTTTCTCTCTTAATCCTCAGATGTCAATAAAGGCTACCAGAGGATGAGCATCCTCTTGCTCCCATGCTAACTTTTTTATGCGGCTGCTTCCCTTGAGATTTAATCAGCTCAGGTCAAACCTTCTCTGAAAGCCTGTTTCTTAATACACTAACGTCATCATTGAACTGGTTAATTCACCTGATGATGATTTCTACTCTTTTCCACATGTGTCCCTTAACCTCTTTCTCAACAGCTTCAAGAGCCCAGACTGAGGTAAGAAGTTTCTTTGTCTGAAAACCATTAAAAAGATTCTTTCTTGTTTTCAGCAGTATGTTAATTCCAATTGGACCAAAAACGTTGCTTCTGAAATCTCTCAATTCCCCAGTCTCTGATTTTACTATCTACAGTATACATGTAACTAACAATACAAATTACTTAGGGGAAAAATAAAATCCATGTCACAGCTTTTCTAAGACTTCAGCCATCCCTATTTACTTATAGGTGCCATTATGAAAAAAGACACCGAAAGGTACACGAAGCTATAAAAAGAGGCTTTTACTAAACTTTACCACGAATGACCTTATGCCTAGTGTATAATGCCTTCCGTTTTTTTTTTCAAAAGAAGCATAGCAGATCAGCTTCCATTTGAAACTTTTCATTTGTATATCTAAAATGTCCTGTAACTTTGTTGTTGTTGTTGTTGTTGTTGTTGTTGCATTTTGGGTTCTAAAATTTACTACCAACTTGCTTTCTGACTGTGAAAAGCAATTAAAATTTCCAGCGGTGAAATGGGCATCGTGAAAACACAAAGGCAGCTCAGAGAACAGTGCTTCACTAAATCTCCTTTGGGGGGGTGGGGGGAGACCTAAAGTGATGACTACAACTTCACGGAGAGAAGAATTTGAGAACGTTCCATTTTGTACGCACGGGATGTAAAAAGAGATTTAAGCTCAGCAGGAAAATGTGAAATTGGAATGTCCAGGTTTGCCTATTTTTCATCCGCATCCTATGGTCACAGACAGACACTCCATTTAAACACGAGGCTTCCTGGGATCCCTGGGTGGCGCAGCGGTTTGGCGCCTGCCTTTGGCCCAGGGCGCGATCCTGGAGACCCGGGATCAAATCCCACGTCAGGCTCCCGGTGCAGGGAGCCTGCTTCTCCCTCTGCCTATGTCTCTGCCTCTCTCTCTCTCTCTCTATCATAAATAAAATAAAAATTAAAAAAAAAAATAAACACGAGGCTTCCTAATACGTTAAAGAGAGAAAGAAGGTTGCACAAGCGGCACCACAACAGGCCAGGCCTGGGGCAATGATTTCTAGATCCTGCTAAATCCTACCGTGTCCCCAAAGTAATCAAATAATTGCTGGACAGCTCCACCTGGTCTCCGCGTGAACCTCACAAACGCGAGCGCGCAGATACCTTTGCCAGGAGTCCCGGTGCAAAACCAAAACACCTCAAGGCATCTCACGCTCGAGTGCAGGGTCCTCACTTCGCTGGACAGAAAAGTGAAAGGCTGAGAGAGAAGCTGCCACCATCCAGTGCCTCACAAGGCCAAGAGAGTGTTAAGATGAGGTGGATCCCGGGCTTCTCTTGGCCCACCTTCCTCTCTGCTCCAGCCCTGGAAGGAGCCACAAGTGAGGCAGAGAAGTTGTGGAAACAAGGAGGGGGTGGCGTAGAGGGGGGGACGGGGGAACCCGGGAGAGTTCAGCACAAGCATTTGCATTTGTCCCACCCAAGGTCACTCGCTCCGAGTCACTTTTCCCTGCTCCCCCGGGGCCTTCCCGCCAAACGGGCTGCAGGGCTGCGAGGCCAGCCCCCCGCGCCCCTCGGCCCTCCCTGCGGGCCGCAGCCCCCCTTCTGGCCTCCGGGCGCGGGCCGAGGCTCGGACCCAAGCCGGCCTCACCGCCACGCGTTTCCGACGCCCGCCGCGTCTCCCAGCCCAATTCGGACAGGGGCTCCTCCACTCCAGCCCCCGGCTCCCGGCAACGTCTCCTTCCTCCCTCAGGACGCCCCCTGCCCCGCCTCCAGTACCCGGTCCCGCCGGGGGGACCGGGACGCCGTTCCCTCGGTCCCCTCCGTCCCCTCCCGCAGCGCTCCCGTCCCGAGCCCAGCAGGCGCGGCCCCCGCCCCCGGCCCGTCTCCTCCGCCGGCGGCCGCCCCCCGAGTCCTCCCGGCCCCGCCCCGCCCCACTCCCGGGCGGATACAGTTTGAAGCCCTTCAGGATCTCCCTGGCCCTCTCGTCCTTGGCTGACATGATGCGGCGGCCGCCGCCCGCGGCTCTCCCACGCTGGCCCGGCGGAGCCTCGCAGACGGTGCCCAGGAACCGAGGACGGAGCCGCAGCGCGGCCTGGAGACCTCCGGCGAGCAGCGGCAGCGGCCAGACCCGGACCGGCCTCTCCCTCCCCTCAGCTCCCGCTCCTGATCCCTTCTCCTTCCCCCTAGCCTCGGAGCGCCCGCCCCAAAGCCAATGGAAAGCCCTCCTCGCCGATTGGCATCCCGAGCAGCCAATAGAAACATTCAGCGGCTTCGCCGGGGGACGACGAGCGTCAGTGGGAAGGGCCCTCCCCGGGAAGTCCCGTAGGACACATTTTTCTTTAGGTCTTGTTGCCTAGAGTTTGCCCCAGCGGAGGGTTGGCTTCAGATCTGCAGAGGCTCGAGGGGCCCGCTCCCTCCGCGGGGCACACTAGGGCGCTGAAATGACGGCGGGTTGCCCTGTGCGATGTGAGAGAGACTACATTTCCCAGCATTCCGGGGGAGTGCCCGGGGGAACCACAGATCCCATCACGCAACAAAGAGGCCCGGGGACTACAAATCCCAGCATTCCCTGCACCCTGTTCCTCTGTAACTTAGACTCCAGTGTGCCGCGCAGTGTGCGCAAATTCGTAAACCTTCCCTCAGCTTTGGGGGTTTCTGAATTCGGAGACTTGAAACTGGGCGGGAAGACCCCCTTAACTCTCAGAAGAGGATGACAGCCCACAGGGAGGTAACATCTGTTTACATGGAACTCAGAAATCTCCTGCAAATCATGGTAAGGCTGCAAACAACAAACAAAAACACTTGATTAAACCACGGAAGATAAAATGACTCCTTTAAATCGTGCTTGTTTGTTGGTCTGGGGCGCCTTTTACTTGTTTTGCAGGGGTTTCTGGTGTGCTCCTGCGTTGGGCTGGGAGAGATATGGATCGTATACTCAGACTCTCCCTACCGGAAGGGATATTAAGAGAATTTGCCAAACCACCCTCTGTTGTTTTACATACGAGGAAACTGAGGCCCCAGAGAGGCGAAGCGATCGTCTACTGGTTACAGCAACTTGGGACAGAGTTAGAATTCGGCTCTAAGTCTCCTGACCCTCAGTTTGGGCTGTTTACACCACACTGAGGTGGCGATATTTTTAGCAGCATGGCTGTGTGATTATTATTTTCCTTAGTGAAGTATCCTCATCCAGGTTGAAACACCCAGAGGTTAGGTAAGCATTCATTTTGGTGGATTTCCTGTAAGTGAAGGAGTGTGATGTTTGTTTATCTTCAGTCTAGGAAGGACTTAGTGTTTTGATTTGTTATTTGTTGCTCAAGGTGACATTTAATGTGATTTCAGGAACTAGGTAAAATTGTAGCGTAAGCTAAGGTTTCCTTGGACATCTCCTATCTCTTTTCCGAGGCCTTCCTTCCTCTTCCCGTCCCCCTTTCACCCATCTGGGCACCCACCCAATTTTTCCTTCCATGTAATTCAACAAAGAGCCTTTTCAGGTTTCCGGTAAAGGGTGAAAAGGCATTGTCACTGCCTCCAGGAAGATAACCATCTAGTTAGGAAAAAAAGGAGACTCTGCTGAGATTCAAGATGAACTGCAATAAATGTCATAAAGGAAAGGTCATCAGAATGCTACAGAGGTTCTGATGGAAAGATCAGATCCAGCTGGCAAAACTTGATGGAGGAGGTGGCATTTGAATTTGAACGATGGGTGGATTTTTTTTTTCCTGTTAAAAAAACTTTATCTTAAAATTTTTTTGTTCATGAGGTATGACATGCAGGAAGGGCACAGTTTTGACATTTGTATACATCTGTGTCACCACCCCCCAAATCAAAATATAGAACATTTCTGGCACCCCTGTGCCCCTTCCCAATCAGCACTGCATCCTCCCATCCCGATAACTATTCTGACTTCTATTACCATAAATCAGTTTTGTTGTGAATTTCATTTAAATGTAATCATACAGTATGTACAGTAGGAGCCTGGCTTTTTTTCTTCATCAGTTGTGTGTTTTTTTTTTTTTTTTTGGTGAGATTCATCCATGTTGTATGTAGCAGCTTTTTTTTTTTTAATTACTGACTAGTATTCTATTGTGTGTATCTAGCAATATTTATCTGTTCTATTGATGGGTATTTATGTTATCAGTTAACAGTTTTTGGCTTTTGTTAAAGCTGCAATGCGCATTCTTATAGGTTTCTTTTTGTAGACTGCACTTATTTCTAGGAGAGGAATGGCTGGCTTGTACAGTATGCATATGATCAGCAACAGTATGTCAGTTTTCCAAAGTGTTTGTATCATTTTCCCTTTCACCTGCAACGTAAGAAAATTCTAGTTGACTCTTATCCTTGTCAAAACAGGTTCTTTGGGCAGCCCGGGTGGCTCAGTGGTTTAGCACGGCCTTCAGCCCAGGGCATGATCCTGGAGACCTAGGACTGAGTCCCAGTCAGGCTCCCTGCATGAAGCCTGCTTCTCCCTCTGCCTGTCTCTGCCTCTCTTTCTCTCTGTCTCTCATGAATAAATAAATAAAATCTTAAAAAAAAAAACCAACCAGGGTCTTAGAGGTCTTTCTAACTTTAGCTCTTTTGGCTATAAATGTGGTATCTTATTACAGTCTTTTCTTACATTGTCTCTGATGTTGAGCACTTTTCATATGATTTTTAATTATTTCAGTGTTTTCTTTTGTAAAGTGCTTGTTCAAGTCTTTTCCCTACTTTTTAAATTGGGCTTTTTGTCTACTTATTCGTACTGATTTGTAGTTCTTTATGAAGTTTGGATATGGAGTTCTTTGATACAGGCTTCAGGAATATCTTTTCCAGCTCTGTGGCTTGCCTCTTCATTCTCGCATTGGTGTCATTTGATAATCAGAAATTCTAAATTATAATGTAGTGTAGTAGCTCAGTGTTTTCTTTTATGATTAGTGCTTTTGTGCATTGAGTTGAAGAAATCTCTGCCTACAGGGTTGGTAGGATTTTAACAGGCAAAAATAGGGAAGAGCATTGCAAAAAAGGACGGAGAGCAAGCTTGAGCATAGGCCCTGGTGTCAGAGAGGGAAGGTGGAAGTTGTGTTGGGCATAGGAAGGCCTAGGGTTTTGGCTGTAAGAGGGTGGGACGAGCCAAAGCTGGAAAGGTTGGAGGGAAGCATACTGAGAAGGGATTTCTCTGCAGCCCTGGAGTCTGGACATTATACTGGAAGAAGTGGAAGTACTGCTAGAATATTTATGAACTCAAACAGAACTTAATTATCTTCCTATTACCGCAAATTTTCTTTTTTTCCTCTGCAGCCCCATTTACTTAGAAACATCACCTCTGAGTGAATAGCCAGAGTCTTGGGTGATACCCTTCTTCCCTATCCCTGCATTCAGCTGGTCAGCACATCGGACACATTCCATAGTCTAAATGCCTCCCACCACGTCCCTTCTGTTTCATGCCCAACTGCCACTGTCTTTGTTCAGGATCTCACAATCTCTTTTCTGTACTATATCAATCACCTCAAGAGTTTCCCTGCTTCCAGCTCTCTCCATATCCAATCCATTCTTATAGCAGCTAGTGTGAGCATTCTAAAGTGGCAATTATTCACACTTCTCCACAGGTTAGAAGCCCTAAGTTCTGCCCCCCCCAGCACCCTCAAGATAAAATAATAACTCCTTTACATGGCTTATACTTTTTGTGATTTGCTTGCTCATTCTTCCATGTTCAACTCAAGCCTCGTCTCCAGAACCCTGCTTTAAATCACCTTTCTCCAGAGCACAGGCAGGAAAAGAGCCTTAATCTGTAGTTCTAGGGTGCCTATGGCAACTGGCTGTTATAGCCAGACAGGTTTGTCTCTCTCCAGGGCTGTGGGCTATCCCAGGTAGGGACTCTGCAGTATTAAGATATTTACTGCGTATAGTGCCGTGCGTGTGGTTTATAACACCCTTAATGACCTGACTCCAGGTCTGTAGCCCTCATTTCTCAAACCTGAGCCTTGTATTCCAGACACTCTGGGTTTCTTTTCTGCATTAGTATATGCTACACAGGGCAAGCCTCTGTGA
Organism: Canis aureus; assembly: GCF_053574225.1. Lineage (NCBI taxonomy): Eukaryota > Metazoa > Chordata > Mammalia > Carnivora > Canidae > Canis > Canis aureus. The sequence goes on from NC_135634.1 coordinate 44,729,925, forward strand.
CTATGGTCAGCCACCTTTTCTTCCCTTTTTGCCTGGAAGATGCCTGTTTTCTTTCCCCCAACATACTCTCTTCTATGCTTCTAAAGTATTGTCATATCTTTCTCATAGCACTTAACTTATTGAAGCTTTTCTCTTCTTCTTCTTCTTCTTCTTCTTCTTCTTCTTCTTCTTCTTCTTTTCTTCTTCTTCTTCTTCTTCTTCTTTTCTTCTTCTTCGTAAGCTTCTTGCGCAACATGGTGTTTGAACTCAGGACTGGTGATTGAGAGTTGCATGCTCTACCAACTGACCCAGCCAGGCGCCCCCACACTGAAGCTTTTTGAGGGCAAGAACCTTGTCTTCTCTTTATATAATCTACCAGAACATAGAAATTAGAACAAGACATTTTTGCATAAATCAGTGGGTTGGTGCTAGGCTCCTTTGCATCTGTCTGATTTCTGCACTCTAATTCACCAAAGGCAAATAGGGCTATTTTCCTTGTCTTTAAGACCGGAAAGTCTGTGATGTATACTTTAAAGGAACCAGCTTAAGTGTTCAGCTGTGTAGCATTTCTTAGCCATCTTCCAGGAAAGTTGCTAAGTACTAGATGCAACCTCACATATGTCATTTTGCTCACAGAGCCATTGTTGGCTCAGCCCATCTCTTGCTTATTTTATTTTTTATTTTTTTAAAAGATTTTATTTATTTATTTATTCATGACACACACACACACACACACACACACACACACACAGGCAGAGACACAGGCAGAGGGAGAAGCAGGTTCCATGCAGGGAGCCTGACATGAGACTGGATCCCGGGTCTCCAGGATCAGGCCCTAAACTGCTGAGCCACCCGGGCTGCTCATCTTGCTTATTTTATTTTATTTTATTTTATTTTATATTTTATTTTATTTTATTTTATTTTATTTTATTTTATTTTATTTATTATTTTATTATTTTAATTATTTTTATTTTTTCCATCTTATTTTAAAACGTTTTTCTGAACAGAGATCATGAATATGGTCTTTGGCTTCCCAGAGCCCGGGGTCCCAAGCCGACTTTGCCACTTACTGGTTTTTGGATTTTTAAGCTTAGAGTTTATTCAACGAGACAATGTACACACCTGGCACATGGGAAAACGCTCAATAAGCGGTCGTTATTACACTTATTATGTCTTTGCATCCGGGGGAGCCGCAGCCGCCGTAGGCAGCTCCTGAGGGGTAAAGCTTGGCCGAAGGGGTGAATTTCGGGCGTCGCAGGTTGATGTTGATGGCCAGGCCCCAGCTCTGCCTGGATTGCATTCGCCTCCTCAGGCTCCTCTCCACCCGGTTCCCGGGCTTCGACCTCGGAGGTCTCTCCCAGGCCCAGGCCGCACTGGAGGTCTGAGGCTGCCAACGCCGTGGGGGGAACCTAGTGTGGGCGGAACTCGAGTGCAGCGGCGGGAGGCTTCCGGGGGAGCCGCAAGGGCAACGGGTCGGCGGAGGCAGAAAAGCGTCGGACGCCGGGCCGATCATGGACGCTTGACAACCTGCGGACAGGCGCCGGGAGGCCGAGCCAGCGACCGAGAGGACGGAGAGGAGGTGAGGGCAGGTAGGGGTCGGCGAAAGGGCGGGGCCCGGCGCGCCAGGCTCGTCCCAGCCGTCTGGCTTGGCGCCAGGCCCCCTGGAAAACCCGCGGCCACACCGCTCCGGCCCCGCCCCGGGGAGCACGCCCCGCGGCCCCTCACTCCGCACCCGCGGCCCTCCCTGGAGCACGCCGCCCGCCTTGAAGTCCACCCAAGCCTGCAACCCTCGGTCCCTCTACAGAGGCGGTTCTCGCTTCCCCACCCCCACAAGCTGCCTCTTTGCCCCTCTGCTGTGCCTCAGAATAGCGCCCCCGCACGACGCGAATTCACCTCCCCTGTATCCCTCGCCGCCTCCTCCGGCCCTCCCACTTCAGAAAAAAGCGAATTTCAACGCATCCTTACCCTTTTGCCCCTGCAGGCTTTGCGCCTCAGGCCGAGATTTTTTTTTGAGGGACCGAAGTTTCTGTCCATTTCTCTGCTCCCTCTCCACCCCAGGCCCTTCCATTCAGTCTCCACATGTGTCCGCTGGGAAGGGAGCTTTTCGTTCCATCACCTCTCTCCCGCCTTTTCCCACCCTACGCCCCTCTCTCTCCTCTTTCCCTTTCCCTCCTCAGCAACTTTATTCCCTAGCGCTTCACTTTTTTCTGTTTACGACAAGACATTCTTATGTAACCCTAAGTGAGGCTCCGTGCTTGTTTTTCTCCCACTGTGAAAGGACTGCTGCTCTGCCTCCACAGGAAAACTCGGAGAGATTACACCAAACTATACTTTGAATTGTTCTCTTCCTCACTTTATTTTACCTCTTCTTTTTGTCGCACTGTCCCAAAATGTGTCGTTCTTGGTAGAGTAGTCTTTTCTCATACCGGACTCCTGCAGAGTAGGTATGCAGTGTGTGTGTTGGGGTACACTCAGCATGTAATTGGATTATAAAATTGAGGGACCACCCTCCCCTAATGTCTTCAGGATGGCAATACAACATCTTTATTTTCTCAAATCTTTTTGTTATTTTTTTGAGATTTTGTACACATTCTAAAGTCATGTTTGGTAAAAATCACATAAGCAGCAGGAGGTCAAATAGAGGGATTTTCCACATGGACTTACACAGCATGTATTTTCTTAGTTTGATTATGTTGCTTATCATTCAGCATGATTTTCCCCCTTTTTCTAGGCTCATACGACATCTTTGATTCAATGAGACATCATTCCTGTATGCTTTTTGTGGTTTTCCTTCTCTATATCTGGCTATAGGTGGGGTTTTAATAACACACCATAAGCTATGACTGATCGCTTTTGCTTACATCTGCTGCCTCTGTGTATGGGCAAAATTCTCTCCTTCTTAAATAGAATCTATAAGTGAAGTAGATCTAAAACAGTTACTGAGAAACTCCTCTGTGTTTCTTTGGGTCTTGTCAGATTTAAGGGCTTAGAGGGTGCTGTGGTTGGGAGACAGCCACATGGGGATGAATGAAATGGTTTTTGCTAAGTGTGTTTCAAAGCAAGGACACAATCCCTTTAACACCAGGTGGAACCCTACCCATCTCACAAAGAGGTTGTAGCATCTGGACTGTTTTGCTTTTTTGAATACTATTACGATTAAAGTATTCTGATGTCTGATATGGCATTAACTAAGCATAGAGTTTGCAAAGGAGAAGGAAGAATGGCTGAAACACTTATTTTTTTGGACAGATCTCAAGGCCAGAGAATGGCAGGTGAACAGAAACCCTCAAGTAACCTCCTGGAACAGTTTATTTTACTAGCCAAAGGTACCAGTGGCTCAGCCCTCACTGCTCTCATAAGCCAAGTCTTGGAAGCTCCTGGAGTATATGTCTTTGGAGAACTGCTGGAGCTGGCCAATGTGCAGGAGGTAAGAGCAGTTTCCAATTTCTCTGTCTTTGTTCTAAACCTTCCTGTGATTATCCAGGTTCCCAGGGAATTTCAGTGCTGAAGCATTGTGGACCTGTGGAGGGGCACTGTTGAGGGAGGGATGGGAATTGTGGGGGAAGAGGGAAAGAGAGTAAGGATGATGTTTTGGGCTCTTTCTTGTCAATATTTTCATCTCAACTTGGGGTAAATTAGATTGGGTTGCCAATAATTTGAAAGGTAGGGGACAAATCCACTTGAACTTGATAAATAAGAAGTAGAGTGTAAGCATTGCTGATATTTAACAGGAGTAGTTTCAGGCATTTGCAAGGACCGAAAAACCTCCAATGCACATACAGACAAAAAGATTGGTCAGGTATATATGAAGCAGAAAATGGTTGCTATTGAATGTGAGCTGGGCATGAAGAAGAATATATTGTCTTGTTGAAAATGGCAATGTTATGCTAAGTGGATGTGTAAAAAAATACGAGGAAAAGCTGGGAAGTAGTCCTTTTTTACTTTGCTTCTTTTTTTATTGTTATTGAAACTTTGGGTATTTAGTTGTGATTGTTGTGCCTTAAACGTGAGAAGATTGAAGAATGATTAGGTAAAACAGTTGTAAAGCAACCTCTACTTTTCAATTTCTGCTTCTCACTTTGGATACTTTTACATTTATCTATTGATACTTTTATACTGATTGATTGAAAAATCTAGGAACAGCTTTATTACATTGGGGGTTGTGCTTGGAAGCTCTTGGAGGGTGGGTCAGCTTCCTCTTTACCATCACAACTTCTCTTTGGCTGCCCAGGATGGCACTAGCTCTGGGGGTGGACTCCATGCACAGATCACTGTGGTGCTTGTTCTCGTTGATTGTGTATGCCATGCGGCAGAAGGTGGCCTGGGCATTCATGTCGATGGTGGTCCACATATAGGAAGTGGCTGGCTTTTGCTGCCTGGTTCTGTACTTCATGACTGTTAGGACACCTTTGCCATCAGTTACTGGCTCCATGTCCACAGTCTTGTGGTGAATTAACCCCTCATGGCAGAGATGTGAACCTTTGGATTATGGGACTTTGCTCCTGCACATCTTATTTCTCTTGATGAGGAACCTGGAGCAGTTCTCCATGACCCTCCATTGCTGATGTATGAACCTGGCATCATCTTGTCTTCCTGTTATAGATGGAGACAGAAAAAGCCACTTTTATGTTTTAATTGTGAGGTTTTTTTTAAGAGGTTGGGGAGAGAGAGAGAATCTTAAGCAGGCTTCACACGCAGTATGGAGCCTGATGTGGGGCTCAGTCTCACAACCCTGAGATCATGACTTGAGCTGAAATTAAGAGTCTGACTTGGTTAAGAGCCATCCAGGCACTCCATGAATTTTTATTTAATGTCAGCCTAGCTTGTTGGACTGTAAGCTCGGAAGGGTAGGTCTGTTGTGCTCCCCATTGTTTCCTCAGCGCTTAATATGTAGTCTGATACACAGTAGGCTTTTAGTAAAAATATAATTTATCAGAGATGTAAAAGAAATCCTATAAGGAAAATTTTTTTAAAGTAGGTTTATTTTTTTAATAGACCTTATTAAAAAAAGTTTTTTTTTGAGATTTTATTTGACAGAGAGTGAGAGAGCAAGAGAACACAAGCAGGGAGAATAGCAGGCAGAGAGAGAGAGAGAGAGAGAGAGAGAGAAGCAGGCTCCTTGCTGAGCAGGGAGCCCAACATGGGGCTCAGTCTCAGGACTCTGGGATCATGACCTGAGCCACCCAGGCACCCCTAGGCTTTATTTATTTATTTTTTAAAAAGAGGGATCCCTGGGTGGCGCAGCAGTTTAGCGCCTGTCTTTGGCCCAGGGCGCCCGGGATCGAATCCCACATCGGGCTCCCGGTGCATGGAGCCTGCTTCTCCCTCTGCCTGTGTCTCTGCCTCTCTCTCTCTCTCTCTCTGTGTGTGTGTGTGACTATCATAAATAAATAAAAAAATAAAAAAAAATTTAAAAAGATTGTATTTATTCATGAGAGAGAGAGGCAGAGACATAGACAGAGGGAGAAGCAGGCTCCCCATAGGAAGCCCGATGTGGGACTCAGGACTCTATCCCTGAACCTCGGGATCACGCCCTGTGCTGGAGGCAGACGCTCAACCGCTGAGCCACCCAGGTGCTAGACTTTATTTTTTTAGAGCTGTTTTAGGTTCACGACAAAATTGAGAGGAAAGTATAGAGATTTCCGGTATATCCCTGCCCTCATACATGCCTCCTTCCTTTACCAATAACCCCTACCAGTTTGGAACCTACACTGACATCATTATCATCCAGACTATAATTTACATTAGGTTTCATTCTTGGTGTTGTGCATTCTGTGGATGTGGATAAATGTACAATGACATGTGTCTACCATTACAGTATCATACAGAGTAATTTCACTGCCCTAAAAATCCTCTGTGTTCCACCTATTTGTCCCTCCCTCACTTCTCAGTCCCTGGCAATCTTTGATCTTTCTACCCTCTTCCTTGTTTTGACTTTTTTAGAATGTCATATAGTTGGAATCATACAGTATATAGCCATTTCAGATTTGCTTCTTTTAGTGATATGCATTAAATTCCCTCCATGTCTTTTTTTATGGCTTGATAGCTCATCATTTTTTCCACAGAAGAGATGACAAAGGGGTAATATGTTCCTTCAGGTTCATGAAAAGCCTGAATGAATATGCCAAGTGGTTGTCTCATAACTATGGAAGATTGGCTGAGAGGAGATGAATGAAAATTAAAATGAGAAAGACACTGATTTAGGCTAGTGGGAGAAGTTTTGGAGCATCTGCTCTAGAGAAAATAGTCTTTTAGGATTAGTTTTACAATTGTCTGAAAGTAGGGGCTAGATTTGATGGTCTCTTCCTTGTCTGTTTTAGATCTCAAGAGGTTGTTGATAACCTGAGAAGGTAGACTGGGTTATTAGGAAGCCAGAGTTCTTGTGAGAGTGTTGAGCAAATTATCTCTATCTCCCCAGGTTTGTTTTTTTTTCACATGTGAGCTGGGAATCTTAGTTGCTTTTCAGTGGTCTGAAATAATAGATGTAGTTTTTGGAATTTTTTTTTTTTTAAGATTCATTTATTTATTTTAGAGAGCAAGTGGGGGGGGGCAGAGGGAGAGGGAAAGAATCTTAAGCAGGCTCCATGTCCAACGTGGAACTTGGTGTGGGGCTCGATCTCACAACCTGAGCTGAAATCAGGAGTCAGATGCATAACCGACTGAGCCACCCGGGTGCTCCTTGGAAACTTTTTTTAAAAGATAGTTTAAATTAAGTAGTATTACTGTTTGTGTCCAATATGTATTTGTGAGTAAAAGAAACACCCAGTTAAGATAATTGACAGTAGAGCAGAGCAATTCCAGGCAGAGCAGTATCTCTTTTTGTTTTGCTTCTACAGATGTCTCTTTGCCATCCACATTAGTGAGGAATAAATACATTTTTAAAATATCTTATCTATTTATTCATGAGAGATACAGAGAGACAGGCAGAGATGTAGGCAGAAGGAGAAGCGGGAACCAGGTGGGGACCTCGATGTGGGACTCAGTCCCGGGACCGTGAGATCATGCCCTGAGCCAAAGGGAGATGACCAATCATTGAGCCACCCAGGCATCCCAAGTACATTTTTTAAAAAGAATAAGTAATTTTAATGAACATTTTTATTTGGAACTGCCTGATATTGTGCTTTCCTCTCCCACCTGGGCTCTTCTGTTACACTTTATGCTATTCTAATCTCTCTCCGCATTCATACTATTCATGTAGTCCTGAAACCTGGAATCTACCCTACACTTTATTCGGTTTGGATTGATAGTCGCTCATGTTGTACACTCCAACCTGATGTGTCGACAGAGCTGCTCTAGGGGTGCCTGGGTGGCTCAGTTGGTTAAACGTCTGCGTTTGGCTGAAGTCATGATTCCAGGGTCATGGATTGAGCCCTGCATCTGGCTTTCTGCTCAGTGGGGAGTCTGCCTTTCCCTCTCCCCCTGCTCGAGGACTGACTACCTCTCTCTCATTCTCTCTCTCTCTCTCTCTCTCTAATTTGCTCACTATCTCTCTCAAAGAAATAAATCTTTTGGGGCGCCTGCGTGGCTCAGTTGGTTAAGCGTCTGCCTTTGGCTCAGGTCATGATCTCAGGGTCCTAGAATGGAGCACATTGGCTCCCTGCTCAGTGGAGAGTTTGCTTCTCCCTCTCCTTCTGACTCTCCTCCCCGCTTGTGTTCTCTCTTTGTCTCAAACAAATGAAAAAAAATTTTTTAAAAGGCTGTTCTAGTCTTTGTTTTGGTTTTGTTTTGTTTTTTTTTTTAAAGATTTATTTATTTTGTGGGGGGGGACAGAGGGAGAGAGAATCCTTAAGCAGACTCCTCACTGACCATGGAGTCCAATGTGGGGCTTAATCTCAGGATGCTCTGAGATCATGACCTGAGCAAAAATCAAGAGTCAGATGCTTAACTGGCCTAGCCACCCAGGTGCCCCTCTAGTCTTTGTCTTAGTGGCAAGGAACTCCTAAGAAAACCTGAACTGCTCCCAATACTTACTGCTTTGTGGGTGTGTGTGACAAAAGCAGTTGCTTAGGCATGCTATTTTACACTATGTGGAGTGTAAAACAGGTATTCCTGAGAGAGAAAAATTAAATTTAAAATTAAATAAATCTTACTTATTTTTTTCCCAGAGAATCAGAATTGGAGGGGACCTCGGGGGCCATCTAGTAAAAACAGTCAACTGTTAGCACATGATTATCACCCTTTGCTTAAACACTGCAGTGATTAGTAGACAGCTTGATCTGTGAACTGTTTTTTCCCCTCCTTCAGCTTGCAGAAGGAGCTAATGCTGCATATTTGCAGTTGCTGAACCTGTTCGCCTATGGGACATATCCAGATTACATAGGTGAGTTGGTTAAGATCTTCCAAAGACTTTTCTTAATTATGTCATTCTATTTGGACATGTTGCCTCCATGAGGATCACTGAGGTCTGGCATATAAAGCATGGGATGGGAGCTTTCTGACCTGGCTGTTTTGCACTTTACTGTGTACTGTAGGTGACCTCGCATGAGGCTTTTACCTTCTCATCTTTTATTTCTCTGTGGGTAAAAGGAGGACTGTGTTTATGCTCATGTGTAAATATACTCCTTATTTATTTTCCAGATGAGATTCTTGAGGACTAGTGTTTGTAGAACACTTGAAATGTTGTGAAGTGTCAGAATACCCATTTGTAAAGTACTTAAATGTCCTAAATATTATTAGAATAATATCATTATATTGAAGAGAATTTGGAAAATCAGACGCAAAGTCATTCATAGTTTTATATCAGCTTTAAACTGCAGTTAGCATTATGGTGCTGGACTTTTCTCCCTTGTGCTTTCTATTATGTAGGTGTCATTCAGTTATGTACACAATATTGTATCTGTTTTCACTTATTTCATAGACATTTATCATGCTCTACATGTTTTTATTTTTAAAGATTTTATTTTTTTATGAGAGAGACAGAGAGACTAAGGCATAGGCAGAGGGAGAAGCAGGCTTACTGTGGGGAGCCCGATGTGGGACTCGATCCTGGGACTCCAGGAATATGCCCTGAGTCGAAGGCAGACGCTCAACCACTGAGCCACCCAGGCGTCCTCATATTTTACATCTTTGTAGTCATTTTTAACTTTCTGTACTCTAATATGACATATTTAGCCCATTCTCTTTTGTAAGTCATTTGAACCTACCTTCCTTCTTTCCCTCCCTCCTTCCTTCCCACCTTCCTTCCTTCTCCACACCAAGCATGGAGCTCAAACTCATAACCCCGAGATCAAGCATTGCATGCTCCACTGACTGAGCCAGCCAGGGGCTCCGATCATTTGAGTCATTTTATATTAGGATCTTAAGTGTCCGGGATGAGATTACTAAACACTAACTTACCTTCCACTCAAGCCATTTTTGTTTGGCTTCCCTAGTTTTTGTATGACAGAGCCTGGTAGTTTATTTTAATGGTATGACTCAGGGCCTTCCCTACTATATCCCAGACTTCTTTTTCCCTTTCTTTACTCCTGGTCACTTCTACTTCCCCTGTGCTGTGTCATCCTGGATGATTTGCCACATGCCAGTTTTTTCTGACCTTCACTTTGTTCCACTGTGTCTTTTGTTTCCATCCTCACTAAAGAGACAACATTGTACAGACCCTGGAACCAGACTGCCTGAATTATATTCTAGTTCCACTTCACTAATTATGTGTCCTCTGGCAAATTAAATAATTCTGTACCTCAGTTTCCTAATCTGTAAAATGGGAGTAATAAGAGGTCTACAGTCCTTAACCTGCACTCCTTGGGCTAGATGTTTCAGAAATTAGAATTTTGGGGACTCTAAAGAGGTGATATGATGCATATACCTTTTTATGTAACACCTCCAAGATGTGGGCAGTACCTGTAGTAAAAACACATCCACAATCTTGCAGCTAAACAAACGAAGATTTACAACAAGTGGGATTAAAAGCCTGCTTCAGCTGAGGTCAGGAATTGCCACCAGATGAATTTCAGCAGCATGCTCAAGAAAATCAGTTTAGATTCACCTTTTTGGAATCCAGGATTATGGATAAGGAGTTGAAGACATTTGGAATCTATCTTGTGAATGTTGTGAGGACTGACTGGATGTGTGTGTACATGGGCCCTGCAGCTTCAGCCATTGCTGTTGTTATCATTACTGTTATTAGAATTTTGCCTGTTCTTCAAGGCTCATCTCAAACTCCACCTTTCTTTTTCTTTCCCGTCCCTCGCAAGGTGATTGTGCTCACTTGCTCTCTCTCTTTCTCTGTTTCTTTCCTTTTCCCTCCTGCCTCCCCCCTCCTCCTCAGCCTCTTACTCTCTTCTGGTAGTTTGTGCCTTTTTTTCTGGTGGTTCTTGTCTTATACCTATAGCTGTTGAAATAACTGATTGTAAGACCGAGAACCAGTCCAAGGCCCTGGAGTTGCACAAGTCCTGGTGGCTGTTATCCCTGGGGTTGTATAGCGTAGCAGCCCCAGCAAGGCCATCTTATCCCTCCTTGACTCTTCTGAATCACTTAAGACGGGGCATTGCACATAACAGATTCCTAGTGAAGACATGCTAAGGTTGAATGTCACATAGGGCACACATAGTATTCCATTAAGATGATTGTCCTATCATTTTGTGCGTTCATGCCTGGCTTTTCAGGAGTACATAGTCCTCCAGAGAAGACACGGGGTGCTCATAGAACATTCATTTCATGAATATAAGTGCAGAGTCATGACAGTGAATCAATGGTAGATTTGGTGTGGGGAGATGGTGAGCTTATTCCATAAAGAAATTCTAATTTTATTTGTGTCTTGATTTTTTTTGGTGGGTGGGACTGAGCAGCCAACAAGGAGAGCCTGCCAGAACTGAGCACAGCTCAGCAGAACAAGCTGAAACACCTTACCATCGTGAGCTTGGCGTCAAGAATGAAGGTACAGTGCCGAACTTTTTCCTCTCTTGCTCCTCACCCTTAGGCAGGTGTCACACTGGCATCAGTGCAGGAGCTCCCATTTATGCACGGTAGTCATATCATGAATGCATAAAATTTTCTTGGCAATGGACAAAAGAGATGAAGGTAACAATTAAAATAGTGTAGACAAGTATTTGTATTTCATCCAGGAAAAGTATGCCTCGTGAATCAGCAGGTCTCAGCTCTGGCATGCTACAGTGACTCACTTGGTTTGAGCATTTTGCCGTACCAAAGGGAGGCTGCTGTTTGAAGATTCATAGTTTTTCAAACAGGGGGACATCTTAAGGCAAGTTAACCACTTCATCTGTTGCTCATTGCACAGTGAGCTGTACCAGTGCTGGGGGAAAGACTTTTGCTATGTTGGACTTACTGAGCTAGATTTTTAATATGCTGCTTTTTTCTGGAAATTATCAAGCTTAATTATCCTAATCAGAATTTTTGCCTTATATGCTATCTTTAGATCCTAACTTTCTGTAAGATAACCACTCCATCATATCTCTGAGTTCTCTGCCCTACTCAGTTTACAAGAGGCCTTGCAGCCAGCTTCTCATAGCCATTAACAAAGAAGATCCAGATTTGGTTAATTTACAGTTGATTTTGGCTCTCCACCTAATCCTGGCATAACTGTCTTAAGTTTTTGTGGGGCTTTGTCACTGGAAGGGGTTTGCTCTTTGCATTTCCCCTTTGTAATTGAGCTTGAGAGATGTAGATTTGTTATTGCATTGCCATTTCAGTTGCTCAGATCATTTTCCTTGGTCTAATAACAAATTTGTGATTCTCAGCTTGGCAATTTGGGTGGGAGGCCTATTTTCTTAGGAAATGGCCTCCCACCCCTTATTTTGGCCTGATCATGGACTTCCCCAAGTGTAGCAAAAAGTAGGAGTAACTTTAAAAAAATTTTTGTGACCTGTCATTATAAGCCCATCTACGTCCCTGGGTTTCAGACCTTCAGTCATAGAAAACCCCTCTAGGTATGTTTGCTGTTACTCTTTTATTTGTATACCTCTTCCTCTTGTCTGTTTTTGAGATTAGATTGCTTTGTTAGCTTCCAAACTAGTAGTGATATGTCTAGAAAACTGGATATTTAGATATACAGTTTTCTTGGATAAATGCAAAGTGTTGGTATATAGCTCAACAAGGGACTATTGTTGGGGAATTGATATTGATGGCAAGAGTCTGAGAAAACAGATAAAAACTTCAGGATGACCTCTAAGCTGGCAGTACCCACTGGCCACCTATGGGTGGATATGTTAACCTGCAAACTTTTTTGCTTGTACTCTTCTGGGCGGCAGCCAGTTCTCTCCAGTGTCTGAAATTGGAGTTTTGTGATGATCAGGCATTTTGTGTCAAGTCTGCAAGCTTCCAGAAGGTGGCAGAGTGGCAGACACTGAGTATTTCCCTTTCTCCTCTGGGACGCTTCCTAAGAGTGCTTCATGACATGAAAGCTAAAGGCTGGATGAAGTGCAGGAGGTAGAGAATCTAGGAGAATGCATTCCTGGATGCTGTGGGTCTTGTTTTGGATCCCATAGGTCTCACAGCTCACCAGACTGCATTTCCCAAACCCCTGAGACAGGTGTACACCTGCATTTTCTTTAGTGCTCATCAGTGTTTTTTGTAAATATCACATGGTTTTATCTGCAGTGTATCCCCTACTCTGTGCTGCTGAAGGACCTGGAGATGCGGAATCTCCGGGAACTGGAAGACCTCATCATTGAGGCTGTCTATACTGATATCATCCAGGGGAAGCTAGACCAGCGAAACCAGCTGCTGGAAGTGGATTTCTGCATTGGCCGTGACATCCGAAAGAAGGATATCAATAATATTGTCAAGACCTTGCATGAATGGTGAGGCTGAAACAAGGAGGGGTCCCCTCTTGTTAGGTAGGGGGACACATGCCCTTTGTGCCTCTGCTTGGGGAAATATTGTCTCCTGGTATCAGCTGGGGCTGCTTGGGAGCTGGAGCCTTAGGACAGTATGCTAGGGAGTGGGGCTGCATTTGTGACCAGAGCTGTATGGCAGCAGGAATCCCTGCAGGTCTCCCAGGGCCTTGGTTGTAAAATTATTCTCTTCCTGGTGGTGGGGAGGGGACTATTTAATAGCAGCAGCTACAGCCTCTAAAGCTGAAGCCTAGCAGTGTGACACGGATCCAGTGCTTTGCAAAATCAGCTTCCAAGTTTGACTAAGCTCAGGAAGTTAGTGTTGATCAGATTCTGTGGATTTGAGAACCCACATTCAGCTGAGTCAATAACATTGGGCTAGTGTTGGTAAAACATTGTGAGGGATAGTAAAGACAAGGAATGGGTTAGTCTAATTTGAAGCACAGTCACAGACTATTTGATAACCATATTCTGGAATATAAAAATAAGTGGGATATTTGCATGTTCTCTGTTTTAATGGTGATTTGATGATTGCAAGAGCTTTGGACATTCTACAAGGATTTGTTACGGAGTTATGAAAATGATTTGGAGCTTATAAAGCCAGATAGGCCTAGTTGAAGAGGGTTTTGCTGAGTTTTGAAGGAGGGCAAGGTTAGAGCAGGTATAGTTGGAGGTGAAGAGAGCATGTCCCCAGGCAGGCACGTGGTGGTGTTGGAAATCATTGAAGCAGGGTGAGCAAGCTTTGTCCAGAGGAGTAGAGAAATTGTCTTCTTTAGAACAGACTGAAACATTCCAGGAATGAATGACCCAGCTTTGATTCCCTGACCCCCTGTCCAAACCCCTCGGAGCTTCCTTCACTTCAGCTACTATTCCCAGGGCATGTGCTGTCCACCCCTTACCCCAGGTTCTGTCTCAAGTATGGCCCCAGACACCTTCCCTTTATAACATCTGACACAGGCAGGAACTTTCAAAAGATTGTAAAAGTGTTCAGTCAGAATAAATAGGAAATAAACTTAGAAAACACCCCCTCCCGTGAAAGTTCCCTGGCACACAAATCTAGGTTTCAAGTTCTACTTCATCAGCCGCCTTACTCCATCTTTGAGATGACTGATGCTCTTTTCATGCCCAGAGTGTGGCTTCACCGTGTTTCCACCCAGAGGTGCCATCCTAACCCCATCCCAGAATGTTTACTAGTACAGATTCTTAAAGCTTTTGTGGAGTCACTGGAGTTAGATTTGAAATAGAATTTTTAGGTAGAGCAGTACTCCAAATACAGCAGAATGTTTGCAGTTACTGACTTTAAGATAGAGGGTAAATGCGTATTCGTAGTACTATTCTTTCAACTTTTTTTTAGGTTTTAACATTTTGAAATTAAGTGGAGAAATGAAATAATGAGGGGGATGGCAATTAGGGAGTAACAAACTTTTTTTTTTTTCTAACATTTTATTTATTTTAGAGAGTATGAGCAATGAGAGGAGCAGGGGGAGGAGAAGAGAGATAGGGACAAACAGACTGTACACTGAGTGTGGAGCTTGATGTGGGGCTCAATCCCATGACCTCAGATAATGACTGAGCCTAAATCAAGAGCCAGAAGCTTAACTGACCGACTGAGCCACCCAAGTGCCCCAAAAGTAACAGGCTTCTGAGAAAAGGGGCAATCTTTAGAAAATCATTTTTTTCTGTTGAGAAAAGTGGTGAATCCGTGCTACCTGTAAGGACTGTCCAAATTCCTTAGTGGCACATTCTGTAAACCTTTCCCATGGGATACAAAGGTTGACGTTCAAGCTATGTTCTAGGAAACCATCCCACATCCTCATGTTTATCTCCAGGTGCTCTGTGTTATATATCCAGAAACACTGGTCTTGGAAGGAGTGTAGGGCAATAGCCTTCCTTGGCAGACACAGTGTTAAAGGAAGTCCCTATCAGGAGTTGGGGATGGAGGTTTGGGAGGCTGGAGGAGAGCCCCCGGCTTTTCTGTGGCTCAGGGCTGGTTACCTCCTTTGTAGGTGCGATGGCTGCGAAGCGGTTCTGCTAGGCATCGAGCAGCAAGTTCTGCGAGCCAACCAGTACAAGGAGAACCACAGCCGAACTCAGCAGCAGGTAGAGGCAGAGGTAAGGAAGAGAATGTCTGTTACCTGCTCCAGGGTATCCATGTTTGCTCCTTCCTCTTGTGGTTCTTGGTGTAGGTGCAACAGTCACCAGCAAATAGGCAGTGGGCTACAGATGAGGATGGTCCCTGCTTTTGATGCTGTCTTCTTTCTGGTTCCTGGTCACCGGAGGGTGAGCAGGCTTGAGAGTGGAAAATGTTGTCATTCTACAGTACTTGTGTACTTTGCAGCTGTAGAGCAGAAGGGAGTGGGTCTTAAAGAAAATGAAAGGGTGGTGGTTAGCATTGGGGTGGAGGGGTGAGGCGGGGGCAGGAGCAGAGGTGGGGCACTTGGGGCTTCAAAGCCCTAGTTCTGCTCTGTATCTGAAGCTGTGTGGTGGGTGCACAGTCTGCATTTTATTCTCTAAGCTATATATGTATGTTGCAACCTTTGAACATGCATGATAGATTTCATGTTGAAAAAGGAAGGGGAAACATTTGGCAGATGAAATGCAAGTGAAGATGTGTGTGATTGTGGTTGTAGTGACACTTGGTTGTTTGGACACTTTTAGCCTCTCAGGAACACAGGCTCTAGCCTTCAGTTAATGGGAGCTTGTGTGCCTGTGACCTGGACACTTGTGAAGCGACTTCAGAATTTGGAGCCCATAAGATAAAAAGTTTAGCATCGGAAGTCCTTTTCTAGTGTGATGGAACTTGAAGTGTACATGGTATTTGATGAGTTTTGTAAGTCATGTGTCCAAGAGTATGGCAAAAGGGGACCCAGAAACATAAGAAATACGTAGATGTGCCTTTTAAAGGAGAATTTGAATAAGTCAGTTGGAGAAGGACAAACATTATATGGTCTCATTCATTTGGGGAATATAAAAATAGTGAAAGGGAATAAAGGGGAAAGGAGAAAAAATGAGTGGGAAATATCAGAAAGGGAGACAGAACATGAGGGACTCCTAACTCTGGAAACGAACAAGGGGTAGTAGAAAGGGAGGTGGGCGGGGGGTGGGGGTGACTGGGTGACGGGCACTGAGGGGGGCACTTGATGAGCACTGGGTCTTATTCTATATGTTGGCAAATTGAACACCAATAAAAAATAAATTAAAAAAAAATAAAGGGGAATTTGTAGAATTTGAAGGTTTCCCTTACTCTGTTATATGTACTCCTTGATAATAAAATCTGTCTTCTTTACCTTTCTTTATAAGACTAGCTCCTTGTCACATGCCTAACCCACAGTAGGTGCTCAAATTATTTGTTGTCCTGAATATTTCTGGTATGCCCTGTGTGTCTGTGGATTGCTGAACTTTACTTTTCATGAACTAGAACATATTTATTTTGGATACACACACACGCTCCTACATAATATATGTATATATGGAGTCTGTGAATGTTCCGTGCATTGTTTAATTTTTAACCCTACTTCTAGCCAAAGAAGTCTGAACTACATTAGCATTAGCCAACAAGTTCAATTAGGATGGTAAGCCTGCTGCTTTCTCTAATAAGCTCTGTAATCCTCCCTGTTGAGTATGGTGGCCTCTTTGATCTGGGATTGATGTCTAAGCAAAGTAGGAAGTGTCTAACCACTCTCTCCTATCATTGATTCTTACTTATAAATTAAACCCTGGATACAATTGAAGTTTGGAGGTAAAATGTGCCCACTGACCTGGGGTAGCCAGTGTAACAGTTTAACATGGTTGGTAGCCCAAGAGGAGCCTGATCACTGCTGGTGGCACTACTGTGCCCAGACTGTTGCTAATTGTGTGGTAGGTGGTGGGTTTTAATTGCTCACTAGCAAAAAATGAATGATACTAATTTCAGAATTTTGAACGGCTCAAGTTTACTTGCATAACAAATGGCATCTGATAAAAGAAGATGCTGACTGATGTTGAGGAATGACCAATACTTAGAGAACAGTATGGGCTCTTTAAATTATGGTTATTGAAAAAGAGAGAGCCAGTGCACATGGATTTGTTATCAGAGGCCAACTGTTGGAAAACTACAGCTGTGGTTACTCTGCTGGCAGAGTCTGATGCTGCCACCAGGTGGCGGTAATAATTTGAAGAGACAGCATGGTCAAAATCCAGAGCCTTATACCTTTTCCATTTAGTAAACCTGTAATCTGGATACTAAGTGTAGGATGCTGATTGTTCCCCAGCATCTGGCGCATGGAAGGCTGTTGGTTGACTTAAAAAGAAAACAAATCTACCAAGAACAAAGGTGTAATTCTGTCCTGTTCTGCTTGTATTTATGCTTCTGTTACTCTTAACCCAACTTTTTTAGCCATTTTCTCAACTAAGTTGATCTTTTATTTGTCCTTAAATTAGATTGCTTGTCCTAGGAGGGAAAAAATGTTTTTGTTTGTTTGTTTTATTTTATTATTATTATTTTTTAACCCCAAAATCTTATAACAGCATTCTTTTGGTGAATATTAGCTTCCAGGGCCTTCCCCTTAATAAAGTCAGTCCTATCATAAACTGCTTGAGAATATTCTCTCTCCTTTTAGCTTCTCATAGAAATAATGCATATTATTTACAATTCCAGTATAGGAACAATAACATTATGAGCTATTTCATTGTCTCTGAGCAAGCACTCTGGAGAGGAGGTCATGATTAGTCGAAGCATCACAAAATACCTTCTCACTTATATTTGATTTTGGAGTGTATTTTCTTTATATTTGAATGTGCTTATGTCAGGTTCTGCAGAATGTCAGTATATGGCTCTTGCCATATATATATTCACAAAATAGGCCATGTTCCAGGCATGTAGATAACAAACCATAATTGGGCAAAAGAAGTTGTTTTCCATTCTGTAGAGAATTCCAGGAGTTAAGTTAGTGACAGATCTTGTGGTCTGGCATCTGCTTCTTCCTAAAGGGTCATTCTCCCCACCTCTCAGCTCTTCTCATTCATCTTTGACCTTTCTAGCTGTGACTCTCCTTCCTCTTGTCCACCTTTGCTGCATAGCCAAAAATGGTCTTTCCCTGGAGGCTCTTCACACTCCTTTTGTCTGAATATTTTTTTTAACAATATTTCAACCTTGTAGTAATTTTTTAAAATTTTTATTTATTTATGATAGTCACAGAGAGAGAGAGAGAAAGAGGCAGAGACACAGGCAGAGGGAGAAGCAGGCTCCATGCACTGGGAGCCCGACATGGGATTTGATTCCGGGTCTCCAGGATCACGCCCTGGGCCAAAGGCAGGCGCTAAACCACTGCGCCACCCAGGGATCCCTGTCTGAATATTTAAGGTCTCTGATGGAGTTAGGCTGCAGTCTTGTTAGCAAGTGCAGTCCCATTTGAAAGTTACTGAGGTCCATGGTGTGAAGGACTTGACAAACTCTGGGTCATCTGGGGTAATGAGATATGGATGACCTGCAAGCTAGCCACTCAAGAAAATTAGAGGAGGCCAGGGACATTTAGGCCAAGGAAGACAAGTCTGTGGGGATATATGTCACCATTTGAAGAATGGCTCTGTGAAAGAAGTAGACTTGTCACAATTGTTCTACGTGGCCAAAACAGGTGTATTTGGTGGACCTGCTTGGGTGGCCAAAATACGCCTTGAAATAAACTAAAACCAAATACCTTATTTTATTTTATTATTTATTTTATTTATTTTTTATTTTATTTTATTTTTAATTTTTAATTTTTAATTTTTAATTTAATTTAATTTAATTTAATTTAATTTAATTTAGGGGTCCCTGGGTGGCGCAGTGGTTTGGCGCCTGCCTTTGACCCAGGGCGCGATCCTGGAGACCCGGGATCGAATCCCACATCAGGCTCCCGGTGCATGGAGCCTGCTTCTCCCTCTGCCTATGTCTCTGCCTCTCTCTCTTTCTCTCTCTGTGACTATCATAAAAAAAAAAAAAAAAAAAAATTAATTTAATTTAATTGAGACACAGAGTGAGAGAGAGAGAGAGGCAGAGACACAGGCAGAGGGAGAAGCAGGCTCCATGCAGGGAGCCTGATGTGGGACTTGATCTCGGGACTCCAGGATTATGCCCCAAGCCAAAGGCAGACACTCAACCACTGAGCCACCCAGGCGTCCCCAAATATACCTCTTTTATATGAGAAGGCAGCAAGCCATCCATTTGCTTCAGATTCTTCTCTCACTGTATCCCCAAGTAACTCTTGAATAAGAGATACGAAAGCAGCAGTGAGTCCCTAGAGATGGGGTGCCTGGGATTTGAGATGGCATATCTTTTTTTTTTTTTTTAAGATCTTTTAAAAAAAGTATTTGGGAGAGAGAAAGTGGACATGAGCATAAGCATGAGCAGGGGGAGGGGCAGAGAGAGAGGGAGAAGCAGATTACCCGCTGAGCAGGGAGCCCAGTGACTCAGGGCTGGATTCCAGGAGGCAGATGTTCAGCTGACTGAGCCATCCTGGTGTTTGGAGATGGCATGTCTTGGACAGGCAAGACACTGGATGAAGCCACACTTGACTTAGGATGCCCTCTGTATTTACTGTCCAGCTCACAATCCTCTCTTGACACTCCTTTCAGAAAGGTTGTGGTGTTAATTGAGGTGACAGCAGTTTAGGGCATGGCTGTTCCTACGTTGCAAAACAACAAAAAACAAAATAAAAGATGAGCTTTAATCTAGTCAAGGCTCATTCTGCAGATTATAAATCTCTTTCAGGAGCCTGGCATTGGCCTCAGTCATAGCATTATTTCTTCTTTGTGTTGGGACTGCCTCTTACTCAATCTCCTGGTTTTCTGACTGCTGAGAACTTTTGACCCTGACAACTCCCTCCTTTCTTTATAGAAAACCAAGCCTGCTTCCCAGAGAACACGGGGATCATCGAACTGGGGAAGCACCTTTACCTCGTATTCCTTTGAATGCTTTTCCTCCCCTTTTTCTTCCTTTCAGCTGGCTGAGGGGCAAAAGCATAAAAGATCTTTTAGAACTGGTGCTGGGGGGATCCCTGGGTGGCGCAGCGGTTTGGCGCCTGCCTTTGGCCCAGGGCGTGATCCTGGAGACCCAGGATCGAATCCCACGTCGGGCTCCCGGTGCGTGGAGCCTGCTTCTCCCTCTGCCTATGTCTCTGCCTCTCTCTCTCTCTCTCTGTGACTATCATAAAAAAAAAAAAGAACTGGTGCTGGGGAATGTGTATGTAAACAAGCACAGGAGGGCACAGTTGGTAGAAGTAGAAGATGGTGTCATTTCTTTTCAAAAGGCAAGATAGCAATAGTTGTTAAAATGTAAAATGTGCCAACCCTTTGGTCTGGAAAGCTCACTTCTAGTAATATGTCTTCCAGAGCTGTTCACAAAAGTACGAACAGGTGAACATAGAAGACTGTTCATAGCAGCACTGTACATAAGTGAAAAGCAAACGGACTAATTTAAAAATTGTAGAGTAATCATAATAACAGTACACAGAGGATACCAAGGATACATGTTCTGATGTGGAAAATGTTCAGAAGTTGCTTCAGTCGTTTTGAGCCCTCCTTTGTTAAGTAAAGAAACATATGTTGAAAATTGGTGTAATTGTGTTTTGCCAGTCCTTTTACTATGTTTTCGTCACTTGTTACTTGGTTGGCTGAAATTCATCCGCTAGCTGTTTATTCAAGAAGGCTCATGGAGCTGTATTGCCAGAGTTCCTGTGAAAATATTTTTAGTTTCAATACATGAATGTAGTTAACTGACTATAGCATTCTTAGGGCTCCCTTTTTGTTTCTTTCTTTCTTTTTTTTTTAAATTTATGGTAGTCACACACACAGAGAGAGAGAGAGAGGCAGAGACACAGGCAGAGGGAGAAGCAGGCTCCATGCACCGGGAGCCCGACGTGGGATTCCATCCCGGGTCTCCAGGATTGCGCCCTGGGCCAAAGGCAGGCGCCAAACTGCTGCGCCACCCAGGGATCCCTCCCTTTTTGTTTCTAAGGCCATTTGAACCAGTGCTTTCTTTCACTTGCTGTGTTGTACCTCTCTGCCAGGTGGTCCCACTTCCATTGCCTTATTCCCTCTTTTCAACCAATCAAGCATTAGTTCCATTTTTTGCTTGACTCATTTCCATGTGTCTTCTACGAGTACCTCCTTCTTGCTTCTCTTCATCTGGGTTTCTGAAGATAATCTCAGATTTTCTTGTAGAGGATTCTGGTTTCTTCCCTGGGTGGCCCCCAATACAGTGAGAACAAGAGTCAATGAGTTTCTGGCACTTACAGGCTGAGCACACTAATTCTGTGTCTCCCTTCAGGTTACCAACATTAAGAAGACACTCAAAGCCACCGCCTCCTCCTCGGCTCAGGAGATGGAGCAACAGTTGGCTGAACGGGAGTGTCCCCCTCATGCCGAGCAGAGGCAGCCCACCAAGAAGATGTCCAAAGTGAAAGGTCTGGTCTCCAGCCGCCACTAGGGCCGGCTGGGGCAGCTGGCACTCACCAGGCCTGGGTCAGGTGGGGAGGGGACACCGAGGGCCTATTTCCTCCCTTCTCTACCTTCAGTGAGTTCCAGACCTGCCCATCCCCTCACCAGCGCCTCCCACCCTGTTGGTACTGTTCCAGAAGAACCGTTCATCTTTTCTTCACCTGCTCCCTCTTCCCCCCAGTTGTTCCTTCAGACTCAGGGGCTCCACTGATGCCATCCCAACAGGGTCAGACACTGCCCAGCTTCCTTCCAGGAGGTTCTTGTCTTTGTTTAAGGGCTTGTCTCCCTCCCAGTTTTTCTTTTGCTCCGTGTCATTTTGTCAGGCTGGTCATAAGCCGGAGGCAGTTTTAGCCAGCCCACAGGGATGACTACAGAGGGAGGCTCCTCTCTGAGTGAGGAGGAGGGTTTGCCTTCTCCAGCCCCGTGTACCACAGTACCCACACTGGTGCAGGTGATCTCTAGCCAGGTATCAAATGCTTTTTTTTTTCCCTCTCCTGCCTTATCCCTTGTTGGCAGCTCTGATCAGGCCATGGAGGGATGTGATGCTGGGTTATGTTTACTAAACCTGCGGGTTTTCAGCCTCTTAAGCCCAGCTCTAATCTCTCATTAGTTGGGAGCACTGGGTTGACTAACCTCTGGTACCTGAGCACCAGTGGAGGTTGCTGTGGGTCTGCTAGGAGGCAGAAGTTTCTTCCCGTTTGGTGTTCTTTGCTGGCCATGCTTCCTGCTGCCCCCTGACTACGCAGATTGGTTTTCATTGTGAAGGCCCCAGCTGCTGCCCAGGACTGTCTGCTGACACCTGCTCTCCCAAGATCTTTTATCCCTCCCGGCGATGGCTGAGCTGGGGATGGTAGTGCCGAGGGCCCTCTGTCTGGTGAAGGACCTGCTGCTGCTTCTGTCTCTCTTTCCACCCCTCCTTGGCTGATGACCCAGAGCCCACCGATGATGGCATTCTCCTGGCAAGAGAAAAGGACTTGACTAGCCTTTCTGAACTTGAACAGTTTCAGGTTATATTTTAATTTTTTTTTTTTTTGTACAGGTTCTGATTCTAATACATTTCAACATGCTTTTTTTCCCCTTTGTGTCAATATTTGTTACAGACTAATCGCCGGGGAATTTTCACCTGGTTGGAGGGTGGCGTGTGTGCTTGTGTGCGTGTGTTGTTTTTTTTTAAAGGGGAGGTGGAGGTCCTGGACTGATATTAAAGTTCGATGAGAGACAAAAGCACATTTTAGAACAAAAAATAAAAGTGTAGATTTAATGTATGTGACTGTGGAGTGCGGGGTTGCACAACTGGTGGATCTTGAGGGTCGGGGATTAGGGTGGTTCAGGGTGGTTCAGGGTGGTTCAGTACCATGGTTAAAAAATGGGTTTCTCCTTTTTCCAAACTGTCCAGCAGGTGTTGACTGTTGATTGAATGTCAACAAAGTATTGTTTCCCTTTTTACCTGATCCGTGTGCCTGTATAACCTTTTGTCCAACTGGAGAGTTTAATTCCCAAAGTATGTTTCATGAAACCCCTTGATAGATGCTCTGTGGGAAAGGGGTTCTGTTGTTAAATAAATTTCACACATCCTACATCCCACATCCTCATTGAAAATTTATTTTTAAGATCTCAGGAAAGGCCTAAGGAAGCCTATTCCCACACTGATTTTACCACCAAATTCTTCTTGATGCTATCTAGTGGAACACACTTTGAGGAAATTTTTGGAAACACTGTTTCTCAAGAACACCTCCCAGCTTTGTCAGTTTTTACAGCTATTCTTTTTTAGACCCCAAACAGGCACTCTCATTCTTGACAAGTGGTCTTTTATCCTTATCTTTCTCACTGGGGAGCAGACTAGGGAGTGTAGCTTGACTTCTGTGAAGTGTGTGACCACTTGTCTGACTGTCCCAGGGCCCTAAGGGCCTCTAGGTTCATTTTCTTTACAGCTCTGTTGCTTGCTTCCTTAGAATAGTGATGGGAGTGCTAAGAACACCTTTGTGAAGTGTTGTGTAAAGTGTCTTCATGTATAATAAGCCATTGAATCCCATCCACTCAAACAATCTCCTCAGGCTGGTAAGGGTAAGTATTACTACAGTCCTCCTCACTTTACAGTGAGGAAAGGGGACTTAGAGACTCAGAGTACCCTGATGGTAAGTGGCACACAGATGCCTAGATCTCCCAGCTCATATATCCTGTCATCTTCCTTGTGTTACAGAGTCGGCTCCCTAAGTGCTTGCTTAAGCAGTACATACTACAATTAGTCTGCTCCCCAGATAGACCTTTGGCATCCTTTTACCTGCTCCTTCCTCTGAGGACTCATCTTGCTTTTAGCTGACACCCAACACACCACAGCCTCTGCTTCTCAAACCCACTTAACCACTTTGTGATGAAGCAGGGAGGATGGGGATGGAGCTCCAGGAATTGTGGGAATAGCTGGGATATTCATTGCTCTGTTGGGTTCCCCATCTGCCATGCTCTGATGGCTGGCTGGGCTTAGGTCTGAAATATGCATAGGTGTTTTATTTAGTGTTCAGAAGAGGTGTCATTAATAGGGTAGCATCTTAGTATGGACACACAGCAGCATTAAACAGAATTAGCTCGGTAGCAGTGCCTCTAGCCACCTTCTTTAAGCCGTTTGCTTTCTGAAGTCCTCTGGTCTTTATGTCTGTCCAAATGAGAGGCATTCTGGTTCCTACATGGGTAGTATTAGGGAGGTAGTCAAAACCTCCAGTATAGGCTGTTCTTGTGTTCCAAATCTGAGATGACCATTGCTAATGGTAGGATTTCCCCCTTACCCCATACTTTTGAGTTATAGAAAATGGAGTGGTGACCAAAGACTCTTAAAATGATTAATAGCTTGTGACATACTACATATTTGCATTTTTTCTGTCTGATGGGTTGCTGGAAACCAAATCACGTTCTAGTTTTTATAATTAGAGTCATTATTCTAACAGCCTGAGACTTCAAACACTTTTTGAAATGCAGCAATTGATTTTTACTGGACCTGAAGGCTTTCATATACATATTTGAGTTTCAAGTATAGCATAATTTGACCATTCTGTGATTATACCTGTGTCTTCTTGAGGATTTGTATATAGCCATGAGCATCTGATTGCTTCATTAAGTCTTTTCTTGTAGTTAGGCTTAAGATTTACAAATTGAAATCTAATTTTTATTATAAATTTCACTTTGTGTCTCCATAACATTACCTTGAGGACATTAAATGGATCTTTTAAAACTTATGTCTGTTAGGCAGGTTATCTGTGACTTGACCTCAGGACAGTAAAGGTGCGTGCTAAGTGTTCATTATAAAAAGGGAATGTTCAGTCTTTTTGGGATGAGAACTGTTCTTAAAGTTAAAACCCACAAGGAAGTAAGTGATGGAGAAAGGAAAGATAAGGGTACATACAGTCTTAACTCTTCTTGGGGTCATTTATGCCTGTTCTTACATTGCTTTTCCTGAGCTAGACCCCAGTATGGATTCATCTAGTTACTTACCTTTTTCTACATTTTCAAGTTGCAGGAAGTGGGTGGAACCATGGGAACTCATAGAATGTATGGAGAACATATATAAGTAAAATAGGAAGGTCACAGTAGAACCCTGGCAAACACCTCCCAGCTGGATGCTAAGAAGAGAGATGCTCCTGAAGAAATTTTATTTTTATTTATATTTAATGATCTGTTTATTTAGAGAGAGAGTGTGTGAACAACAGTAGGATGGGCGGGGGTGGGGGAGGAGAGGATCCTAAGCAGACTCCCCGCTGAGCTTGGAATCAATATGGGGCTCGATCCCACTACAATGAGATCATGACATCAAGAATTAAGACACTCAACTGATTGAGCCAGTCAGGCACTCCATGATTCTACTTTTTAAAAAAAAATTATCAAGTAGGCTCTGTGCCCAATGTGGATCTTGAACCCCTCACTCTGAGATCAAGAGTTCTGTGCTCTACTGACTGAGCCAGTCTGGTGATCCTTGCCCCTAAAGACATTTTAGAATGGGCAGAGAAACACAAGGAAAATCTAAAGAGAAAAGGAACTCCTATAGTACTTCATATTGCTGCTGGAGATGTCCCATGACTGCAGGGTGGTGCCACTACAACACGTCTGTTGTCTCTATACATAACTGGGTCTTCAGAGCTGTTGGGCCATCCCATTGTCTGTCATGAGTGCATGCTCACTGCCTGTAGCCGGTCTAGTTTCACCATTCTTTCAAAGTAGTTTACTCCATCATCGTTCACTCAGTGCATGACTGAATTTTCCTGCTTCATAGTGAAAAGAGCATTAGGTTCTCTCCACCTATGGAATCCGCTTCCAGCCTTAACGGCTTTGTTCCTGTTACAGTGGAAAAGACATCCCTCCTTCCAGGTGAGTAATTTGTCACCTGTTTCTTGTCGATCTGCCTCTTCCGTCCCCAGAGTTCTGCCTCTGTCGCCTCTCCTCTGAAGCTGCATGTGACTAGAAATTGTATACTTTAAGAGACTTTCCCTGAACCTGATGTTCTGAGCCACCACTTTTTTTTTTTAGCAGTCTCTAGAGTTGTCTACCCTTTCTGTTTCTACTTCCTTCCTCACACCTAAATTGTTTGCTGCATGACTCCTGATAACCACCTGCTGATTTTCTTGTCAAGGAAAAGGCACCAACTCCCTAATCGTGTCTTTTTTTTTTTTTTTTTTTAAGATTTATTTATTTTAGGGAGGGAGAAAGAATCTCAAGCCGACTTTGCATTGAGCATAGAGTTCAATGTGGGGCTCAATCTCATGACCCTGAGATCGTGACCTGAGCAGAGATCAAGAGTCTGATGCTTAATCTGTGTTAAGCTCCCCTGTCTGCTTTCATCTCTATGTTACAGTTGGCACTATTGCTCCCACTTAAATGTTCTTTAAGTTTTCATGGCACCAATCTCTAGATTTGGCTTGTGTTCCCCTGCTTCTAAAATTTCTTCAGGGCATCTCTTCCTTTAGAGTCTTTGTTGTAGGCATTTGCTAGGGTTCCATGGTGACCTCTTTTATTTCTTTTTTTTTTTTTTTTCCTCTTTTATTTCTAAAACATTCTTCATAGGTTCTGTGATTCATTCCCATGGTTCCACCTTTTTTTTTTTTTTTTTTTTAAAGATTTTATCTATCCATGAGAGACACAGAGAGAGGCAGAGACACAGGCAGAGGGAGAAGCAGGCCCCCCGCGGAAAGCCTGATGTGGGACTCAACTCCAGGATCCCGGGATCACGACCCAAGCCAAAGGCAGCTGCTCAATTGCCAAGCCACCCAGGTGTCCCGCTCTGGATCCACTTCTATTCATAACACCCACATCTCTGTCTCTACTCATTCTGCCATCATGTGTAGTCAGCAGCTGAGTGGCAACTCTACGTGTTGCTTTCCAGCTCTATGCAGATAGTCAGTAAATGGCGTCCACCAATTGCCAAGTATACTTTTTTGTAGGGCTGGCATAACAAAATACCAGAGACTAGGGACTTAAATTTCTTTCCTCACGGTTTGGAGACTGGAAGTCCAAGATCAAGACGTTGGCAAACTTGGTGTCTCCGAGGTCTCTTTTCTGTACTGGCATATGGCCACCTTCTCCCTGGGGCCTCACATGGCCTTTCCTCTGTGCCTGTGCATGCCTGGTGTCTGTCTCATAAGGATTCCAGTCATACTGGATTAGGACCCCACTTTCATGACCTCATTTAACCTTAATTGCCTCTTTAAATCCTATCCCCAAGTATGGTTGGTCACATTAGGGTTAGGGCTTCAACACCTATTTTGGGAGAATATAAATTTCAGCCTCTCTGTGCTTCCCTGCTGTGTGGCAGCAGCTGCTTCTGCCATCAGCGCAGCTGCCCACTGCCTCCCTCGTGATCTTTCAAGTAGTCCTGCTGCAGACTACAGTGGCTTCCCCTTCATAAAGTCCAAGTTTTTATCTGGTCATGAGAAGCCTGTCATGCTGTGGGCCCAAACCCTGTTACATCTCTCCACTCCTCACCCCATATGCTTAAGTTTCCCTGACCTGTGGTTCAGATAGTGCCATGATCATCTGCACCATTGAGCCTCTTGGCCTTCATGCAGTTTGCTCTGTCTGGGTTTCCTCCTTCCCTTGCCCCTGTCCACCTGGCAAATACTCATCCATGAAAGCTCCCATTGCCAGGGAGCTTAAGTAGTGCACCATTTGGTACCCAGACCTTTTTCTGTCTTCCCACCAGTTTTTTGCCTTATAGTCCTTTGTAATTTATTTGCCTCCCTTATTAGACTATGAGCTTGTTGAGAGCAGGGGCCATACTCCTCAATCCTGGTGCTCAGTTATAAGGTGCTCAGTATAGGGAATGCCTTCCCCTGCCCCAAATGCCTGTGCTACAGGAACTGGTGAGGCGCAGTCTGGGGCAGGTGTGGGTGGAGGGTAGCTTTGCAGTTACCTGGAGCTCTGGAAGGTGGAGCCACACTCCACTGTTGTGGGGTGCTAGTGGAACATGGAACAACATCCTGTCACTGCCAGAAATTCTTCAGGAGCATCTTGGCTCCCAGTGTGGGACCTCCTCCAGTCTAGGCCTGTCCAGGTGGAGCTGCTAGCGCCTGAGCACTTCTATATACTGGGTGCTGGGTTAAGCACTTCTAATAGGTGGCTTCCTGGATCCTTACACGAACTGTAAGGTAAATGTTATTATAACTCTGGTTTTACTATTGGGGAAACAGCTCTGAGTTACTATGTGCCAGAGCTGGGATTTATATCCAGAGCTGATTTAGACTACATCAGAAATTAAGGCATGGCTATGCTTCTGGGAGGCTGGGGGTGGCCAGGTTCAAGCTCCAGGACTAAGAATGCATAGATAGCAAAGGGGCTCTTGTGCTCCCAGGCTGTTCATATTATTCTGTAATTTGTTTTTTCTTAGTATTGTGAACATCTTTCCATATTGTGGTGGTTTTAAAGTATGTCTACAAATTATTTGATACTTTTCCCACAAAAGGTAGAGCCTGATTCCCCTCCCTTTGAATATGGAACCATCTCAGTGACACACTTCTATTGAATAGAATGTGGCAGGAGTGATGCTGAGTGACATCTGAGGATAGATTAGGAAAGGTGATACAGCTTCCACCTAGCTCTTTCTTGGGATGCATGCCTTAGAAATCCCTTGGCTTTGCTGGAGAGATCACTTGGGAGGGCAGGGGCAGGAGGAAGGAGGGAAGAAAGGAGAGAGAGATGCCCAAGGAGTCTTCACAGGACAGGTGCTACCAGAGAAAGCAAGACTTTAGGTAATTCCAGCACCCAGCGTTTGAGGGTGGTGCCAGATGGAGCAAAGACAAGCTCTCCCTGCCAAACCCTCACAGATTGCAGACAGATGAGGAAGATAGAGTACAAATCTTCCTTGACTTATGAGATTGTGTCCTGATAAACCCATTGTGAACTGAAAATATAAATCGAAAATGCATTTAAAACACCTACCAAACATCATAGCTTAGCCTAGCCCACCTTAAACATGCTAATACTCCAATTAGCCTACAGATGGGCAAGGTCATCTGACACAAAGCCTATTTTATAATGAAGTGTTGCCTATGTTGTGTAATTCACTGAATATAAAGTGACAAACAATGGTTGTACGTACAAGTTGTTGACTCTCCGACTCTCCTGATCGTGTGGCTGGCTGAGAACTGCAGCTCACTGCTGCTGCTCAGCATCATGGGAGGATCGTACTGCACACTGCTAGCCTGAGAAAAGACCCAAATTCAAAATTTGAAGTATGGTTTCTACCAAATGTGTCTTGTTTTTGCACTGCTGTGAAGTAAAAAAATCTTATGTTGAACTATTGTGTTGGGTACTGTCTGTAAATGCTGCTATTATTTAAGCTTCAAGTTGGGGGTAGCTTGTTACTCAACATTAGATAACTGCAATAGATGTCAGCAAGAACAGTGCCATGCTCTAGTTTTGAATTCCATGATGCAGATGTATTGATTTGTATTGCCATTGGATAACTGGCCTTCTAGTATTTTATGTGAAAAATATTCCTATTCAAGTGGAGGTTTACAGATATGTAGCACAGATATCAGCCCTTTGTCTTCGATGGTTGTTACATTCATCTAGCATTTTGTGATGGCGGGATGTTGTCTCACCCACCTGGGTCAGTTCCTCCACATTGTAGCTGTAGCTCGTCTGCGCTGATTGGCTCCCCTGGGCCTCAGCTCCCTACCCCTTTTGGTCACCCCATGGAACTCCTGACCTGCCATCATCCCTGTGATGGTGCTCACCTTGGGCCAGCCCTCACCTGGCTTCCGTTTAGCTCTTCTCTAAAAACCTCTTCTTCAGACTTTGAGTGATACCCTCATTTTCCTTACCCTCTGCAGAAAACATGGTCTTGCCTACCCGGGTGCAGTGCTGAGGCCTCCTAATCTTGCCTGGTCTCTCCCCACTTTCCTCCTCCCCACCTCTCAAGGAAAAATACAGATTCTCAGCAATAATGAAGACTGCTAACAAGTAACACTTACTGAACAACTTTTCTGTTTAGGGCACTCTGCGCTGCACTTTACATGAATTACATAATTCAGTTCTCACATCAACCTTTTGTAGCCTGTGTCATTGTCTTTTTTTTAAGATGATGAAACTGAAGATCAGAGATATGACCTGCCCAAGGTCATACAGCTAGAAAATAATGTGATCTCTGCTCTCAACAGCTCTGTAGAACTGCCTCCCTAGATCTCTGTTACAGAAAAGAGTTCCCTAAACTCAACACAGTTCCAAGATAGATGGCACTTTCTGTTGTTAGAGAGCAGTGAGTCACCTTTATTCACCCTCTTGCTTCCAGAGGTGCCTAATGCCCATAGATTCATTCATTCAACAAGTATTGTTTGTCTACAGTGTGTCAGGCATGTTCTAAGCACTGTGAAGGAATCAGATGATACCTCTGACTTCATGGAGCTTTTGTTCTTGTTTGGGAGATAGACAATAAAGGAGTGAAATAGGTAAAATCAGGCCCCGTTACTGTGGATGTGGAAATGGGGAGGGGAAAGGTTTTAAGCAATAAAGACAGCCTCTTGGAAGTCAGTTTCAAAGGAACCACAGGCTTCGTTCTAATTTTTTTTTCTTTTGGTTTTAAATTTTGAAATGGCTGCCTGTTTGGCTTCTGGGAGAAGAATGAGGGTATTTTGACTGAGAACATGGCAGTATGAAGATTAGCTTCCAGTTATAATTTCTTTACTCAATTGTCTGTGCCTGATACCTTCTTTAGGAGAAATTCCTAGAGGTGGGATATTTGAGATTCAGATCAGTTGGAATTTTATTTTTTATTTATTATTTATTTTTTATTATTTATTTTTTATTTTTTTTAATTTTTTTTTTTTTTATTTATGATAGAGAGAGAGAGAGAGAGGCAGAGACACAGGCAGAGGGAGAAGCAGGCTCCATGCACCGGGAGCCCGACGTGGGATTCGATCCCGGATCTCCAGGATCGCGCCCTGGGCCAAAGGCAGGCGCCAAACCGCTGCGCCACCCAGGGATCCCTCAGTTGGAATTTTAAAAAAATATTTTATTTATTTATTTGAGAGAGAGTACATGCTCTCTATTTATTTGAGAGAGAGCACATAGGGGGGTTGGGGCAGAGAAAGAAATAGAAACAGGATCTCTCACTGAGCGTGGACCCTGACACAGGGCTCGATCCCAGGACCAACCCTGAGATCACGACCTGAGTAGAAGGCAGATGCTTACCCAGTTGAGCCACCCAGGCACTATAGAATAGTCAGAATTTTTAAGGTCATTGCTGTATAGAACCAAGCTCCCCTAGAAAGGACGAGTTGGCTTACACTCCTCCCAGCTTTGCAAGCTAGAACTTCGCCACAGGGTGCCCAAGTCCTAGTGGGTTCTAGAGGGTGCTCTGTTGGGGTTGAGCACTTTCTGTGTTTGCCTCGTGTGACAAGCCCTGGACTGCACTAGACTTTGCCATTGTTTTCCGTCATAGCCAATCTGATTCAGGGGGAATAATATATCTTTGATGTTATAATTTTAAATTCTTTAGTTACCAGTAGGGGTAAATATTTTTCATATACTGATTATCCCATTGCATTTCTTCATTTGTGGCTTTCTTGTTCTTGTTTGTTACTCATTTCTCCACTGGGACCATTGTGGTTTTTGTTGTTGTTTTTGTTTTTTTAGGATTTCTAAGTACTACCTAGAAGTCACCAGCAGAGGGCAGCAGCACACCAGGGTGCTGAGGAAATGGCATTGGACCCTGAACCTTACTGTGTTATTTTGCACAAAGGCAGAGCCTGGGTCCCAGGGTGTTTGCATCAGTGGACTCAGAGGTACCTGAGGACAGTCACGATGGTTAATTTCCTACCCACACTGAATTATTCACCTGAAACGGGTGGGTTTGGAACAAGAAGATGACTTTTGAAAGGCCAAGACTGTAGGTCCCAGTGTGGAAAATGAATTGTGTCTGGTAGGAGATAGCCAGGAGCCCTTAGACAAGTCCTTAGACAAGTGGCACTGTGAGTGAGTCCAGGTTGTTGCCAGAGGAAGGGCGTGTGTCTGCATGTGTGCACACATGTGCATGCAGATGCCTGCCCCATCCTCCAGAAAGGCAGATATAATGCACTTTCATGTATGCCAGCCTCTCTGAGCTGTCTTGTTCTGCTCTCAGTCTCACTGGGAAATTGAAGCAGCTTAATAGGGAAGGCCTGATGATGCTGCTGAAATGTGGAATTGTGAAAGGCAGGGGACTCGAGAATGCTGCCTCAGCCTCCTCCCCACCTCACCCCCACCGCCCCTGCTCAGGAGCTAGATGAGCAGCAGGGAGATATAAAGACCTGAAATCAAATGCAGAACGGTCAATGCACTTACATATCTTCTTTTAAAAAACCCTTAATTTAATACAGTAGAAGTATTTGCAACAATAGTAGCAACCCCGTCTACCTTTCACTCAGTTCCCCCAGTGTAAACATCTCCCATAATTTTAGTATAATATCTAAACCAGAAATTGACAGTAATACAATCCAGGCCTTACTCAGATGTGATCTTTACATACATTTGGCATTTCTGTGTGTGTGTGTGTGTGTGTGTGTGTGTGTGTGTGTGACATTGCTGAGCTATGTGAACGGTCCTAAGCCATCATCTTAGGCTATGTGATCAGCGGGAAGTCTTGCTTGTGTGAGCGTGCATTCTCTTTCTCAAATGAATAAAATATTAAAAAAAGAAAACTCGCTACATTTCTCTGCAACATCCATGACTCTGCACGCTTGAGTTCTGGCTTCATTCTCAGGGTGTCTTCCCTCAATATCAACAAAAGCTGTGGCAGTCCTAGACCTTTCATCCTCACTACATATCACACAGAAGTGAAGGCAGGGAGGGGGATTTCATCCTTCCCTACAGGAGTTGTAAGGTTCATTCTAATTGGACAAGCGTGGGTCAAGTGCCCATCCATCAACAGTCACAGGGCCAAGGGAGTGACTCAGTGATTGGCTTGTGCCTGGACTCCTTGAACACCTGGAGATAGGAATAGTTTATTGGTTTAATCTAAGCTTACACTGGAGATGAGTTTAGCCTACCCTGACCACATGGGGGAAGGGAGGTGTCTAAAAAGAAATTTGAGGTGCCACTACAGGAGGGAGGGGAAACAGGTGCTGGATAGGAAATAGGAAATAGCAAAGCACAGGAGTGTACTATCTCCAACACAGGGTGTTCCTCTCTGATCCAATCAGGTATGATTAGGTGGACAGGATAATATAGCACAGGCATGTCTACCCAGATAGGGGTGCATAAACGAGGATGAGAGCTGGACAGATACCCTAGGAGGTCTCTACCACAGTAGTGATGTGTGCCTCGGAGACACCTCTGCAGGTCTCTATATGCCTCAGGACTTTAAGCTGGTTGTGACACCTCTAGCCATCGCCGTTGGCCTGGTAGCCACCTACGAGATGCTATGGTTGAGACAGGTCTTGTGTTTCAGCTGCATATGCTAAGTAGTGCTTAGGATATATTTAGATAGGAACCCCCACCTCCTACCCCATCTACACTGTGTTCACTGGCTGCCCCTTGTGTCCTCAGTCTGTACAGTGCAGACATCCTTTTCCTGCTCTACTCTCCCTACCACCACCATGAAGTCCACCCAGTCCAAATGCGCACAGAGGTTTTTGGAGAGACTTTCCTGTGGCAGAGTAGCTTCTAGTGCCTCTCAATATCCAGGTTTATGGAAAAGCTCAACATTTCCCAAAGTGTACTATTTGTACCATGGTGCTATGTGACATATGCATCAATTTTTTAACATTCCTTTTCATTGTTTCCGGATTTATTTATTTGGGGAGAGAGTGTGCACAGGGGGAGGGGCAGAAGGAGAGAGAGTCTTTTTATTATTATTTATTTATTTATGAGAGACACAGAGAGAGAGAGGCAGAGACACAGGCAGAGGGAGAAGCAGGCTCCATGCAGGGAGCCTGATGCCAGACTCGCTCCCAGGTCTCCAGGATCACAACCTGGGCTGAAGGCAGTGTTAAACCGCTGAGCCACCAGGGCTGCCTGAAGGAGAGAGAGTCTTAAGCTGACTCTGCTAGAGCCCATTACATTACTCAATCTCATGACCCTGAGATCATGACCCCAGCCAAAACCAAGAGCCAGTCACTTAACTGACTGCACCACCCAGGCACCTCAAGATTCCTTTTTAAATAATCTTTTTACTTACAACTCTTTTGAAATAGAAATATAGAAAAATACACAAAACAAAGGTGGATCTTAATGGGATATTATGAGGCAAACACCCCAAATGCTCTTGTAACCCAAGAGATGGAATGTTGCAGCCACCCTAGCAGCACTTCCATGTTCCCCACCCAAGTCACAGTTGTACCCTCCCCCAACCCCAAGAGTAACCACTACCTGGTTTCTTTAGTAAACACTTCCTTGCATTTCTTTATAGTTCCAACATCCAAGTATGCATCTCTAGAAATGGTGGTTCAGTCTTGACCACTTTTTAAAAAAGATTTATTTACTTATTTTAGAGAGCACGCAAGCGCATGAACGGGAGGGGCAGAGAGAAAGGGAGAGAGAATCTCAAGCAGACTCTGGGCTGAGTGCGGGGCCCAAAGCAGGGCTCTATCCCATGACCCTGAGCCAAAACCAATAGTTAGATGCTTAACTGACTGTGCCACCCAGGTACCCCAGTCTTGCCCACTCTGCAAATATATCTTTACCTCTCTTTAATCTCCAGAATTTTCTCTCATCCTTTTCTTTTCCTTCAATTTTATCTGTTGAAGAATCCAGGCTCTTGGATCCTAGTGTTTGCCACAGTCTGGGGTTTGTTTGCTGCCCACTCATGGGCAGTTCCATATGCTCTGCTGCCCTTTGTCTTTGCTGCTCATTGGATCTAGAAGATTGATCAGACTCAGCTTTGTCTTTTTGGCAAGACTCTAGGTGGTGATGTGTTCATTAGGGGCCACATAATATTAGGCTGCCTCTCCCTTTGTGGTGTTTGTAGCTATGGATGCTCGTCCCTAGATTCATTAATTCACTGGGGGTCCAAACTGGTGACATAGATTATTTTCATTGTGCTATGATTCACATTTTATTGCTTATTAATTTTGTCATTCCACACAACTTATAAGTAAATAGGCTTTGAGAAAATATCTTGAGAGTGTTAAACAGATGATGGCATCGTTGATGAGACTGTTCCAGTGTTCTACATGAGGTAATGAAAAGAACCACAGCTGCCACCACTACAAGATGATGATATTTTAATTCCATCATTTCTTTTTCATTTATTTGCTGGATTTCTTTATAAACAGATGCTTCCTCTCATGTACCATGAGGTTACCCAGTGGTATAGCTCATGCAGAAGAGGCAGGATAAATGCTTCCTTTATTACCTATATTTATCAGTTTGCAAAATAATAAGCTGGTTCCTTATTATCCTCTGCAGGTGACCAGTTTTTTCAATATCATCATGAACTCGTGGATTTAAGTAAACTTGGAAAATTTCAATTTGTTGCAATTATTACTATGTTCAAGCTCAAATTGTCCTGTTATTGGCCAGTGGGAACCCCCGTGGGTTGGTTTCTGTGTTCTTTTGACATACCCTAGTCTACATATAGCCTATCCATGATGGCTTATGTGCCATCTTTTATATCAAGATGTTCCAGACTCTCTTTGTGCATTTTCTCCCCTGATCTGTCAGTCATTTCTCCATGCAGCCCTGACTTTTAGTGGGAAATGGCATTTTGTGACCACCATGTGGACTCCAGGGATGCTTATTGCTACGAACTGCTCATTGTTTCCAGGCTGTTTCAATGGATGGAGCTATTAGATATAGATAGAACAATAGATCAAATACCTCATAAGTTCATACTGTTTTTCCAATTAAATTTCAGGACTATGGATTTTTTATTTAATCTTTTAAAAAATTTCAGCTGTCTATTCTTCCACACTGAGAATCCTGATTTTTAGGACACAGGGGATGATAGTTAAGAAAGCTCATAATTACTCATTTGTTTTAGGCAACATTACACACACAACAGGGAATATCAGTACTAATGCTGCTACCAGCAGAATGATAACTGAGAAGAGTTTAAAAGTTCTTGTGCTTGCTCTGGCAGCACATAGACTAAAATTGGAATGGTATGGAGAAGATTAGCAAGGCCCCACACAAGGATGACATGCAAATTTGTGAAGTGTTCCACATTAAAAAAAAGTTTGCACCCCAATGTTCATAGCTTTTCTGTATCCACATCAGTAGAGCTTATAGCCTTTATATACCATATTCTCTTTTTATTTATTTTTATAAGCTTATTTATAAAAATAAAAAAAATTAAATTTATTTCTTTGAAAGAGAGAGAGTGCGCGCACACAAGCAGGGTGAGGAACAGAGGGAGAAGCAGACACCCTGGTGAACAGAGAGCCTGATACAGGGCTGGTTCCTGGGATCATGACCTAAGCCAAAGGCAGACACTCAAGGAATGAGCCACCCAAGTGCCCCTATTCTCTGCCTGTTAAACTTCATATAGTTTTAGTTCTACAAGTAACTATGTATTTAATGCTCTCTGCTAGTTCTTGTGCTGATGTAGCTAGTAATTTTGGCAGTCTGAGTCTTGTTCTCTAGTAAATTCTTCAGGAAGTGCTCATGGGAACGATATTCCCTGAGTTCTTGTATCTTGATAACAGTTTGTACCTTTTACACTTGAAAGTCAGTTTCCTTGAATATAAAATCCTTGGCTCACACTTTTGCCTTAGATAGCTCTCACCATTTTTTTTTTCTGACACAAAGAAGTGCTGTTGAAAAGTCTGATGATAATCTAATTTTCTTTCCCTTATAAGTTACTTGTTCTTTTTCATTTCGATGATTAAAAGATTCCCCCTCCCTTAAATATCCAGTAAGTTTACTAAAATGTGTCTTAGCCATTGCTCACTCTGAGTCAATTTTCTCAAGCATATTGTATTATTTTTAATATATATGCATCAGTTATTAATCTATTATGTCTCAGCTTCCAAAACCATTTTCATTGTCTGCTCTGCAATAATGGAGCTGGACCCCATAGCTATTCCTTCTTTGAGAGCTGGCCCAGTGTTAAACTTTGTCAGTAGAGGTGCTGTAGGGGCACTGGAGGAGGAAAGGGTTTCTCTACTTGACTCTAGTGTTCCTCATGCACTGGGCTTATGCAGTGGCTGCAGTGATGGAGCTCTTAGCTTGATCAGAACCTGGTGGTCAGTAGCACAGGGCACTACCCATGGGAAACTTCCCTTGGCATCCTTTTAGGTGGTTTCAACTTCAGCAAAGTTCACCATCCAGGGAGTCACAGCTATGTCCCCTTCCAAGGTCTTGATATCAGTCCTGAGGAAGGAGGATCTTTTGTTGATTCTTCTGTCTCAGCCCTAGATATAGTGGCTTTTCCCTTTATCTGCTACTTCTGTGTTCTTTAAAGTTCCTTTTATTTTTTATTGGCCATTCCTCCATTATTCCAACCTCCTGTTATAGTCAGTAATCCTTGATAGGAAACTTTCCTGTTGAAATTCCCTTGTGGTTTCTTTTAAATGGATCCTGACTAATGTGATGTAGTATCAAATCTCTCCTGCTCCCCCTTTTGAATTTCAGGGAAGTTTCCT
This sequence comes from Canis aureus, assembly GCF_053574225.1. Classification (NCBI taxonomy): domain Eukaryota; kingdom Metazoa; phylum Chordata; class Mammalia; order Carnivora; family Canidae; genus Canis; species Canis aureus. The sequence goes on from NC_135634.1 coordinate 44,767,186, forward strand.
TGAATTTTAATTTCTAGTATTTGTTCTGTTCCCTTGTTGCGAGCTTCATTTTCAGGCACTCCTTTGCCTATTTTATGTATTTGTCGTTTTCTTTTGAACTCCTTTATGTATGCCTCTTTTTCTTTCAAAAGGTTTTATTTATTCACGAGAGACACACAGAGAGAGGCAGAGACATAGGCAGAGGGAGAAGCAGGATCCCTGCAGGGATCCTGATACAGGACTCGATCCCCGGACCCTGGGATCGCACCCTGAGCTGAAGGCAGACGCTCAATCACTGAGCCACTCAGGCGTCCCTGTGTGCTTTTCTTTTTTGATTAAAAAAAATTTCTACTTTTCACGTTTTATTTCTCATGATGCATCATCTGATTTGCTCTTGTATTTTTTCTAATTTTGTTTTCATACCTAAAATTATTGTCTCTTTTATTTCTAAATCTGTCCTAAGTGCTGTCATCTCACTTCTGAGACTCACTTCTAATTATGACATTTGTAATATCTTTTTTCTTGACTTGGAATAGTTGGTATAGTTTCACTTTTTGTCCATATGGATGTTATTCTGCTTCTTATCCTCTCTTAAGACACTGTGGGTGGGATTTTTACATTGATACTTTGTGTTCCTCATTTTTTTCGTTATGGGAAATTAGTTCTCTGAACTTTTGGAATGAGGTGGCCTAAGGATGATTTCCTAAATTCTGTCATTTCAATACAGTGTTTTTGAAAAAGAATTATTAGAGGTGTGCCTGTGCAGTGCAGTTGGTTAAACACCTGACTTGGTTTCAGCTCAGGTCATGATCTCAAGGTCATGAGATTGATCCCCATGTCAGGCTCCACGCTTAGTGTGGAGTCTGTTTAAGACTTTCTCCCCCTATCTTTCCCCCCTGCCCTCTTTTATTTTCTCTCTCTAAAATAAATAAATCTTAAAAGAATTATTAGAACTCATAACAAGTCCAACAAGGTTTCAGGATACAAAACTAATATACAAAAATCAGTTGTATTTCTATATACTTGCACAATCTGCAAATGAAATTAAGAAAATAATTTCATTTACAATAATGCCAAAAAGGAATGAAATGAATAACTTTGACAACAGAAGTGTAAAACTTACACTTTTTTTTTCTTAAGATGTATTTATCTTGGGAGGGGCAGAGGGAGAGGAAGAGAAAATCCCAAGCTGACTCTGTACTGAGCACAGAGCCTCATGTAGGGCTTGATGATCCCACAACCCCAAAACCATGACCTGAGCTGAAACCAAGAGTCAGACGCTCAACTGACTCTGCCACCCAGTTGTCCCAGAAGTATAAAACTTATACTCTTAAAACTACAAAATATTGGGACACCTGGGTGGCTCAGCTGTTTATTAGTGTCTGCCTTCAGCTCAGGGTGTGATCCTGGGGTTCTAGGATGGAGTCCCACATCGGGTTCCCTACAGGAAGCCTTCTTCTCCCTCTGCCTATGTCTCTGCCTCTCTCTGTGTGTCTCTCATGAATAAATAAAATCTTTAAAAAATCCCTACAAAATATTGTTGAATTTTAAAATTCCAAACAAAGGGAAAGATATCCTATGTTCATGGATCAAAATACTTAATATTATTAAAATGGTAATATTCCTCTAATTGATCTGCAGACTCAATGCAGTCTCTGTCAGAATTCCAGCTGGTTCTTTGCAAAAATTGATAAACTGATCCTAAATTTCATATAGAAACTCAAGAGGCCTAGAAGGACAAAAATATCTTGAAATAGAATAAATTTGGAGGACTTTACAATTTCAAAATTTGCTAAAAACACAGTGATGAAGACAATGTGGTAGTGGCATTAAGATAGACATATAGATCAACAGAATAGAATTCAGAGTCCATAAATAAACCTCATATTTGCAGCCAATTGATTTTTGACAAGGATGCCAAGACATGGGGAAAAGAATAATTTGTGTGTGTGTGTGTTTTGGTTTGTTTTGCAGATCTAATTGGCTTTATTAAGTGATTTATGAATCACACAGCATCCCATCTAGCAAGTAGAGGGGCACTCCCAGAATAAGGTTTCTAACAAATGATACTGGGACAACTGGATAGCCACATGCAGAAAATTAAAGTTGTATATCTACCTCACACTAGATACAAAATTAACTCCAAATGAGTCATAGACCTAAATATAAGAGCTAAAAGTATAAAAATCTCAGAAAAAATAGAGATAAATCTTTGTCTCCTTGGAAACTAAGACAAAAAATAGATAAATTGGACTTCATCAAATTAAAAGCTTTTGTGCTAGAGACACAACAAGAATGTTAAAAGACAATCTATTGAATGGGAGAAAATATTTACAATTATATATCTGATAAGGGACTGGTATCTAGACTATATAGAGAACTCATAACTGAATAACAAATAACTTAATAGAGGTATTATAAGAAAGATACTTGGTTCTTGTTCTCAGTTCTTGGCACAGAGCTCCTAAAACCCTTGGAATTTCCTGAGTGATAAGGATGATAGGAGCGACTTTTTTTTTTTTTTTTCTAATAAGTTGACCTGTCCACCTCTAGGTAGCTTCAGGACAGGGTCTGGTTCCCAGAAACACCAAGCCTTGATTAAAAGCTTGGAACTTTCAACCCCACCCCCCACCCCCAACCTCCAGGGAGGGGAGGGGGCTAGAGATTGAGATAATCATCAATGGCACAGTCATGTTTACATAATGAAACCTCCACAAGAACCCCTAAATGACAGGGTTCAAGAGCTTCTGAGTAAGATGAACATATCTACATATCAGGAGGGTGACATAGGATAGAGGCTCCAGTGCTCAGGGCTCACTGGGGTTTTCCTGAGCTTTATGCATTGTCCTAGTAAATTACTGAACCTGGGGTGGGTGGGAACTGCTGACTTTTAGCCAAATTGGACAGAAGTGTATAACCTGGGGACACAGTATTTGCAGCTGGCTTCTGAAGTGGGGGCAGTCTTGTACTGAGCTCTTAAACCTGTGGAGCCTGATGCTAACTCTAGGTAGTATTAGAATAAGATTGAATTATTGGGCATCTAGTTGGTGTTGGAGAGTTGGAGAACTGAGGTTGGAAAAGTTACCATGTATCTGGTGTTGAGGGAAAAAATCTTCTCACCAATTAAAAAATAGGCAAAGGATCCGAATAGACATTTTTCAAAGAAGATATACATAGGCCAATACATATGAAAAGATGCCCAACATTGTTTATCAGGGAAATGTGAATCAAAACCACAATGAGATATCACTCTACACCCACTAAAATTGCTATAATCAAAAAGATAATAACAAGTGTTGGTAAGAATGTGGAGAAATTGGAGCCCTGATACACTGCTGGTGGCAATGTAAAATGGCCACTTTGGAAATAGTCTGGTAGTTCCTCAAGAAGTTCAACATAGAGTTACCATTTGATCCAGCAATTTCAGTCCTAGGTATATACCAAGAGATGGGAAACGTATGTCCATACAGAAACCTAACACAAATGTCAGCCATTCTTTCTGTTGGGGATTGTGGTGGTCAGGCATGGGTTAGGCTGAGTCCTGACCAGGGGTATTCTTACCAGGTTCTTTTCTTTTTTCTTCCAGATTTAAAAAAAAAAAATTATTTGAGAGAGGGAGCACGAGCTAGGGGAGATGCAGAGGGAGAGGGACAGACTCCACACTGAGCATGCAGCCTGATGTGGGGCTCAATCTCATGACCCTGAGATCATGACCTGAGCTGAAGCCAAGAGTTGATCACTTAATTGATGGTGCCACTCAAGCACCCTATCACCCAGCTCTTTTTGATCACTCTTGGAGGGCAATCTCTTCTCCCCTTCTTGCACATTTTTAGCGACTTGGGCAAAGCCTTACTGTAAGCCCCAAGAAGTACCATCATGCACTAATCTGTGACTAATCTACCTCTATAGCAGGGCCTCTGGGTATGGGACCTGAAAAGTGGCTATGATCCTATGAAATCAGTAAGTATGGGTACAGACATGTGTGTACATCTCACTGTTTGGTCAAGCATCCCAAAGGGACAGGAGGGTGATGATCAGTCATTCTCTGCCATGAGGAGTGAGTCTGTGGGCCTCCACATTATAAAATAAAAATTTTAGCAAGTGTTCTAACACAGGAATAGCGGACTGTGGGTGGCTGTCCACCCGTTTGGGCTTTCCTCTAAGAGGCAGCTGGGGGAGGATTAAATTCCATGCAGGAGATACTTATTCAGAAACATTAGTCAGTCCTGACATTCCATGACCTCATAAAAATGCTAACACCCTTTTTCTCATCCACATGTAACCTTAGAAAAAATTAACCCAGACTCAGCCATAATTTATATGGGCAAATAATACCCTGCTTATAGTTTAACACTGTCATCCTTATCTTTGTCACTAAATGACACACCAAAAGTTTATTATCTGCCACTGAAATTTTCTTTTTTATGGCTCTTAGAAGATGTATGGCCCTCCAATACCAACAGGAGAGTCAGAATGCTACAGAACAAAAGAGTCTAACTTCCGCCACGAATGTGCTCCCTTCATAGCTATGCCTGATGCTCAGTGAATATATTTTGAACTGCTCCCCGCCAAGTGGGAACTGCCCAAAGTCACATCCAGGAGTTAAGAGCCAGGACCACTTTCAAAGTTTAGGGATTGCAAGGCCCAGGTGGTGGCCAACCCTCTGGCCCCACCTGCCTCCCACCCCTGCCATCGATGTCTCCTCTCCCAGCCCAGAACTTCACCTCCCTAGGAGGATACCCAGGCAAAATGGTGTCTCTTTATTTTTCCAGATGTGCTTCAGAATCATTTGGTCATGTTTCAAAAAAATTTTCATTGAGATTTTGATTGACATAACTTTAAATATATACATCAACTTGAAAAGAAACATCATTACAACATTGAATCTTATCACATGCATGACATGTCTTTTTATTTTATGCTCTTCTTTTATAACTCTCTGGTTTTATATAGTTTCTGCGCAATTTATTGTTAAACTAGTTCTTAGGTATTTTACTTTTACAGTTGCTAGAGTGTATGGGGTTCTTCCCCTACCCTTTTGTTTTCTAGCTGTTGGTATAGAGGAAAGGCATTGACTTATGAATTATTTTATATCTGTTCACTTTAACTAAACTCTTATTAGTCCTAAGAATTCAATTTTTTGTTTGATTATTTTAGGAATAAAATCGCATTATCCACAAATGGTCGTTGTATCTTCTGCCTTTCCCTTCCTTGAGCTGAACCTCTTTTTCAGCTGTTTCTTATTGTGTTCGGCAGAGCGGATCCTTTCTTAAATAAACCTTTCGTTAGGGAAGACATTTAGGACTCCACAGAATATTTAAAGAACAAAACCATGAAAGTGACATATCTCAATTTCTGGGATGCTGCCAATGCAATACTTAGAGGAGATTTATTGCTCCCAGTGCTTATATTATGGAGAGGAAAAAAAAGAGAAACAATAAATCAAGTCCATACCTGATGAACTTTATTCCCTTTAAGTTACAAACCAAGAGAAAGAAGAAAAAGGAAGTAATAAATTTAAACAAAATGGAGGAAGAAGAGAGAGAATTGATAAACTTAATCAATAGCACGTGGGAGGAAATGGCCCTTCTGTAGAGTGGGGCAAAGTGGAGTAGGAGGGAAGAAGGGGCCCAGACTTTCCAGGCAGCTGGCTCTTCCTTCCCATCAGATACCTGGGAGCAGGTGGGCTTGGGGCAGGGGATTCAATTGACCCTGTAGCCAACCCCTGGCCATGGACTCCTGACTGGGGCTCTTGCCCTAATGCGTACCCCGGAAGTAATTGGGGCAGAATAGGGAATGGTCAAAATCAGGAAAGCACCCAGCAGACCCTGCATCAAGGGAGAGAGACACACAAGCTTGAAGCAAGTGTATCCTACTGTGGGGCTTACACCCATGTATTGTAAATCCACATAGTCTTACACTACTTATAGGGTCTTCCTTTCTCTCTTACCTGCTTTTAATTAAAACCATAAAGACAACAACTAAATTTCACCTCAGTAGAGAAAAAGGCAAGATCTTGATTTTGCCTGCCCTCAGGCCAGAGCATCTGGGGATCAGATACCACAGCCTAGGGGAAGAGGGGGCGCACAGGTGGCAAGTGTGAGCACAGAGAAGGGAGACTGGCTATTCCAGGCTCACACGTTCTTGTGGGGCTAGTTCTTTGGAGGACTTAATATTATGTTTATTTGAAGGGAAAGTTCCTTTACAGTCTTAAGTTAATAAGCCATTAGCCAAATTCTAAAAAAGAGCAAATGCAAGTTAATATATTCTGCAAAAAGGAATGAATGAATACAAAACATGTTTTACAAGCAAAATGAGGGGATCAGATTCTCAGCAGTCTGCTTGTATGTGTTTTTGTAGCAGAATAGAAATTAATATCTTCCCAGGGGCTCATCATCTATTCCCTTCAACTCAATGTAATATGCAGCAATTTTTTTTTTAATAGAGAAGAAAAAGCTCCCAGCTGCTTTTTTGAACAAGCCGAAACAGAAGGACATCTTAGAGCTGATCTGGATCTGCTGAGAGTCACTGGGTGGCCCCTTTGTTTTGCAGTGGAAGGAGAGTGGGCTCTCGTTTTCCAGGTGGGGGTCAGCAAAGAGCAGGCTTAGCAGGTGCTGGCCTCCCTGGTGTGCAGAGTCCTGGCACATGCAAACCAAGAGCCTCTGGGGAGGAAAGAACCGAGACCCCAGCCCCTTCTCCCTGAGATCTGAAGTTAGGGAGGCCCATGGGGTCATCTAGAGGACTCTGGCCAAGGTTGCTCCGCTGACAGGGCTGTGCTGCTCCAGACATCATGTGGGCGGAGGCGGGGAGTCCCGGGTTCAGCCACTCTGCTGGTGTGGAGGTTTGGGGGGAATCCCAAGCCGTGGGATGAGGGTCGGGACAAGCAGGGGCATTTGTGCAGTGGTGCATAGCCTTCTGCAGATTTGGGGACCCATTTTCAGCAGTGACACTGGGTGGCAGCATCAGAAACAAAGATGGCAGTAGTTCTCTTTGCCTGGTGTTAGGTGTGTATTAGGGAGGCTTCAGAATGGGAGTACTGAACTTCCTGCTAATAGGAGTTTGCAGACATGTAATTAGAAATTCAAAGACATGTGACTCCCTTTTTATCCTAAGCTGTTGAAGCAGGTCATGTTGTTCCTCTCCATGCATTGAACACCATTTATTAATTTTTAGTATTTTGCAAAATCAAGTTAGTTTGGGCAGCTTTAAGAAGGGAAACAGGGGTGCCTGGGGGTGCTCAGTCGATTAAGCATCCAACTCTTAATTTCAGCTCAGGTCATGATCTCATGGTCTGGAGATTGAGGCCCATCCATGTTAGGCTTCCCATACAGCATGGCAGAGTCTGCTTGTCCCTCTCCCTCTTTTCCTGCCCCTACCTTGCTCTCTTTCTGAAATAAATAAATAAAATCTTTAAAAAAAGAGAAGGGAAACATATTTACCACAAACACTTTTAAGTTTCAAAGTTGTTGTTTTTAAAAGATTTTATTTATTTATTCATGAGAGACACAGAGACATAGGCAGAGGGAGAAGCAGGCTCCTCAAGAGGAGCCTCATGCGGTACTCAATCCCAGGACCCCAAGATCATGACCCAAGCCAAAGGCAAACACTCAACCACTCAGTCACCAGGCACCCCTAAGTTTTAAAGTTTTAGAACAGGACATTTTCTCTAATGGCCAAATAGATCTTCCAACTGGCTTTACTTAAAGTAATGCCAGCTGCTGTAACAAATAAACCTCATGATATATAAGGCTCAAACATGATGGGAAGTCCAAAGTGAGTGTTGTGCTTGGCAGGCTGGCTCTCCTCTAAGCACTGATTCTTGGGTCCAGGACTCTGACATCTTACTATCTTCACCTGCCATCTGCTGTCTTCAACACGTCACTTCCAGGGTCACCGTGCTTTTCTTCATTAAGCTGACTGAGGGGCAAAGAGCGTGGATGATCACACATGGGAGCTTCTCATGGGCCGGGTGACACACGTCACTTCTGCCCCTGTTCCTTTGATGGGAACTGTCACATGGTCACACCTAACTGCAAAGAAGGTTGGGAAGTGAAGTCCAGCAATGCCTGTGAACAAGAGGAAATCATCTAGTGAACAGATAACAGTTTATCTCCCAGACATGACCACCAATTATCACAAGGGACCCAGAGTGCCCCTCACCAGAGTTGGATTGGAAATGCCAAGTTCAGTGTGAAAATGTCCTTGAAATGTTTTGTTTTGGATGAATGAATAAGTGAATAGTACATTTCTCATGTAGGGAAATGAGCTTATGATTGTGATTCTTGGACCAAACTCACCAGCAGTACTAAAGCTTGTTCCCTCATGCTCTGCTGACAGCCTTTCATTTCTGTTGTCCTGAGCGTTGGGGTCAAAGAGCATAATATTATACATTCTTCACCACTCACCTGTGAACCATTGGCCTGAAGATTCTTACAACTCCTCCCATGTCATCTGCCCGGTGATGCATATACTCATGCAGGTTTGGTCTCTTGAGGTGTTCAGAGAATCAGAAACTGTGCTGAGAGGCTATGCCAGTGCTAGGTAGGTGGGGTGGCTGTCACACAGCCTGCAGAAACCGAATGGGGCTGTCCAGGAGTTCATGTGTGATTACCTCTCTGGTCTCTCCAAAAATACCTGAAGGGAACTTTGCAAAGTGAGAGGGTCCTGGAATAAATCAGGGTTGTCCCTGTGGGCATACAGGTGACTTCCATGACTGTGATGAGGGCTGGTAGGGTCTGGACAAATGGGCCACACACAGCTCATTTGTCTTGTGGGCGGTACTGTGGTCCCTTCAAGCCATTTATCACCTGATGAAGATGCCTCAGGGCCATTTAATTTCCTAGCAAATGCATGTGTCCTCTCAGCCCTTGGGTCAACAAGACTCTGACTCTCACCCCAACAGGAAGTCCAGTCTCTGTTTCTGCATTTGCTACATATCCCACCCAGGGGACCAGTACCACTCAGGGTTTGGTACTGATTGACTTCTACATGATTCTGTGGGCTGCCCACCTACTCTGTGCCAGGCACTGTGCTGGGCACTCAGTGGACACTCTTCCCCAGTCCTTTTGACCTGCTGCGGGACAGGTTTTGGGCAGACTCCTCTGGTTCTAGAAACAAGAGGTTCCTCCCAGTTCCTCAGGAAGTAGGTGTTCATTGAGGGATCCAGAAGGCCCCAAGGTGTTGGAGTATATTCTAAATAGCTACTTTGTATTATTTTACTGCATGTGTTGAATGGTGAAAGGGGATTTCCCTCACAGGAATGCAAACTGTTTGACTCAATATTTTTATAGTCTTAATAACTTTCTAAGTCTCCATCATCAGCAACTTCCCCTGTATACCTCTCTAGACAGCCTGCAGCCTCCTGGACATTAGAGGAGTCGCCGGCAACATGCCCTGATTCCATTTTGGGGGTCCTTTCTTTGCTTCCTCCAAACTCAGCCTTCTCATTGTGCCAAGAAGTTTAATTTTCACTCTCCCTGGGGTCTGGACCTCCGTGGACAGCCCCAAACCATGAATAATCTCTGCTAAACAGATACTAAACAGATTATCTGGTAAGCATTCACATTGGAATCACTGAAGAACTACCAGAGGCATCACCTTCTTTCCTGCTTTTCTTTCTACCTTCACCACAAGGCCCTAAAGGGAGAGGAGAGCTGTGTAGAGGTTTCTTTCCCCACTGATATGAAGTGGGATGCTTCCTTCATTCCCTCCCCACTCCAGGCAAACATGGCTGTAGCCTCTTGTTTTTCTTTTATAACAGGATGGAGAGGTGTCCCTCCCCAGCACTCCAACAGAGGGACCATGGTATACCCACCCCTGGGAGATGAGTTGTGGATTCAAAGTGGCTTTAGCACCAGGATTTGGTTATCTGATAAAAAGATGGTCTGGGCTTCCCTGTCAGGCTTCATCAGTGCCTACTGAGACACAGATGCTCCCCAATGTCTGGTCCCTGGCCCATTCCCCTCATCAGCCACTGTGATTCGCTCTTTATTTTTCCCACTTCAGGTTTCTGAAAGGGAATCTGGCCTAATTCACTTCCACTCTTCTTTCATGCCAGACACTCATAGGTCAGATGCCCACCCTGGCCAACCAGCTGTGGTCAGGGTAGTGCAGACCCCCCACCCCCAGAGAGACTGAGGGAGTGGGCATGTCTTGCTGCTGCTGGGATGGACCTTGGAGTAGAGTCCCCTATTGTACCCAAAGTCATACAGCTAAGGGCCAGGGGCAAGATGCAAATCCGAGTCTGTTTATGCCAAAGTCACTTAACCATCACCCCCTTGTTGTATATTCACCAGCAAGAGGTAGAAGCAGGAGACATAGGAGGGTGGGAAGGAATTCTTTGACCAGGACTGAAATATGGCCAGAATGGTGGACATAAAGTGTTACATTTGATCACTCCTATAGTAGATATATTTATAATCCCCCTATCAAGAACAGTTATCAAGCCCCTAAACAACAAAAAAACATATATCCTCACACTGCAGGATACGGCAAGAAAAGAAGCCAATAAATCATTATCCCAATTTTTGAAAAGTGGCGTGAATTGTATATTAAAAAGTCAAGGGAATGGGGTGAGGTCATCTTAAAATGGCAGAAGGCCCCTCAAATTAGAGCCAGCTGTGCTCAGGCCCCACACCTGGCTGCACACACAGGCCAGTCCGCGTGACAGACGAGTCAGGAACGGAATAGAAACCATCCCGGGAACCCACAGGAAATGCAAGTCCCTCGCCAGGTAGGAGCTGAAGTAGGAACGTGAGGATATTAGCAGCCATTCAACTCTCCACAGTTCAACATTTCAGAGAAATCCTCCAGGGGTTTTAAAGCATTCCATCCTTGTGTTTTATTTTGTGAATTTTAAAAACTGCCTTCTCCCAATCTCTTTCTCCTCCTTGGGCCTCATGATTACTTCCCGTTCCAGGCACCTGCAAGATAGTCCCAGTTTCCCCTGTTTTAAGACCTCCGAGTATTTATCCTAAGTCCCTCCAGTAAACACTGTACCCGGGGGCATCTTCTTTGAAGAATTATTCATGGATAGATTAAATTATTCCAACCAAGACAACTGGGGTTAAATCCCAATTCTAATTTTCACCAGTCTAATGAGCTAGTGTCTATGCCTCCGTTTTCTCATCTGTAAAATGGGGTTAAGTCTGGTAATCACCTAATAAGGATTGTTGTGGGGATTACATGAGATGATTTATGTTAATTATTGGAATAGTGCCCAGCACATAGTAACTGTTTAATAAGTATTAGTTATTTTTACTGTAAAGTAGAAGATAGGAAAGGAGTTAGATGATATTTTTTTTGGATAACAAACCTTAGCCATTTTTGCCATTCCAGAGAAAGGCACAGTAAGGATTGCCATGGGATTGCCTGGTCTGGGGCTTAGGATACCCCTCCTGGCATCTCCTTATAGGTCTTAGTCTCTTCCAAACATCATAGCTGAGAGTGACCCTATGAACCATTGTCTGCTACCACTGCAACGATATATTCCAGTGTTCTTCTATCCGTTTGTCATTGATACTTGTTTTATGGCCCATTCAATATCCATTTCCACTTTTTAACAACCTTTGGTCTCTTTGGGGAGATTCACTCCTATCCATTGGGTGTTGTCTTTGGGAAGCAATAGATCAGGAAGTTCCCAACCTTATTGTTAGAGAGACCAAAGGGGTCTTCAGAGCCCATCACAGAACTCAGACTGCTGAGCCCATGGCTCCTTGGGTTATAGGATGTAAATTCCATCCATCAGTCTCTCCAGGGACTCTGAGATACCAGGACAAGTAGAGAGACACAGGACATAAAAGAAAAGAGTCAATGTGTACTCATTGCATATGTAGTACTACCCTGGTCCCTGCTCTGTTTTTGAACTTGTTTCCTTTGCTTTCCCTTCAGTCTCCTGAGTTATCTGATAGCCTTCCTACATGTTTCCTTTTGGTTAGATTCACAGACTCCCTTGTTTGAAACCAAAGACCTTCAATACTCATTTGTTGAATTTCACCGAGAGCTGCTCAATTTCACAATTCTGACAGATTAAAGGGATGAAGGCCACTATTGGTTTCAAAATAGCTCCTGACCCACAAATTGGAATCCAGATGGAAGGATGTGGAATAACGAAAAGGTTCTGAATTTATGTTTGTATTCTGATTCTTGTTAATCTGCTTAGAATGCTTAGAAGTGACCTCTCAGGGTTGCTCGCTCTCTATGAACTTTCCACACTTCACATAATCCTGGTCAGGAATCACTGGATCTGCCAGGCAGAGTGTTGACAACTGGCCCATGGAGCAGGAATCAAACATATAACTTTGCTTACCAACACCAGAATCCCCTTAACACTCAGCTTCTTATTTCCTGGAACTTTGCAAACTCACTCCCCTGTTTCCATTCCAGGGCTGCCCTCCTACATGTTTATCTCATGGTCTTTGGCCCCTGGTGTCTACCCTTCCCAAGTCCATCATGCTCGTGACAGATGGAGCCATCTGAGCATTGAAGACTCATGATGACTGGAGGAGATCTTGAAAAGCAGTCAGGACAAACATTTTATGTAGACGATGGGGTGGGGGGTGGGCATGGTGCATCTTAAAGACTAAATGCCTTGCAGAGTTGGAGTTAGAACCCAGGACTCCAGAACCTTCTTCAGCACTCCTTCTTTTATACCACATGGCCATGCATTAACCAGGACCTAAATTGTAGGAGAAGTTAGTTGGTGTTAGTGGTAATCAAACTGTTCTTTCCAATTTTACATCCATGCTCTTGCTTTGAGATGTGAGTTGCCTCCCATTAGAGTAAGCAAGGTATATTTCTCTGCTCTGTGAATGTTGGCCAAACGACTTGCTCTGACAACTGGAATCTGAGCAGAAGTCTTTGCTAGTCCCAAAGAGCATATGTGATGCTATCCACATCACGTTTTCTGCTGCACTTCCTGCTGTTTGCTGTGGGAAAAATATACTCTAGGTGGCCACAGGTCCCAGAAGAAGGACATGGAGAGAAACTAAATGGAACCCAAAGCCTGAAGCAGGGCTGCTTCTGACAACCTGCAGATCCATGGATATGAAATAGACAATTGCTGCTGGAAGCTACTGTGGGTCCCAAGTTTGTTTGTTACCCAGCAGGACTCAGCAGGAACCTGCCTGTTACACTGGTCTCAAGCTCAAAGAATGAACACAGTGTGAACAGCAGAGTGGATGGCTCCAGATATCCCACAGGCTGCTGCCCAAATAGACTTCTTAAGTAACTCCTGCACACCAGTCCCTGTACAATTAAGTCTACACTCCTCAGCTCTGCAGGGAAGGCTCTTCTCGCTTGAAATGCAACTGGTACCTCAACCTCCCCTCCCTCTTCTTCCCTTTATAGTAACCTTTTATTCCATGTGGTGTATACCACATGCACATTCCTGCCCCTAACTCCTCTTGTCCACCTAATTAAGTCCTAAACTTCAGGAAGACAACCAACCCAAGGCCATTCATACCTCCTCTCTCTGAACACAGATCATCAGAGAGAACAGAGAGCTCAGTGATGCTCTCTCGCTCTCACACACTCTCCCTCACCCTGGCGCCCCAGCCTGCCTTTTCTCTCCCTCTGTATTAGAAGTAGTGTCTGGCACAGCCCTACCTGCTCCCAACCCAGATCTTTTGAGATAGAGTCCTGGCAGCCACCTCCACCTGGTCCATCTTCATGTTAACAGGACCCAGGTGACTCCTAATACAGAGGAGGGGATGTTGGAGGCCATGAGTAAAAACGTCACAGGGTGACAAAGAGAAGAGGTCAGATAGCCTTGGGGCTTTGATAAGACTGACTTGGATGCCAGGCCGAGTTTGTTAGCCGAACCTGAGAACCTGTTGATGAAGTCCTGGTAAAGCCCTGACTTGACACCTGGTGGCAGCTTAGAGCTCACGAAGGCCCTTCTCTCCCTGGTAGCTGGACAGCAAGACATCAATGCAGTCAAAGGAGCAGGGAGACAGAATTTGCCTGATTATGGCAAAGGAAAGTAGCCACCTGAATTTTTTTGCCCAATGGTTCACTGAAAATATTTTACCAAATGACACTTTTCCCAAATGGCAAGAGTGCTCTAGGAGTGGATCACTCATATCATGGAGGGAGTCCTTTTGAGGCCAGGGCAGCTCCTGATGCCCTGACTCAGAACATCAAAACCACCACCGGAAAACCCGAACACGCAAGACCACACTGTCCAATTTAGTTGCGAGAAGCTGCAGCCCTTAGGGGCCCAAAGCCAGAGAATGTGCCGGAGGAGAGTTTTATTGCAGGAATCTAAATTTAACCAGCTGGAGCTCTTTTTAAACAATCATCCTATTCATATATTTAAAATAAATTGTGCATCTTTTAGCAAGCAGTCAGCGTTTCATTATTAAGATGGAAGATGGAACACAGTGTTCTTGGCTGGGTTGGTCCCAGATTCCCAGGCTCCTTTTCGGGACTTCTCAGCATGTGGTAAAGACATTTATTAAGGTAAATGTGTTTTGGACCTGACAGATTGGAGGCCCGCATACCTACACGGCAAGCATCTGCCAGCCAACTGAGTGGCACATAATGAAGCCCTGCCGAAGTGATGTCACATCCCCTGACATTCTATCAGGCTCCTGGAGGGAGCAAGGAAGCTGGAAACAAAAGGGAGGTTTGAGAATGCTCAATGGATTTACCAAAATCTCCTGGTAAGAGTTACTAAAATGCTACCCAGAGCTACAATAATTAAAATAGCGTGAAATGGTTAAAAAAAGAATTTTTCAAAAATAGACTTTAGGATACAGAGGGAGTTAACATATGTTAAAGGGGAAAATAGGAGAACATTCCTTGAAAAGATCAACAAATGACGAAACCTTCCGGCAAGTTTTACAAAGAAAAAATACACATAATTAGGCATGAATATGGAGAAATAACCCTTGAGGCAGCCCCTGACACAAAAACCTGACAAATCAGCACAAAAAGATAGTATGGATCAACCTTTCTTCTGAATATTGATATAAAATCTTAAATAAAATATTAGCAAACCTGATTCATCAGCATATCAAGCCAGTTTTATTATAAGAGTGCAAGAGTAGTTAAAAATTTGGGAAGTTTGGTCTTGTAATTCATTACATTAGTAGGATAAAAGTAAAAAAAACCTTACACATAATTATCTTCAGTGCTTCTCAAACTTTTTAATGCATATAAGAATTACCTGGGGCTCCTGTAAACACGCAGATACTGATTCAGTATGTCTGGGATGGAGCTGACTGTATGCATTTCTGACAAGCTCTTGGATGATGCCTATGCTGGTGGCTTAAGGATCCCAATTTTAATACAGCAAATGCAGAATCTCAAGCCCTAGACCTCCTGAATCAAGATCTGCATTTTATCAAGATTGCCCTGTGATTTGTGTGCACATTAAGGTTTGAGAAGCAAAGCTCCAGCTTAATTGTTCTCACCCCTGGGTAGATGTTATAATTACCAGAAGAGCTTTTGAAAAATGCCGAGGCCTGGGTTTTCTACTCTGGGCCAATTAAATCAGAATCTAGGTAAGAGGGCACACAGGCAAGAGTATTTTTAAAGATTCCAGGTGATTCTAATTTGAAGCCAGTATTGCGAGCCACTGACCTAAGTAAATGCTGAAAAGACACTAGATAAAATTCAACATCCATTTCTGACCAAAATGGTCAGAATTCTAAAAACAGACATATGATTCCTTAGCATGGTTGAAAGTATTTATCAGAAACTAGCAGTAAACATTGTACTTCCAGGAAAAACAGAGGCAAACTTGTTAAATCAAGAACAAAACAGAAATGCCCACTATCATAGAAACTATTCAAAAGCTCTAGATGCTTCAGATGATTAAATTTGATAAGAAACAAAGTTGAGGGTAAATTGGAGAATAAAAGACAAAGCATGACATGTCCAGATAACATGATTATTCACCTAAAAAGTAACATCAGCTTAATAGAGTATTAAAGCAATGAGAAACTTACATAATGTGTTCAGATACAAGGTAAATAAACAAAAATCAAGAGCCTTTTCATATATCAGAAATGAGATGGGGTAATATGATTTTCTAAAGAACCCTTTCACAGTAGCAACACATGAAATATATTCTCAAATAACTTCATAAAAAATGTGTATGGCATGCTTTTACCAAAATGACAACAGTTTACCAAAGAAGGCTTTAATAAGTGAAGAGATATATCCTCTTTGTGGATAGAAAGTCTTAATAATATATAAATGTCAATTGTGCCCCAAATTAATAAATACATTTATCACAATTCCTATCATGAGTCTGATGGAATTTAAAAAATTTTTTTTATAAAGGTCTCCTAAAATTCATCTGGAAGAATAATTATATAAGACATAGAAAAGCAATTTTTGGAAACAGCAATGAAATGAGAAGGAGACTTGCCTTATTAGATATTTTTGGATGAGGTATAATTTACATATGATATAATTCATGCATTTTAAGTTACAATTAGTTCTTTTTGACAAATGTATATACTCTTGTGTATGGCCAACTCACCCAAAATATAGAACACCTCCATGGAAGGTCCCCATGCCCCTTTAAGATTGACCTCCCAAATCCACTCCGCAACACTAGGCCTGATGGAGGCAACCACAGATCAGTTTTCTGTCATGATAGATTAGTCTCACCTGTTCTAGGATTTCATCAACACGAACTCTTACAGATTGTTCTCTTCTGTGTCCAGCTTCTTTCACTCAGCATGTTTTAGATTCACCTCCTATCAAGGCCCCTTTATTGAGCCTCTGGTAATCAAAATTGTGTTGTGCTGACATAGACATAAATAGATTGAGCAGAACAGAACAGAGTCCAGATCTGATTGCAAGTTCTGGTGGGAGTTTAGTATCTGGAAAAAAAAAAAAAAAAAAAAAGGCATTTAAGATCAGTACCAGTTAGCCAATAAATGACCTTGAGGCAACTGGCTCATCACTGGGCAAAAATGATTAGATTCCTCACTGTTTATCTTATACTGAAATAAATG
The DNA here is from genome assembly GCF_053574225.1 of Canis aureus. Classification (NCBI taxonomy): domain Eukaryota; kingdom Metazoa; phylum Chordata; class Mammalia; order Carnivora; family Canidae; genus Canis; species Canis aureus. The sequence goes on from NC_135634.1 coordinate 44,784,138, forward strand.
ACTGATGGATCAAATAGTTAAATATAAAAATAAATCTATTGGGGCACTTGGGTGGCTCAGTCTGTTAAGCATCTGACTCTTTTTTTTTTTTTTTAAGGATTTTATTTATTTATTTGAGAGAGAGAGAGCTCAACAGAGCATGAGTGAGAAAAGGAGCAGAGGGAGAGGGAGAAGCAGACTTCCTGCTGAGCAGGGAGCCTGATACAGGGCTCAGCCCTAGGACCCTGAGATCATGACCTGAGCTGAAGGCAGGCGTGTCACTGACTGAGCCACCTAGGCACCCCCAAACATCTGACTCTTGATTTCTGCTCAGGTCATGATCTCAGGGTCGTGAGGTCAAGCCCAATGGCAGGTTCCACACTGGGCATGGAACCTGCTGCTTAAGAGTCTTTCTCCCTTTCCCTCTGCCCCTCCCTACACCACCTCCCTCTCTCTCAAAAAAAAAAAAAAAATCTATTGGGATACCTGGGTGGCTAAGTGGTTGAGTGTCTGCCTTTGGCTCAGGGCATGATCCCAGGGTCCCAGAACCGAGTCCCACATGGGGCTCCCTGCATGGAGCCTGCTTCTCTCCCTCTGCCTGTGTCTCTGCCTCTCTCTGTGTCTCTCTCATGAATAAATAAATAAAATCTTTATTTTTTTATTTTTTTATTTATTTATGATAGTCACAGAGAGAGAAAGAGAGAGGCAGAGACACAGGCAGAGGGAGAAGCAGGCTCCATGCACCGGGAGCCCGATGTGGGATTCGATCCCGGGCCTCCAGGATCGCGCCCTGGGCCAAAGGCAGGCGCCAAACCGCTGCGCCACCCAGGGATCCCTAAATAAAATCTTTAAAAAAATCTATCAAAGAAGAAATATATAGGTAACATATTTTATAATCTTAAAGTTGGAGAACTGTCTTTAAGCACTGATCAAAAGCCAAAGCTTACATATATATGCTTATATACCTTTACATATATATTTTTATATATATGCACCTCTATCATCTATCTGTCATCTATCTATCTATCTATCTATCTATCTATCTATCTATCTATCTCTATATCATCTATCTATACCTAAAAGATTGACAAACTTGACCTACACAAAAATGTAAAATGTCCATCTGGTAAATAAAATCATCTGGGAAAAAGTAATTGCAATACACAAGATAAGGAATAAATATGCTAACTAGATAACAAGCTACTGAAAATCAATTAGTAAGCAAGCACCCAAGAAGAAAATAGAGTAAGAAAAGATCGTTCACTGAGGTAGAAATCCAAATGCCCGATAACATAAGCAGTGGGGTTCATGGAAATATAAATGATAATTATCTATCTGATTAACTCTTGCTTAGCTCTTTGACTTTTAAAAATTAAGATACTAATTTTTGGTGTGTGTAATCAGACATACGTATTTTTTAGGATGGCTTAGTTTTGAGTGGTGTTTTATGACATGCTCTCACCTGTCATCCCACTTGATCTTCCTGGCAACTTCTGAAGTAGGAGGGTGAGGTGTTATATTAATTTTACAAATGAGGAGTCCTGGGTTCGGTGAACTTTTTTTTTTTTAAAGATTTTATTTATTCATGAGAGACACAGAGAGAAAGAGAGGCAGAGACACAGGCAGAGGGAGAAGCAGACTCCATGCAGGGGGCCCGACGTGGGACTCGATCCCAGGTCTCCAGGATCAGGCCCCGGGCTGAAGGCGGCGCTAAACCGCTGAACCACCTGGGCTGCCCGTCGGTGAACTTTTCTGATGTCACAGGGATAGTAAGTGGTAAAATCAGGGTTAACTTGTGGTTTTTTGGAACTTAAGAAAAAATTATTTAAGTAATCTCTACACCCAACATTGGGCTTGAACTCATGACCCCAAGATCAAGAGTTGCATGCTCTTCTGACTGAGCCAGCAAGGTACCCCTGAATTTTTATTACATCATGGCTTTCTTAGAGCCAATATGGTTAGCTTTTTTTTCTCAATGAATTTCCATCAGTTCAAAAGTTTCAGAATTATTAGTGCAAATATATTATGCTCTCATTTCAGGGAAGATGAATTTAATGCTCATAGGGATCTCCAATCTTGTTTCTTAATAAAACATTAACTCCACGTAAGGGAAGGCACGATTGATAAGTGAAATATCTTAAAAATAAGGTGAAAATGACTGCATTATGTTCTTCTTTAGTATTGCAAGGAGGCTGTGAGCTCTAACACCAAAGACATTTTCAGGTATTTTAAAAATTGATAAAAATTCATCAACTAGTTAATTGACTCTGACAAATATGTGTCGAGTGTGTACTATGTGACAGGCACTTTATTCAATGCTGGGGATCCAGGACGAGCATGATGGGCCAAAATCTTTGCATCAAGCCGAGACTCTAAATTTTTTCTTAACATATGATAAAATAATGTTTGTCCTAGTTTAAGTATAAAATACATGATGGTGCTGCTAATGTTTTAAATGATCCAAATAGCATATAACTTAGCACAAGCAGATAACTTAATAAACACACATTGCAGTTTAGAGTACCCAAGGATGTTCACCATCTTTGCCTGAAAATTAAACTTAGAATTATAGGAACATCAGGGTGACCTATTAGAGGCTAAGTTTATATTTTGTTCCTCTTATTCTTAAGAAGTTGCCAGAAACCCTCCTTGGACTCATTGGCAGCAGTCCACTCACCTTAGGAGCATAGGGAGGGACACCCGTGCTCCTGGCCTGAGCTTGTATTTAGGAGATGGACAAGACAGCAGCACTCTGATCTCACATGAGAGAACGTGACAACAGTCTGGGCTGAGGGGCCATAAAAATCTGACCAACCCCCTTAGAGAATCCCTGAGAGAAATAGAGGGTTTCTGCTGCAGGACTTCTGGGATATTGGCCTCAGAACAACATCCTGGAGCAGCTTACCTGGGGATGCGGATGTGGTCCTGTACGTGCCCCAGGCAGAGGCCTTGTGTGTGTGTGGAACTCTGCTGGTTCTAGAAGGGGTCGGCCAGAGCCCCAGACTCTGCTCCTGTCCTCCAGCAGGCTGCACCTGGGCTCCTGGCCTGTGGCTGCAGGACATGGTGCTCTCCAAGCTCCCAGAGCCTCAGCGGCCGCAGTCAACCCTAACCCTACCCTGATGCTTGAGGGTCTCAGGGATCACATGGAGGAGAACATATACTAGGGGGCTGGGGCCCCAACATCTACCCACAGCAGGAGGCATGGAAGAAAGCTGGTTACCTCGTGATTGAAAACACCATACTTTTTGAAACGAGCACTAATGATTGACAGTAAGGAAGGCAACAGGCTGTATGACCCACCAAAGATCAAACCTTTCCCCACCTGTGTACATGTATGAGTGAGCTTGGCATGTGTAAGTCGGGGGGGGGGGGTTGTCTCTTGGCCCTTTGGACTTGGGTGCCCGCCCTGGGGAGTCCTGCACTTGGGTGTGCAGCGTCCCTGCAGAGGGTGGACCCTGCTCTTCAAACAGGTGTCAAAGAGGGCAGCCCAGGCCTTTCCTGACCCCCCACCCCCAGAAGGCCACCCTCCAAGCAGGAGGATTTACATCTCAGTAAAAACCACTTCAGACAGGTCCTTGGATGTTGGCTGTGTCACCATCCCTCTCCTCCTTGGTCCCTGCCAGTCCCTGCCCACAACTTCTCTGTCCCTCCCTCTCCACCCCTTCCCCCTCGGCTCAGATGGACTAACTCAGTGAGCTCTGGGGACTGAGCAGCTGTCACCTTCCATGTTCTCCCATAATCTTGCCTTTCCCCCAACAGTCGAGGTGTTTCTCTGCACAAAGACAGTGCCCCTCCCAGAAGGCTTCTGCTGCCAGCTGTTCAACCCAGACCGACTCACTTCCTCTCACCTGACTTTCAACCTCTGAGTCAGGAAGCACAACTGTACTAGGGTGAGCTACTTGATACCAGTCGTTTGTTTCAGAACCACTGATAAGATGCAAAATAGTTTCCATAAGCCTCTGGAGATGTACTTGGGAGTTTGTTAACAGTGATTCCCTCCCCTCCCCCCAGAGGTTGAGGTTGTAAAATATCCTTAAAATTCTATGGTGAATTGTGTGCTTTAAATGGAGAAGTGCATGATGTGGGAATTATATCTCAATAAAGCTGTTAAAAAAATTTAAAAATCCTATGGCAGCTCTGAAATTTTCTCTCTTGACCAGCCAGGCTGTCATGGCATATTAGTTTTCTATTGCTGCTCTAACGAGTTACCGAAACTTTGTGGCTTAAAACCACACACATTTATCATACAGTTCTGTAGGTTAGAAGTCCAACATGGGGCTCGAATCAAAGCGTTGGCAGGGCAGCATTCCTTTCTGGAGACTGCAGGGGAAAATCTGTTTCCTAACTTTTCCAGCTTCTAGAAGTGCCCACATTTTCCTTGATTCATGGCCCCTTCTTCCACTTGCAAAGCCCTCAGTGTGCATCTCTGCTTTTCTTCTTCTTTTTTAAAAGTAGGCTCCGTGCTCAGCATGGAGCCCAGTGCACGGCTCAAACTCACAACCCTGAGATCAAGACCTGAGCTGAGATCAAGAGTTGGTTGCTTAGGGCGCCTGAGTGGCTCAGTTGGTTAAGCATCTTCCTTCTGCTCAGGTCATGATCTCAGGGTCCTGGGATGGAGCCCCCCACTGAGCCTCACATTGGGATCCCTGCTCAGCGGGGAGTCTGCTTCTCCCTCTACCCTGCCCCCCCATTCTCTCTCTCTCTCAAATAAATAAAATCTAAAAAAAAAAAAAAAAAAAAAAGTCAGATGCTTCACTGACTAAGCCACCCAGGTCCCCCTCTGTGGCATTCTTCTGTAGTCACATCTTCCTCTGAGTGACTGACTCATCAGCCCGCCTCCTCCACTTTTAAGGATCCTCATGTTGACATTGGGCCCAGCAGATAATCCAGAATCATTTCTGCATGTCAAGGTCTGTACCCTTGAGATGTGATCACATCTACAAAATCTCTTTTGCTGGGGAAGGTGATATATTCACAGGTTCTGGAGTTAGGGTGTGGATGACTTGAAGGGAATCATTATTCTGCCCCCCATACATGTTAGACTGCTGAGCAAATCTGGAAATGGTGGGAGAGTCTGGCACTGCCTATAACTACCGCCACCCGTCTCCAAAAGCAGCCAATTGCATGTGAGACACAGATCTCGGTGAGGGCCTGTGAGTCATTTTACTTAGTGCGGATGCTACTCTGAGGCGAGTCCAGAGCTCTTCCAAGCAGATCTCAGGGTTATCTGGGAGCCTGGGAGCAGGCAAGGCCAGACCTAGTGGGGGCTCAACCTGGCCTAAGAGGAGAATGAGGGTTTTCCAGGACCCAGGAGTGGCATGTGGGCAGTAGGCAAGGTCAGCCCTGGCTTCTTGATGTGCCCTGCAGTGCCCTGGGGGGTTGTCTTGTGGGTCACTGGGCCCCCACAGTGTATCTCCTGCACAGGGCAGGAGCCATGTGCATAGGGAGGCTTTTGGTTGGTTGAGGGACCTGGGCCACATGGGCAGGGCTGCTTGGCCGACTACTTCTGTCTAGGGAGGAGGCCAGGACCTCCAAGCTTCTGGGAGGGGAAGCTCCCTGCTGGGATTGAGAACAGGGTGTCAGTCTGGGGCTGGTGCAGCGGAGGCAGAGTCCGCAGCAGGTGCACGCACCTTTAAGGAGGAGCCACCTGGCCAGGGCCCAGCCTCCAGCAGCAAGAGGCCCACCTCCTGGGCATCAGCCAGAGCAGGAGTATCCGAGTATCCTCACCTCCTCCGTCTCAGTGGAAGGGGAGAGTGCCTGTGGTCTCTTGGGGAGGAAGAGAGGCAGTTCCATCATTCGGCCTCCTGGAGACCCTCCACAGTAGCTCTGTTCGGGCGGGGGGGGGGGGGGGGGGCGTGTAGTCCATTAGCACTTTCCCTCTGGTCGCATGGTGCAGAGCACTCAGCAGTAGGCCCTGCCCCTTCTCTAGAAAGGGGGGCAGAGAGGGAGCAGGCAGCTACCTGCAGAGCCAGATGGCTTATGGCTGCTGCCACCAGAGGAGAGCCAGCCACAGAGGCAGCCTGGCCATGGCAAGCTCCAACCCTGAGAAGCAAGGAGAATTCCAGTTGCCAGGACACTCACCTTGTCTACCCAGCCTCCTTTGAGAGGGTGAATTCTGCCCCAAGCCAACCAAGCACAAGTGGTCCTTTTGGAGATGGAATGCAAAACCCCTGAACTCTGGCCACAGTCAGTGGGCCTGAAGTGGGTCCTTGACCCCAGCTAGGCCAGCTGGCATCCATCCCTGGGATTTTGCTTCCCTTAGCCCCTAGATCCTCCCTGATGGTAATGCTGGCAGTTGAGGGGTGTGGGAACTGCCAAGCTCATGGTCTAGCTGCCCAAGAGAAAGTGGCTGACCCCTGAGGGGAGAGAGAGAGAGAGAGAGAGAGAGAGAGAATGCAGAGGAAGTCCCTGTGGCCTTGGCAATGCTGATTCTACACCCCTCACCCCTGTCCTCTCATCCCATTTTCTCCCCCAGTCCCTGAGATGTCAGGAGCTCTTTCTGCAAAGCCAGTGGGGGCTGAGGCTCTCCTCATCTGCGGCTCCAAATCTGACCTATCAGTAGACAAGCAGGGCAGGGGCGAACACAGGTCTCAAGAGCTCTCGGAGACACAGGGGTGGGGGGGAGGTGGGGGCGGGGGGAGAAGCTGAGAGCAAGGGCCTGGGGCAGCCAGGGAAGAGGGGTCTGCAGCCTCCAGGCAGAAGGTGAGAGCACTAGCCTGGAGGGACAGGGGGCTGGCTGCTCTGGGACTCAAGCTTGTGTTTGGGGAGCCAGGCTGCAGGTTCCAGGCACAGCTCTCCTGGCGGGGCCTTTGATGGAAGGCTGAGAAAAAGACAAAAAAGGGCCCAAGCTCTGAAGCACCCAGTCCAACTTCGCCAAAGTGGTCTGTGCCTCTCTCTTGGAAGAATGGTTGTAGTAACCATTCTCCCACAAGACTGATGTGCGTTAGGTCTTTTTGTTTTGCTAAAAACAAACCCAAAAGTTATGCTCTCATTGCAAAAACCAAAAAAACATCACCCAGAAACTATTGAAGTGGAGGGAAATGCTCATTTTCATGAATTTCCAAGCATGCAGTTCAGGATGATAGAAGCAAGGCATACGGATGGACAAACTCAAGCCGGTGATTCTCAGTGTGGTCCCAAGAACAGCAGTGCCAGAGGCCGTGGCACCTGGGAACTGATCATAAATGCATATTCTCTGGCCCCACCTGGGACTTTCCACAGTAGGAACTGGGGGTGAGGTGAGCTCCGGGGGCTTTTGCAATTCCATGCAGTCCTGCCACTTTCCCACCAGAGGGCACCAGTGGGCTGTGGTTTCCCTCTTGGCTGCTTTTCAGCTTCCCAAAGACTAGCAAGGATATTAAGACTTGCCCAAAAAAAAAAAAAAAAAAAAAAAAAGGAAAAAAAAAAACTTGCCCAGACTTTTTTTTTTTTTGATTAAAGAATGACTGTCACTATGTTGGGAATTGCTGGCTAATCTTAAATGTCACCATGTTGGGACCAAATCGTACTGTCGTTCTATCCTTGCTTAACGGAGGACCCAGTGTTTTGGGTGGTGGTGGAGCTTGCGTGATAGTGCTTGTTTCATCTGGAATGCGAAGAAACTTGAAGCATTGGGCTCAGCAACAAAGATCACCTCCTAATAAAAGTTTATATTCCATAAAAAGCAAGATACAGCTTCACGGTGGCCCATTCTGTCCTTCTGCTCTTCCTGAAGCCCTGACTTCTTACCCGCAGGGGAAGGTCCCCTGGGCTGAGAGCCTGGCGGTCACCAGTGACTTTTCTCTCCCCACCCTCTGGTTTTTTTCTTGTTATTTTCCAATCAGTCATACTGAGGTACAATTTACATGTAAGTGTACTCATCGGAAGTGTTCGATAGTTCAATGGACTTTGACAAATGTAGCCACCATCCCATTGATTTTTTTTTAAATGAAAGTTATAATAGACCCAATTATTTGCTTCTCTCCTCCCTGCACCGCCCCCACCCGCCCCCAACACAGTGTTTGGCTGCAGCTTTAGCATCAAAGGGGCTTTGAATTTGCCTTCAGAACAGTGCACTTCAGGCAGGGAAGGCTGTGTTGGCGGTGACCTGAGGGCCTTCTTGAGAGCTTCCCGTAGAAGCACAGGGGCCCAGGGCCACCTGGCTGGCTCAGTCGTGACCTGTCGGACTCCTGAGTTTGGCTCAGCTCATGATCTCAGGGCTGTGGAATCGAGCCCCAAGTCGGGCTCCGTGCTGAGCGTGGAGCCTGCCTGAGATTCTCTCTCCCTCTGCAGCACACTCACCCCACCCTTCCACCTGTCCCTGCACTCGCACTTTTTCCCTCTCTAAACAAACAAACAAACAAACAAACAAACAAACAACACAGAGATCCAGGAATGACTTGGGGGATCCATCTTTCTGCTGCCTCCCTGGAGCATTGGACTTTCTTCTTCACAGCCCTGAGTTCCCTTTCCTGGGAGCAGTTCAGACCTCAGACACCTTTCTGATATACCCACACTGCTCTTCCTGTTCACAGGGCTTTGCAGGAGTTTTAATAAGAGGTACATTTTATTTATTTAAAGTTTTTATTTTGGGGTACCCGGGTGGCTCAGTTGGTTAAGCATCTGCCTTTAGCTCAGGTCACGATCCTGGCATCCTGGCATCGAGCCCCAAGTGGGACTCTGTGCTTGGTGGGGAGCCTGCTTCTTCCTCTGTCCCTCCTCCCTGCTCCCATTCTCTCTGGCTATCACTCTCTCTCAAATAAATAAATAAATAAATAAATACAATCTTTAAAACGATAGTTTTTATTTTAATTCTAGTTAGTTAACAAACAGTGTTATATTAATCCCCATCACCTATATCACCCCTCTCCCCCACTCTCACCCCTCTGGGAAACGTCAGTTTGTTTGGGGTGCCAGGTGGTTCAGTCGGTTAGGCCTCCGACTCCTGATTTCTTATTTATTTATTTATTTATTTATTTATTTATTTAATTAAAAAAAATTTTTTTTCGACTCCTGATTTCAACTGAGGTCATGATCCCAGGGGCGTGTGACCGAACCCTGCATAGGCTCTGCACTAAGCCTGGAGCCTGCTTGAGATTCTCTCTCCCTCTCCCTACCCCCCACCCCACTTGCTCACACACACTCTCTCGAATAATAAATACATAAATCTTAAGAAAAAAGATCCATTTCTTGATCTGTGTCTTATTTTTTTCCTCTTTGCTTGTTTGTATTGTTTCTTCAATTCCACATTATGAGAGAAATCATATGATGTTTGTCTTTCTCTGACAGACTCATTTCACTTAGCATGATACTCTCTAGCTCCATCCACGTCATTGCAAATGGCAAGATTTCATTCTTTCTTATGGCTGAGTAATATTCCATTATAAATAGGCCACATCTTCTTTATCCATTCATCCATCAATGGACACTTGGGCTGCTTCCATAATTTGGCTGTTGTAAATAATGCTGCTGTAAACATAGGGGTGCACGGATCCCTTTGAATTCATATTTTTGGAGTAAATACCCAGTAATTGTGTGCGATTACTGGATTGTAGAATAGTCCTATTTTTGACTTTTGGAGGAACCTCCATACTGTTCTCCACAGTGGCTGCGCCAGCGTCCGTTCCCACCAACAGCACACGAAGTTTCCTTTTTCTGCACATCCTCACCAGCCCCTGTTGTTTCTTATGTTGTTGATTTTAGCCGCTCTGACAGGTGTGAAGTGATAGCTCATTATAGTTTGTATATTTTAAAAGACAGATTGTATTTTCCGAACTGGCTGAAAGTCACTTCCGTTAACTTATGTGTTTTTTAAACTTGCTTGCAACTGAGCAGTTACCCAGGATTGGGCTGTAAACATGATGGTTTATTCATCTGACAAATATTTATTGAGCACTTACTGTATTTTAGAGTCTAGACGATGGACTTTCGGTGTAAACAAGACAGAGTCTTGCCCCTGCTGAATTTATATTCTAGTGAAAAAGGGCAAGCACTAAACATGGAAGCTCATAATAGAAATGTCAGAAGAAGAACGAAGTGGGGCAAGAGGGTAACCAGTGTGTGGGGCCGTAAAGTGGGAAGGTATCCCAGATATGATGGTCAGGGAAGGCCTGTCTGAGGAGTTGGCATTTGAGCAGCCATCCGAATAAGTGAACGCACCGTGAGAATACCTGGGGACGTGACTGCCCAGCAGCAAGTGCAGAGCCCTGGGCTGGGAATGGTCACTTGGTTTGCACATGGGGAAGAGAGGGGGGAAGAGCAGGTGCATGCAGGAAGCCCCTGGGAGTCTCTGCTGCCTGTCCCCGTGTGAGATGCATGGGGGATCAGGCTGGGAGCAGAAGACTGGCAAGGAGTGGTCAGATCCAGGGTGTTCCTGGAAGGCAGGCTTGATGATCTTTGCTTCTGCATAAGATGACTTAAAACCTCTCTACCTGGATGATTGCAGGTCTTTTCTTTAAAATTCTGTCTGGGGTGCCTGGTTGGCTCATTCGGTTAAGCAGCTGCCTTCAGCACAGATCCTGATCTCAAGGGTCCTGGGATCGAGCTCCACATTGGGCTCCTCACCCAGCAGGGAGTCTACTTGTCGCCCTCCCTCGGCCCCTTTGCCCTCTCATGCTCTCTCTCTCTCAAATAAATAAATAAAATCTTAAAAAATAGAATATGATAAAATTCTGTTTCTATGAAATATGGTTTTGCTTGGAATAATTGTAACCTAGGAAAAACTTCATATTCACCCCTGCGTTCAATGCAGTTTGCCAGAGTAGCCCATGCACAGCTTACTGTTCTTACTATTTATTATTAACTGTGCCAACAGTGAAGACTTACTGGGGCCTCCAATCCTCCCCATAACCCTCTGAATTAGATATTAGCCCCGCTTTGCTAATAAGAAACCAAGGCTTGGAGGGGCAGAGATACTTGCTTAACCACACAGATCCTAAGATGTTTGTCTTAACTGTAGAGGGTCAGAGAGACTTTCCTGTGACAGGAAGAGACCACAGAGTGGGAATGTTCCCAGAAGACAGGTGGAAGCAGTAAACCAGGGAGAGCGGGCTTTGCATAGTCATAAAGGAAGTCTTAAAACTTTGATGGTGGCATTGGTGGAGAGTGAGTGGCTATTTTTGTTGCTTTTGAGCAGAGATGTGCGGAGAGGAAACCAGTGCTGAGAGGGAGCACTTCTGGGAGGCACCTCTCCTTTATCACGTGCCTTCAATGCGAGTGCTCTTTGTCTCTGAGACCATCCTGGGGCCTTGTGTGAGCAGCCAGGGGGGTCTCACTCATGAGAGTTACCCAGCTTCCCATTGGCAGGGATCAGCGCCCCAACCTTCAGCTTGCCCTTGGCTTCCACAAACTTTGGTTGAGCATCTCTGACATGTCAGTAACCGGGTGAGATTCTGGGAACATTGAAATGAGAAAGGCTCCATCCTTGCCCTTGAAGAACTTGCAACCACTTGGCAGGGGGTGGGGGGAGTGTGGGGATCACAGAGTATTTTGGCTCTGCCCAAATGGGGTTAATTTTACGGGCCTGGAAGCTAATGACCTTTCTGGTCATCTATTAGTAGACGTTGACAAGCACGATGACTTTTGGGTTTGGCTGAGGGAGGAAGAAATAGTTTGGGGGGAGTGCGGGAGGTGTTGGGTGGGCTGTCAGGATAACATAAAAGATGAACATACAGTGTGATGAGGAAGGAGGGGATGGCCTGGGGCCATCTGCCACCTTCAGCCTCTGCCCCTCCCTCACCCACATGGATTGAGTTCAAGGCCCAGAGGCCAAAATGGCTCCTGGCAGGAGCTGAAGGAGCAGTTCAGAGAGACTGTGGATTTGGTCCAGTAGGAACACGGAGTCTCCCTCAGCCCACCTCCAGACATGGGCACCCGGAGAGCTCGTGGGCTCCTGTGGGGAGTTTCTGTGATCAGCAGAGTAGGATCTCTGGGGGGGCAATGACTGCGTGGCCATGGTGGGCAATGTCCTCTTGGGCTTCTGAGCCATTGGCTGTCAGCCTAGAGGGAAAGAGAAGACAGTGTGTGGTGCCTCTGGAGTCTCCCTGAAAATGGGGGTGACAACAAAGGGGTGGCCTGAATCTGCAGGCCAAGGTAATTCAGGTATCTCTGTTACTGTGACTGAGGTTTCAGTCATTGTCCAGGAAGCCTGAGCACTCTGGTAGGGGAACACCATGGCACTCCCTCTGGGGAGGCACAGAGCAAGGACCCTTACGTGCATCATGTCCTGCGTCCTTGCAGCTGCCTCACAAGGCAGGACTAGATTGCTCACTTTTTCTCGAGGAGGATGCTGTGTGTCACCACCTGAGCCTCCCAACTGAGGCCAGGCAAGGTGATCTGGCCACCCAACATCTGGGCTGGTGCACCAGCTCTGCATGCAGCCTGGGAGACCCTACTCCTGCGAGAGTTCCAGTCAAGCACAGGGATGGGTTCTGAGCACGTGATTTATTCTAAGAGTTTTCTTTCTTGAGGTTTCTGAAACTCTTCTCCATTTTGAAATAACCTTATTGTTTTTTAAATAACCAACTTATTGAGATCTAGGTCACATACCCTATACTTTTCCCATTTATTTATTTTAAAGATTTTATTTCTTTATTCATGAGAGACACACAGAGAGAGGCAGAGACACAGGCAGAGGGAAAAGCAGGCTTCCTGCAGGGAACCCAATGTGAGACTCCATCCCAGGACCCCGGGATCACGACCTGAGCCAAAGGCAGATACACAACTACTGAGCCACCCAGGTGCCCCCTTAGCCTTATGTTTTTAAGTTTCATTTATGTTATAAGCATGTGTCATTGTCATCCTTTACAGATGAATGATATTCCATTGAATGGGTATACCATTTTTACTTATGCATCCCCCAGCTGATGGACATTTGGGTAGTTTCTATTTGCTGGTTACTATGAATAATGCTGCTACGAACATGTGCGTGTGTATGTCCATGTGTCCGTGTACATATGTACCCATCTACATGCATGCAAATGTATATGCATATATATATATATACACACATACATATGCATACTACCTCTTCATTACATAAAATACAAGTTCAAGCAAAAACTACAAAAAAATAAAGAGAGCCACCTGAAATCCCTCATCTAGAGATAATAGCCGTCACCATTTGGTAAACATCCTGCCAGATGTCACTGCATCCTCAGCTTCAAAAAATGATCTAAACCTTCTCCTTGAGCTTAGGTCCTGTCTCCCCCACTCCCACGGATCATGGATCATGCAGGAGCTGACACCATTCCTTCCATCTTGTCTCACCTCACCCACCAGGCCTTCCACGGAGAGGTGCTGAGGGCTCATAGGGCTAGTGCACTTTATATGGGAATGTGGGCCTAGCAAGAAAGTATATATATATACACAATCTTATAATTTTATTAACACAGAAGTGCTTGTATTTAATGTACAAATAAATAAGATACCCAAGGTTTTACTGATGGGGTGCATGAGCTCACAAATTTGAGCTACTTCACAGAGCGAGATGGAGGTAAATCCTGAGCAGCTTGGGCATCTCTCCTGCAGCCCCATCTGTTTTGGGTGGCGTGCACCCAGGAGGCTGCTGCTGTGGGCTGCCGGACTTGCTCTCTGCTCACACTCAGAATTCACACCAGAGCTGGGCAATGAGCAGCAGGGGAGGATGTGTGCACTGAGCCCACAGTTCTGACCACCTGAGCACCCAGCCAGGAGAGGGAGTCCCATAGTGCTTCCCAGGGCTCAGGGCTCAAGGCGCAGCCCGGGTCCCCCTTCTCACCCTGAACCCCCAGGCCGGAGGTCCCTGTCCCAGTTCGCACGTGCTGCACGAGGCGCCTTGATGCCCTGCACTGGCCTGCGCCGGGCGCGGGGCTGATGAGCCCAGAGCTGTGGCGCCCCTGGTGTCCATGCGGGTGCAGGGCGCCTTCTCTGACCCGGCTCAACTGGACCAACAGGACCCCTGGAACCTCGTTTTGTCCTGCTCGCACCCGGAGCTCCTCGGGCCTCCCCAGCAGATTGAACAAAGGGGGTGAAGGCCTCTAGAGAGGCCTTGGGGAGCCGGCCAGCCCGGGAGATGACAAGTCTGTCCAGCTCCGGATCTGCAGGTCTGCGGCCAGAGGAGCGATGCGCAGCAGCTGCGCGTTCCTCTCGGGAATGCAGCGCTCAGGAAAGCAAGGGGTTGGCAAACTCTGGGCGGGAAGCGCACTGTACTGGCCGGTATGATGCGCAGCCCCCTAAACGCCCCCATACACATGCACGCACACACACCATACACACGTGCACTGCACAGACACACGACGTGCACACACACATACACCCCATACACCCCCAATATACATACACACACATCCTACACATGCATCCTACACACACACACCTCACACATCCCCACACAACATAAACACACACTACACCATACACCCACACCACACACACACACACACCACACGTCCCACAACACACATCATACACCCCTCAATATACGTACACACACATCCTACACGTACATCATACACAGATACCACACACACATCCCTACATAGCATAAACACACACTATACCACACACCCCACACACAACATATACACACACACACACACACACACACCACACCATACCCTGGGGCTGAAATTGAAACCTCAGACCTGCAGGAGGGTGCCTCCCCCCACCTCCCCCCTGCCGTGGAGATGGACAGGCAGTGGACAGAGAGGCCCACCCAGGGAAAGAAGTAGTGTGCAATGGGACCCCATCTGGGGAAGAGGATTAGGGTCAAAGGTCTAAATATCTTATTGCAATGGAGCAACAAATAGAAAGCTGAAGGAATTTTGAAGAATGTTTTTGCTGGTTTTAATGATCCAGTTAAGGAGAGTGCCCTTAACTTATGTAAATGGAGACATAAGGAGACAGAGGAGACCAGGGAAAAAACAAATGGGCTGAGTTCTTTGTCTCTCTTGTGAAGGAGTCTGAAGTGATTGTTTATGATTTTGATTTTGATAATAATATAAATGTGGGTTTAATAATTTCCATGAAAAAAATAAGTGGAACCACTAAAAGAATTAAAAACAGGATGTCTACTTTCCAAATCATTGCAGAAGATAAAAGCAAGCCAAACAGTCTAGAGGGAAAAAAATTAAACGTAAAGGAACAACAAAAAAGAAAAATTCAAGAACCTTAAAAACACAAAGTAAATTTCAGATGAGGAAGTTGGCTCAAGGATAAGCAATAATGACAGCAAATGTGAACAATCTAGTTTCCTTATTAAATGCAAAGTGTCTCCAATTACATATATTTTATGTAATATATGTAATATAAATAAATAAATAAATAAATAAATAAATAAATAAATAAATAAATAAAATAAAAAATACACAGCAAGGGGAAGAATCAGAGCTTGGACAAAGATATCAAGCACAAATAAAAATAAAGTAGGACTGGTGTAATGTTCATATCAGATAAAGTAGAATTTACTAAGAGGTACAGGGCACACAATGTAGGAAGTCCTTAAGTGGCAACTGCCTGCATATGAGTCCAAGTACACTTCTGTTTCCGGGAGGGTAGGTCTCCTCCATTTCCAGGCACCAGGGAGGATCTTCAAAGTAAGGTGTGGCTGCATGACTTGCTTTGGCCAATTAAATGTGAGTGCATCACCTCCTGGTAGAAGTGCTGGACATGTGACCTCCCAACATACTGCTTCTGCACCCCTCTCCACATGGTGGAGACCTACTCTTATTTGGAGGTGCAACGCTCAGCCTTCGTTTGGTAAGGAGCTGTCTTGGAGGGCTCTGCCCAGACCCACAGTAGACTCTGTACAAGCAAGAAACAAATCTTTATTTTAACCCACTGAAATTTGGAGGTTTTTGTTACCACAGCCTAACCTCACATATCCTAATATATATACTAATACTGAATCTTTATGTGCTAAATAAATAAAAACCATATAACTGTTAAAATATAAAGATAAATAGAGCCCCCCTTCCAATTACAGTGCATTTTTCCAACATCATGATTAATTAGTCTTCAGTAAATCAATAGAGGACAGGAAGATTTGAACATAGTCACATAAGAAACAAAATGGATTAAATGCTTACAGAAGTTTGAATGGTGAAAACGGTGAAAACGTATTGATCTTACTTTTAAAGTATCCATGAACTGTTACAAAACTGATTATAAGGGATGCCTGGGTGGCTCAGTGGTCAAGCACCTGCTTTCGTCTTCAGGGTGTGATCCTGGGGTCCCGGGATCAGTCCCATATCGGGCTCCCTGTGAGGAACCTGCTTCTCCGTCTACCTATGTCTCTGCCTCTGTGTATCTCTTATGAATAAATAAAATCTGGGGAAAAAAGCTGAGGACAAGAATGAAAAATGTAATAAAGCAGAAAGTGTATAAGCACTGAGTCTAACCTCAGTAAAATTAAAGCTAATATAAATTAAGGAAAAATTAAATCCCACTTGAAATTATCAGGAAAAAAAATCAAGTCAACAGACCATTGAGACAATAAAAGTCAGAACACCATATATCAAAATTTGGACATATGAATACAGCCACACTCAGAAATAAATGTTCAACAACAATGTTCAACCTTGGGAAAGGTACAGAGAATTGTTAAGGAAACCAATATAAATAAATTATTAAGTTAAAAATATATACGAGCAAAAATATGCAGATCAGAAGATAGCAAAATAGTGGAATTCACGAAGAGCCTGTGTCCTGGGACCATGAAAAAGGGAAAACCGTGAATGGAAGAGATAAACTTCTGCCCCTCGAAAATCTGAATATACTTTGTTGGCAAATAGGTCCTGGCTTCAGAGCTATTTTTGGAGAGGGCCACATCTACAGGGAGGTGTAGATGAGGACCCAAGCTTGCAGCCCCCCAAGAGTGGCTGATGGACAATGGGATGCCGGAATCAGGAAGTACTCACCTTTATAAGGTGCCAGAGAGAGAAACACCTCCAGCCTCAGCCTGTGGCCCGTGAGGCACCAGCAGAGATGGGAGAAGGAGGAGAGAGAGAAGTTGGGCTATTCCTCCCTCATCACTTATGTTTTGGTGGCATGTCCTGCACCATGGCACAGCTCCCGTGGGACGAACCCTCCACCCAGCTCCAACTCGGAGACAGTGTCCTCCCTTCATCCCCGGGGAGAAACTGGCTTCCCTCAGCTCCTTGGTGGCAGCTGCCCACACCTCTGTAAGCAGTCCCTTCAGTGAAGCCTCTTCATGCAACCGTCTGGGTCAAATTCCATTTGTGATGGGCCCGACTGTGGCTCCCTCCCCCTCACATGGTCCCTGAGAGGGAATGCTCCTCTGTCTGCCCCTTATCAGGCTCTGAGCCTGTCCAGACATTGTCGCCTCTCTGATCACCCCTGGGGGCCCCTGGATCCTGTGCAGCCCATTTTGAATCACTCCTCTGGGGTTGTGGCTGTCATGGAAGGACCTCCCACGGCTTGGGTGTGTGTGTGTTGGGGGGGTAGACTCCGGGAACCATGTGCCTGGCCGAGGACCTGCCTGCTTCCATCACCTTCATGGTAGGTGCAGGGATGGGATCTCTCTGGGGCCCTTCCTGCCAGGTAGTCCTGGCTGTTGTGGTCACCCCAAATGGGACAGAAGCTGCAGGTTCCCCAGGCAGCTTTGGAGGCGAGGTGCTTATGGAGAAGGGGGAGACCAAGACACAGACGGGAGGATTGGAAGCTCTTAGGAATACCATCTGGGGAACCCCTGGAGATTTCAAAACTGTTATTTATGGAATATTTGTCTAATCCGTCTTGGCTTTTCAGCAGAAATTCCTACTGGGGAAGCAGCCACAGGGCTTCAGGTGGATAGAAACATCCTAAGTCCGCAGGCTGAGAGACTGGCTTCCACCCGGTGGGGACTGAAGTTGACAACAGAATCGTGCGTGTTCTTTGCGGGCTAATTCATGCGGTGAGAGCTGCTTGGCGGGGTAGCTCGGCCCGTGGGCTGGAGGCTTACTGGCCCTCCAGAGAAGCTCGGCAGGGAAAGCCTGTAGCTTGGGGACTCCCTGAATCCCAGAATTCTTCATCCTCGTGTCTTGGGGCTTAGGGGAGATGTGCCTGCCTCGCCACCAGCAAAGCCCACTGTGAACCCCCTGCCTTTCTGTTCCCCCTGCTTTTGCAACCCCCTCAGTGTCCCCCTGTGGGGGGTCCGCAGACAGCACAGGGAGCCGAGGCACTGGAGAAGCCCGAGCGCTGGGACCCCTCACCTGCATTGACACAGGCACCTGAGTTCTGAGCCACGGAGATGGGGTGAGGCCGAGGAAGATGATTATGCCCAAAGAAGGGTGCCTAGCCGTCCCCTGAGCAGGGTGGGAAGGGCCCTAACCTTCCCCAGCTGGAACCTGTCTTAAAAACAGTTTTCTTGGGGCACCTGGGTGATCCTGGGGATCTGGGATCGAGCCCTCATCAGGCTCCCCAGAGGGAGCCTGCTTCTCCCTCTGCTTATGTCTCTGCCTCTCTCTGCATCTTTCATGAATAAATGAATAAAATCTTTTTTTTTTTTTTTTAAAGCAGCTTTCTCACCTGGGCGAGGTCCCTGGGTTGACCTGAAAGCCTGCAGCTGGAGGGAAGAAAGGCCACGGAGCTCAGATGCCCGCAGAAAGGCCAGGTGCCGTGGTCACCTCCCGCACCTCCCGGTGTTCCTTGGGAACCGCTCAGCCCAGCCTGCTGACCTGTGACCTCGGGGCCACGCTTTCACCAAGGGGACAGAAGACAGACGGAAGCTGCTGCCATGCCAAGGATGGTGAGATTATTTCGGAGTTATTTTATTTTCTTGCAGTTTTCAGGAAAAGAGATTCTAAATATTCATAATTTCACATTCAGGCTCCACGGGGCATTGGAATCATAATTGTTAGTAGCTTCAAGTGAAAAGAAACAGCACAACCCCTGGCAAAGCACAGCACGTGGCCAACATGAAAGCTAATACCTTCTCGTTCTTTCTGAGGTCCTTGGCCTCCGGTCCTTGTTGACCGTGACATTCACTCTGAGTTAAAACTACCCACTGTTTTCATTTGTGTACTAAGGTTCACAAGGCAACCTGACCAACTCTGCAGGCTACACAGAAACCTAAATCCCACCCTCCCCCAAACAGAAGGGAAGCTTCCAGTGCTTTCTGTCCTCTAACAACAGAGAGAAGATGGAGTAGAATTAGAAGACCCTCAGTCAGCTAAACTCCATTTTAATTTAATTCACGGCATCTGACTTCCCAGCTGTGAAGTGCCCTAAGCAGAGTTTCTCAATTTGGCCAAACTGGTCTGAATCACTGGAGATAAAATGCACATGGTGAGTTGTATCCTATCTGGAAGACTCAGATTCAGTCAATCAGGATGTTGGTGGCGCCAGGAGACTGTATTTTTAGCAAGATCCCCAGGATCTTTTTTTCCCCCCAAAGATTTTATTTATTTATTTATTGATTGATTGATTTGAGAGAGGGAAGAGAGTAAGAGCAGAGGCAGAGGGAGAAGCAGACTCCCCGCTGAGCAGGGAGCCTGACTTGGGGCTTGATCCCAGGACCCTAGGATGAGCCAAAGGCAGTTACTTAATCGACTGACCCACGCAGGTGCCCCAAGATCCCCAGGGGATTCTGATACAAACAAATCCTGGCTGTTAGATCTACTTAGAGGCAAAACCCTTGTCTTCACATTCTCCCTCTTCCTCAGACACATCTAAAAAATAAATGCAATAAGTAAATAAAGACAGTTTTCAAGATGTTCATGGAATGACTTTTTTTTTTTACATTTTCCACTAGTTAAGACAAAAACATTACAATGATTGACTTCTTTCATTTAGTTACATAAATAAAATTTTTATAAATATCTCTTTATAAACAATATAAATAGCTTTACAACATAAATACATTTATGCATGACATGAATTTACAAACAGCAATGTTTTACAGCTGGTCTTGTCAGTCTCTTAAAAACTGTCCCTTGTCATCACGTTCGTGTAGGTGTGTGTTGCATGTATATAATATATATATAATATATAACTTTTTATTTTTTCATTTTCAAAAAAAAAAAAACCCAAACAAGAAAATCATATCCCCCTTCCCAAATAATAATAAAACAGCTGGTGTTGTGTATTCCCAGTACCAGGAAAAAAAAAAAAAAGAAATGTAAAAGCCACATTGCGTTGGAGGTGCTTCCAGATGCTGTGAGGCTGATGACCAAGAATGACCTCAGCAAAACGGAGCAAGTTCCCGATCCTGCAACACAGAGGGGACATGGGACACTCAGTTCTGGCCCCTTAGCTGAGAAAGCCCAGCCCACAGGACAGCCCCTTTCCCACAGCAGCATGAAGCATGGCCCAGGCCCACCTTGGCCTACTGGGCCTGACAAAGCCGTCTGGGGGTGGGAGGGGGCTGCTTCTCTGGCTCTCACCTCGTTGCCTGCTGTGTCCTTGGCACCTTCTGCCCCAGCACAGGTGGAATCAGACTGCCTGCCAGCCCTCCTCCCCCTCAGTCTCCCTGCAGACCTTGCCCTTGGCACTTGGTGAGGAAAAGCGAGTGGAAATGCCCAAACCCTCAGTGAGGTGTTGGCCTCAGCAGAGGGGAGGGGAAGGCAAACATCCGAGGAGCTGGGAATTCTGGGCTCAAATCCCAACTCTGACATTAACTTCCTGGACAGCCCTGGATAGCTTTGAGTATCTCTTTCCTCACCCATAAAATGGGATAATAGCCACCTCCTGGGGCCGGCTGGAAGATTCAAGAGGGGGCCACACACTGGGCAGCGGCAAGGTGTCTGGGTCACTGATGCCCCTCATTAAATAGCACTTCCTTCTCCAGCTCGCTTTGCCGCAGGAAGGGTCCTCTTCAGACGCAGGGGAAGCAGGGTCCCACGCCAGTCCTGGGGCACTGAATGGTCATGCTGGGCTGGGTTGAGAGTCAAGAGTCCTTTGATGAGGGCTCTACTAGCTCTCTGCTAATGGGCGTGTGGGTGCCCTGGGGCCTGAGAGAGGGGTCCTCCTCGGATGGTGTGGTGCCTTCCCAGAGGACAGCACACGCAGAAGGACCCCAGGCCTTGATGAACTCCCATGTCTGGCTGTCCCATGTGTTTAAACAGATGATAGATGTCTGTGATGTCCCTGGGGCTCAGGGGCAAGGTGTTCATTCAGGCATTGGCCACACCTTGTCTCTATCATTAGAATTTTATAACCAAGACTGTAACCATCAGCGACAGTCATTATGGTGACTGCTAAGAGCCAAAGTCAACTCCTGAGTGAAGTCAACTCCTAGTCAAAGGGGCTGAGATGTCTTAGCAATCTGGCCTCCTGCCTACTACCTCCCCACTCGCTGGGCCATCACCTGGTACCCACAGATGGCCACACCCAAGAACAAGGAGACTATGGGGACGTGCATGCCGGGCACTGTGAAGACCCCCTTCCTTGTCTTGCCTCCTGCTAACCCATTGAATAACATTTATTTAGATTCTAAAGTTGGAGGTTGATGTTTAAATCACAATGTGAACTGAAAATGTGACCCCATCTCTCCATTATTTCCATAGGACAGAAGAGAGCCAAGCCATTACCATGGAAGCTACTAAAGGCCAGGACCCCTGTCCCAGAATCATCTCTTCCTGTGCAGGGGTGAGTCAAGATCTCAGACAAACGAAACTCCTGCAGAAATGGGGAGGAGCACGCAGCCCAGTCAAGTCTGGCTGCACGGAGGAAAAACCCAAGGCAGGTGGGAGAGGAGTGCCCCTGAGCTGGGTGGGGCATGTTTCTCTGGCCATCGACAAACATTTTTAAAAGCCTCTTGTGGGAGTGCTGTCAGTCCCAGATCACCTTAGGCAGGCACTTGGCCCTCAAGCTGCTCATGAGTTAATTTGGAGGAGGTAAATAGGTTCCCAAACAACAATGGTTCAGATGAAAAGTGTTCTGTGCTGAGGCAATGTCCTGGAGAGCTCCAAAGAGGGGCACACTCATTGCCCTCTGGGGGAAGACAGTGTGGACACTGACAGGGCTTCTTGGGCAAGAGAACGGCTTGCCCGTGGTCTTGGAGTGGGATAGATAGGCTGTGGGACCAAGGATGGCAGCAGCCAGGCTTCAGGGAAAGGTTGAAAACCAGAGTCAGTTCTTAAATGTGAACTTCAGAGGTGGGCTCTGTATTTCCATGGGAACTGAAGGGCAGCAGGAGTGGACAGGAGGGCGGAGGCGGGGACCATCTTTGCCACACTGCCAGGATGCTGGCAGGGGCTGAAGGTAGCACAGGGGTTTCCAGCCCTAGTGGAGGGGCCCAGGCATGATGGAGGTGGGAAGCTGGGGAGGAGCTCAATTTGGGACATGCTGAGGTCCAGGTTGGGGCAAAAAGGAAAAAAAAAAAAAAAAAGAGAGAGAGATGTATTTTAGTCTTTTTCCCTGCCCTGAAATAGTGCCACAAACACCAGGGTTCTATCCTGAAGTCACGAAGGCAGCAAGCAGCATCAGGACCCTGGACAGACCAGTTTGCTCATAGCGGCAGGTTAGAGAAGGGGTAAGAATTAGAAAGCTTTGGGGCAGAAGGGCATCCTGGTGATGCCAACAGAGGGCTATTCTATTGTGGAGGGGCAGGTGTTTTTCCAAGTATGTCCAAGTTAGTCCCGGGAAAGAGCCCTGACCTCTGGGCTGCCTACTGCCTGGGCACCACGATCCAGGGCTGGCAGGTAAACTTACCCTCCGCTTGTGCGTATGCTCTTCCTTCTCTGCTCCCACAAACCCACGGTCTCCCCTCAATACCCTCAAATGGTCAACTGGGACCAGTTCTGCTGGTTTGCTCAGGGTCCGGGTGTGAGCAGGACCCCACTCCTCCCACGGCCCCTCACAGTCGCGGTGTCCATGCAAGCTGTCGGCTTCTCTAGAGGAGGTTAGGAGGCTCATCCGGGTGGAGCCGTTTCTGACCTCGCCCAAGTCCCCTAACCGCTTTATCCCTCACTTTTTTCATCTGTAAAATGGGACGATAATGGGGTTGGGGGCAAATGGCTCGCGCGCACACGCTCGCTCGTGCCGGGATCGCCTGGGTCTCCTCCAAAGGGCGCCGCGGGGGATCCGGGAGGCCCGGGCTGCGGGCGGGGGTCGGGGGAGCTCGGTGCGCACAGGCCCCGGGCCGGGTTGGTGGTACTCACCGCCGCCAGGGGTCGCCGCACTAACATCCCAAGCCGCTCATGGAGCCGATCCGGTCCAGCTTGAGGCCGAAGCAGCCCTTGGACAAACCCTTCTTGTTGCCTCCTTTGTATTTGCGCGCGTTGGGGTGCTCATGCAGGAGGCGCACCCACGCGGCCCGCGACTTGGTGTCCACGCGCAGGTCCCGGAGCAGTCGCGACCGGTCGCCCTTGAGGTTGGCGCCGCCGCCCCCGGGAGTTTTGTCGCCCTTCTTCTGACCGCCCCCCGCAGCCTGGGGCTCGGCCAGCTCCTCCCCGGGCGGAGTTCGCGGGACCTGTCCGAGGGAAAGGACCGGCAGGTGAAGGGACGCCCGGCGGCAGCGCCAGGTACTTGGCGGGACCCCTGCTGCTCTGGCCCGACGCCCCGCCAGCGCGATTTGTCCCTTCGGAGACCCGAGCGCGCCCCCACAGACGCGGGACGGCTCGGCCCTGCATCCACCTGCCACGCAGCCGCCTTGTCGGCTCCTTCGGGGAGCCCTTGCCCTCCCGTCCTTTGCGCCCTGCCGGGCTGGCCACAGTGGGGCAGGGGCTGCGCATCTGTCGACGTTCTCCTGAGGCTGGGGATGCAGCCCCCCGAGGCGGTGTCGAGGGCTCCCCGGCTCGCACCCGTGCACGTCTCGGAGGAGAGGGCCGCCTTCGCGCCCTCTGCTCCCTCTCGTGCGCTGCAGCCTCCTAGGCCCCCAGCCCTCCCACGGCCCCTCACAGTCCCGATGTCCATGCAACAGCACCCACCTTCGGCGGCGCCCCGGGCTTGGCTTCGGAGGGCCGGAGCGAGAGTAGCGTGAGCAGCAGGGCGCAGGCCAGCAGCTGCGAGAGGTGCATGGTGCCGGTGGGGTCGAGGGGCGCAGACCAGCGGCAGCGAGGGCGCACGGGCCGGCGGGCAGACGGGCAGGCGAGCGCGGAGCAGGCAGGCTGGGCTGCGGTGTGGGCGCGAGTCCCAGTGCTGCGCGGCGCCGGCTGGGTGCGCTCTGAACCCGCGGCTCCGCTCGCGCCTTTATAATCCAACCTGCCGCTGATGTCATCCTCCCGCCCACCCGGCTGCCCGGGCCAATGGCACGCGCGCCGAGGGCCCGGAGGGGGCCGCGGAGGCTCCCCCACTGCCCCCACCTACATCCCACCCCCGAGGGATGCCGCTCCGCCAGCTCTCTCCCGCCGCACTCGCGGCTGCACAGCGGCGCGCACAGGGAACTCCATTTGCAGCGAGCGCGTGCCAGGCATGCCAAGCGTTGGTGCTCCCGGTGCCCCGCACACACGCTTGGACCTCAACACACGCGCTCTCCCTAGGAGGGATCAGTTTCCCTCTTTGCAGGTGCAAAGACTGGCTCAGAGGAATTAAGTCATTTGCCCAAAGCCACACAGCCAGAAAGTTGGCACAGCCCGAAATCCACGCAGATCTGCCTTGTTGCCAAACTCTTCCCTGGGCACCAGGCAGGAGCAGGCCTGGTACTGCGGCTCCAGCACCTTTCACCTACTCGGGAGTTCAGACCGCACCAACGTCTTTAAGTTAGGGAGGCAGAGGATGGGGTGGAAGCTGGGCCTGAGGCGCAGGGAGAGCGAGGTTTGAGGTTTGCCCCGGGGCCGCAGGGGGGAGCGCAAGTCCTACACCGGAGACTGCAAGCTTTTTGCCTGCGGGTGTTTCTGAGAGTGAAACGCGAACCGGATGGGCTAAGACGGGAGGCCGCAGATACCGGTGCCCACGCGTGTGTGCAGGAGCATCCTGTACACGTCACTGTGGCTCTAAGTTCGCGCTCAGCCGGGTCCGCTGCACCGAACCCTCGAGGTCTGACCCCGGTAGCTTTCGTGTGCACTCACCGGTGTGCACCTGAGCCAGTCTGTCCCCGCGCCGAGCAGGCCGTTCTCCGAGCGGACCCGCGCACCTGCACCGGCTGCAGAGAGAGCTTTACCAGCCTCGAGCCCAGTATGGCTTCCGGGGACGTGACAGGTGGTTGCCTTCCTTTTTTTCAGCCTTAGATAGTCAGGACAAAGTCACCTAGACCCGCTGCTCACAACTCCCTCTCCTGGGACAGGCTCCAAGGAGTCCCTTCGGGATGGGCAGAGGAGGCAGAGAGCCTGGGACCTCAAGAACTGAGTGAGGTGCAGAAATGTATGATCCCATTGCCACCCCACAGGACTCTGCTGGAGAGCACTCCCCGGGGCCAGGGCGGTGGTCCCTAGGTGCCAAGACCGAAGCCAGGTACAGGTGCCTGCGGGAGTTTGTATGTTGCTTTCCCCCCCCCCCCCACTCCGGAGAGGGCAGTGGCGGTCAGGAAGGGCAGGGGGAATCAGGTGCCCCATGGATAGCTCCCACAGCTGGGCCTGGGCCTGGACACGGAGGCAATGGTTCCATGGCCCTTCAGGGTCTCTTCTTCCCACCTGGCACTCTGACTCAGAAATTGCAGACCCACTGAGCCCAAAGTCCTGTTGTGTAGGGAATAATCTACATCCGAGGCCTGAGTTTGGCGTAGCAGAATTTCCGAGTCTAGAGGAGGATTCGGACATTGACAGGGCATCCTCTGGGAGTTCTGGTGAGTGGATGCAACATTTCCACACAGCCTCCCTGGTTGCTGCTCTGTGGTAACACCCATAGAGTGGCACCACTCTTGCATTTGAGGAGTAAGAAAGAGAAGCAAGAATGGGGAAGAGGGAGGGATTTCCGGGTGGGTGATGGAGGTCCTCTCTCCTCTTTGCCTACTGATCAAAGGAGAATGTTACCACTCTGGAGCTTCTCTGAGATTTGCTTTATTTCCACCTGTTTAAGGAGCTGAGCAGATTGACTCTAGAGCCAGGCATTGGGCTCTTTTCCAGGAGACAGCAGCTACATCCTCTGAAACTCCTTATTAAGGACAGGTTGGAAGCTTCTGGTGCACAAAGTTTACCTCCTTCTGTCTGAATGTCTGTAGGCTGGTTCTTCCTATCTTTTGTGTCCCTTGGATGTACTTGGTGACAGCTGGCTAACTATCTAAGTCTCCCCTCTCTTTGAGCTTTGAGGCTAAATTAAATAAACCAACCCCACCCAACCCCACCGCAGTGTGGACAAAGCCTTGGACTCTATTTCCCCTCTTTGGATCTTTGGAAGTGGAATCTTCTGGTGAGCCCCCGCTGGTGACCACTGGGCTGTGGTCATCTGGGGCAGACCAGATCCCAGAATAGTCACCTGTGGAGCGAGGCCTCCCTGGGGCAGCTCCTGCTTAGCTGCGGCCTGGAAGGTGGGGTGGATAGAAGTTCCAGGACTAGGCTGGAGGAACCCTCAGGAAAGGAGGTAGTCAGCACGTCACTGCCTTGGGCTCCTCCCATAGTGAAATGGAGAGGAAGCTCTCTCCCTCTGGTCTAGAATGGGGACTCAGGTTCCTCTGTCCTGCTTTTCCCTCAAGAGGTCTGCTTTTTCTGCTCTGGTCCCAGGGACAGGGCCTGGGACAGTTGGACCCACTGAGCAGCTGAACCGGAGCTGTTGGGAGCACTTTATTGAATGCTCAATGTGAAAACTCCTCCTGATGGCAAGAGGAAGAGAAAAGGCCACTGGGCCTCAGGAGTCCGGAGTTCTGTAGGGGATCCTGTCCTGTGTTACTTATACAGCCACTGATTCCCCCAGTATCCACTGAGCTCCCTGGCAGCCTGCGGAGTCCCTTCCCCATGAAGAAGGACCCCAGGAAACAGACGCTAGCTTTGTAGGCTGGAAAGGCCAATGGTGAGGAGGGATGGCAGCTCTCCCAGCTTGGGCTAGCAGGGCGGGCTTCCTGGATAGGGAAAGTCTGTACCGAGTTGAGCTGAGCAAGGAAGGGATCCATGGTTAGAGGGTTGCAGTAAGGGAAAAATAAGAAGTGGCCTCGCCAAAGGGCAAATCCTTGAAACCAAGGGAAGTGGGAGGGCAGCCCCTGGTTGTTGCAGAGCCCTGCATGCTCAGACCGGGGAGAGTGGGGGTTTCAGATCCAGAGGAGGCAGGCTTGGGAGAAAGGCTGGTCAGCAGAGGCAGGTTCTGGAGGCATTGGTGATAAAGAGGGGGAGGGGCTCGTCTGCAAGGGTGGGAGCCTACTGTGCTCCGGAGGGTGGGGAGGAACAGCAAACTTGGTTGCAGGGTGGTGGGATGGTAGGGGGTGGGCATGAAAGATGAAGCCGAGCGAGGGTGGTCAGTTGAGAGGAGGAGGCACAGAGAGGGAACAGGACTTGGGGAAAGTCAGAACCAGGCTGAAGTGTGCCGAACCCCAGGCATCTGAGAGTCACACGACTGGGACCCTCTTCTTGCTCCTGGACCTCTGGAATATGGGGACATGGAGAGAAAAGACTCCATTCTTGTGGGCTCCTTTTCCTTTTTTTTTCTGGTCCATGAAGGCAACGGGAGACCCTGGCACCTGCTACAGGCCAGGCCCTTCCTTGGGACAGTTGATATCCACTCGGCTAGCAGGACCCTATGGAACATGAAGGGGGCCTTTGTGAGAAGGTGTGCGGAAGGGCTTTTCCGAGGCTGGAGACCGGGTGGTGAAGGCAGGATTGTGCAGCTCCCCTCCCCAGGAGGTGGGAACTTGCTCCCTGGGGAACAGCGCCCCCTCCTGGCACTGGGGCAAAGCGGGAGGGTTCTCAGGCACACAGAGGAAGGGAGGGATCCTCAGCAGCCCATCTGTTTTCTCTGCAATTATTTCATCCCAGGGGCCCCCTTCCAGCTGCATAACTTCCCAGAGAGGACACTGAACAGGCGGTGAGCAGATCTTATGGAGTCCAGGCAGGGAAATGTCAGCGGGACCCTGGCCAAGTCCCATCACTGCTCTGGGCCTTCAGTTTCACCACCTGTAATTGCGAAAAAGCTGTACGTGCCTCCTGGATGGGGGCAGAGTGAATCAGGAGGCCCGACAAGAGGCTCCCAACCCTGAGACAAAGGCAGGAAGAGCAGCTGGGGGCAGACGAGGAATCTGAATGTCACTGCATGAGAACACTCGTACTTCCGAGCCCCCAACAGTTCCTAGGACCATTCGGTGGTGGAGACCCATGAAGGACACAGAGACCAAAGCTTGGCCGGGTCTTCTTGAGCTTGGTGCCTCCTCCAGGAGCTGGAGGCCAAGGAAGTGTCATCTCCTCCGTCCTGGGCCAGAAATTCCAGGAAAGCTTAACCTAATGGTGCCATGAGGTCTTTGTCTGACCCCAGGACACCCCCACCTGATGAGCCAGCTGCCTTCCTTCTTCTTTCCCAGCAGCTCTGCCAGCACCTGCTCCAGATGGCCTCCAACCCCGCTGTCCTACGCAAGCCCATGACGTCAGAGTTTATCCCTCCTTTTTTTCCTTTTCAAAAATAAAACAGAGATAGGGTTGACAGAAAGCCTCAATAGATAGGCTCAGTTCCCTGGGGGGAACGACTGCTCCCCGTGTGGGTTTGGCTTTTACCAGGCAGGCGAGGGAGCAGAGGGCCTAAACCCTGAGGAAGCCAGCAGGGAGGTAAAGGCAAGGGCCCTTCTGAGCCAAAGACGGTTCAGCATCCTGACCTCGGCATGTAGTGTGCACCAGATGTTTGCAGAGGGGACAGATCTGCTGCCAGGCTCTGTGTCCTGGAGACTGGGTTTGCCTTGGCTGGGCTCTGGTAAAATGTTGATCATATGGAGCTTTTCCAAACAGGAAGCCACTCCTTGATGCTCTGGGGGTTCCCTATAGTGAGCCCATCTTCTTGGTGTATACCTGGAGGGGCCTGTCTACTCTCTGGTCTTGGAGAAGGAGGCCTCTGCATGCAGGTAGGAGGGGCCCCAGGTGTCTTATAGACGCCTCTGAACTTGGCACCTTCACGAAAGGGAGTATGGGATGGGCCCTCAGGATCCGGGGCCATGAATCAGCTGAGGGAACCCCATCTCTGGGTTTCCCAAGCCTCACAGTCCTCTGTGGATTTCTGCCCCAGGAGTGTGTGATCATCAGCCACTTCCTGGTGAGCAGTCTGCGTGAATGGCCAGCATACACTGGCAAGAGAGAGACACGACCAAGCTAGATGCTAACAAGGGTTGGAGAGAACATACTTCTTGCAGTCTGGGTTCAGTGATTGGAAAATATTTTTAAGCCCAAGCCCCACCACCCTGAAAAAGCCCAAAGCCCATCATTTTTTAAAAAAGATTTTATTTATTTATTTTATTTATTATTGAGGGAGGGGCAGAGGGAGAAGGAGAGACTCTCAAGCAGGCTCCCCACTGAGTGTAGAGCCCAACTTGGGGCTCGATCTCACAATCAGGAGATTATGACTGCAGTTGTATTGGAGAGTCAGACGCTTAACTGAGTGAGTCACCCAGGTGCCCTCCCCCGACCCTCACCCCCACCCCGCTAAATTTTTTGGAACCCACCCTTGTGCCTGTGGGATTGTTTCTGGGTCCAACGTGCACTATAACACAACAAACCTTTTCTCAAGGACCTCCCAGTAGGGCCTCCTGTCTCAATGCAGGCTGGGCAAGGAGAAGACTCCTTTCCTCCCAAAATGAGGCCTGTTTTGTTTCATGGGTGAAATAATTTACAGTGGTAAGGATGGGAGGCAGGCTCTGTGTGTAGTGGACGGATATTAGTAGATTTTTTCTGCCTGGCTTCTCAGCCACCCAGGGAAGCTGAAATGCCAAAAGCTTGCCTGACCACCTCTGCAGACTGTGCATGGGTGTTTGACCTGGACTCCCTAGTTTTTGTTGTTTGTTTGTTTAGAGAGAGAAAGAAGAGGGAGAGAGGGGAGGGGTAGAAGGAGAGGGAGAATCTTAAGCAGGTTCCATACCTAGTGCAGAGCTGGACACGGGACTCGATCCCACCACCCTGAGATCATGACCTGAGCTGAAACCAAGAGTCAAATGCTTAACTGAATGAGCCACCCTGGCGCTTGCCGGCCACGTTGTCTTGAAAAATCACGTCATAATTGTAAATTTGTAGTTTGTAAAATTGTGAATTGTCAATTATTTTGTGGGATGATTAAAAATATCATACCCACTCTATAGAATTAAATAGTTCCTGATCCTAGCTCACGGCCTGGTGGGGGAGTTCAGTAAAACGAATGTGACATATGCTCATACGTGTTACTAAATTAAGCAAATATTTCTAACTTCAGCACCTTCTTACCCCATTAAATCCAAATGTGTTTCTCAGGCAGAATGGGTTTCACGGAGTGAAGAGAAACACAGAGTGCTGAGTGATGTGTCGTGAGAAAATCCAGAAAGTGGGTGGTAACTGGGCCAGGAGTGGAGGGTGAGGGGCTGGGAGACAGGGCACCTGGCTTCGGAGAGGAACTGGATCCTGCCCCTTCCCTCCACCCTCCGAGGGAACTTGAATGCAGAGGCATTTGAGCGTCATGCCCTGGACAGCCCGGCCCCATACCTCCGGGCGCAAGACCCCGCCTGGGTCTGGACCAGGCCACCTTCTCTTGGTCCCCTTGGACAGCGTGGACTGCAGGGCAGCAGAACAGCGGTTGGACTAGGGTGGCATGGCTGGGACTGCTCACTGAGAACCTTCCAGGAGGTGAACCTCATGGAGAAGGATGCGTGACAATTGGGACTGATTTCTGAGCTGCGCTGAAGCAGGAGAGCCTCCAAGGCAGGCTTGTTTCTGGCACCAGGACCTGGCAGGATCTGAAACGATGTGGGATGGCCCGGGAATCTTCTGGTGTGATGGTCCTGCTGAGTGCCGGGGCTCTCCCTGGGCCTGCTGGTCCCTATAGACTCTGGTTCCCCACAGTCAGCAGGGGCCCAGCCTCAGAGTCCTCACGGCTCCTGAGCCTGTGGCTGTCACAGCCCCAATGCCACCATCTGTGGCTTCTTGAGGAACACCTATGTCTACCTCAGCAGTTTCAGTTCCTTGCACACTGCCCGCCACACAGTAGGTGCTTCATAAATGCACAGGGGTGTAAAGCCAGCAGAGACAGCCTCTGCCCTCCCAGCGGGAAGGTGCTGGCAAAGCCGCCAGCAGCGCCACCCCACGCCCTGCCGGCTCTGATCTGCCCTCAGCCACACACCGGGCCTCACAGGCTGCACAGGCCTACGGGGGAGCTGGCCGGACTCCAGGGGGTCACGGGGATCGGGCTTGGGAGGGAGCCCCTGCTTCCCGCGAGAACACCTGCTGAGAGGAACAGCTGTCTCCACCCTGTGCTGAGCGGCTCCCGTGGGAACGTGGTGTGCAGTTGGCAGAGGCACGACGCAGCTCCTCGGCCCCTCGCCGCCATTTTCTGGGCGTGGGGGGGGGCAGTGCTCAGAGTTCTGGGGCCTTTGTCACATCTGTCAGCGGCCGTTTCTCTGGGGCCACACTGTGCCCTCTTCCCATTCTTTCCTTCTTTAATTTCTGGGAGGTCTGGAGGGGATAGGGCCAGGTTGGTTGGGAGCACTGCGGTCATAAGGTCTGGGGAGCCGGAGGGCTCTGGTGTCTGGAAACCAGGCCTCTCAGGTGGCCGCGGGAATTAGGTGGTCGGAGGCCCGAGCTGGCTGCGTGGGGCTCGGTGGTGCCAGGGGTGACATACCCGAGCAAAGGTATGTGGCGGTTGTCTTCTCAGCGGACCCGGCGAAGGCCTCTGGGACTCCCCTTGGAGTCTCGGCAGCGGGAGGCCTGGCACACACGGGTCCCTGGGGCACGAGCCAGCTCTACGCACCTGAGAAACCTCCCCTCGCAGCAGCAGCAGCAGCGGGACAGACAGAGCCTCCACCTGTGGCTCCAGGGGGGGGTCCTCACAGCTGACGCACTCCCCTCGCCCAGCGCCTCCTCTGCTGACACCCACCTGGGAGGCGGCAGGAGGCTCAGGCTTGCTGTGGAGTCTGGAACTGAGACAGAAACAAGACAGTGGCTCAGACGTGGGCAGGGCCTGGGGTCCAGGTGAGGTCTACCTGGTTACGCGGCCGAGCAGTTCCCAGACGGAGGCGAGGCTGGGGCAGGGGCCTCCCCACCCCCCCAGACTTCTGCTGAGCTCACAGGGTGAGCTGTGCGGACCACAGGGCGGGAGTCGGGCAGCCTGCGTCTCTCGGAGGCACAGGGCAGAGGCAGGAGGCTGGGAAAGGAGCTGCCCCTGGCAGTTATCTGACCCCAGGAGGACTTGCCCAGTACTATGAGCTCATGGGCACAGGCACAGAGCTGGGTGGTGACAGGAAAGGAATGGCAAATGTTCGCTGGAGACCTGGAGGCGTGGGGCTTTCGCATGAGCTCATGCGATAAGACGCTCCCCAGGCCTCGCCAGGCCGGGCCCTGCGGGCAGCTGTGTCCCCCAGGAGGAGCCCCCGCCGCCGGCCCTGCCAGCCTCTGCCCTCCGCACACACGGTCTCACTTGCTCGGAAACCTCAGGCTGAGGCTAGGAAGCCAGCCTCAAGATGGCCTGGGCAGTGTCAAGCTTAATTTGGGTGGAGTGACGAACGTTCTTTCTTTAATTGATTTTTTGGGTGAGCGTGTATAGAATGCTTAGCCAGTGTTACAGTGCAAGGTCAACAGAAATGTCCAAGCAACGTCAAAATGTTTAAATACCTCCACCAGTATAATACCATCTGCCTATTACTTTCCTAGGTTTTCAGATCCTCCAAAATTTGCCTGTAGACGGAATCTAAAGTATACAGAATATCTTGTGATCAACTTTTTCATGCACTGTCATTTTGTATGGCTTTTCCCATGGAACTGCACAGTCTGCAATATATCCTTCACGGTCAGGATTGGGCTGTTTACTGTGTATATACAAATTACGCAGGTAAAAACATCTCTGTACAAATAGAAATTTTCTCTTCCTTCCCTCACTCCCCTCCTTCCTTCTGTCTTACCCTCCCTGCTCTCTCCCTGCCTCTCTTCTTTTTTCTTTTTCTTTTTCTTTTCTTTTCTTTTCTTTTCTTTTCTTTTCTTTTCTTTCTTTTCTTTTCTCTCTTTTCTTTCTTTCTTTCTTTCTTTCTTTCTTTCTTTCTTTCTTTCTTTCTTTCTTTCTTTTTCCTTCCTTCCTTCCTTCCTTCCTTCCTTCCTTCCTTCCTTCCTTCCTTTCTTTCTTTCTCTTTTCTTTTCTTCTTTTCTTTTCTTTTCTTTCTTTCTTTCTTTCTTTCTTTCTTTCTTTCTTTCTTTCTCTCTCTCTCTCTCTCTCTCTCTCTCTCTCTCTTCTTTCTTTCTTTCTTTCTTTCTTTCTTTCTTTCTTTCTTTCTTTCTATCAGAGGAATTGCCAGTTGGAGGATTTGATGATGTGAGCTCTCTGTGGTTTGGTAGCTCTGTGCCAACTCCAGGCCAGTGCTACATACCGACTGAGTGAATTCTCTTTCTAGTTCCTCTGCTAATCCTGAAGCCTTGTTTGTATTTGCCCAAGACCCTCAGAGTGCTTTAAGTTGTCTTCCTCTAATTTCTAAGAGTTTTCAAAATATTTTTATCAGCTTGTAAAATATTTCAATATTATTATTTTTTCATATATACCGTGAAATATTCTTCTACTCCATTGTTTTTCTCTAGTTTTATATACAGATGTTTACAAATTTTTAAAAAAAATGTATTCTATTCTCATAGCCTCCCATACTTTAATTACATGCTTGGACAGTTCCTTCACTCAGCTCTCTCTCCCTGGGGGCCATCTGTTCCAGAGATGCCCCACTGCATCTCTAGTACCCAGCCTGGAAAAATCCACTGCAGAAACTAAAAGTGCATACCATGAAGTGGCTTTGATTCTAATGAATTTGGTATTTTCTACCTACGTCAGGTAGGAAAACAGAGAGGAAATTGAGCTTAGAAGAGTTAAGTATTTGAGTAAGCAGCTCAAATGGGACCCGAAACCCAGAGATCTGTTTGCTCTGAAACCCACACTTTGTCCTGACACCCATGTCTCAGTAGATGGAGTGAGCCCATGCTTTTCTATTCTTCTGTTGTGGGTTTGGTTTTTTTTTTTTTTTTAAATGGTTGTGTGTATGCATGTGAATATTTAACTTTAACCTGTCTGGAATGTTCTGTGGTAAATAGCATGAGTAAGGATTTGTTATTCTTGTGACATTACTATCCATTCCGCATATGAATGTAGAGATAATTATTTCTTTCAACATTTTATTAAAGCCTTTTAAAAAATTTTTATTCAGTTGAGAAAGAAGAGAGTAAGCATGAGCTGGGGGGAGGGATAGAGGGAGAGGCAGGCTCCCCCCTGAGCAGGGAGCCTGAGATATGTGTGTGTGTGTATATACATATATATATATATATATATATACACACACACACATATATATATATACACACACATATATATATATATATATATATATATATATATATATATATATTTTTTTTTTTTTTTTTTTTATTTGTGGGACGCCTGGGTAGCTCAGTGGTTGAGCCTCTGCCTTTGGCTCAGGTGGTGATCCCAGGGTCCTGGGATTGAGTACCGCATGGGGCTCCCTGTAGGGAGCCTGTTTCTCCCTCTGCTTATGTCTCTGCCTCTCTTCTGTGTCTCTCACAAATAAATAAATAAAATATTAAAAATATATATATTCATATGTGTTTGTTTTTTAAGTAGTCTCCACTCTGAGTGTGGAGCCCAACACAGGACTTAAATCCACAACTGTGAGATCAAGACCTGAGCTGAGATCAAGAGTCAGACACTTAACTGACTGAACCACCCAGGGGCCCTTGAATATATAATATTTTAAAAATATTTTATGGAAACTTACAAATAGAGCTTTTTTTTTTGGTAAGGTACAGAGTATCATATATGCAACTTTATTATCTGAATTTTCTATGTACTCTTTCTTTTTTGGCAACTGATTTGTAATATGCCGATAGAAGTAGATAACCCCCCCTCATTATTTGATCAACGATGTTTCTCTACTCTTGCCATGATTGTTTGCTCTGTCCCTGTGCAGTAACCCTCCTGGAGTTACTCCTCCATTCCAACACCCTGGTTTTATTGGGGTATGCCAATCTCAATAACTTGTTTCTTTGATCATAGACATGCGGACATGGTTCAGATCTCATCAGGCCCAGGCTGCTGAATTTGTCAATGGCAGAGACCCAAGTCAAGCTCTGAGGGACTTTATCACTTGCATAACTGGGAAGTCTACAGAGGGGGATGCTATTAGCTGATCACAACCAGGTATAGTGATTCAAATGAGGGCAAGTCTCTCTCTCTCTCTCCCATAGCTCAGCTCTGTCTCTGTGTAGTGTCTATATTGTCTCCTACTGTAGAGGATCTCTCTCCAGGTGTCAAGGAATGGAGGTGAGGAGGGAGATACCCTCAGGAAGATACCTGTCTAGACAGGATCTTAAAGAAGGACAACTGGTCTTGTTTCATTTGAGTCCCTAGTTACTGTGGCCAGGAAGATGGTTTTTCATGGATTGGCCAGTATTAGCCCAAGTGCTCGTCTCTGGGACCTAGAGATGGAGTATAGAGATTGGTAGCTTCAGAAAGAGGGAAAGAGGACAGAGTGGGTCTCCAAAGGAAATTTGGTAACTGGTACCAAAGGGAGAGGAGAAAGAGGTCAACAGGTTGCATCCCCCTGGCCATATGATGGATTCAAGGATTGGTATGTGACCCAAGCCAGGCCCAGGGATTTTTTTTTTTCCTACCTGGAACTGACAAGAAAGAAATCTCTTTCCTGTGAGGTGGCCAGCCTAGAACTATTCATGAGCATTGTCTCTGGGCTCTGTCACTGATGCCAGTTAAACCCAGGGAACTACCTGTGGGGAGTCGACTTTTCCACAGAAAGTAGTTCAGATCCTCCAGCTCAGGGGCTGGTAGAGGATGGACTTCCCAGGGGCTCATCCCCCAAGCAGGCCCCAGGCATTGTAATTTTTTATAATATGAATGTTTTATTTTATTCTACCTTTAAAAAATGAAAATAGTTTTCTTTTCTGAGTACTATATAACTTGTACACCATTACCAAGTTAATGTGTCAAGATTTTTCATATTAAGGTTGACCAGAAAATCCTTGAAATCTTTTTTCTTGTCCATTTCCTGAATCATTAAAAAAAAAGTATGAAGTATTACATGATCATATTAACACAGACAACACAAAAGATACAAATAGATGTGAAGGAGAAGATTACCTCTAGGCCCACCACCCCACAACAGGCACTCTCCACATTTTGGTTATATCTTTTCATATATTTTTCTGTGTATATAAACACATATAGATACATATATTTTATGTATGTATGTATTTAAAATGATTTTATTTATTTATTTGAGAAAGAGAAAGAGAGTACTGTGGTGGGGGGTGGAGGTGCAGAGGGAGAAGCAGATTCCCCACTGAGCAGGGAGCCTGAAGTGGGGCTTGATCCCAGAACCCCAGGATCATGACCTGAGCTGAAGGCAGATGCTTAACCACCTGATCCACTCAGGTGCCCCAGGATACATATATTTTAATAATAAAGTGCAATTGGACTGTAACACTGCTTTGTAGCCTCCTTTTCCTCTTACCCACAACTCTTGAGCACTTTCTGTATGCCTTGTGCTGTCCTGGGCACTTGGCACAGATGGGCTCAGGTCATCTAACCACCCCTTCCTCCTGCACAACTCTAGTAGGTTTGTGTCCTCATTTTCCATGGCATCCTAATGCATGGAGATCTTATTTACTTAGTCACTTCTTTTATTGATGGATTTGTAGGTTGTTTCCACTGTTGACTATTATAAATGTATCGACATGACTACAGATGAGCTTAGATCTTGCAGTATATCACAATTATCTTAATGGGTCTGGAGGATGAGACCCCATCCAGGTAAGTGGGGGTGGAGGGGGCTGCTCCTGCAGTGACTGGGTGTTTCCACTGTCAGATGTCCTGGGATGGGAAGTGAAGGATGGAGACAGTGGTGGAAGAATGTGCTTGCTTTGCTGTGCTCCAGAGGGGATGGTTGGGTCAGCTGGGTCTAGTGTTGCCATAAGGAGAGGCCTAGAGCAGTTCTCGAGGGATGTGATGGCTGCCTCTGGCCAAAAGGAAGCAGGTGCTTCTCAGTGAGTGACCCTGGGCTGTCTATGCTGTGCTTGCTGGCCAGTCTCTGGCTCTGTTGGGGAAATTAAGAGGTTTTGCTGGTCTCACGTTCTGGATGGAGCGGCCAAGGGAGATGGTATCCCTTCTCTCAAGGCCAGCTCCCGGGTAACAGGAGCATGGCTAAGTCAAAAGGTGTCCGTCTATTAAGTCTTCTGAAACATATTGAGGACTACCCTCCAAAAGGTTTGTAGTACTTACACTGTTTCCAGTAGCATGTGACAAGCAGTGTGAGAACCCTCACCCCCAGTGGGTGTTACAGTTTTCTTCACCTTTGCTCATCTAGTAGGTAAGAAAAGATACCTTATGGGTTCTATGGTGATGGTGCTATGTGTGTGGTTTTCTTTTTCCTCCTATTTTTCTTTTCTTCTTTTGAAATCTTCCCTTGGTTACCAGTGAGGTTGAACATCCTCTCATGGGGTCACTGGCCACTTACAACTCTTGGTCAATTACCACGTCATATCCATTGCATATTTTCCATCAGAGTATTCTTTTACTTTTAATTGGTTTGTGAGAGTTATTCATATACTGGGAACATAATCCCTTTGCTTCTCACGTGTTGAAATGTTGTTTCTCAGTTTTTGCTTTGACTTTTAAATCCATGTGAATAGTAACATATAGAAATTTCAAATTTGTATATAGTCAAACCCATTGTTTTTATCTATTTTTATTTTTAAATTTTATTAAATTCAACTAATTAACATACAACATATTATTGGTTTCAGAGGTAGAGGTCAGTGGTTCATCAGTCTTCTAGAACACGCAGTGCTCGTTATATCACATGCCCTCCTTAATGCCCATCACTCCGTTACCCCATCCCCCAACCATCTCCCCTCCAGTGACCCTCAGTTTGTTTCCTATGATTAAGAGAGTCTGAAAAAGAGAGAGAGAGAGAGAGAGAGAGAGAGAGACTGGTGGTTTGTCTCCATCTCTGATTTCATCTTGTTTTATTTTTCCTTCTCTTCTCCTATGATCCACAAATTCCACATATGAGTGGGATCGTATAATTGTCTTTTTCTGATTGATTTATTTCACTTAGCCTAATATCCTCTCATTCCATCCATGTTGTTGCAAATGGTAAGATTTCATTTCTTTTTGATGACTGAGTAGTATTCCGTTGTATATCTACACCACGTCTTCTTTATTCATTCATCTGTTGATGGACATCGGGGCTCTTTCCATAGTTTGGCTGTTGTGGACAATGCTGCTATAAACATTGGGGTGCAAGTGTCCTTTCAGATCACTACATTTGTAACTTTGGGGGTAAATATCCAGTAGTGCAAATGCTGAATCATAGGGTAGCTCTATTCTAAACTTTTTGAGGAACCTCCATACTGTTTTCCAAAGTGACTGCACCAGCTTGCGTTCCCACCCACGGTGTACAAGGATTTCCCTTTCTCCGCATCCTGCCAACATCTGTTGTTTCCTGACTTGTTTTAGCCATTCTGATCTGTGTGAGGTGGTATCTCATTGTAAACCCATCATTTTTAAGCTTTATTTTTTTAAAAAGATGTATTTATTTATTCGAGAGAGAGAGAGAGAGAGAGAGAGAGAGGCAGAGACACAGGAGGAGGGAGAAGCAGGCTCCATGCCGGGAGCCCGACGTGGAACTCGATCTCGGGACTCCAGGATCGCGCCGTGGGCCAAAGGCAGGTGCTAAACCGCTGAGCCACCCAAGGATCCCCCGTAAGCTTTATTTTTTTATTTATTTTTTTGTTTTTTTATTTTTATTTATTTTTATTTATTTTTATTTTTATTTTTTCGTAAGCTTTATTTTAAGTAGTCTCTATGCCCAATGTAGAACCCAACGTGGGGCTTGAACTCACAACCCTGAAATCAAGACCCGAACTGAGATCAAGAATCAGATGCTTAACCAACTGAGCCCCCCCAGGCACTCCATAGCCCATTATATTTTTAATTTTTTTTTTTTCGCTTTGGTTCATTTTTAGAAAGGCCTACTCATTTACTTCCCAAGATTAAATAAACATTGCCTATCCCTCCCCTCCCATACTCTCATACTCTTATGGAGTTTTGTGTGTGTTGGTCTATGAGTACATTTTTATAGCTGGAATTGACTAAGGTGTGAGGTAGAGATCCAGCTTTATTTTTTTTAACATGAAAAATTTAAAGCAGGCGTTACCAACCACCCACCACAATCATTAAAGCATCCTGTGGGGTGCTGTTGGAGACACGAATAACCAGCTTATCCAGAAAATGATATCAAGTTATTAAAATATAACTGAATGAGAAGGGAGGGCAGACCCCAGTGGCTTTTTCCTACCTGAGCTTATATCTGATCAATGACTCCCTTTATAACAGAAGCAGCCTGGATCAGGAACTCGTAGGGCGAAGGCATCAACCTCAGATCTGTCAGGACCTGGGCTTCTCCCTGAGCACATGGGGCTCAGCCCCTTACCGATTCTGCCTTTGGAGCCCAAGATCAAGGAGACAGCAATAAACAGTCTTATGGGGCAGCCTGGGTGGCTCAGTGGTTTAGCGCCGCCTTCAGCCCAGGGCCTGATCCTGGAGACCCGAGATTGAGTCCCATGTCAGGCTCCCTGCATGGAGCCTGCTTCTCCCTCTGCCTGTGTCCCTGCCTCTCTCTCTCTCTCTCTCTCTCTCTGAATAAATAAATACAAGTCTTTAAAAAAATTATAAAAAAACAAACAGTCTATGCACCTGACATGGCCCCTGGGAGATCCCAGTTGCTCACAGAGCTCCAAACTCGGGTAGCAGTGTATGGATTTGCTCTGCAATGCTGATGTGCAAAACATGCTACATTTTCCCATTTTTCCAAGTCAGATTAAACGTGGCTCAGTCTTCAGCTGCCTTATTTATAGGTGGTCAGTTTCACCATTTTGGGGAGCCACTTCTCTGCCTCGGTTTCCCCAAGAGTCCCCGAGGGCCATAGGGGTCAGATGCGTGGCAACTCAGAAGGTTTAACTGGGAGAATTTAGAGTTGGAGCACTTTGGTGGGCGCGCTGTGACACACACACACGGGTTGTGTCTTTCCACAGTGTCTTAATTATGATTATATTGAATCATAAAGCGAGGTTAACATGATGGGAAAGCAGGTTCAGGATTCCGGACTCAAGGATATTTCACTGTGCGTTTAAACTTGGCTTCTTACATGTCACACAAAGCAAAGTGCGACACAAAGTCGCACAACAAACAGGATACAACAAGGGGGTAGGACCTTAGCAAAGCAGACGCGAAGTCAGTCTGAGCGTGCAGTCGAGACGTGGCCTGTCTGGTCTGGATCAGCTCTTGGCACATGCCGTTTACTATGCTCAAGCAGCGGAGGGTCTCTGTTCTGTTCTGAGTTCAAGTAGGCAGAGCCTTTGGCAGCTGTTTGACATGGTCAGATGCTAGAGGGTCAGCATCTAGAAAGTCTGACAGTGTGCTGCCCAAATCCTCCCATTATTTTAGTTTTATTTTTTTTAAAGGTTTTATTTATTTATTCATAGAGACACATAGAGGGGGTGGGGCAGAGACACAGGCAGAGGGAGCAGCAGGCCCCATGCAGGGAGCCCAATGTGGGGCTTGATCCCAGGTCTCCAGGATCATACCCTGGGCTGAAGGCGGCGCTAAACCGCTGAGCCACCCGGGCTGCCCCAAATCCTCCCATTTTAAAGGAGCTTAATCAGTCTTGGCACTTTGCAGACTTCCTCTGGTTCTGCTGGTTATCAGTTCCGGGTGCCAACTGCCTGTGCCGGTTTC
This sequence comes from Canis aureus, assembly GCF_053574225.1. Lineage (NCBI taxonomy): Eukaryota > Metazoa > Chordata > Mammalia > Carnivora > Canidae > Canis > Canis aureus. The sequence goes on from NC_135634.1 coordinate 44,824,827, forward strand.
TGCGATAAGTGGTCTTAGCTGCAACGCCTTTGGCTGCTCGTGTCACTGCCTGATGCAAGCCACCATTTGACACGAGTGACTCCATTTTGCTCTCTTCAATTACCCACAAGATAAGGGGACTAAAGGGGGTTGAGAGCTGGGGGCGTGAAAGATGGGCCTTTCAGTGGTACTTTTAACCTTTGTAAGCAGCCACTGCCAGAACCATGGCCAAGCAGGGCAGAGAATAAGCAGAATGGTTTAGGGGGTGAGGGGGTAAATGGAGAATAATCAGCATAGGGACTTCTGGGAGTCCTGAAAGGAACCCCCCAGCCTGTGGTCACACTGGTGTTTCTTTTTTTTTTCTTTTCAGTTTTTTCAGAGAGTGGGGGGAGGGGCAGAGGGAGAGGGAGAGAGAATCTTAAGCAGGCTCCATGCCCAGCATGGAGCCCGATTTGGAGGGATTGACTCAGGGAACCCCTGAGATCATGACCTAAGCTGAAATAAACAGTCAGGGGCTCAGGGCACCTGGGTGGCTCAGTGGCTGAGCATCTGCCTTTGACTCAGGTCATGATCCTGGGATCCTGGGATTGGGTCCTGCATCGGGCTCCCTGCAGGGAGCCTGCTTCTCCTTCTGCCTATGTCTCTGCCTCTTTGTGTGCCTCATGAATAGATAAATAAAATCTAACCACACCCCCCCGCAAAAAAAAAAAAAAAAAAAAACAGAGGCTCCACTGACTGAGCCACCTAGGCACCCCACACTGGTGTTTCTTAACTCTAGTCTGTGGACCTGAGCCCTCCCAGGCAGGAGCTCACACCTATCTCATGGTCACACAAACCCACAGGCATCAGGGGTGGGCCTAGGGTCTTGGCTGTGGGTGAGTTGGAAAAGCTCCACTGCCTTGGGGTGCTGGTGCTTTCCCTGGACACCCTGGTAATGTGGGGGACAGCCTTTCCCTTCCCCACTCAACTAAGGGACCCAGAGGTGGGACCAGTCTCCCTGTAGCAGTAGAGACGGTAGAACAGGCACTAACATCATAGGAACTGTGGTGGTGAGATACCCCTGGAGCTTTTGCTGTAGCCCGACCTCCAGCTGCACCCTGGCCAGTGAGCCGGGGCCACCTTGGACATCAGAGCCACAGGGCTGGAGGCGGCAACACCAGCCAGTGAGGCCCCAGGGAAGGAGTGTGGGTGGGGTGGACTCCTGCCATGGTGGAGGCCTTTGTCCCTGGGGACCCTCTGAATTTCTGCTTCTCCAGCTGCTGCTGGAGGATAAATTTGGGATCATATCCAAGCACCGCAGGAAGATTTAATATATTAGGGGAGGTTACACCTTCAAATTGACCAGCCTTCCTGCTGACAAGGCAGGAAGGTCCCAGGATTAGGGTAACTTGGACATAAATGTAAATGTGATCTTACTTTGGCTGCTAGGCAGGTGAAGCTTATGACTTTCCCATCACACTGGTTTTGATATTGTGGAAAAAGAATTAATGTTTCTCAGGGAAAGAACTAGAATGGATTCAGGAAATCCACAAACTTACCTCCATTGAAATTAAATAAAACCTGGGGCAGTGATAGCCTCTTGAAAATTCACTTTACGTCTCTGAGAGTTGTGAGGTTAGCTAATCACAAGAGCCTTCCCTGTGAGATTGTCCCTATGGAAAAGAGAGCTTCCAACCAAATTTTTATTATAAGTCAATGCCTAGAACAGTTCACATTCCTGAAAAGGATAAATTCACTTGAAAGGAGGCAATATTTACTCAAAAAAAGAACCGATTCCCCTAAGTCTGCTGAAATTGGTTTAATACTTTCTTTTAAATTCCATATTAACAGTGAGCATGAGTGTGCCTGGGTGGCTCAGTCGGATAAGTGTGGGACGCTTGGTCTGAGCTGGGGTCATGATCTCAGGGTTGTAGGATCAAGCCCCGTGTTACACTCTGCACTCAAGTGTGGAGTCAGCTTGAGATTCTTTCTCTCCCCCTCCCCTCACTGCTCCCTCTGCTTGCTTGTGTGTGCGCACGCTCTCTCAGATAAATAAATAAAATCTTTTTTTTTCTTAAAAAAGAAAGGTGAGCATAAAAATAAATCTAGTGTCATGATTATTCTAAGGATCTGATCTAAGGATCAGTAAATACAAGGGACTGAGGATTATAATAAATAAGCTTAAGCCTATGTGTATACATAGGCAAGTTTCACCTGTTGGAAACAAAATTAACAGTTTTAAAACAGCTTTTTGAGATTTAATGTGCCCATTAATCAATTCACCCACTGAAAATGTAGAATTCAATGGCTTTTAGTGTATTCAGAGTTGTGCTACCATCACCATTGTAATCCATATTAAAACATTTCATCACCAGGAACCATCCCTACCCCTGAACCATCAACCCTCAATCCCTCTATGCCCTGAAACTTAGGCAACTACCACCAATCTATTTTCTGTGTCCACAATGTGTTCTTTAAATAATAAAAATCGTGGTGAGAGCTAAACAATCTCATGAATGCTATTGGATTATTTTTCATTAGTAATATATAAATGGCAATTATGGTAGCTACATATAACATGTCCATGTTAACAGTTTAAGCCCTTGGTAGATTAAACATGTCTGTTTATACTTTTTCTATCTGTAGTACAAGCAAACTTTTAGGATTGGACAAATGTAAACTTATCCCAATCTAATAAAATTATCATAAATTACATATAGTAAAATCTAAATGAGAGATCTTACTATGTATACTTTCAGGATGCTCTTTAATCGTCACATTTTACAGTGATGATATCCCTACAGATCCTTCATAGCTCTCCACTGCAGACACCAGTAAAGAGTAAGATGTGAGGAAAAGTAGAAGGAACAATTTATCATATTAGATGCTTAAATAATAATGCTTATATAGAACAGGTGCTGTTCCGAAAGACACTAATTATGAACTCATCTCATCTTAGTCTCTATTTTTACCCCCATTTCATAGATAAGGAAACTGAGATACAGCAAGGTTGAGTCACTTGGTCAATGTCACAAAGCTTAGAGTAGCAGAACCAGGATCTAAACCCAGGATCTAGTTCCAGAGTTTATACTCATTAATAACATTTCTGTCATACACAGTTGGGAGGTTGCCAAAGGTATCAAATATTTATTGAAACTACCAGGTAAGCCAAACCCTTTCATAAAACTGGGACAAGCAAGCCTCCAAGGATCATCCAAAACCTGGCTGAATTCACACTAGGAGCACCCAATGGCCCCATGAGGTTCTCTCCCAAGACAGAGGAAGCAATCATGAATTTAGAGCAAGAGGGAGACTACTTCTGACTTCTTTCCAGTGTCTTTTGTATCTCTCTAGGGTCAGCTTGCCTGTTGGCTTGGGCTGCTGGAGAGGTGTTTTATTTTATTTTATTTTTTTTTAAGATTCTATTTATTTGAGAGAAAGAGAATGAGAGAGAGTGAGCACAAGCAACAGGAGGGCAGAGGGAGAAGGAGACTCCCCACTGAGCAGGGAGCCCAATGTGGGCTCAATCCCAGGACCTTGGGATCATGACTTGAGTTAAAGGCAGATGCTTAACCGACTGAGCCACCCAGATGCCTCTGCCTGATAGTTTTTAAGGAGCTTATCTCGTATATTTAGATGAAAGAGGGTTTCATTTTCTGCCCAACTATTGAGGTGAGAGAGGAAATATCTCCCCGGGGGTGAGCCTAGGAGAGTCAGTTTATAAAATTTGAAAGTAGTTTGGCCTCTTCAGCCTCAGATCTCACCAATTCTGCCCCAAAGGCAGTTTGCGGTGAGATCAGCTCTGCCAGGAGTGGAAATGGACCTGTGTGTTGTGGGGGAATGGAGAGGAGCTTGGACCAGAGGATGGTCATCAAGGATGGTAGGAAGCAGGCGTGCCTAAGCATCAGAAAGTCAAAGATGAGCACTCCAGCCTACAAATAGAAGGCCAATCAGCATTCCACTGAAGCGCCATCTCAGACTCGGATCTGTCCTATACGACACCTTTTAGCACCATCGGGTTGTGCCACGATAATTTGCAAAAAATGGCTGATGATGATTAGCCATCTGCATTTTGAAAAGTGTCCTAGAGGCAAGAAATGTTTCATTTTCCAGTGACTGCAACACAAGATCACGGAAATAGTTAATGTGATTTTTATTTCAGTATATTTGACTTTTGAAAATTAATACATTTGATTTTTCTGAAATTTATTTGGATTTAAAATGAAGTTTATACAACTATTTTTTTCCCAAATGGGTAGGCAGTTGCCCCAACACTGTTATTGGGTTTGAGGGCACATTTGTTGAGTGTTCCCCTCACCAAATTAAACGTTCACTTTTCTCATGCTGAATTCTCACATATACTTACCTAAGGTTTCGGGCTGCCTTATTGCTTTGCCTGCTTATTTTTGACCATACTGTGTTATTCACTGTAGTGTTAATATATGTTTTAATATTTAGTAGGGCATATCACTCTCAAGATACTCTTCTTTTTCAGGGTTTTCTTTATTCTTTTTTTTTTCATATTTATTTTCCAGAAGAATTTTAGAATAATTTATCCAAATTCCCCAACTATCCTACCAAGATTTTATGGAATTTTGTTGGATTTACACACAAATGTAAAAATAATTGACATCTTTTCAGTATTAAGTTTTCCTATCCAAGAACAAGTTTATCTTTCCATTTCCATAGATTGAAGTTTCCTTATCTATGAGGCACCTGAGTGGCTCAGTCGGTTAAGCACTTGGCTCTTGATTTCTGCTCAGATCATGATGTCAGGGTTGTGAGATTGAGCCACACGTTAGGCTCTGTGGTCAGTGTGGAATCTGCTTCAGATTCTCTCCCTACTTGTGCTCCCTCCTCCCACTAGGACTTGGTTTCTCTCTCTCTCTCTCTCTAAAAAAATTTTTTTTAATCACATATTCCTAAACATTTTTATTAAGTTATTCCTGGATTTTTATAGGTTTTATGGTTATAATAAATGAGATTTTTAAAATGTTTCCTTATTGAAGATTTTTTAAAATTACTGTTATTTTTTATTGGTTATTGCTGACACATGAATAAAACTGTTACTGTTTACATATTAATTTTAAACTTGGACTAATAACTAAATATTCTTATTGAATTAATACTTTTTTATTCTATTATATATACATTTTCTCTGGTGTGAGGGGGGAAGATTTTCTATTATAAATATGTAAATTCTCCCCATAATACTGCATATATTTGACATGCTCTCAATCAAAATCTCAATGGCTTCGTGACTGATGAAAAACTATAAGTTTTCTAAGGAATAATGAATTCATGAAAATGATCAAAAAAGAAAAGTCTTCAGGCAAAAAGTCTTATAAACACAAAAAATGTGTTATAAGTACTAATTAAGGATGGTTACTGGCTTTTCATGCCATTGTGGTGTGTGTGATTGACTGTTCCTGGCCATGTCTTCTCACAAGACTTTCAGAATCAACCGATCCCTGGCTAAGAAACAAAAGCAGAATCATCCCATTCCCTAGGGAATCCAGCTGAAAACTGGTAATAAAATCAGATACAACTCTAAGAGGAAGCCCTGGAGATGAACCAAGCTGGGTCTATAAGGCATTGCACATGAGATGGCACACATACTTAAGCTGCATGAAGATCACACATTCTTATCCTAATACTCTGTAAACATCCCTCCTATGTGACCAATAGACATGTTTTATCAGGGAAATGAGTTTTCTCTGTTACTATGCCTCTAAACCAGTATTGGTTCAGTAATAAATGTGAGACCTTTCAGCCGAAAACAAAAATGAAACCAAAAACAGATATGTTACTGGTAAAGGACTAGATGGGTTGACAAAAATAGAATAGGAGGTTTGGAAATGGACCAAGTTTACAGGGGCAGGTCTCAACTACCTGGGTCTGATAAATAGATTTAAAAAAATAACAGTGCATTGATAACAGTTCCCACATATGAATTAGAGAAAACAGGCCATCGGTGACACAGAACAACCAGGTAATCGGTGAATCCTCCTGCTGCTGTACCAGGCACTCCCTGCTTACACACCATCCTCACCAGTCACAAGGTGGATGCTTTTTAGGGGTCACTCAGAGCCTGTTCCAAGAGTATATAACCTTAGGCCTTGGGAGGCCATTCTAGGGATGTCCTGGATATACAAAAGCTGGGTTTCTACAAAAGCCCCAGTGCTTGGTGGAACTTCTCCTCAGGATCCAGCTGGTCCAAGTCCTTTGATCAAGATGAAGCACATGTATGCTGTGCCTGAGAGGAGAAGAGCAGGTGATCCCTCCTGGGTTGCCTGTACCTTCAGACATTGGGGTGGTGAATGAGGGTAGCTCTCGGTTTCCTCCTGAGATTGTGTGGTTTGGGGACAGTATTGTCATCTCACAAGTGGCAGCTCTCTGGTAGTGGGAAGAACCAGAAGGAGGACTGGAAGGAGAGACTGGCCTCCAGACCAACACTTTCCCAAATCCCCACCTTGGTCTCCTCCAAGAACCCCTCCACCACTTCAGATGGTCCTCTTCCTTCAAGTTTTTTTTTTTTTAGAGTGTTTACTAGCAGAGGGAGAACATGTTATTTTAAAAAAAGTGTGTTTTGCCCACAGACACATGAAAAGATGCTCAACATCACTCATCATCAGGGAAATGCAAATCCAAACTACAATGAAATATCACCTTGTGCCTGTCAGAATGACTAAAATAAAAAACACAAAAAACATGTGTTAGTGAGGATGTGGAGAAAAAGGAACCCTGTGTGCCAGTGGTGGGGGTGCAAATTAGGGCAGCCACTGTGGAAAACAGTATGAACAGTTCTCAGAAAGTTAAAAATAGAATACTCTATGATCTAGTAGTCACACTACTGGGTATTATGTAAAGAATATGAAAACACTAATTCAAAGGGATACCTGTACCCTTAGGCTTATTACAGCATTATTTACAATAGCCAAATTATGGAAGCAGCCCAAGTATCCATCCATAGATGAATGGATGTATATATATACAAGCGGATATTATTCAGCCATTAGAAAGAATGAAATCTTGCCATTCCCAATGACATGGATGGAGCTAGAGCATATAATGCTAAGTGAAATAAGTCAGAGAAAGACACGTACCAAATGGTCTCTCACTCATGTGGAATTTAAGAAACAAAAATGAACAAAGATGAAAATAGACAAACAAAAAAACTCAGACTTTTGACTATACAGCACAAACTGATGGTTACCTGAGAGGAGGTGAGGAGAGAGGATGGGTGAAACAGGTGATGGGATTAAGAGGCCACTTCCCTTAATGAGCACTGAGCAATGTATAGAACCATTGAATCACTATCTTGTACATGAAACTAACATAACACTGTATGTTAACTACAGTGGAATTAAAGTAAAACAATAAAAAAAAAGAAAAAAGAAATATGTGTTTGGATATAGTTATTACCTGCCTGAAAACTTGCTCTCCTCCGCAGACAGATGGCATTGCTGGTGGAGATGTTGGCCAGTATTTTCAGAGTTCAGGGACTATTGTGTTTCAAGATGAACAAAAATAATGACACCTGAATAAGGTGAATGAGTTCATTGTTTATCTTAACTTTCTTCCCCATGGCGGAACACTTGCCGTCCGCAACCTGGGAGCAAAAGTTTAACTATTTTTGCTGCATCTGACAAGATAATTCTGGTGAACATGCAGTTTGAGGATTTGGTTAAGCATTCTTGGGGACCGTCTGAGGCAGTGGGAAGCCCCAGGCTTCCACCTCCTGGCTGACCACAGGGTTGGCCCCGTGTATGGGCCTCCTTGCAGTGGGGGGAAGTGATGGAGGATTCCAGCTTGGCAGCAAAGAGAAATGGCCCGATCGGAAGGGGGAAAGGCAAGGAGAACCACAGAGCCTACCTGAGATGTAGGATTGAGCAGAACTCTTGAAGAGAGGTGACCTTTGGTTTGTTCACTGTGGTGTTCATGGGAACCAGGGCTCCAGTGGGTCCCTTATGTTTATTTCCTCTTGATGATGCATGAGATAAGGGAACAGGCTTGAGCCAGTGGTAAGATGAGCAGACACACAGAGCAGGCGCCATGAAAATGTCGATTGCATGAATGATGGGGGTTGGGATTAAGGAAACTGGTCACAGAAGGGGGACTGGGTGCTACCGGACAGAGATGGGGAGCACTTTTTCACTGGCTACCCTTGGGTACCTTTTGAATTTTGCACTGAGTAATTTTCTTGCTATTTATTTATTTGTAAGATTTTATTTATTTATTCATGTGAGATACAGAGAGAGAAGCAGGCTCCATGCAGGGAGCCCGATGTGGGACTTGATTCTGGGACTCCAGGATCAGGCCCTGGGCTGAAGGCGGCACCAAACTACTAAACCACCCAGGGATCCCCCTTTCCCCTTTATAAAAGTTTTTATTTAAATTCTAGTTAGTTAACATATGCTTTTCAAAATAAATAACTCAAATAACAGGTTCTACTATCTCCCACGAAGAATGAGGTTGCTTTCAAAGGATCGAAAATCAGCTTGGCTTCAGTTTTCATGTTTCTTCAAAATAAATATTCTAAGCCCAGCATGATGCCCTGACTCCTGTTCCATTCTTGTACACTAAAAACAAGTGAGGCAAAATGGGCAGGAAATTGTTTATAGCAATAATCCCAGAAAAGAGTGACAATTACGCATTAATAAAAGACTTTACAAATTAGTTAAATTGAAGGCTTTGATAGAGAATTGGTTAAAGTCATGAAAAAACAATATCTTCAGAAGAAAATGTTGCTTTCCCCGTTGTGCCCTGTTGTGTTGAATGTCGTGTCGGTGATAAAAAGGCAAGCCAATTAAAAAAAAGGATGACAGACTTGAACAGACATTTCTCCAAAACCATATTAAAAAGGTCAATAAGCATATGAAAAGATGCTCACCATCACTAGCTATTAGGGAAATACAAATTAAAATGACAAGATATCACTTTACTCTATGAGATAACACTTTACTAGAATGGCTGTAATAAGGAAAAAAAGGAAATAACAAATGACATCAAGGTTGTGGAGAAATTTGGACCCTCATACATTGCTGGTAGGAATCTAAATGATGTAGTTACCACATAACCTGATGACCCATATGACTCAGCAATTCCACATCTCTCTCTCTATATATTTATATATATTTGGGGGAATATATATGTATATCCCAAAGAATGGAAAACATGTGTTTATACAAAAACTTGTACTTGAATGTTCATAGCAGCATTATTCATAACGGCCCAAAAGTGAAAACACCCCAAATATTTATCAACTGATGAACAGACAAAATGTGGACATATAGTAGAATATTATTTATCCATAAAAAGGAACAAGGTACTGATTTATGTTACAACATGGATGAACCTTGAAAACATGCTAAGCAAAAGAAGCTAGTCACAAGGGACCAAGCAACATTCCTCTTATATGAAATGTCCAGAACAAGGAAATCCATAGAGACAGAAAATTGGTAGTTTCTGAGGTCTGGGAGGTGAGAGAAATGACAGGTAATGGGTATGGGGTTTCTTTTCAGTGTGATGAAATGTTCTGTATTGATTGTGGTGATGATTGGAAAACATTGTGACTATACCATAAACCACTGATCTGTACACTTTAAAATGAATTAGATGTTATTTGAATGATATAGTTGACCCTTGAACAACATAGGTTTGAACTGTGTGTGTCACCTTATATACAGATTTTTTCAGATTTTTTTTGATAAATACATCACTGTATGTATTATAAATATATTTTATGATTTTCTTAAACACCTTTTTACCTCTCACTTTATTGTAAGAATGAAGTATATAAAACATATAACATATAAAATATGTGTTACTTGACTGTTTATGTCATTAAGAAGGCTTCCAGTTAACAGTAGGCCATTCACAGTTTTGAGGGAGCCAAAAGTTATATGCAGATTTTCGACTGCCTGGGGGATTAGTGCCCCAACCCTGCATTGTTCAAGGATCACCTGTGTATCTCATCTTAAAAATTTCAAAAAAGTAGGGGTGCCTGGGTAGCTCACTTGGTTAAGCATCTGCCTTCGTCCCAGGTCATGATCTCAGGGTCCTGGGATCGAGTCCTGCATCAGGCTCCCTTTAGAGGGAAACTGTTTCTCCCTCTGCCTCTCCCCTCTCGCCTGTGCTTTCTCTCTCTCATTCTCTCAAATAAATAAAATATTTTGAAAATTTCAAAACAGAATATTCCAATTCAAATCCAAAGTCTGTCCATCTATGCCTCTGGATGGTGGAATTGGGCAAACATTCTTAGTTGCTTCTTCATAATCAAATGTATTATATAAGTTATTTCTAATGAACATTTACAATTTATATAACAAAGAGAATAAAAGAAAATTCTAAAATAAATGTTTGAACATACTAAGATACAATTTATAAATGAAAGGAGGTAAAATAGTTACACATTCTGCAACTATGCAGCATGAGTATATAACACTAGTCCTGAAAAATAGAATAAAATGAAAATAATTGTGCAAAAGAAGTAAAATTGTGTATGAAGTAAATTTTTCTGAAACTTTAGTCTTATATAGTCTTTATCTTTACAAGAAGGAGGAAAACAACCACATTTGCCTCATGAAATGAACTTGGTTTTTATTTGATACTGAAAGTATTAGTGATAACATTATCAACTCTAGTTGATTAAAAAGGATTCACTGATTCATTCTACAATAGATTTTCCATGTTTCTTCCTTAAACTTTCCCTTTTACTAATCTTTTCCTTTTACCTGAGTTTTTTTCTTGTGTAATTTGTATTTAAAATTATTAATTTCCTTTAATGTTTAAAACTTATATTTGAATAATATTTCCTAATAATTGAAACTTTTTTGCATTTTATAGTTTTTGCATTTCATTTTTTTCATATCCTCTTGGGTAGTTAGTTGGCTATCCTAATAGTCCACAAATACTATATTAGTTACTTTCTTATCTCAGTTTTGCATATTTAACAGATATCTTATTTTCTAATTTATTTGCTTTCGTATTTATTGCTTTTCCATTTGAAATTTGTTACCTAAAGCTTTAAAAAATTTAGGTATAGATTTATTGATTATTTTTTCCTTTTTCCCTCCCATTAGCATAGCCACAAGAGACGAAAGTTTCTCGACCTAGCTTTAACTGTGCAAATGGTATCTTTTTTCTTTGTTTTTAAAGTAACGTCCCCAGATTTGGTGTTGTCTTTTTAACTCCTTTATTCTGTCAGAGTCTTTCTTCCATTCTTGCCTGGTCATGTGCATATAGGTAGTGTATTTGCTTTCTCTTTTATTTTATTGTGTGGAATTCTGAGAAAGCATGTGTAAAATCTTTGTGTATCTGCTGTGAATATCTTTATCTTCAAAATTGCAATTACTTTTTTTTTGTGAAAGCTTAATGTGCACTTAGGAAAGCTGTTTCCCAATTTTTCCTCCTTGGATCAGTTCCTCCAATCACCTCCTTCTGTAGGAGAAATAGAGGCCCCCGAGGTGCAGGGACTTGCCCATGATCTCTCAGTGGGGCTGGGGCAGAGCCTGTGTTTGGGGCCAATGAATGGATCATTGTGGAGAGTTTATACCAACAAGCTCCAACAGCACCCTTCCCCTGCTGGTGCCCCGTTGTGTTGAAAAGCTACAGAGCAGGGCTGCTTTAGGCCAAACAGCTTGTGTTGTGTGCACACCCTCCTCTAAAGCCCCCCATCCTTACACTGCATCATACTGGCCTGTTGTCCTTGGGCTACTCTTTGGTCTTGCCTGAAGAAGGGATTCTTTCCTAGGATGCCGCCTTCTCAGGAAAACAGACCTACAGTGGGTCCTGCCACAGGTGTTCTGGGCATGCCCAGGTATGCCGGAATCCTGGGATGAACATAACTTAATCAGTCAAGCTGAGACCCGCTATAGTTGCTTTTATGCAAGCATGATTTACCTGAGCCAGGCTCTTAAATTATTCTATCTCCTCTTTCTTTAAAGGTACTTTTTGAGAAAGATTCATAGGTGTGGATTTTGTCTTTTTAATCCAGTCTATGCTTCTGTTTTTTAAATAGGAGAATTTAGTCCATTTACATGTAATCTTATAATTGTCGTAATTGTGTTATTCTGTATTTTTCTCAGTTAATAAAATTCTTTGTTTTCTCTTTACCTTAATATAGGATTTCTATTGGAGGATGTGTGTTTGGATTCATTTAAGTGAGATGAGATGTTCTCACCATTTTTTGAACAATTTCCTAGTGTTTTACTATGTTCTCACTTATCCAACAAAAAACAGACTGTTCTCATTCCTCTGTATTTGTTCTAATTAAAAACTACTTTTCTTTAAAAAAAATCTTTTTCTTTCTTGTAAATAGATTGAGATTTTTTTTCTTTTGTCTTTTCAGAACTTCTCTAAGTCCTCTTTAGTCATATCCTCTTGATTTGCTTTTGGTATTCTGAAAAGTTTTAACTCCAGTTAAACATTTTGAAATATGATCATATTTTATGAAAATTATACTTTATATTCTTGCTTTTCTGACTAGGGTATGTACAGATGGGCTATATACTGCATAAGATGATCACTTCTCCCTGTCTATATACTTTTAATTGAAATTCACCCCCATTTCCCTCAATAAGTGGGTCTGAGGGTACACACATAGACACAGAGATGCTAAGGACTGTATAGACCTAAATGGCCATAATTGTACTGAGTCTGTTTCTCTGGATTAGCTGACTGGATCCCATGGACCCCTAACCTAATTCATAGGCTGGCCTTAGCCAATCAGCTGTTTTCTCTTTAGACTTCTAAAATGAAATGACTAATTCAGCATTGGGCCCTGGAATGGGAGAAACAGACTCACCTTTCCTTGAAATTGTCCCTCACCCACCTTAAACATGCACACAGATGCAGAGCAAACCCATCCCTCCCCTCCAGCACATGACTCCTTGGGGGAGAGTTGTTATCTGGAAAAAATTGGGGTTCTGTTAGGAATAGAGCATGCCAAAAGAGAAGTTTGGTAGGCTACAGCATCTGCTACAAAAAGAAGAAAGAAAGCTGTGTCTGTCAGGACCAACATCTACAGGATACCTCATTGTTTTGCATTCCTAGGGTTGACCACTGTTTAGGACAACTTCTTATCAAATAATATTAATGAATATATTTACTCTGTGCCAGGCACTGTTTTAAGTGCTTTACATGTATTGAGTCATTTACATTTCACATCAACCTTATAAGGTGGAACCATCATCATTCACATGCTGTAGGTAGGGAAACCTCAATGGAGAGGTTGAGTAATTTGCCTAAGGTCACACAGTGAGTAACCAAAGGAGTTGGATTTGAACCCAGCAGGTTGATTGCCCTCATCCTAAGTGCTATGACGCATTGCTGCTGTACTGGAATTGCCAGCTTCATGTGAGGCTGGTATCTGGCAGGGTGTGCAAGGTACAGGAGAGAAGTAAAATCCTGTCGTATAAAGAGCTGCCTCTGCAGTGAATTGTCCAACAAAACAAAGGCATAAACATTCTGGGTTTAACAAGTTTCAATGTCATTCTTTCTCTTTTATTTTCTTTTTAAAGAGTTATTTGAGGGAATCCCTGGGTGGTTCAGCGATTTAGCGCCTGCCTTTGGCCCAGGGCGCGATCCTGGAGTCCCGGGATCGAGTCCCGCATCAGGCTCCCGGCATGGAGCCTGCTTCTCCCTCCTCCTGTGTCTCTGCCTCTCTCTCTCATAAATCAATCAATCAATCAATCAATCTTTAAAAAAATAAAGAGTTATTTGAGAAAGATATATATATATATATATATATATATATATATATATATATACACACACAGATACATATACATACAGAGAGAGAGAGAGAGAGGAGAGAACACGCAGGGGGAGGGCAGAGGAAGATGGAGGAGAGAAGCAGACTTCCCACTGAGTGCTCAGCCTGATGGGGAGGCTGGATCTCAGGACCCTGGGATCAGGACCTGAGGGGAAATCAAATTAGAGACTTAACTGACTGAGCCACCCAGGAACCCCATAATTCTAATTTATTTTATTTTTTTCTTGGGGAGCCTGGGTGGCTCAGTTGGTTAAGCATCTGCCTTCGGCTCAGGTCATGATTTCAGGGTCCTGGAATTGAGCTCCTTATGGGCTCCCTGCTCAGCAGGGAGTCTGCTTCTCCCTCTCCTTCTGCCTGTTCCCCCGCCTGAGTGCTCTCTCTTTGTCAAGCGAATAAATAAAATCTTTAAGAAAAAATAAAGCGTAATAATTATTAGTTTCTATTTATAGCTGCTGAGATATGTCTGTGATTAAAAGAGAGAGCTCAAAATTAGAAAAAAAGGAAAATCAGAGGAAGAAATCAAAATGGAAGGATGAAGGAGCATAAAAATTAAGACAAATTTAAAACTAAAGTTGTGGGAATAAAAACTTAGAAAGAATAACATTGTAATAAACTATAGAAATGATTCCTGAAAGTATAGTCTTCAGAATAACATTGTAAATGAGAAGTTTCTAAAATTCATACATAAAGTAGCATAAATTAAATAAAAAAATAAAAGATACAAAAGAGCAAAGAGCTAGAAAACAACAAAAGAATCTAAAAAATTAAGAATAACATGTTGATAGATCCTGATAAAATAATATGAACAGTTAGAAGTATTCAAAAAGATGAGATTTTTAAAATAGGAACTAGAAGGTAAAAAGAGAAATTAAGGTAAAGGCCAAGAGTTATGAGGCAAAAAGTGGGAAGAATCTAGAAGGATTTACATTTAAAAAGCTAAGTGAAAAATAATACCATAAAGATAGAGGGAAGAGAAAAATGTACTTTTTGAAAACTAAGTTTACAGTGAGACAAGAACAAAAGCAGACTCTAATCAGATAAGGATTGCAAGTGGGAAATAGTGGTCTGGGTGGGGCTAATTGCTGGAAGTGAGGAGGCCAAGATCAATTGATAGGTGATGATGAGACATATTTTCTGCTCACCCATAACACTCTCAGCTGGCAGCACTGTCAGCCTGCACAGGTCAAGACGAGGCTCATGGCACTTGACTCCATCCCACAGCTGACTGGGTCCTTCCAAAGTCATACCCCTTGGCAGCAAACATGCCTTCACTTTGGTTCTTGGAATATATTCAATTCTACCTTAGTTTTTCTTCAACATATTTAATAGTCCTTTTGTTATCTTTTACTTCTTTAAAGGCGAAATTCACAAGTGAAAGACAATCAAAACATGTTATTGTTGAATGGATTTATTCCATTGTATTTCCTTGAAGTTCTTGTGGTGTTTGGTTATTATACTGTTTTCTCTCACACACAGTAACTTTATCACCTGGCTTCATTTTTGATGATCCTAACACTTCTTACTGATCCTGAGTTGCTTGGTTATTTGCTCCTTTCAGTGTAATTAGTGGTAGTAGGATGGGGGGGTAGGGGAGTGAGACAACCTACTGGACTTGTTCTTGGACTGGGCTGTAAGGGTGAGGGTGTGGTGGTGGTGGTGGGGAGAGTGGAGGAGTCATAGATGACTCCTAGGTGTCTGGGTGTTTGCCTTTGTGATGGAGGGGTTGTTAGTTTAGGAGACCAAGTTAGGGGTGGTGGTGGTTAGGAGTCAGGGTCAGGCCGCACCTGGAACACTCTGGGGCACTATAGCTGTCTATAATCCTTAAACTCCGAGGACAGCTTGAATTTCATGATAGACACAATCCCTCCCACCCTGCTACCTCTGGAGGTAGCAGATGGCTCACTGTGTATACCAACAGGGCATGGTAACCCTGGTCCTCTGTTTATAATCTGGGCAGTCCTCAAAGCACTTTGCTTTATTAATTGGCTATCCATTATCCAGAGGCCAAAGTCAGATAAAGCTCATCATCTGGAACCTTTCATGCCCACACCACCTTGGAAGTACAGCGTTCACCAACTCCCTACAGTTCTCTAAAAATATGCCCTTCATAGCAATGATAAGTTTCCATCTCTTGAGGCACCATTGAAATCTCCTGGAACCGCAGCCAAGTTGGGCCTAGTGAATCACCCTGGCCCTTCAACAGAACACAGTTCTTTAGAATTGATGCTCTATTCACAGCTGCCAGGAGAATGTGAGATACAATTTATCATACTTTACAGATTTGGGGATTCTTTTTTTTTTCTATATTACAAGTTGATTTTGTCCCTTCTGTTCACAGAACAATTGATTTAGCTTCCTTTTATCAACCTGTAACCACTTTCTGGTCCTGCCTTGCTCATGTTACTCCTAGGCTCCCTTGGCTGATATTTTGGGTGTTCCAAACTTTTCAGCCACACATTTTGAATTTCTTGGTTTATTCCAGAGATGGCTGGTCACATCCATTGTGGATAGATTTACAGTCTCTGAGAGAATATTCCTCTTCTGGGTGGGCTTATTGTAATACTTGATATAATGGGAATGTACTGTTTCTGGACTGGAGGTATGCTTGTGAGGCAAGACTCTCACCCCTAGTCACTCCACAGTGTTGTGGTTTTCCTTTGGTCCACATGAGGAAGCCTAAAGTTCACTCTATTTAGATGATGTGGGAACATGTCCACTTAGCCCTGTAGCCTTCACATTGGCTGACACCACACTTTGTCAGCTTGTCCCCAAATGGGATATGCCTGTTGAACTTACATACAATAATTGTCTTTCTTTTGCTCTTGTCCTTGCTCATCTATTCCTGCTTCTAATATTTTTAGTTTCTTTGGCTTTATCTCCCGTTTCTGGCTCTGAACCCCCAGCTGTTATGTCATTAATCCTTTATTCTTTTCCTTTTCTGGGTCTTCCCACCCAAAGCTCCATGGGCCCTCTCCCATCTACTGAATCACTGTAGCTTTGCCATCCTCTGCCTCCTGCCCCTGCTGGGCTTCTTCCATCTCATCTAGTTTGAATAGACAAGTTTTGCCTACATCACAGTTTTGCTGAGGATTCTGACCTGTGTGAACATTAAAAAACCAAAGGCTCAGAGTGCCTGGGTGGCTCAGTTAGTAAAGCTTCTGACTCTTGATTTTGACTGAGGTTGTTATCTCAGGGTCCTGGGATCAAGACCCAGGTCAGGCTCTGTGCTCAGGGTGTGTGTGTGTGTGTGTGTGTGTGTTGTATGTACATGTGTCTGTTTGAGGAGTCTCACTTTCCCTCTGCCCCTTCCCTTGGTCACATTCTCTTTCCCTCTTTCTCTCAAATAAATCTTAAAAGAAAAATAGGCTCATGGATTCATTTATTCTTTAAGCAAACATCAATTGAGGCCTTTATGTGTTGCAAGCACCATACATGCAAGATTAAAAAAAATATTTTCCACCTTCAAGAATTAGTAGAGCCTGGCTGGCTCAGTTCTTAAGCGTCTGACTCTTGATTTCAAGCTCAGGTCATGGTTTCAGGGTCACGGAATTGAGCCCAGTGTCAGATTCCAGGCTTAGCAGAGTCTGCCTGAGTTTCTCTCCCTCTGCGGCTCCTCCTGCACATGCTCTCTCTCACTAAAATAAATAAATCTTAAAAAAAAAGAAAAAGAATTAGTAGAGATATCAGTAAGTATTAGTAGAGGAATCCTGGAGTTTACAAAATACTTTCAAAAACATTAATGCGTTCAGGAACAATTTAATGTATCTCTTCCCCTTGTTTTAATATGGAGCATATGGTGGTGGACTCCTTCACTACGCAGATTCAAGCCACTGTCCACTTTGACACCTTATTCCTAAACTTTGATTTTTTTATTTTTATTTTTTATCGTCATCCTTGGGCGTGTGATGGCCACATCATCGTACATTGGTGACCACGTCCTTACTGGAATTCTTTCGTTTCCTGCAGTCTTCTCAATAGTCCTTCAACCGAACATCCTGCTTTGCTCTTTGGAGGTTCCTTTTCCTTTGTTCACACCTACAAATTTGATGTTTTCTTGGGCTCCCTCCTTTCTTCTCTACACACTTCCCTGGGCAGGCCACACTGACCTCCCTGGAAGGCGGTTTCTTACGTGAAACACTCCTCCCCGTCCTTCAGTCTCCACCATCAGCTTAACCCGCCCCCCCGCCCCTGGGTCTGGGTGGACCCCGCGGCCTGTACGTATCCCCCTGGGGAAGCAGCACCCGTCCGCCTGCCGGCTCTCGGTCTGGGTGCATCCTGCAGGGACCTCGCCCAGGTCGCCCCTCTGTGCGTCTGCAGGGCCAGCCCAGCCCGGGAGCATCTGCACCTGCAGGGCCAGCCCAGCCCCGGAGCATCTGCACCTGCAGGGCCAGCCCAGCCCCGGAGCATCGGCACCTGCAGGGCCAGCCCAGCCCCGGAGCCTTCATTCAGCAGGTGCCCAACAACCGAGTGCCTAGTAAACGAAAGAAGGAATTAGTAAAACCGTGTCCCACGGAAGAGGCCGAGAAGCGAGGCGAGAGCCGGGGCCGGGCGAGCTCAGCATCCCCCGCAGCGGCCTGGCTCCGGAGCAGGGAACCGAGGCGCCCGCGGGCCGGCGGGAAGGCTTTCTCAGAGGTCGCCTGGCTAGAGTGACCGGCCACAGCCCGTTGCCCCCGCGACGCGAGGTCACAAAAGTCCCGCGAGCCCCCAGCCAGGCCCCGCCCCGCCCCGCGCAGCCGCGAGACCGCCGACCACCGCCGCCGCCGCGCTGCAGCAGCGCGCGCCGCTCTTGGCCCCGGCCGGCCACCGTCGCCGCTGCCCCGCCGCGCCCCTGACCCGGAAGAGCATTCTCCTTAGCAACTGCGGGACCGCCGCGGCGCCAGCCTCCCGCGAGCAACGGTGAGGCCTCCCCGCCCCCGTCCCGCGCGCCCCACCTCGACCCCCTTCCCGGGACCGGCCCTGGGTCTGGGCTGCCGGGCGCCCGCGGCACTCAGCGGCGGCGGCCGCGGGCGTGCGCCCTCCGCCTCTGGCATCGCTGCCCGGCTCCGGCGTCGCACCTGCCCACCGCGAGCCCCCAGCTCCCCGCCGACCGGACCCGCCCCGGCCCACCCGCTCCTCGGCCCCCGCCCCGGCCCCGGCCCTCCCCTGCCGCCCCCTCCCCTTGGGGGCGCGGATGGGAAAACCAGAATTAAACAGAGCCTGTTGCTGCCGAGAGGACGCTTCCCGAGGCTCGGTCACCTGTGGACGCGTCCTCACGGGTCCTGATACGGATGTGTGGGATGGAGCGTTCGAGGAGCCCCGAGCAGCAGCCGCTTAACTAAGAATCCTTGACGTTTGCTACTTTGCGCTTTCCAGAGTGATGTTCTCTTATCCGCTTTGTTGGTGGTGGAGACGGATGTAACTGAACATCTTGAACTGATCCTTTTCCGCAGGGTTAGGTTTTAAGGGATGCGCATCTGTTTTAAGGGATGCGCGGTTAGGGATTAGGCAGCTGAGATTTTTGTCTCGTCCAATTTCCTACAGAAGGGACTCTCCCCGGGACTGAGTTTGGGGGGGGGGGGATATCAAGTGAAATCACTACTTCAAAGAAAGTAAGGGCAGGTGTTTGTTAGGATCTCTGACTTACACTTGAAAAGATACCCCTGACCCAGAAAACCTCCCTTAATTGAGTTTGTAGGTGTGGTCCTAAGAAGACAATATAAACTTTGAACACTGTCCGGTAACAGCTTTATATTTGATCTAATGATGGAGCTAAAGGTGAGGCATGTGAACAGTTTTCAGGAATGACATTGGCAGGAATTTCGTTTTTTTTTTTTTTTTTTTTGGCAGGAATTTCTATACTAAAATCCATTATTCAATGCAATATAATTTCATGTAAGTTCAGTAAGCATTTAATAAGCACCCACAGTGTTTCACGTACGCGAAGGGATATAAAACAAGAGAGTGTATTCATTAAATTAGTGGGAAAACTATAAAGCAGCATGGTTTAAATGCAAAATCAGAGGGAGGAGAGGTCAGTGTGGGCTGGAGTTCTCTGTATTATGTTTATGGGTTTTATCTCTGAAGTATAAATACAGTTTGTATTTGTATTGGAGGAGACTGGGAATTCTAAAGAGTTTCTTATGTTCTTAAGCATTTTGGGAAGTAGTTCCAAGTGACATTTTGTAGTTTTTATTTGAAGCTCTACAGTCACTTGATTGCAGTATCTATTTCTTCCACTCTTAGTACAAGATCTAAATGAATATAGCTACTAGCAGGGGACTTTGCCGATTAAGAGATGCACTCCTTTGGTTCGGTGATGGTCTTACTTTCATATGAATCACCACATTTTTTTTAAAAAAGGTTTTATTTATTTATTTATGACAGAGAGAGAGACAGAGACAGAGACAGGCAGAGGGAGAAGCAGGCTCTGTACAGGGAGCCCAACGTGGGACTCGACCCCGGGACTCCAGGATCACGCCCTGGGCCAAAGGCTGCACTAAAACCGCTGGGCCACCGGGGCCGCCCAAATCACTTCATTTTTTTCAGTAGAGTTAGTCACTAATTCATAAATACCTAAAAGTCTTGTGAAATGTTGCTCTTTATTCACTTGACAGATATTTCCAGAGTGCCCCCCGCCCCCCATGTAGCAGGCATTTTATAAAGAAATACAAAAAACAAGTTGCTCAGCAAGGAGTAATTCTGTTTTATCCATGATGTGTGTGTATTTGTGTGTTTTACTTATCAGCCTTATGCTCAGCATTTGCCTAGTGACATAGAAGGGCCAGAGAAATTTATACAGACACCTGAATTGACTTTTTTTTTTTTTTTTTCCTTAGGAGTTGAGTAGGGATTTTAGGTTCAGTTGTTTTGGACATCCTCAAGTGATTCATTAAGGAAACCTTAACGATGTTTCATTGCTTTCTTACAGGTGTAGAGACCATTTATTCACTTGTTCAACAAATATATGAGTGCTTATTGGGTACATCGTGTTTTGCCTTGGAAATGGGGAGAGTGAATGCATCTCTGGCCCCTGTCTTCAGCAGACGATACCAAATAATCACATGAATGTAAAACTCCAACAGTGACACTTTTTGATTTAGGGAAGTCACAGGAATGACATTTGAACTAAGATCTGAAGGATGCACAGGAAAGGAAGAGTATTCCAGTCAGAGCAAACAGCAAGGGCAAAGATGGTGGGGTTCTTGGGGGAGGACTGGGGATATAGGGTACAGCTCAATGTAGAGAATAGAAAGAGTGTTGAAGAATCTGGCAGGAGAGGGGGCAGGAGAGGCGGGTGTTTGGCTTTATAAGCAGGTTGAGTTTTTCTTTATCTTTGGAGTAAGGAGAAGCCTCTATACAGTTTTACTTAGAGACTTAGGCTGCATTGCGGATAGGGGTGTACACAGATTGGGTTTAAATAGTCTACTTTGTATTTCTACCTTGCTTAGTATTTATATTGTCGTCTTATTTCCTAAACATACTCCCACAGCTTTAATGTAGTTGGAGAAGCTTATATTCTACCAGCAAGATATCCACTTTTTTTTTTAATTGGGACAAAAGGAATTTTAGAGATTAGTATTGGATAATAGAAGTTAGTTGATTTGAAATGTTCTCATCAGTATGACCACTAGGGCACTAACTTCTGTGACTCTTTCTTTTAAAGATTTATTTATTTATTTACTAGAGGAAACAAGAGTGTGTGTATGTGTGTGTTGGGGGGAGGGCCAGAGAGAGAGAGAGTCTTAAGCAGACTCCACTGAGTGTGGAGCTGGAGGCAGTGCTGGAGGATCCTGAGATCACGACCTGAGCCTAAACCAAGAGTCTTAATGTTTAACACTTAACCAACTGCACTACCCAGGTGCCCTGTGATTGTTTCTTTTTAATTGTAGTAATGAAAACACATAAAACTTACCCTCTTAACCATTTTTAAGTGTACAGTGATGTTAACTATATTTACACTAGGCCGTTTTTTAAAATTTTATTTTACAAAACTAAAACTCTATACCTGTTGAACAACTCCCTGTTTCTACTGTCACCCACCCCCAGCTTTTAGTACATTTGAGTTTTATTGCTGTAAATTTTTTTTTTAAAGATTTACTTATTTATTCATGAGAGACACAGATTGGGAGGAGAGGCAGAGACATAGGGAGAGGGAGAAGCAGGCTCCTCGCAGGGAGCCTGACGTGGGACTCGATCCTGGATCTGGGCATCACGACCTGAGCCAAAGGCAGGCGCCCAACTGCTGAGCCACCCAGGCATCCCTCTGTAAATGTTTTTTAAGAGTCATATTCGTGGCACATTTTATAGTGCTCACCTCAGAATGCCTTCAGACCAGTTGATTTTGGGCATTGGATTGGAAATGATTTTGAGATGGCTCAATATTTTAAGTACAAAAAAGTATAACAAAGCATTTTCTTGAGGGAGATTGGTAAACTTTTATTTGCAGTTTCCCAATTTATCCTAGACTTTGGATTCCTATAGTGTTGTAGAACCAGCCTTATAGAATCCAGTTTTTAGAACGTCCTTTGGAACCTTCAGAAAATTTTTAAGTTTTATGTGGGGAGTATGCTTAATGCATAAATAAGTCAGACTGTGAGTGGGCCTGGAATAGCTCCATTGATCCCTTTGAGGTCCAGCCATCTGTGCCATTACTGGCGATGTCAGAGAGATGGCCAGAATTCTTGTTGTCTTTATTAGATGGAGGGTGGTGGAGCTGCACAAGATGCTCCTTTGTGTCACATTATGGGACATAGAAGGATTTGATGAGGACTTTTCAGACAGCATTTTATTTGGAACCATAGCAAGAACTTGATGCCTGAGAGACAACTCACATTGAGGCTGGAAAGTGGTCAGGTTTAGTTCACTGTTAGTTAAAAGAAACTTATTTTTCTGTGTTTTTTTTTTTATTGTAAAATTTAACATCTTAATCTTTTTTTTTTTTAAGATTTAATTTATTCATGAGAGACATAGAGAGAGAGAGGTAGAGACAGGCAGAGGGAGAAGCAGGCTCCCTGTAGGGAGCTAGATGCAGGACTTGATCCTGGGACCCGCGGATCACCTTGAGCTGAAGGCAGATGCTCAACCACTGAGCCACCCAGGTGCCCCACATCTTAACCATTTTTAAGTGTATAGTTCAGTGGTATTAAATACATTCATAATGTGCAAACATCACCACCATCCATCTCCATAACTGGTTTTCATCTTGTAAAATTGAAACTCTGTGCCCGTTAAACTTCAACTTCGTATTCCCTCTCCCCAGCTTCTGGCAACCACCATTCTACCTTTTGTCTCTATGATTTTTGGGTCCTCTGAGTATCTCAGAAGTGGAATTAAACAGTATCTTTCTGGGACTGGCTTATTCCATTTAGTGTAGTATTCTTAAGGTTCATCCATGTCTTAGCATCAGTCAGAACTTCCTCTTTTTAAAGGTTGAATAATTTTCCCTTATATGTATATACCACATTTTGCCTATCTGTTCCTCCGTTGGTGAACACTTGGGCTGCTTCCACATTTTAGCTATTGTGAATGATGCTGCTATGAACATGGGAGTACCATCCAACTACTTTCGATTCCTTTCTTAAATCCCAGTACATCTGCTTCTGGGATGCACGGATGTCAGCAAAGAGACATTGGCGGGGAAGGACTTTAATGTGGCACAAAGTACAGTGAAAATGTCATGGATGGAAATCACCTGGCTGCTAAGGGCTAATAGAGGTAGCTTGCGTCAGAAAATGCCTTCTAATTAGAAAGTGAAGAAGAGGAAGGGGGTTATTATTTATGGAGCCCCCTCCCCTCGTATGTGTCAAATAAGTCACATGCCTTATGTCATTTAATTTTTTTTTTTTTTTTGCCTTATGTCATTTAATGCCAGTTGTTATCCGATGAGAAAGATGGTTTGGCTCTTCTACTGATGAGAAAATTGAGGCTCAGGGAGTTTACTTAAGTTATAAGGCAATATGTATTAGGACCAAAATATGGACCCATGTCTGTCTGATTCCAAAGCTCATATTCCTTCCACGCACTGCATCATGTTACTTCTCTAAATCAGGTTCTGATTTCAGCGTGAATGCTAGGCTGAGAATATCAACATAAATACTATAGGGACTATAAGGAAAAGGACAAGTAATGAAGTAGGCTGATATAGTAGGAAGTTAAAAAAAATCTTTAAAATAAATATTGTTGGAGCATTTGGTAGATTGGAGAGCTTGGGTACCCAAACTAGGAGGCAGAAAGTCATATGCTAATTGAGGAACTCTGCTCTTTAGGTTCCTCGGCAGGTTTCCTTTAATGAAATTGGATTGTTTCTAACTCCCATTAGGCTTTGATGAGGAAAAGATGTTTGCAGTGATTGTCTAGGTGCTAAGGGATTCCGGGAAAGGCCCCAGACATTTCTCTTTAACTTCTCATTTAGAGAGCATTTCTCCACATGGGAAACAGTTGCTTCTTTCTCTTTGCCCTGCTCAGCTTTAATCTGTTTTAAAGGACTGATTATGAAACTATAGCAGCAGTTATGATACTAGGGAGGAAATAACAATAAACATTGTTATTTTTGTTTAGTCCTACTTAGAGTAAAAGCAACAATTTACATAATTTGTTATTCTTTTTAGTCCTTGTAAGTTTTTTAAATGAAACAATACTTGAGTTGTTTAGAGCTCTTTTGCTCCAATAAGACATTTGTTTTCTTTACGATTTACTGAATTTTGCCAGTTTAAATCAGTCTTTCTTAATAGTTTAGAAGTAAGGATGCCCTATGAATTTTATGACTAAACTGCACAGTATTAACAGGGAATAGTTTTATGTGAATGAATTCGGGTCCAGTTTGTATTTATTTGAAGGATTATTAATTACTGGTTGACTATATTTTTAAAAAGCTGATGTGCTGTGGAATAGTTGACATATTACAGGCAGTACATATTTACATTTATTTATTTATTTATTTATTTATTTATTTATTATTTAAAAAAATTTTTTTTAAATTTATTTATGATAGTCACAGAGAGAGAGAGAGGCAGAGACACAGGCAGAGGGAGAAGCAGGCTCCATGCACCGGGAGCCCAAAGTGGGATTCAATCCCGGGTCTCCAGGATCGAGCCCTGGGCCAAAGGCAGGCGCCAAACCGCTGTGCCACCCAGGGATCCCTATTTATTTATTTTTTTAAAGATTTATTTATTTATCTATTCACGATAGACACACAGAGAGAGAGGCAGAGACACAGGAGGAGGCAGAAGCAGGCTCCACGCCGGGAGTCTGATGTGGGACTCAATCCCGGGACTCCAGGATCGCGCCCCTGGCCAAAGGCAGGCTCCAAACCGCTGAGCCACCCGGGCTGCCTGTCTTTTTCATTTCTATATTAATTTTAGAATTAGCTTGTCAGCTTTTCCAAAAGTCTGCTTGAGAATTTGAGATCGTATTGTATTTAGGTCAGTTTGAGGAACATTACCATCTTAAAAAAAAAAAAAAGATTTATTTACTTATTTTAGAGAGAGAGAGAGTGAGCACACACAGAAGGAGGGGAAGGGGTAGATGGGGAAAATATCCAAGCAGATTCCTGCTCAGCTTGGAGTCCCATCTTGGGGCTGGATCCCATGACCCATGAAATCAGGACCTGAGCCAAAACCAAAAGTCAGACGTTTAACCACCTGAGCCACCAGGTGTCCCAAGAATTACTATCTTAGTGGTGATGTGTCTTCCAACCTATGAATATGCTGTAGTCTCCATTTATTTAGATTTTCT
Source organism: Canis aureus (assembly GCF_053574225.1). Classification (NCBI taxonomy): domain Eukaryota; kingdom Metazoa; phylum Chordata; class Mammalia; order Carnivora; family Canidae; genus Canis; species Canis aureus. The sequence continues at coordinate 44,850,274 of NC_135634.1, forward strand.
TTTATTTTTCTCAGCAATATTTTGTAGTTTTCATTTGGTAAATCTTGTACATCTTTTGTCATGGTTATCCTTACATATTTCATATATATTTTCTAACATTTTTTAAATTGAAGTACAGATGACATACAATATACATTATTTCAGGTGTACAACATAGTGTATTTTGTATTTTTTGATGTTATTGAAACGGTTTTTCAAATTTGTGTTTTTGACTGTTGCTACTATATAGAAATGATTAATTTTTGTAAATTGATCTTTTCTATCAAGTAGGGTATGCTCACTTATTCCATTGGCTTTTTTAATAGATTCCATTGGATTTTTTATATGAAGATTATTGTCATTTGTGAATACAGTTTTACTTCTTCCTTTCTAATCTTTGGGTTTTTTTTTTCTTATTGTGCTGGATTTAATTCCCAGTACAGTGTTAAATAGAAGTGGTGAGAGTAGACCTATTTGTCTTGTTCTGATCTTAGGAAGAAAGTGCTCAGTCTTTCACCATTAAGTGTGATGATAGCTGTAGACTTTTTATATATGCTCTTTGTAAGCGAGGAACTTTGCTTCCTAGTTTGCTTTTTTTCAGAAATAAAGTTGGATTTTTTTAAAATCTTTTTTTTTAAAGGAAAGTTTTTTTGTTTTAAAGATTTTATTTATTTACTCATGAGAGACACAGAGAGACAGAGACACAGGCAGAGACACAGGCAGAGGGAAAAGCAGGCTCCATGCAAGGAGCCCGATGTGGGACTCGATCCTGGATCTCCAGGATTACACCCCAGGCTGCAGGCGGCGCTAAACTGCTGCGCCACCGGGGCTGCCCATAAAGTTGGATTTTGACAAGTGCTTTCTCTGAGTCTACTGAGATGATTTTTCATTTTTAGTTTAATATGGTGAAATACATTGATTTTCAAATATTAGAACTAACATTGCATTTTTGAAATAAACCCTATTTAGTCCTGATGTATTACTCTTTTTTTTTTTATATTGTTGGAATTGATTTCCTAAAATTATATATATATGGTTGTGACAGGCATTGGTTGGGATGTTTCTTCTTGTAATATCTTTGTTTTTGTTATGGTATCAAAGTAATGGTGGCACCTTGGATGAGTTGGGAAGTATTCCTTTTTCTTTAATTTTCTGAAATAGTTTCAATCTGTTATTTTCTTTCTGTCTTAAGGACTTCCTTTGACGTCTGGCAATGCAGATTTGCTGGTAATGATTATTTCAGTTTTCACATGTCTGGAAAAGTTTGTATCTTGCCTTTTTTTTAAAAAAAGGTTTTGGGCAGCCTGGGTGGCTTAGCGGTTTAGCACTGCCTTCAGCCCAGGGCATGATCCTGGAGACCCAGGATCGAGTCCCACGTCGGGCTCCTTGTATGGAGCCTGCCTGTGTCTCTGCCTCTCTCTCTCTCTCTCTCTCTCTCTCTCTGTCTCTATGAATAAATAAGTAAAAATTTTAAAAAAGGTTTTATTTATCTGAGAGAGAGCAAACGTGTGCACAGGGGGAGGGGTGGAGGGAGAAGGAGAGATAGAATCTCAAGCCGACTCTGCACTAAGCATGGAGCTGACGTGAGCTCGATCTCATGACTCAGATCATGACCTGAGCTGGAAGCAAGAGTTGGATGCTTAACCAACTGCCACCAGGTGCCCCTTGCCTTTGTTTTTGAAAGATATATTTGCTACATAAAGAATTCTAGATTGACAGTTTTTTTCCCCCACCAGTGTTATAAGGATTTTGATTCACTGTCCTCTTCCTTGCTTATGTCTGACAGGAGATCTGATATCCTTATCTCTGTTTTGCTATACTTAATGTGTCTTTTTTTCTCTGCTGTTTTTATAATTTTATGTGTCTTAGTATTGTTTTCTTTTTTGTGTATGTGATTTGTGTCATTGAACTTCTTGGATTTGTGTTATAGTTTCTATCAAATTTGTGTCTTAGTATTGTTTTCTTTTTTGTGTATATGATTCGTGTCATTGAACTTCTTGGATTTGTGTTATAGTTTCTATCAAATTTGGAAAACTTTGGGCTGTTACTTTCTCAAATGTTTTTTTCTTTCTCCCCTTCCCCTCCCTCCTTTGCAGATTTCAGTTGTGCATAGAGTAGGTCGCTTGAAGTTATCCCCCAGCTCACCGATGCTCTCCTAATTTCTTGGTCTTTTTTCTTTGCTTTTCATTTTGGATAATTCCTATTGTTATATATTCCAGTTTATTAATTTTTTCTTCAGTATGTCTGATCTGATGTTAATCCCATTTGGGTGTATTTTTCATTTCAGGCATCATAGTCTTTATCTCTAGACTCTGAAATCACTATCTGAACTGAAACTGACTGTGCTACCCAGGTGCCCCAATACCTTTGACACCTCTTAGCCCATTCAACCCTTTCCTCTTTTTGAACATGTGAAATACAGTTCTATTAACTATGACTTTCCTGTCCTTTATTTCCCCCATACATTTCTATATTATTTGTCTTTGTGTTTCTCTTTTCTCTCTCACACACTCTATTAAATGAAGTAATGCAAGGTATTTAATAATTTCTTTATTTTGTATATTTGGAAATAGGCTTATGAAAGGTAGTTTGGTTTAGTCAGTGTTGGACAGTTAACATTTAGATTTAAATCTAGGTTTTTCACAACTTCTTTCTGTTATTCCTGTCTCAATAGGAGGGATAAAACAAATATAGAACTAAAAATAGTAGGGAGGGAACCATAGAGAAGAATTGCACAAGATCATAAGGGAGTATGTAGATTAAAAAGACTTCTAAGGGGCAGCCTGGGTGGCTCAGCGGTTTAGCACCTGCCCAGGGCGAGATCCTGGGGACCTGGGATCGAGTCCCACATCGGGCTCCCTGTGTGGAGCCCGCTTCTCCCTCTGCCTGTGTCTCTGCCTCTCTCTCTCCCTCTGTCTCTCATGAATAAATAAATAAAATGTTAAAAAAAAAAAAAAGACTTCTAAGGATGCAGAAAGCTTTTGGGATGAAACCTGAAGGACAGGTAAGTTTCTCAGGTTGTTCTAATGAGGGTGAAGCATTTGAGGAGGAGAGAAGAAGTGCATTGCAGTATGTGGGTTTGGAGGGTTGGGGCATGTGTTTAGCTGAACTAGGTATGAATATGGAAAGCAGATGACTAGGGAGAGTGGACAGAATTGTGGAGTATTTTTGATGTCTGCCTTTACCACCACTTTTTATTATTATCTTGTCTCCAACTACTGCATGCTTCTGACACAGGGACAGTGTCTTTTAAAATTTCTTTTCATCACTTAATACAGTCTTGTGCGTAAGTCACAGGTTTATTGATTGATTAATAACATTTTCTTACTGTAGTACTCTTAGTTCTACTTTTTAATTGATGAAAATTAAACAACAACTACTACTTTTACTTCTTGTGGTTGCGTTGTTTATTATATAAGAAGTCTTAAATCTTGTGTTCATAAAATTCCTTCCAAAGAAGTCAGCATACTTTATGCTAATTCATTTATTGATTGTCTCAGCAGTCAGCTTACCATACGCAAAAAGTATCCCACTTCCTTAGGCATCCAGAATCCTGTTTCAACTTAAGGGTCATTGTGTAATCTTGTACTGTTCTAATGAAAGGAATGCTCAGAAGATAGTGTTGTGGGCAGAGCCCAGGCCTGGTTCTCTGGGACTTTTTTACTGCTGGCTGGTAGGGAGGAGTACATGTGGTACTGTCGTTGAACTCGCAACCACCCACTACATGCAGAATTGGCTCTGACACTGCAAGTGCTCAACTGGACTCACTCTCATTTTCGTGCAGTATCTCAATGGAGAGCTGAAGTTTCAACCAGGGTTTCATTGAATTTTCATCAGTTAAAAACTAATTAATGGAAAAATATATTACTGTTCAAATTGCATCATTCTTCCTGCATTGCTTTTAATTTTCTTATGCAAACCTTTTTACTCTTGAGTTCTGGCAAGTACCCTCTTTGCTAGTGCTCCCTGAAGTGATTGCTAGTGGTTCTCAGTGAATTTGATCAAAGAGTGCATTGCCCTTTGTTGTAAACTCTTCCTACCCCCACGGATCTTCTTGTTAATGCAACTTCAGAAGAAAAGATGAAAATCAAGGATTTTGCTAACTCCTAACAGGTGTCTACTTGGACATGACAGAACCAAGCAGATTTTCAGTGACAAACATTGAATCTAGAATTAAAAGACTATATATATGCCTTTACATGCAATCTATACAGTGTTGTTTTATTTTTTAGTTGAGTATAGTTGACACACAATGTGACATTAGTTTCAAGTGTACAACATAGTCAATTAATCCCACATTGTTTTTCAATTATGGTCTTTTATCAAATACTGAGAAGTTATAAAATAATGTGTGATAAATATGTGTAAGGTATACAGAATAATAGGACAATTAGTTGATTATCCAGTGTAGGAAAAATTTATCATTGCCTTTGAAGATCTACATTCTTGTTTGTAATCCGTACTTTCTTTTCCCTTTCAGAGGTAACTTGAGTTTTATATTTTCTTTATACTTGAACCACATCATTTGTATCCTTAAACTGTTATTTAATCTTGCTTGTTTTTGAAATTTGTAGAATGGAATCACAATGTAGATATTTTTCAATGATTTGCTTCTCCCTAGAACATTAGGTGTGTCTGCTTTGGTCACATTTTGCCAATAATTAATCCTGGCCTGCTTGTACTTAGGAGCATAAATTTATTTCTTAATAATTTTCCTCACTGATCTCATAAAGAATAAGATTCATGTTTCTGCATTTTAGAAATTAAAAAAAGTTAGCGCTAAAAAGAAAAAAGAAGTTAGTGCTTTCTGACTGGTTGCAAATAAAATTGTTTCCTTTAAGGCATTCCATCTCCATGTACTCCAGAACTCATCTCTCAGAGCCATACTTCACTGAGTGGGCACAAGTCCTTGAAGGTGTCTTATTTTTCCTCTTTCCCCTTCTACTTTACCTTGGGCAGCTTGGACACTCCCCATTCCTCAAATAGGTATGGTTTTGGGGTTCTTTATTCTGACTGCAAGAAGAATAATGCCATACCTACGCCCAAGACTGGCCAATTAAGTTTGAATATTTCTTTTTGTGACTGTTCCTATCTTTTTAAAAAAATATTTATTTGAGAGAGTGAGTGATAGAGAGAGAGAGCGAGCGCACAAGCAGAGGAGAAGCAGGCTCCCCACTGAGCAGGGAGCCTGATGTGGGGCTTGATCCCAGGACCCTGAGATCATGACCTGAGCTGAAGGCAGACGCTTAACTGACTGAGCCACTCAGGCTCCCCTAAATCCTTGAATTCTTATGTGTTGCTGATATTTTCTTTCAGTCTGTTGTTTTGTCTTTATTTATGGCTTCTTTTGGTGTACAGAAGTTTTTAATTAATTAATTAATTATTTATTTTTTAAAAAGCTGTTTTGTTTTTGTTTTTAAAGATTTTATTTATTTGTTCACGAGAGACACAGAGAGAGAGAGGCAGAGACACAGGCAGAGGAAGAAGCAGGCTCCATGCAGGGAGCCCGACGTGGGACTCGATCCCCAGTCTCCAGGATCACACCCTGGGCTGAAGGCGGTGCTAAACCGCTGAGCTACCAGGGCCGCCCAGAAGTTTTTAATTTTTAAAATTTGAGTCTTTTTCTCTATGGTGTCTGTGTTTTTTTTTTTTGTCTTGACTAAGAAGACTTTCTTTACCCATTTATTTTAAGCAATTTTCCCCCTATATTTTCTCTTAATATATTTATAATTTTACTTCTAACATTTATCACTTTAAGCCAACTGCAGTCTTATTTTTTAATGTGTAGTAATAGGACCTAACTATTTTTCTCTAAATACCCAGTTGTCCCATTGTCTTGATTGAAGTGAACATACCTCAAGATTTTATTGTTTTCGTAATATGACAAAATATGAAATTTAGAACTGTATTAGTTTTCCTTTCTCTTATCTCTTCCCAGTTCAAAATGTTTGCATCTCTTAATAGCCAGCATTCTCTTAGATCTGCAGGTGGGCTCAACACATTCAAGCATCAGCACAATCTTCTATAGCCTTTTTCTAGAAAATCTGCTTACTGATTTTCTGCCCATCATAGCCACTCTGCTTCCTGTCATGATGCCATTTTCCCTGGACATAAATAGAATTTTTGCCTTTCTTTTCTTTTCTTCTTTCTTTCTTTTCTTTTCTTTCTTTCTTTCTTTCTTTCTTTCTTTCTTTCTTTCTTTCTTTCTTCTTTCTTTCTTTCTTCTTTCTTTCCTTTGTCCTTCTTTTTGTTCTTTCTTTCTCTTTCTTTTAAAGATTATTCACTTGTGAGAGAGTGTGAGTGTGTGCAAATGCGGGGAGGGATGGAGGGAGAGGGAGAGAGAATACCAAGCAGACTCCCCGCTGAGCATGGAGCCCAACTTGGGGTTCTATCCCAAGACCCTGAGATTGTGACTTGAGCAGAAATCAAGAGTTGACTGCCTAACCAACTGAACCACTCAGGTACCACGAAAGAGAATCTTTGCCCTTTTTTTCTGTGTGTCATTTCGTGGGGTTGGTGCTTGCCACAGTTATTACACAAAGTCTGGCGGGTTTTAGGAACATTCACCATGTTAGAGTGCTATTGGCATGGAGAACTGTCCCATTATCTTTTGAGTGGTCTTCCCTCACTGAGTTGAATATATATTTTTATAATTTTCTAAGAGTCTCTTTCTAGACTGATTTCTTCTTCTACGTCTTTGACTATTTCAAGTAAATGTCACTCATTTTTAAAAATTATTAAAAAAATTTAATTCTGGTATAGTTAATATACATTGTTATATTAGTTTCAGGTATACAATGTAGTGATTAAATAATTCTATATATTGCTCAGTGCTCATCATCATCAGAGTACTGAATATCATACTCTTCTAATAACCATTACTTCATAGGATGTTTTTTAATCTGATAGAGTAAACCTTGTTACTCTTTTCCTTGCAAATATTTTCCATCATTCTGTATGTTTTTCTCTTCCATTTGATACTTAAAGAAAAAATTTCAGTTAAATTTAAAGTTAAAAATTTAATTTTTTTTTTACTGATGTGAAATTCACATATAAAATTAACGACTTTAAAGGGAACAATTCAGTGGCATTTATTAGTACATTCAGTGTTGTACAATCACTACCTCTGTCTAATTCCAAAAGAAAGCCCCATACCGATTCAGTAGTTGCTCCCTATTCATCCCTCTCTTTATCTTCTGGCAACCACCAATCCCTGTCTCTGTGCATTTACCTATTCTGGTTATTTCATATACTTGGAATCATATATGACCTTGTGTCCTTCTGGCTTCTTTTATTTAGTATAATGTTTTTAAGATTCATCAGTGTTGTAGCATGGGTTCATTCCTTCAGATAAACTCATTATTTATGGCTAAAAAGATTCAGTTTTATGTATATGCCACAATTTATTTATTTGTCCATTGATGGACATATGGATTGTTTCTACCTTTTGGTTATTATGAACAGTGCTGCTATGAACATGTGTGTATAAGTATTTGTATAATTATTTTCAACTCTTTTGGGCATATGTCTAGAACTGGAGTAGCTAGGTCATATGGTAATTCCATATTTAACTTTTTGAGGAACTTCCAGACTGTTTTTCATAGGGGCTGAACCATTTTACATATCCACCAGGAATTTATGAAAGTTCCACTTTCTCCACATCCTTGCCAATATTTATTATTTTCTTGTTTGTGTTTTGTTACAGCCTTCCGAGTGAGTGTGATTGGAACCTCATTGTGGTTTTGATTTACATTTTCTTGATGACTAATGATGTTGAGCATATTTTCATGAGTTTGTAGGCCATGAATATATCTTCTTTGGAATAATGTCTATTTGTATCCTTTGCCTTTTTTCTTCCATTTGATTATTAGATGAGATGGTCAATTTCTATAAAAAAGTCATGATTTGGATTTAATTGTGGTTACATTGTAATTTTTAAACTAATTTATAGCTGACATATTTATAATAATGTGTCTTTCTGATCAAGAGCAGGGTTTGTTTCTTTAGCTCTTCTGTGTTTTTAAAAATAACTTAAAAATTTAATTTAGATCTTTTTTTTTTTTTAATTTAGATCTTATATCAGTCTTATTAATTTTATCCCCAGGCATTTTGTGATTTTGGTTACTACTTAGAATTGATCTTTCTGTCATGTATTTAGATTGATTATTGTGGGCATATAGGAACGTTAGTGATAACTTATTTGTTGATTTTGGATCGATGCTTTCTGCATTCTTGCTGAAATCATGAGTCTTAATAATTTGCGAGTATATCCTTTGAGATTTTTCTAGATAGTCATATTATCTATAAATATTGAAAACCCAGTCTCTCTTCCAATATTTATTCTTCTTAATAACTTATTTGATTACATTGACTAGGACCTCTCTGGCACAGTTTTGAGTTGTTGGGGATATCCTTTCTGAACTTTAATGTAACATTACACCATTAAGTAGGATGTTTATTGTTTCTGACTTAATTTTTTAGTTAAGGAAGTTTTGCACTATTTCTTTATAGTTTAAAAACTAAGGTTTTAAAAAAAATACTGTTAAATACAATTTGGTGATAAACTATATAATGTTCTTTTGTTGGGCATTTATTAAGCAGTCCACTCCCCCTGTTGCTATGTATTAAATCATATTAATAGGTAGATTCTCTTAGAATATATCTTGAGCGTGATCTTCAATATGCTGTTGGGATTCAGTTTAATATTTTATTTAGGATTTTTGCATCTGTGTTCATAAGTGAGATTGTCCTATATTATTATTATAACTTTTGTGCTTTCCTTGTTTGAGTTTGAAATCTAGAATAGTTAACATTTAGAATGTTAGAGAATTTTTCATCTTTTTCTTTTTCTTTTTCTTTTTTTTTTAAAGATTTTATTTATTTATTTGAGACAGAGAGTGTGCCTACAAGCATGGGAGGTGGGGAGTAGAGGGAGAAGTAGGCTCCCCGCTGAGCAGGAAGCCCGGCAGGAGGCTTGATCCCAGGACCCTGGGATTATGACCTGAGCTGTAGGCATATGCTTAACCAACTGAGCCACCCAGGCACCCCTCATCTTTTTCTGTATTTTGGAATAGTTTACCTAACATCGGAAGCAAGATATTTGCTTTTATATTTTTTATGATATGGTATGTGTTCAATACTTACATATTTTGATTTTTTGCAGTTGAATCTATTAATCTTTTTATCATTTCATATTTTGTGGTCACTTCTTTAATCCATCCGATTTGGTGTGAGGCAATCCATTTCCTTTTTCTACATAGTTGACCTTGTTCTACCACCATTTAGTGAGAAATCTGTCTTTATTCCACTGATCTAAATGGACACCTTATTCATACATTATTTACAAATTTAGAGATGTTTAGCGTTATTATTTATTTTTCTTTGCTTCTTAACTGAGGATATTTCATGTATATTGAAGACCTGGAGCTTAGCAGAAGCACTTCTGTCTAAAGAGTGAAAAACTTATCTTGGCTTTCACATGGGATACATGGCTTGGGGGACCCCTGAAGGACATGGATTAGGCTGATAGCCCCCATTTCAAACGCGGCTAGCGTTTGAAATGGGGGCTACTGGGAGAGGCCCTGACTAAAAATGGATTAATGTGGGTCTGCTCTAGAGTGAGCGCCACTGACTGAGAACTTGGAATTCCTGGGAGAGTGAAGCCTCATGAAGAGGAGAGATGGTCCTGAGGGCTGTGCAAGAATGAACGCACACTGAGTCTCTTTGAACTGATTAAAGGGATTCTGGCTCCTGGCAAGATGGAGATTCTGAGCTGGAAGGAACATTAGATCCTCATCACTTAAAACTGACTTAACACTTGTGCAAAATATTTGAGGCCTTGGGGGACTGAAAAACATGTTTGAGTCTACTTTCTGGTTTTTGGCTTTTTAAAAAAGATTTTATTTATTTATTCATGAGAGACAGAGAGGGATGCAGAGACATAGATAAAGGGAGAAGCAGGCTCCTTGCAGGGAGCCCGATGCAGGACTCAATCTCCAGACTGGGATCACTCCCTGAGCCGAATCTACATGCTCAACCACTGAGCCACCCAGGCGTCCCTAGTTTTTGGCTTCTAAAGTGTTGGGTGGACTAGAGACTGGAGACACAGTAAATCTGAGAACAAATATGGTACTCAGTGGGGAAAATTGGAGAATATGTTTGGAGAAGCTTATTAGGCATACATAGTCATTATATTCCTGGACAGTTTTAAAATATTTAAAAAATAATTACATATGACTTAGATAAAGAATTAAAGATAGAATGAAATTCTTATTACACAGTTTTCTAGTTGAGAATTAGTGGGATATAATAAAAAGGCTATTCATTTTTGTATATTGTATTTGGATATTGGATACTACTGAATTCATTCTAATAGTTTTTCACTTGATTGTATTGTATTTTCTAGGTAGCAAGGATTTCATTTATAATTGTTTTGGCTCTTTTCTGATGTATAATGGTCTTGTTTATAGCAATGACTAGCACCTTTCGAATGATATTAAATAACACTGTAAGAGCTGGCATCCTTTTCCTATTTTTTAAAAAAATTTTTTTAAAAGATTTTTTATTATTTATTTAAATACACAGAGAGGAGAGAGAGAGGCAGAGACACAGGCAGAGGGAGAAGCAGACTACATGCAGGGAGCCCGATGTGGGACTCGATCCCAGGACTCCAGGATCACGCCCTGGGCTGAAGGCGGCGCTAAACCGCTGAGCCACCCGGGCTGCCCCCTTTTCCTATTTTTTAAGATTTTATTTGTTTATTCGTGAGAGACCCACATAGAGAGAGAGAGAGAGAGAGAGAGAGAGGCAGAGACACAGGCAGAGGGAGAAGCAGGCTCCACATAGGGAGCCCGACGTGGGACTCGATCCCAGGACTCCAGGATCACGCCCTGGGCTGAAGGTGGCGCTAAACCGCTGAGCTACCCGGGCTGTCCTCCTTTTCCTATTCTTGAAGCTAATAGGAGTGCTTCTAGTGCTTTATGACTATTCTTAAGTTATTTTTTTTAAAGATTTTATTTATTTATTCATGAGAGGCACAGAGAGAGAGGGAGACAGACAGACAGGCAGAGACACAGGCAGAGGGAGAAGCAGGCTAGGTTCCATGCAGGGAGCCCCATGCGGGACTCGATTCCCGGACCCCAGGATCACGCCCAGGGCCGAAGGCAGGCGCCAAACCGCTGAGCCACCCAGGGATCCCCATAAGTTATTTTCTGTTGCTATTTTTTGTTTTAACTTTTTTCCTTTTTAAACTTTATTTTTAAATTAAGCTTTTTTACTCTGAGGTACTTGTAGATTCACATACAGTTGTAAGAAATAATACAGAGAGATCCTGTGGATACCTCACCCAATTTCCTCTAGCGTAACTATAATATTACAGCTAGGAAATGGATGTTAGTACAATCCACCCATCTTATTTTGAATTCATCAGTTTTAGTTGTATTGGTGTGTGAGTGTGTGTGTATGTGTATTTAGTTCTATCACATCTGTAGATTTGTGTGACTGCCAGTGTAGTCAAGATACAAAATAGTTCCTGCACAAGAATTTCTTGTGCTACACTTTCATGGCTACAGCCATCTCTGCCAGCCTCTCTGCCACCTTAACCCTTGATAGCCATGACACTCTCCTCTGTTTCTTTGTCATTACAAGAATACTATAGATGGAATCATACAGTACATAACCTTTGAGATTGCTTCACTCCACATAATTCCCTTGCTGTTCATTCAGATTATAGTACATATCAGTAGTTCATTCCTGTTTATTGTGAGTGGCATTCCATGGCATAAATGTACCACTGCTTGTTTCACCATTTATCTGCTGAAGGGCACATCTGGGTTGTTTCCAGTTTTTGGTTGTTACAAATAAAGTTGCTCTGAACATTCATATGCAGGCTTCTGTGTGAATATAAGTTTTTCATTTCTCTGGGATGAACATCCAAGAGTGCATATATCCTTTGCTTAGATTCACTGGTTTTAACATTTTGTCTCATTTCCTTTATAATTTGTGTTCCTTCTCTCTCTCTCTCTCTCTCTCTCTCTCTCCACACACACAAATATAAATTTTTTTTCTGAACTGCTTGAGAATAAATTGCATACATGATTACCCTCAATTTTACAGTATTTTCCAAGAATACAGCTATTTTCTTACATACCTAAAGTTGTCAAAATTGATACAACTATGATTATATCTACCATCTTACAGTTTGCCAGTTGATTCAGTAATGCATCTTTTAGCATCTTTTCCCCTCTAGTGCAGGATCTAGTGTAGGGTCACACATGGCACTTAGTTGTCTTCTTTAATCCTTTGTCTTTAATCTGGAACAGTTCTTTTAGCCTTTGTCTTTTATGACATTGATATTTTCGAAAAATAAAGCCCCCCCCTTTTTTTTTTTAAAAAAAAAAAAGGATGTTCCTCAATTGGTATGTTTTATGTTTCCTCATGATTAAATTCAAGTTATGTATTATTCTTTGCCTGAATGCTACGTAAGAGGTGTTGTTTCCTTGAGAAATAACATCTTATTGCATTAGAAAAAATTCCTTTTAGTCCTAGTTTCCTAAGAACTCTTAATTCAGAATGGGTGTTGGGTGCACATTGTTAGAGCCTGGAGTTGAGGCCATTGGCTGGCTGGTGGACTCCAAATAGTGTAGATAGTATGCTACCTGAGCGACAATGGTCTCTGGCTCAGTGAATGCAGTTGGATAGTAATCCTAGTGATAAGTATTTAAAAAAAATGCATTAATGCATTTTGGCTTCTCTCTTCATGATGCTTTGGTTCCATTCCATTGATTTACTAATATAATGAATATGTTAACAGGTTTCATGATGTGAATTATGTTAGAATAAACATTCTCTACCATGTGTTCCTGTTGTACGATTTTAAAAATTTAATTTTGGACTTTTTATTTTTTTATATTGGGTTTTGCATTTATGTTTATAATAAAAATTCTTCTGTAGTTCTTTGTGTGAAAGAGTGTGTATTTCTTTGTCATATTTGGTATTGGAATTGTTTAGATGCCTAGAATAAATTGAAAAGCTTCCATAAGATTGAAATTACCTGCCTCTAAAACCATCTCTACCTGGTGTAGTTTGGGAAGAGAGTATGGATCTTTGGCAGTGTTTTCTGGTTTCTTCTCTGGTTAAAGATCTATTTAGGTTCCCCGCCACCCCCCCCCCCCCCCGTTTTTTTTTTTAAAGTTCTGTCCTGTTCTACTTTCTATCACTCTTAGAATAAAGACCTAGTCTCTGTATTTGGGGTCATGAACTCTTCACCCTGCCTGTGTGTTGTCACCATTCTTTTATTTCTTCAGTTGCTAGAGCTAGAAACCTCTGAGATCTCCTATATTTCCCCTTTATGTTCAAACCAAGTCTTACCAATTCTGTGATTAATTTGTATTTTGAACCTATCTCCCTTTTTCCACCCCCTACTGCTACCTGGATCCTTCCAGTTGTCTTAATGGGTTTTTTAGTCCCCAGTCTCTCCTTCCAAATCAGCCTCTGAACTGCAGCTGCAGTGATCATGGTAACATACAGATGTGATCATGTTAGGCCCCTGCTCAGAATTCTTTGGTGATTCCAGGGCGGAGCTTTACTCCAGTGCTTCTGACTTGGGTACGACACTCCTTTTGCCTGTCCCTGTTTTCCAGCTTCTAGCTTCCATCGGTGCCCCAGCAGTTCAGCTGCACCTCATTACCCAGAATTTCTTTGCTCATGTTTTTTTCTGTTTGCCCTCTGACCCTCTTCTCAGCCTGTGCTTTCCTCTTTATCCTTGAGCGTTTCTCCTTTCTCGCAAGGCTTCGTCATTGAAGCCCTCCCTGAGGAGAATTCACCAACAGAATTTACCAGCTCCTTTCCATGCAACTACCTTACTTTTACTCTTTGTGACTGTAGTTCTATTGAAACTGTTTTTTACATGCCTTTTTCTGCTATATCCTTTGAACTTTTTAAGGGTGAAACTTTGCATGTGGTGTTAGCACAGTGCTTGGCTCTATAGATTCTCAGATGTTTGTCGAATGACAAGCTTAAAGGATGGTGAGAAAATTAATTTGATTGAAGCAGAAGGTTATAATAGGAGAAGGGAAGATTATGAAGTGACTAAGATGTTTGGCTAAGGAGGTCTTTAGTTAGCAAAAGGAGTGCAGGAAGAAGGCAAGAGGAGGCAAGGCCATTTATTATTGTGCTACAGATACTGATTAAAGTACTATTATGATATTCTTCAGTTTTTTGGTCTTAGTGTGGGTGCTGATTTTTCAAATTGATGAAGATTGCTACCAAGGTAAAATAAATTACCTTACATTAATAATAATTACATTAATAATAATAATAATAATAATAATAATAGTGAATGCTTTTTGAGTGCTTACTATCTACAGGCACTCTTGTGAGAACTTTACTTACCTCATTTAGTACTCCTGACAGCTTTACGAGGTAGGTTTTAGTATGGCCTCTTTTTAGATGGTAAAATTGGGGCACAGATGCCCAGAGCCACAGCTTTTAAGAGGCAGAACTAGGATACAAAACCTGAGCATTTTGGCTGCAGAAACCTCTTAACCACTAAGCTCTGCTGTCTTCCATTAATCTTACAGACTATTGGGTAGCACCTAGCCTTCTAGAAGCTGGCATTTTAACCTTGAACTGAGGACTGGTGAAACCATTTTCTATGTGAGTGACGAATGCAAGTATTATTGGACTTCTTTTTCTAGTAGATACTCCATTTTGTGGTGGCTTCAAATGTTTCATCTGTTGTCTCAAGTGGGAGCTAAAATTGAGCCTCTTTGCATCTGATTAGCATTTAGGGTACTTTTTGAAAGTGTTAAATATTTGAAATGAAGTTAACACCACCAGCTGGTTGTCTTAGCGAATTAGAAATGACAGTTAAGAGGAAGCCCTGTTAAGTTGCCTGGCTCCTGTTGTTCAGGCCAGGTAAGGATTGTTCCTTCCAGCACATTCTTCAGTGCTTGGTCTAGTCTTTCTTAATTGTCTCAAAGATATAGCTCCACTATCCCTGAAGGAAGGCAGTTTTCTAATCTCTGATCTTAGAGTTTTTCTTTGTAATTAGATGTGGAGATTGAGATGTACTTTATCCTAAGTTTCCTTTAAGGTCAGTACCATCTGAAGTAACACAGAATACATGAGTCTGGGTTTGCCAAGATTACAGTTGCTGTGGGAAACATAACTTTGGATTTCCTCACATCTGGATTAGTGAAATTTGCACCAAGCCTCTGTATGAATATATGTTTTATATTTTATGTGCATCTAGAGATAGCAAGTCTTAGTGATGTAGCTTCTCCATATATGACAAATTGAACATTGGCAGTCTGAAGTTTTAAAATAATCCTAAGATTCTGAACTTTGCTGTGGAGCCAATGTCTCATGCTCTGCTCAGAAGGCTTGCATCTGGGTAACTGGAGCTCTGGAGTGGAAGTGGAGGACCAGCTTATTTCCCAGGGGCCTGTAGACCTCAGGTTTGTTTTGTCTCCCCGAGAAGCAGGGATTCTAGTGCTGCTGTTATGAGTTCTGTTTTTGAAGCAGCAAGAAGAAATGCTGCAGGCCTTAGTTGCATTTCAGTATTTTCGGAATTCTTTTGGTTATTTGTTTTTTCGGATTGTCCTATTTTTCTACTATCTACCTAAAGTTATTAACTATTAAATCTGTGGTAATGCCCTTGTGGGTGGTAGAGGTTTTTATCTAGGAAACGTGGAATCTTGTAAAGCAACAAACCCTAGAGGCACCATCTTTGAAGCTCACTCGTGTTGAATGGTGTGAATGTGGACCTTAATTTCTCTACAGAAAGGAGGGCTAACATCAGTTTGTCTTGGGAGGCCTCTCTCAGGTCCCCCAGTACAGGGCACTCAATTGAAAGACCAGATTCAAAATTAGCAGGTTGCCTTAGGGGTCATTAAAGTCTCCCCATCTTTTCATCTGTGGTCTGGATTTAGTCTTCGTCTTTTTGCCATTTGGAATTTGGTGTCCTGCATTCCTCCAGATGTCTCGAATAATGCTAGAATTCTTCTTCGTGATTTTGAGGGGATGGTACAGCTGCCTGTGACTTTGCACGTCTTGCCCCGGGAGTCTCTGCAATGCATGACAAGGACCTTGTGTTGTAGGCAGGAGTATAATTCTTAGCAAGGACTTATTGTAGATAGTAAATTCTAGATGTTTGTGCTGCAGCCCTGAGAGTAGGCATTGATGTAGCAACACTTTACCAAGAAGAAAGTAATGATCTGACAGATTTTTTAAGATAAAGAACCAACAAAAGTAAAATAAAATAAAGAACTAATAGAGAAGCTAGGTTCATAATAATCTCTTGTGTAAAGTGAAAGAAAAATAGTTTTCATGAAAACCGACATTTTATTTGACGTACTATGAATCTAGGGATGACTACTTTCAATTCTTGTATATTTTAGTCTTTGTGTTCATTTGATTATAGATTCTGAAAGTTATACATTTTTCTAAATTGGCATGGTAAAATCGGCCATCTGGGTAAGTTTTGCAATTCTTGCCTTTGTCTTATTAACTTTGAGATTAATGTTTGTGGGTCGATAATGGTTTCGATTACCATTTGAATTATGCTTAGAGCTGGTGGATGACTTATATTCTCAGCTTTATTATTAAGTAGCTGTTCTTTATCACAGCATGAAATTTGGATTACACCTGTATGATAATCTTGTTTCATAAAATGTATGTTTTATGTAAGTAAAGGCCTTAAGGGTAACAGTAGTTATCACTGAGTTGTTTGCTGAATAGAATATTTTGCTATTTATGACCTGTAATTTAGATTTTTACAAGGGACTTTAAAAGTCTTCCCTTGTGTTTCAGTATAATTTGGTATGTATAGGTCTATGTGGGGGATACGAATCGTTATGTGTTTGTGTGTGTAGGAGTAGATGAAGTAACATTGGCAATTGGTAATTGTTGAATTTGAGTGATGAGCATGCATTTATTACTTCATTCTTTCTACTTTGTAGGTGTATTTACATTTCCAAAATGAAAAGATAAAAGAACCTCCCCAAAAGGTAATGAAGAAAAGTGATAAGATTCCAGACAGACTTTATTTGATGGCATGGACTAGGAGTTTGTGCAACACATGTCACGGTTTCTAATACCTTTTAGGATGGTGTTTTCAGTGCTGCTGAAGCACTGCCCTGAATTAAGTCAGGAGAGAGAATATTCTGTGTTTGCTCAAGTTTACTGATCATGGAAGAGATATTCCAGTGTGACTGACTACTCACACATCATGAAAATAAAACCGTGTATATTTTTGAGATGCTTTCTTTTGCTATTTGGTGCTGAGTATGAATTCTGACACCAATGGGTACCTTCCTTTACTTCTTTAGATTCTGATTTTTGTTTTAAAAAGTGAAGTTTTTATTTGGTCCCTATTCTTTAAGATTCCATTGGATAAAAAGAGATCTCTTCTTATTTCTAAAGGTACTTGTCTTTGACCTGAGCCTTTTGCTACTTGGTCTAAAATTTGTCTCCAAAGTTTGAACATTTATCCCAAAAGAGAGAATAGAATAAATTTCAGGGGGTTGGAAATGACAGTTGGTTTGAAAGTCTTTAAAGCATGATCTTATTTGTACTCTTATTTGTCCCAATTTGATAATTCTGTAGATGTTTTTAATCATAGTAATAAAAAATGGGAGAGAAACACGAGATTGAATTTATAACATAATCCTGTACAAAGTACACATGGCAGGCAAAGTACACATGGCAGGGCAGCCCGGGTGGCTCAGCGGTTTAGTGCTGCCTTCAGCCGGGGGAGTGATCCTGGAGACCTGGGATCAAGTCCCGCATCAGGCTCCCTGCATGGAGCCTGATTCTCCCTCTGCCTCTGTCTCTGCCTCTCTCTGTCTTTCTCTGTGTCTCTATGAATAAATAAATAAAATCTCAAAAAAAAAAAAAAAACAACCAAAAAACCCAAAGTACACATGACAAATGAAGTTGCTGAAAAATGAAGCACTTTCCACTTCATAATATTTTTGGGTCTTATTTGGTAGCAAAGCTTATATTTGAGAAGAGCCTTGGTTGATCTCTTTTGATTTTGGTTTCGTATGCTGCCGAATTGCATATCTTACATTTGTTGTGTGTCATTTATGACTAGAACTCTGGTACTTCAATGGCATTAAGATGATTCTGTCTTTATTAGGCAGGGAGATGATACTTAGATCTATTCTAACAATATCCTTAATGTACTTCTTGCCTTTACTGATGTACTGCTATGTATTATCAAGATGTGAAAATATTAAACTCCAGAATTCACTTAAATCTTATAGGCACTGCAATTCTAGTGTTACATGAATTTATAAAAGCACTTCATAAGCAGAGGAAGGCTAGTTCAATTAGGTTTAAGGATTTTTAAAAAAATCTCGTATCTGGGGAAATGTAGTGTTTTGAAGACAACTATTATCTCTTAAAATTAGAATTGAGAAACATTACATAGACTTTCATTCTTTATCAGTGTCAAGGTATATTGCCAAACTGTCTTTTCAATTCCCATTATGACTTTAGGCCATAATAAGTTATCATCATATTATCAAGAACGTTTATTCTACTTTGTAGGGTACTGTATAGAAATAGGCATAAGACATAGTCCCTGCTTGCTTTTTTTTTTTTTTTTTTTTTCCCCTTTCTGAGAGAGTATGCACATTCATGCGTGGGGTTGGGGAAGTGGGGAGGGGCAGAGGGAGAGAAAGAATCTTATGCAGGCTCCCTGCCTGACTCGGGGTTCTGGGTCACCACTGTGAGATAGTGACCCGAGTCAAAATCAAGAGTCAGGTGCTTAACTGACTGAGCCACCTAGGCGCCCCATAGTCCCTGCTCTTAAATAATTTACAATTGTTGAAGAGTAACAGGGCATCTCTTCTAAATAATTTATTCAGTAAACATTTCCTGGGTGCTTTTTGTGTGGCAGCCCTGGTAGGCCCTGGGGTTACAGTGGTGAGCCAGACAGATAAGGCCCCACAGTTTTGGAGCTTATATTGTAGGATCTTAAATACTTAACATGCTGATATGCTCAACAATGTAATTGTTCAGGACTTTATAAGGGAGGTACTACTTTGTTCTGGTGTGGTTAGGATAGGCTGTATTGAGAGGGCTAGGATATGAGCTGGACAGGAAGTAGAGTGTTTATTTCCCTGTGTGTATTCTATGGAATCTGCTGTACAGGATTTTGCAGTGAAATAAGTGTGGAAAGTATGGCACATGGGATTATAAAGAAAGGACCCCCCCCCCAAAAAAAAAAAAAGGATCCCATGAGCTAGAAACATTAGGTGAGGTTCACAGAAGGGAGAGGATATGGAATTTGAGCTGTTCTTTAAGGGTAAAATTTTAAATTTGTGTTTGGAGTAGAGGGTGAGTGGATTGTATAAGCTTAAGGAGCACAAGATGTGTTGGGGGCGTATTAGTCAGAATGTACCCATCCTTCTGTCCCCCTTCTCCCATCACAGAAGCTATCATTTATCTTTGGCCCTACCTTCTCAACTCTTCTTTCCTATCAGTGTTTAGTTTTTATTTTTAATTTTTTTTCCTATCAGTATTTTAACACATTCAAGTTTCCCCTTTAGTGAAAATGATAGTAACAACAAATGGAAACCCTATTTTTAAATTTCATCTCTTCCTCTTCACAGCCAGACTTCACAGAAGAGTCTCCTGAACTCCTTAGTTCCATGTCCTCCCTGCCCATTAACGTCTTCTCTTTGGTTGTTGTTTTGTACTTTACAAAAATAGCTTTTGCCAAACTGGAGCATCTGTGCTGCTACGTCTGATGAACACTCTGTTCTTATTTCACTTCTCCTAGCTGTGTATGACTTTTTTGCCCACTACCTTCTTGAAATCTTGATTCTTGACAGCACTCTCTCCTAGGTTTTCTCTTGTATCTCCCTCAAAGGTGCCTTCTGATTATCTTCTCCCTGCCAGTCGAGCTTTGAAGCTCCTTAAGTCTCAATCTTAGGCTCCATCTCATTTTTCTCTCTATTCTCTTCCTTGGCTGATCTCATTTACGTTCACAACTTCAATTATTCTTTGTTCTCTGGAGACTCTCAGATTTGACTTCAGCCCAGATGTTGTCAGAGCTCCTGACTTGGATACATAGCTGCCTGATTGATATCGTCTGTTGGCGTTGCAGAGTCACCTCATGCTCAGCTTATCCAGTACTGGGCTGATGATCTCTACTTATCTACCCCAATCCAGTACCCTTGTCCCAGTGAATGTCCCTGCCATCCATTAAACTATCATGAAGTTATCCTTGATCATCCTCTTTCCCTCACCTTCCATGTCTAGTCCATCATGTTTTGTTGTTTTGGCCTCCTAAATATTTCTTGATTAAAATTTCTTGATCTCAATGCAATCGTTACAATCGTTTTTTACATGGACTGATCAAATACCTACCAGACTAGGGACCCCATTCATTCCTGACCTCTCATTTCCAGCTCATTCTCTACCCTGAAGCTAGAGGGATCTTATCTGAATATAAATCTGATCATATCACCTTCCTGATTGAAAGCACTTGAGTACCTTCCCCTTGTTTATAAGAAAAAAACCAAAGTTCTTCATATATCCTGCAAGTTATAGCAGGGTGTGGTCCCTGTTTTCCTTCCAGCCTGACCTTACCACACTTCCCCCTTTTCTCTGAGCTATAGCCACATTCCTTGGGTGTGTTATATACACTCCCACTCCAGGGTGTACATTTCAGTTTGAAATTACACATCGATTTGTATAATTGTTTGAGTAACATCTTTTTTTCCACCCTAAACTAAGCTACATGAAAGGAAAAATTGAGTCTTTTCCATTGTATTCTGTAGGGTCAAGCATAGTACCTGGTCCACTGTAGGAGCTCAGTACATTTTTGTTAAATGAGTGGGAGTTTCATTCAACAGCATAAGCCATGAGAAGATGTGTGAAGGGACACACAAGTAGGAAGTAATGTGAGCAGATGCTGAAGAACCTTCTGAGGCAGTGGCATGAGAGTTAACTAGGGTGATGCCATGAGCAGAGCCATTCACTAGGAAGGGTAAACTGGCTGTGGGATTTAGGATACAAAGCAGAAGGGGCTATTAGCTGTCAGTTTAGGAGAGAGACAGTATGGACCAGTACTAGAACACTGTCAGAGGGGCTGTTACATGTCTGAGAGTATAGAGTGAATGCAGTGGGGCTGTGATGGATTGTGGTTGATGGCTTTTTGGTAACAGACTTTAAGTGAGTTTCACTATTTCAGTCTCTTAAATTCAGCATTTCATTCCTGGGGAAATAGTAGAATTTTTCTCAAACCTTACTGAGCTGTTATTTAGCAGGCACTTTGCTAAACTTTGGGATTACAGAAGTGAATAAAATACTTCATAATCTAAGTCTCTTAATTACCCTTTCTAATAAAATGGCTTTTAAACTTAGACTAAAACTATAAACCTAAATTCCACTAAGAGTTATAATACTTGATAAGTTAAAGAAGCAATTCAAGCTAGTAGAGCATCGGCCTTTTTCTACTATGTGAGATGGTCTTTTTTTCTTTATGAATAACCCTTGATTGATGCCAGCAGCCCCAGAATTATCCCTGAGGGTCTGAAACTCTTCAAGTGTAATTCCCTGGAGATTTTCATAATGAACCTGAAGTGATAGGTTGTAGGTAAATGATGTCCAGCCAATGTCTTTCATTAAAATGAAAGAATTATATATACATAAGTCCCCTCTACCTGTCCACTTTACTACTTAAGGATAAAACAGAACTGAGGAAAGAAAAAAAAAAAAATCCCCAAAACAGAGAGACCTAAGGTTCTAACTACTCTTTGGTTTTCTGAGAAGAGCTCTAATGTTCAACATATTGAGTAAAAATTTCTTGTCATTCAGCTATGTTAAAGAACAGGTCCTAGAAATGAAAAAAAAATTTAAAAATTTTTTAAAAGATTTGATTTATTTGAGAAAGAGAGCAAGAGAGAGAGAGAGAGAGAGAGAGAGAGAGAGAGAATGAGCACATGAGCAGGGGGGAGGGGCAGAAGGAGAGGGAGAAGCAGATTTCTCCCTGAGCAGGGAGCCTGAGGCAAGGTGCCATCCCAGGACTCTGGGATCATGACCTGAGCTGGAAGGCAGATACTTAACTGACTGAGCCACTCAGGTGCCCCTCTCCTTTTTATTTCTTGATTGATGGATTATGCTTTTGGTGTCATGTCTAAGAACTCTTTCTCTAATTTTTTTTTTTTTTTAGTATTAAAAAATTAAAAAAAAATTTTTTTTAAGTAAGCTCTGCCCATTATGGGGCTTGAACTCATGACCTTGAGATTGAGAGTTCACATGCTCTACCCACTGAGCCAGCCAGGCACTCCTCTTTACCTAATCTTGGGTCATAAAGTTTTTCTCTTATGTTCTCTTCTAAAGGTTTTATAGTTTTATGTTATGTCCATTTGAAGTTAATTTTTGTATAAGATGTGAAGTTTAGGTCAGGGTTTATTTTTTTATCTATTGATCTCCAATTGTTACAGCACCGTTTGTTGGAAAGGCTGCCTTTCCTCCCTTGAATTGCTTTTGCACCTCTGTCAAAATTTAGTGGCGTATTTGTATGGTTCTGTTACTGGGTTCTCTGTGTTGTTCCATTGGTCTCTGTGTCTGTTCCTCTGAAAACATGATACTGTCTTGATTTTGTTTGCTGCATAGCTTAAAATTGGGGTGTAGTCTTCCTCCAATTTTTTTCCAATTCTAGTTCTTTTTTTTAAAATTTATTTTAGAGAGAGCGAGTATGTGTAAGCGTGGAAAGGGGCAGAGACATAGGGAGAGGGAAAGAAGCAGAGTTTCCCCTGAGCAGGGAACTCGACCCGGGGCCTGATCTCACAACTGTAAGATCATGACCCAAATCGAAATCAAGAATTGGATACCCAGCCAACCAACTAAGCCACCCAGGCACCTCTTAATTATTTCAGTTCTTTTGCATTTCCATATAAATTTTAAGATAAGATTGTTTTCATCTGTAAGAAGCCTTGGGATCTGATAGGATTTGTGTTGAATTTGAAGATTAATTTGGGTGATAGTCTTACAACTTTAAGTGAAATGTAGGAATTTAACCACCACTTAGTCCTCTTTATTCTCCCTACTTTATAATTAATTGTCTTAAATATCTCCTTTACATAGAGAACCATATCAGACACCATTATACTTTTGCTTTTAACTATCTAATGTAATCAGGGAGAAAGATAGTCTAGTGCATTTACCTATAAAGTTACCTGCCAACATTAGTGACTTTTTACTTCTGAAAGTTCTTTTTTTTTTTTTTTTAAGAATTTGAATTATTTTTTTTAAATTTTTTTTATTTATTTATGATAGTCACAGAGAGAGAGAGAGAGAGAGAGAGAGGCTGAGACATAGGCAGAGGGAGAAGCAGGCTTCATGCACCGGGAGCCCAAAGTGGGATTCGATCCCGGGTCTCCAGGATCGCGCTCTGGGCCAAAGGCAGGCGCTAAACCGCTGCGCCACCCAGGGATCCCTACTTCTGAAAGTTCTATTTAATTCTTTTAAAATTTGTCTTTTAGTAAGCTGCTTTTATTTTTTTTTTTTTAAGATTTTATTTTATTTATTCGTGAAAGACGTACACACGGAGAGAGGCAGAGACATATGCAGAGGGAGAAGCAGACTCCCACAAGGAGCCCAATGTGGGACTCGATCCCAGATCATGGGATCATGCCCTGAGCCAAAGGCAGATGCACAACTGTGGAGCCACCAGGCATCCCCTTTTTATTTTTTCTTGTATTTATTTATACACATTATAGTTTTAAAATGTTATGTATTTGTCATTTTTATGACCTGAAATTATTTCATACCATATTTTGCCTTTTTTTTTTTTTTTTTTTCCTGACTCTCAAACATGATGGTTTTCTTCCTTAGGTCTCTTCCTCATGTGTTTTGTAAGCATTTATCAGGCTTTTGAGTGTGGAAGTATTGTGAAGTGGATAGTTTTGAGAGGATATTTTGGTTCAGCCAGTGCCTTGGGATATGCTGACTTAGGCTCACCTTAAGTTAGTGTATATGCTTGGGGTTAGTGCAGCAACACTGTACTCTGGCAGGCCCATGTTTATGAATCTCTAGGGGAAACTCACCTGTGTTCCCAGCCCACGTCAATGCACTCACATTTCTTGATGTTTTTCTTCACTATAGGTGCATTTTTTCTACCCTACCTTTGCACTGAGTTGATAGCCCTTTAATAGCCTTGATTTTTTTTTTTTTCAGGAGGCTAACTTCTATGTCTCTACCCTACATTTCATATGGTCAAAGCCTTATCTCCTGGGACCCTGCAGCTTTAAACTACATGCGTCTTGGCACTGACACCAGAATGTGCTCCCAGAGCCTTTTCCATGTATTCTGGTTTCTAGCTCTCACTTGAATTTTAGCTCCTGAGGATTTTCTTTTCTCTCTTGAGAGCTCAACTCTGTCCTCCAGAAGTTGGTAATATTTTATTTAGCAGTTGTAGTAATTTGCTATCAGTAGGGTTTTCAGAAAAATGACTCCACTGTAGTACCAGAAATTGAAGTTTCTGACATACCATTAGATTAGATGTACCACTAGATCATAGGTGTTTGGGTTAGGGACCCGCTCCTGGTTTCTTCAGAACTAGTCACCTGGGGCAGAAATTGCTTGCCTGTCTCTCCAGAGGGGCCGTGGATGTGACACTTGCACTTAAAAGGAAGTAGTACGAGCATGTTTAGCCCTCCTGTCATGTCTGCCAAGGAAGTAGAGAGGCTCAAGAAGAGGGAGAATGTTCAGCTCTGTCAAGTGCGATAGCAAGGTCAAGTAAGATCAAGACTGAACATTGAGAGTAGGATTTCACAATTGGGAAATCTTTGCCAGAGTCGTCTCCAGGGAATGGAGGGGGAAGAAGCCTATTGTATTTTTTAATCTTTGGGAGGATGGTCCTTGATCTAGGCAATTTCCATTTTTTTTCTCAGAATGACTTGTGGTTTGTTAATATGTGGCTGTTTATTTTATATTCTCTTAATTCTTTCTGAGTTCAAACCCTGCCTGAGGTAGATTAGTTCTGTCACAAACTGGACTTAGTCATAGAGTGTTAGGACTTATCTAATGTTTGGGAGGATCCTTAAAGTTTTCATTTATATCTCCTTGAATGAGGTGGTCAGAACATAGAACTGAAACAGTAAGAGCTGAGCTGGTCAGAGAAAGAAGATATGAGATATTGCCACTTTTCATGTGAAGTTTCTGTTATGTGGGGTTTCTAAAAATTATGAAAAATGTCAAATGTACAAAAACCCATTTCCCTAAGTCAAGAATTTTTGCACATTTGCTTCATTCGTTCCTTTTTTATTTCTTTGTTTGGCCAAAATATTTTAAAGAAGTTCCTGACATCATTTATTGTACAATACATATCAATACATAAATATGCTGTGCAGTAATGAAAACTGTCATACAGTCACAATGCTATTATCATACCTAATACAAAGCTGACAGTTCTTTTTTTTTTAAATTTTATTTATTTATTCATGAGAGATACAGAGACATAGGAAGAGGGAGAAGCAGGCTCCTGTGGGAGCCTGATGTAGGACTTGATCCCAGGACCCTGGGATCATGACCTAAGCCAAAGGCAGAAGCTCAACCACTGAGCCACCCAGGTGCCCCCAAAGCTGACAGTTCTTTGGTATTGTCTACTCTACTGAGAGTAGTAATGAGGCCTTTTAAAATAACTTATATGAACATGTTGAGATTGTTTCTCCTTTGTTGCCTTTGCACTTGTCATACCCTCTGCCAAGAAGGCTCTACTCTGAGACCTTCACTGATGCACTTCTCTCATTGTTTGGATTTTAGCTCCAGCATTATCTCCTCAGTAGAGGCTTTTCCTAATCACCACAACTAAAGTAGTGTCCTCTTTTCCTCATCCTGTTTGTCACTATTATCACTGTGTTTTACTGCCTTGTTGTTGTTTGTTTTCTTTCCGCCTCTCCCTTCCCCCCACCCCCGCCCCAATTTTAAGTACCATGGAAGTAGGGACCTTGTCAGTAATGTTGTGTTTATTGCTCTGTGTCCAGAGCTCAAGAGCATATAGTGCTGCATGTAGTAATGAAGCACATGTTCAGAAACAAGTCAGCTATTAGAATAATAGGAAAAGATTCCAAAATCTTCTTAATATTTTATAACCATTATCTCTTCCTACAACTGATTCTCATTCCAGAACTTTTCTTTTCTCAAGAGCTTTAACTAACAGCTGTGTTTGCAAAAAGTGCTGGGTTGTTGTCCCTTTCAGGACATTTAATCTTTTAAATCCTCAAAATATTTTGTAAAATATAAGTGAGTAAAGTCACTGCTGACCTGTTGAGAGGCAGTGTTTTTACTGACATAACTCTCATTTGAGATCACTTTATTTGAGCTTGCAGCTAATAAATCTGTTTTGGCCCATATGAAACAGGATGGAATGATCTTGTAGCCCACGTATCCTTTAACTGATTATTTGAGTTCCTTTTATTTAGTAATCATTTATAAAGCAAGTTAGATTATCAATTGTTGTGAATATTCTTTAGCATGAAAAAAAGTATAACTCAATAAACATCTATAATACTATAATTAAAGACTTGGATTCTTTCTGAAAACATATAATTTAGGACCTATGGAAGAGATGCAAGAATGGTACAAAGAATTACTGTTTTCTCTTCACCAGATTCTTCAGCATTCACATTTTACCACACTAACCCTTCCCACTTGCCTTTTTTTTCTTTTTTTGTGAGCTGAGAGTGAGTTGTAAACATAGCCATTTTTTTTTATGACCATTGTGGGATCAAAATAAGGAAATTAACATTGATATAATGCCATTAGCTAATCTATAGATATTATTCAAATATCTTCAAGTTGCCTAATCACATCCTTTATGGGGGATGGAAATCCTGATCATGAGTGCATGGAGTTGTCATGTGTCTTTAGTTTCCTTTAATCTAGAAGAGTCTTTCCTTTCATGAATAATAGTTTTGAAGATTATAGGCCAGTTATTTGTAGAAGTCCCTCAATTTGGACTTTACTGGTGTTTCGTAAGTGACATGTGTTTCTTACTGTATCTTACCCCAGGAGGCATATGATGTTGATTTGTCCCATTACACGTATTTATTACTTTAATCAGTTTGTTAAGTTGGTTGTCTAGATACCTCCACTGCAAGATATGCTTTTCCTCTTTATATTTAACAGCCATCTTTGAAGATAGTTTGAGATGATTTAATATTCTGTCACTCCTCAAACTTTTACCCACTAGTTTTAGCGTCTATTGATGAATCTGAATTAGGATGATGATGGTTGCCCGTGGTAATTTTTTAATTCCATAATTTTTCTGCATTTATTATAATGTTGGGATCCTAATATAAGGACGAGCTTCCTCTTTTATTTATTTGTTTTTATCAGCATGAACTCATGGATTCTTATTTAATGGGTTATAAGCCATTATGTAAAATTTTTGGTAGTTAGATTGTCATATATTTGGCCAGTAGGAGCCTTTTCAGCTGGCTCCTGTGCACTTTTGACATGACCCCATTATTTTTGGGTGTGTCCTTACTTTCTGGAACAAGAAGATATTCTATCTAGGCCAGGACTTGGCAAACTTTTTCTGTAAGTGGCCAGATAGTAAATATATTTGGCTTTGAGGGCTATACAGTCTCTTGCAACTACTTAACCTCACCCTCACAGCAGGAAAAAAAGCCACAGACAATTTGTAAATGAATGAGTATGGCTCTGTTCTGATAAAACTTTATTTACAAAGGCAAGAAGTGCTTAACTGAATTTGGCCTTTGGGCTATCGTTTGCCAACCCTCCTTTTAGGCTCTTATTGTACCTCTCCTACTCCAGTCTCAGAATTGGCCATTTTTCTAAGGAGCCCTGGTTCCTTTTAGCAGTGAATGATATTTAGAAACTGAGATCTGGGCTCATTGCTACTACTCATTGATTCTAGGCCCTCTTGGAAGACAGAACTAGACAACATAAGAATATATACACATTTATACTTGTCTACATTTGTGTGTATTTATGTGTTTTCTGTCTCTATATATTATAAACCATTGATTAGAGTGATAGCTCCAGGGTTTATTCTAACCTTCCTACTCTCTATAATATTTTTCTCCAACATTGACAAATCTGATGCCTTTTATCCACAATATATTTACTTGTCGAATTCTAGAATATATAGACAATAAGTAGTTTCAGAGTTAAAAAAATAAATTAGGGCAGCCTGGGTGGCCCAGCAGTTTGATGCCGCCTTCAGCCCAGGGCCTGATCCTGGAGACCGGGGATAGAGTCCCACGTCAGGCTCCCTGCATGGAGCCTGTTTCTCCCCCTGCCTATGTCTCTGCCTCTCTCTCTCTCTCTCTCTCTGTATCTCTCATGAATAAATAAATAAAATCTTAAAAAACAAGGTTATTTCTTTTAGCTTTTTTTTTTTTTTTTTTACCTGCTTCCTTTTCATCCTGCTCATACTTACCCTCCTTCCCGGCCCCCACTGTAGATAATAATTCCCAGTAGTTGTAAATTACTGTTCTGTGTGTCTTTTCGCACAGATGAGCAAATGGGTGTGTGTAATTCTTGTTTTTTTTATTCTTTGTTACATAAAAGGAGGCATACTCTAGATCATCTATCCCATAATTAATTCACAAGCACAGGAGTTGATCAAAGTTGAACACTTATATATGGTGAAATGAGTGGCCTCAGCTAAATCAAGTTTCTGAAGTGCAAAAAGGAACTTTTATCAGGTTATGGTAAAGCGGAGCCAAGAACAAGAAACCAGACTGAATCAGGGAACCTGTATTGGGTTAAAAAGACAATAAATACTTTGGTGGAAGAGAGCTTGGTTATATCATTCTGTCTCTTGACTCTGCTCTAATCTACACTGTTCTCCAGTCTGGAGGTTATCCTCTGTGCCTGATGCACAATTGCCGTCCTGGGGCATCCTTTTTCTGTCATCTTAGAAATTACTTAAATACTTTTGTACTGTGCTTCCTCTTCGTTGTATCTTCTTTCTTGTTTTACATGTCATTTTGGTCAAGCATATACTTTGGTGCCTTCATAAAAAAGAATACATGAATTTTTTTTAGATCTATACTTCTGAAAATGTTTTTATTCTACACCACACTTAATAGTTTGCATATAGAATTCCAGGTTAGAAATAATTTTCCTTAAGGTTTTTTTGCATCTTTATTGAGATATAATTTATTTAAATTAAATATTTCTCATGCTTAACATTCATTCCTGAAGATCCAGTTTTTGCTCTGCTATCATTTCTTTTATCTCAAAGAACTTCCTTTTGTGTTACGTGTAGTGATGTTCTACTGGTAATGGATTTTCTTGGTTCTCCTTTATCTAAAAAAAGTATTTTGCTTTCATTTCTGAAGGATATTTTTTACTGGATATAGAATTCTGGGTTGATAGTTTTTCTTTTCAACTCTTTAAAGATGTTGTTCCACTGTCTTCTGGACACCTTGAACGAAGATGATAGGAAATGATAAGAAATCTAGTGCCATTGAAAATGTTCCCCTCTTTGTAGTATAGTATTTTCCTCTGGCTGCTTTAGGTTTTTTTCTTTTCTTTGGTTTTCTGTGGTTCGATTATGATTCTGGATCTAGTTTTCTTTGAATTTTTCCTCTTTTGAGTTCATTGAGCTTCTTGAATTTATCTATTTGTCTTTCATCAAATCTAGGATGTTTTTGGTCAATATTTATTTTACTTTTTTTCCCCTAAGATTTTATTTATTTATTCATAAGACAGAGAGAGAGAGAGAGGGGCAGAGGCATAGGCAGAGGGAGAAGCAGGCTCCATGCAGGAAGCCTGATGTAGGACTCAATCCCGGGACTCTGGGATCACACCCTGAACCGAAGGCAGATGCTCAACCGCCAAGCCACCCAGGCACCCCTATTTTATCTTTTTTTGACTCATTATTTTCTGGGATTCCAATTACTCATATGTTTGATTTTTTTGCTAAAATAAGCCTTAAGTCCATAAGGCTATGTTTATCTTTTTGTTCAATCTTTTTTCTTTTTTCAGATTATATAATTTGTATTGAATAAAGTTTAAGCTCACTAACTCTTTACTCTTATATCTATTTTGCTATTAAGCTCATCCACTGAATTTTTTATTTCAGGTATATTTTTCCATTTTAAAATCTCTACTTTTAAAGGAGATTTTTTATTTCTCTATTGAAATTTTCTATCTTTTCATTCAACTGTCTTCTCCTTTCCTTCAATTAGCATAGTTATCATGGCTGGTTTAAAGTCCTTATCTAATAACTTTAACCCCTGAGTCATTTTAAGGTTGATAACCTGTGATTTTTTTTCACTTTAGAATGGGTCAAATTTTCCGAGTTCTTTGTATGCCAAATAATTTTAGGTTATGTCTTGGATATAGTTGTGTAGACTCTGAATGCTGTTATGTTCCACCGTAGAGTGTTGATTATTATTATTATTTTTATTTCATTGACGATTATCCTCAGACCCCATTAGACTCAGACTGTAAGTCTTGTCTCCTGTAGGTTCATGTTTAAGTTCAATTTTTTAAGACTTTATGATGTTCTGTTGGGTCTGTTCTACACATCTGCAGTGTTAAGGTTAGCCTGAGATCTGTATAGTGTTGATAAAAATTAGGGGGATCCCTTCTTCAGCTTTCCTATTCTAGGTTGCCCCTGGCAGCCAGCTGTGATTTCCCAGGCTCTTTTGCCTTCCTTCTGGCCAGGCAGTCTGTAGGATTTTTTCTTGAAGTTTCAGCTGCCTGTACTGCCCACTCCTGTGACTGTGGCCTGCTCTTGGGCAAAGCTATACACCCCTCCCCCACAATCTCAAACCAAAAAACCAAAAACCAGAAACATGAAACTCGCTTCGGTGCCAGCTGTGTCTCCAGATTTTTCCTCCTCCCAATCTCTTTTGTTTATTCTTCAGAATCTTCAGGTAGTTCTTTCTTCCTTTCTTCCTTTCTTCCTTTCTTTCCTCCCAGAGTTTATAGTTGTTAGTCTGTCTTTAAGTCCTTTTTCAGGTTTTGATGCCAAGCTTGGGCTTTCCCAACTTATCATTTTCATTAGGAATTCTCCTAGTGTGATATTGAAAAAACCTTTAGTAAGAGATGATACCTGAAAGATGGGTATGTTTGAGTTTTCTAGAGAAGCAGAACAAATGGGATATAGATATAGGAAGGTATTTATTATAGGGATTGGCTCATGCAATCATGGAAGCTGAGAAGTTCTACAATCCACTATCTACAAGCTGAAGACCCTGGAAAGATGGTAGTGTAATTCATTCTGAGTCTGAAAGTCTGAGAATCAGGGTAGCCAGTGATGTAGCTTTTAGTCCATTCTGAAGGTCTGAGAACTAAGAGTGCGGAGAACAAGAGAAGATCCATGTCTCAGCTCAGGTGATCAAACTAGAGGGGCCAACTTCTTCTTTCCTTGGTGTTTTCATAATATTTAGGCCCTCAACAGATTGGATGATACATAACCACATCAAGGAGACTGGACTACTTTACTGGTCACCAATTGAAATGCTAGTTTCATCCAGAAACCCCCCACAGACACACCCTGAAATAATGTTTAGCTAAATATCTGGAAACTCTGTGATCCAGTCATGTTGATGTATAAATGAACCATTACAGTAGTTTAGATTACAGAGTTGCAGTGAGGAAAACTGAAAGGTTTTGAAAAATCCCTTAATAAGATACCTCCTGTGTGACGTATGGAATGAAGAAAAGAAATTAGTGGTTGAGAGACCTGTTAAGAAACTGTTGTTAATCTTTAGAGTATTCTGTTGCAACAGCCTGATTTCAGAGTGCTGATCAAGTTGGAGAGGAGAGAATCTACTTAGGATACATTTTAAAGGTAGAAGTGATGGAATTTGGGAATAGAGTTTCATTAATGAAGAGAAAGAGGTTAGATGACTACTGTTTGCTGCCCAGGGATGATAATGATGTCATTAATCTGGATGCAGTAAGTATGCAGGCGGAAAATCTAGTTTGAGGAGAATAATAACTTGAATTAGAAACATGTTACATTCAAAGTGCTTGCCAATATTAATGAGCAGGAAGTTGAAAAGTTAAAGAATAGCTTCAGAGAGCAGGGCTGGAGATGTAGATTTAAAATTCTTTAACAGAGAAGTGAGATGAGGCTTAAGAATAGGATCTTGCAAATGGCAGAAACTTAAGAGGTAAGTGAAAGAAGAGGAGTCAACAAGAAAATTTGAGAATTGCAGAGAGAGTAGGAGGAGGCAGGAGACTGTGATGTCCTAAAGGGTCAAGGGAAAAAGAGTTAGTAGTCCAAGGGTATGGTCAATGACATCCTATTCTAGAGGGGCTAGGAAAAATGAACTGAGAGGATGCTATTGTTTTAATAATGAAGATTTTCCTTTTTAGGAATACTGAAAGCCTTATTTCATTGTAGAGGTGAGGACAAATTTTATATTCCCAGGAAGATTAAGGGCTTTGTCATGAGGAAATAGAATTATGAATCTAGACTACATTTTTAAACTTTGGCAGAGATGGGAGTGAGGGAAATGGAATGGTGGCTAGTAGCTTGAATTTTACAGAAGGAGAACAGGGGTAGGCCATTAGCTAGGTTGTATGCTTTTGGGTAGGCAACTATGGAGAGAATAATGAATGTAAGAAAGTTCTAGAGCAGATATAAAATTAAGAATGAAGAACACAAATTGAAGAGGTTAGGTTGTAAACATGTAGGAACTTTTTTTTTTTAGATTTATTTATTTATTTTAGAGAGAATGCATGAATAGGGGGAGAGGGAGAGAATCTCAAGCAGACTCAACACAGAGCCCACAGCCCCGAGGTCATGACCTGAGCCAAAACCAAGAGTCAGACACTTCACTGACTAAGCCACCTAGGTACCCTTGTAGGGACCTGTCTAACTTTCATACGGAACAGAGGGGAAGATAAATGAAATTATGGAGAATTTTTGTCAGAAGAGTGAGTCCTATAGGAGGGAGTTGGGAATTTAAGGTTTTGATTGAAAATGTGAGAATTAAGAGTGAGGTTGACACTTCCAGTTATGGCATAGGAAATAGTTGGAAACTAGTCTACCTTCATTTTTTTTTTTAAAGATTTTATTTATTTATTCATGAGAGGCAGAGACACAGGCAGAGGGAGAAGCAGGCTCCATGCAGGGAGCCCGACGTGGGACTCGATCCCAGGTCTCCAGGATCAGGCCCTGGACCGAAGGTGGCACCAAACTGCTGATCCACCTGGGCTGCCCAACTAGTCTACCTTCTAACAGAAGTTGGCTTATGCCCATTACAAAACAAAAACAAGAACAAAAATCTGTTGAAAGTATTTGAGGAGTAATAAGAGAGTGACTATCAAGGAAGAATAAAGGTTTAGGGAGATAATGCTAGTATTTAGGGTTGTCTCCTCTGGATGTGTACTAGCTTTTAGAGAGATCAGCTGAAAGACAGAGAAGCTGAAAAACTGAGCAATGTACTTGATATTATTTTAGGGCTAGAGTGATAGGGATTTAGGCCCTGCTAATGTGGGAAGTGTGTGGTCCTGGTGAAGCATTCTTATTTGGGATTGCAATTCTGAAGGGCTACAGTCCACATTGTAAGGTTGAAGTGATGTAGATAGGCCCTCACAGAAACTGTATCTCTATTTTGAATGCATTTAAACCCTGAAAACAGATTGGGGTAATTTATTGTATTTGTCTCAGGTGCTTGGCAGAAGCGAATGAAAATCCTGTTTGGAAGATGGTAACATTATACTAGTTCTCAAATTATCACCACAGAGATCTTGGAAATATAATGTCTAGTCCATAATAAAAAAAATCAGGCACAAATGATCAAACAACATGAACAAAATCAAATAGAAGCAAAGAAGATAGTATTAGATCTCTTTGGGCCTCCGTTATTGAAGTTTTCAGGAGCAACTTTAATATAGCCATGCTTACCTTGTTCATAGAGGCAAAAAGATTTACCATTGTTAGCAGAGAACTGGAAACGTGTAAAAGAAAAAAATGGAAAATCTAGACTCGTAAGCATAATAACTGAAATTAGGAACTTAATGAGTGGGTTTGACAGATTAGAGCTGATAGAGAATTAGTGAAGTGGAAGAGTTATGAAGAAATTGAGGAAGACAAGACACAGAGATACTAAAAGGTCATAAGTGTATAATTGAAGTTCCAGACAAAGAGTTGAGAGAATGGGGTAGAAGGTATATGGGACAACATTGGTTGAAGACTTTTCATAACTGATAAAAGCTGTCAAATAATAGTATTATTGCTAACACCAAGGAAGATTTAAAAAATCCATACCTTAGTATATTGTAGTAAATTGCTAGAAAACCAAAGATAAAGAGAAAAATTTCAAAAGCTGCTATAGAGGGAGAGAGGGATTAGTACACTTTCTTCTTCTTCTTCTTCTTCTTCTTCTTCTTCTTCTTCTTCTTCTTCTTCTTCTTCTCCTTCTCCTTCTCCTTCTCCTTCTCCTTCTCCTTCTCCTTCTCCTTCTCCTTCTTCTTCTTCTTCTTCTTCCTCTTCTTTTCCTTCTCCTTCTCCTTCTCATTCTCATTCTCCTTCTCCTTCAGATTTATTTATTTGAGAGAGAGAGTGAGAAAGAGTGCAAGCACAAGGAGGGCCAGAGGGAGAAGCAGACTCCCCGCTCAGTGGGGAGCTTGATATGGGG
Organism: Canis aureus; assembly: GCF_053574225.1. Taxonomy (NCBI): domain Eukaryota; kingdom Metazoa; phylum Chordata; class Mammalia; order Carnivora; family Canidae; genus Canis; species Canis aureus. Next base: position 44,884,854 of record NC_135634.1, read on the forward strand.
CTTGATCCCAGGACCCTGAGATCATAACCTGAGCCAAAGGCCAAAGCTTAACCAACTGAGCTGCCCAGGCGACCCAGAAATAGTACACTTTCAAAGACTACAAAATTAGATTAACGACTAACTTCTTAACAGAAATATTGAAAGCTAGAAGACAATTGAATGATACCTTCAAATTAGAGAAAATAACTGACAATCTAGAATTCTAAAACCTGTGAAAATTTCCTACAATAATAATGATGAAATTCAGATGTTTCAGACCTGACAGGAACTCTTTAAAATGCTCAAAAGACACATGTGGCTTGTGGCTACCCTACTGGACAGCACAGATACTGAAAATTACATAACTTCAGTAAGGATAGCACTGCTATATGTACTAAGAAAATCATAAGGATATTTTGAGCAACATTGTTTCCCCTCAAAAAGGGAAACTTTAGATGAAATTGATAAATTTCTAGAAGGATGCAAATTACTAAAACTGAAGAAATTTAAAAATCTGAATTATTTTATATGTTAAAGCAGTATTTTTTTTCTTATGATACCTTTTTCTGCCTTTGGTATGGAGAAATAATATCCTCATAGAATGAGTTGGGAAATATTTTCTGTTTTCTGGAAGAGTTTGTGAAGTTTTACGGTTCTTTTTTTCTTTCAATGTTTGGTAGAATTTACCTGGGCTTTTCTTTATTAGAAGATTTACCTACTAATTCAATTTCTTGTTATATGTCTATTTAGATTTTTAATTTTTTTTCTTAAGCCAGCTTTAGTAATTTGTTCCTTTCTAGGAATTTGTCCATTTCATCTGTTATCTAGTTGGCCTAAAGTTGTTTGTTGTATTCCCTTATAATCGTTTCTGTAAGGTTGGTAGAGAGGTGCTGTCTTTCACTCCTGTTCTGTGGTCACCCTGTGGAGGTGAAATGGATCCCTTCCCAATTAGTAGGATGTATATTAATTGTACTCTATATTAAACAGGAGAATTTGAAAGAGAACTTATTACTCACCTACGAGACTCCTTGGCAGAGTAGGGTGAGTACAGGCATGTCTGGTCTGGTTTGAGTGAGGCTGAAGGAGTGGGTTAATTCTTTATAATGGGTAGGGAACTGGAGAGAAGTTCCTATGTGTAGAGTGGGGATTTGTGAAATTTGAATTTCCCACTGGGGTCAAAGGTTGGGGTACTCATGGACTGTCTTCTCAGATGGATCAAATGGGAAAGAGGAATTAAGGCTAAAAATAAGTCGGTAGTCAAACATTGAAAAATGGAGCCAGGTTCTTTATCACAAGTCTTTAAATTGGATTTTTAAAAAATAATTGTACTTCATATTTCTTTTCTTCCTTTCTTTATGTTGGATCATCTTGACTGATCATTTTTATTTTCAGGTTTATCAATTCTTTTTATGCCAACTTCCATCTGCTGTTGAATCCTTCTAGTGAAATTTTCATTTTAGTTCTTTCATCTTGCAATTTACTTTTTAAAAAAATAATGTCTGTTGATCTTTTCTTTTCTTTTTAAAATTTTATTTTTAGAGAAAGAATGGGGAAAGGGACAGAGGGAGAGAGAGAGTGAGAGAGGCTCAGCACAGAGCCCGACATGCGTCTCAGTCCTCTGACCCTGAGATCATGACCTGAGTCAGACATTCATCGGGTGACTGAGCCACTCAGGTGCCCTTCTCTATTGATATTTTTTATTTGATGAGTCATTGTTATTATACTTTTCCTTTATAAGTTGTTTTTTTTTTTTTTTAGTTCTTTGAACTTATTTGTGATACATGCTTTTGAAGTTCTTATTGCCAGAGTCTGAAATCTAGGCTTCCCCAGAGACATTTTTTAATTGAAACTGCTGCCCCCTCTTCCTGTGTATGGGTCACACTTTTCTCTTTTTTGCCCACGTTATAATTCTTTGTTGAAATCTGGACATTTTGATATGCTCTGCATTCTGATTCCTTTTCCCCTAGAGTTGGTTGTTCTTTTTGTTTGTGTAGTGACTTGTCTGGACTTATTCTTTGGAGTCTGTTTCTCCCATCCTGTGTGGATGCCGATGTCTCTGCTAGTTCTTCCTTTCTTGTTTTTATTTTTAAGTCTTTCTTGTAGTTGCCCTTGGGTCAGTATATCTTAATGGTGAGCCCATGATTTTCAGAGGTTGTGTTTAGTTCTGAAACTGTGAGGCCCCCCGATCCTTTGTCAGTGTTTCTTGCGAGACTTGGGGGAATGCTTTCAAAGTTCAGGCAGTTTACACATCAGCCCAGGCTTTTTTGCTTTCTATATTTGTAAGGTTCACATTCATCCAGAGATGAGCAGCTTTCTAGTGCCTTTTCATTTCATTTCATTTTTTAAAAGATTTTATTTGTTTATTCAGGAGAGACACAGAGAAGCAGAGACATAGGCAGAAGGAGAAGCAGGCTTCCTGCAGGGAGCCTGATGTGGGTCTCAATCACTGCACTCCGGGATCATGCCCTGAGCTGAAGGCAGATGCTCAACCACTGAGCCACCCAGGCATCCCGGCCTTCTCATTTTTTTTCCTGCATGTTTAAAGTCCTGTGCATGCACATAGCAGAAAAAAGTAGATTTTTGCCAAGGCCCACTTTAGTTGTCTTATTCCTAATTCTCCCTGTTAAATTTCTGGTTGGTTTCCTGATCTGTTGCTTGCCCTAACTAGTATAGCAGATTCAGGCTACTTGTGATAATTGGCCTTCCTAATTTTTTTGTTCCTTGGAATCATTGTTTCTGAAAATGCCCCTGGACCTGGAATTCTTTTTGCTCTGCTCCAAAGAAATTTAGCTCCTCTGGCTAAGTGGAGCTGCCAATCTTCATAGCTTGCTCTGTCCTGGTGGGATTTCCATACCAAGAGTTTGGGACTGTGTGATGGTGGGAACTCCAGGTTAAACCACCACACACTTCTGTTGTTCTTTACAAGAGTCAGTAGATTTTCTGGAATAAACACTTCTCAATGTTTTATATGTCTTTGGTCAATATCCAGATCCTTAAATAATTGATTTTGATAGTTTTTATCCAGTTTTATTGTTATTTTTTTCCTAGGGGATAGCATTTTTCCAATTCCTTATTTAACCTGGATATTCCTTATACATTCTGGCCATCATTTCCCCTGCCTTTTCTCTCTCATGTGTGTGTGCATGTGTGTATGTATATACTTTTTTATTTTTATTTTTTATTTTTTTAGAGAGCACGTGTGTGTGTGCGTGTGTGGCAGAGGGGAAAGGGGAGAGAGAGAGAGAATCTTAAAGAGACTCCATGCCCAGTGCAGAGCCTGACACAGGGTTCAATTTCACCATCCTGAGATCATAACCTGAGCCGAAATCAAGAGTTGGATGCTTAACCAACTGAGCCACCCAGGCACCCTTCTGTCTCCCTCATTTTTAAACATTTAAATTTTATTCAAACAATTTTATTTTAGAATGTGTTATAAAGTAGCACTGTATTGACAATTTGGTTAAGTAGTGTCTTAGTACAACTTGTTGACTATTTCATGTTTCCCAATTATTTATGGTGTAAATTGTTTATTTCTCTAACTTTAGTGAGGTTTATTTTAAACTTATTCTCTCTCTTTTAAAAATTTATTTCATCAATAGTGTTTTCTTTCATTTGTTCTTACCAGGTCTTGCTTTCTATCGGCTACATCTTAGCTTCTGAAAAGGCTCAACCTTTTCTCTCTTTATACTTTTTAATTTTATCGCCTTGGGCTTCCTTTACTACCAAGGTTCATAAATTTTATCTGCTCTTGTTTCTCATCAGGGCTGAGATACGGGGTAAGGCAAGTGAGATGCCTAGAGCACTAACATTTCAGGAGTCTCTCTTGAAGTCCTCTAAGTGCAGGGTGCAGGGTTAGTACTTGCATGATTTTGCTTTTATGAATTTTGCATCCTTGGTGCCTGGCTTCCCTCACCTTAGTCCTGGCCCTGCTACTTAATTTCTCATTAGTGGATATTTGTTGTAAGGTGGTTTCTGTTCCAAATAGGTTTCATTCTTTCAAATTTTTGAGTGTCTGCTCTGTACTATGCATTGTGCTAGGTTTGGGGAATATAAAGGCTCTCAAGACACTACTTCTTTCACCCAAATTATTTCTTCAGATTTTCTCCTTCTCGAGTCTAGGTGCCTCTCCCTGCATTCCACTTCATTCCTGCTTTTTTTTTGTACCATGTGTCACTATTGACCATTACTGCCTGTTCATCCTAACCCCAGCCCAACTCTTCAGAATGTACAGCTATTTCCATGATAAGACACCCTCTCGAGGAACCAGTGGGCATTTGGGCAGTAGATCAGTGTACCCCATTCTGAAAACTGGTAAGAATTAGAAATTGACTTGTCCTTTCAGTGTGTTAAGGTAGGGGTGCCCAGGATTTCTCTTGGGTTAATAGATCTTTAGACATGTTGCTGGGAAGGTTGTTTGTTCATTCATCTGCTTAGTATATTCTCTGTTTGAATCTTTCCTTCTCCTTCCAGTACTTTGATACCCAAAGGCAAGCTTTGATTCTCTGCCCAGCTATCTGGTTTACTCCTGCCAATTTTGTTTCCTGGGTCCTGTGTTCTTTTCCTGTTCTTTGCTGACTTGTTTTTAGTGTAATTTCCCTGAATGATCCTGCTCTTCTTGGTGTTTTCACCGCTTATTCATGAAAATAAACTCATCTACTCATTTAAGGAGTGAATAGTGAACCTATATTCTATCCTGGGTACTATAGGAATCACTGGGGTTACAACAGTGAAACCAACCAAACATTCCTTATCCTCCTGAGCTAGAGAGACAAGTTAGGGATAAATCATACCAACATAAATCATACCGAACACCAAGGGTGTTTGCTGTGAAGGAAAGTTGCAGGTGGAGCTGATCTTGGGACATTTGAGTTGAAATCTCTGTCTTCATTTCACTTAACTGGCAGTAAATCCCCGTAATTTTGAACTCTTGCCTGCATCAGGACTTGATACAAAGTACCCATTTTCAATTATGACTTTTTAAATATTGTCTTTTTCCTGCTTGCAGCTTGACTCAATGCTTCACCTTGCTCAAGGCTGCCATGAGTTGAATTCTTACTTAGTAGTGGTTGTCAGCTGTGATCATTAACTTATTCTCCTTTGGAAGTTATTTTCTCCCAGGTTTTCTTAACATTTGACCTGTTGGTTCTTTCGTACATCTTTGTTAGTTTTTGTGTTCTATGTCCTACTTCTTTGCATTTCCTAAAATTTGTCCTAACCCAGATTTTGTCCTGGGCCCCTTCTGTATCAACTTACCCTTTCTTGGCAATCTTGTCCTTTCTAGAGAATTTTGGTTGCCATTTTTAAGTGAATGGCTGGCCAGTTTATCTAAGTTATGCTCTAGTTTCCAACTATTTGGGATAGAGGTATACATACAGACGCATATTTCCGTGTGCACAAGTTCATGTAGAGAGAGGGAACACTCTAAGTAGAATTCATTATCTTCTCTAACTCAGTGACTTTATAATCTCCCAATCTCCTTGCTCAAAATCTCGAACATTTGCTCCCTCCTTGCTTTTGAGACCCCGATCTGCCTGGTTGCCATGTGGTGTGAGTTTGTCCTGCAATCCCACCACATCATGGGTTTCTTTTTTTCAGTGTGTGCTCACTCAGCTCTACTTCAGGCCTTCCTTTCTTTCTCCCTGGTCTGTTCTGGTTCTTTCCTGAGGTGCAGCTGTCACTGTCTTTCTCAATTCCAGAGGACTCTGAATCCTGTGCCAGCTTTATTTTTCCTGAATTGTGATTCTGATCTGTTGTTCTTCTCTTCTGCTCATTCATGCTTCAGACATTCCCTACTGCCTTTGAGAAACGGGCTGGTTTTCTAGACCTTCCAACTTGTTTTATTTTCCCTGCCACTTCCCTTCATACAGGCTGGACTCTCTCCAAATGGAATTAATGTTGTAAGAATCTGCCTGTGTTTTTCTGTTTGTATCTCTATTTTTGGTTCCTTGTGCCAGTAGTGTGCTTGTCTCACATTCTCAGTTCTTCCTTCACATTTTTCTTGAAGCTCTCTCAGGTTTCCTGACCCAGAGATACTTTTTCTTCCATCATGAGTACATTTACCCATACTTAAAAAAAATATATAGTGCTTATCACTTCCCAACTTGTATTGTTATTTCAGTATGATTTTGTAAGTCTCATCAGCTCTTGTATTCTTCATTGAGCCTAGTATAGTACATTGTCCAAGTGTTTGTTGCATTAATAAGTGGCTGGATGCCTTCTGAATTAAACCAGCAGACAGTCTGGCCTCCTCTGTGTGCCCTTCCCATTACCTTGTTTATCTAAGACCATCTGTTTCTCTCCCTTCTTGCTTTTTTTTTTTTCAAACTTTATCCCTGACTCTCTTCATGCATTGCTAAGTGGCCCATTACCCTTTGTCATTGTAGCTTCTCTTTTCCTGAGTTAGTATTAATTTCACTTTAAAGAAAAATGATGTCATTTCAGTGAAGGATGTGTGTGGGAAATTTACAGAAAATGGAAGCTAGTATTGAGAATGACATCTTGATCCATTTTATGGGAAAGAACCCTGCCCACCAGGATTTTGGAAATTTGCAAGTATAGGCTTGAATCTCTGGGCTGGTGGCCAGCTAAGAGTAGAAAGTGGAAGTTGTAATATGTGTTCAGTGTCTAGGTGGTAGGTCAGGGGCCAGCTCCAGGGCCCTGGATTCCAGTCTCCTGATCTAGGCAGCTGCCTTATGTTCCTTGGAAGCAGCTGCCTGAGCTTTTGGACAGATGATTGGTTTAAAGTGATGTCAGGTAAGAGTAGGGAAATAGATATCTAACTGCCATGTTGCCATTTTTTTGAAAGCTAGTGAAACACCTTGGGTTCCCTGCATGGTTTTGGATATCTGGTTGTGGCAATAAGTTGGGTTTTGTTGATGAATTCCAAAGGAATTGATTTATTTGGTTTCATAGATGAATGTCATTTGTCTGATGTGAAACTTAATAGCTGTACCTTTTGAGTGCTAGTTTAGTGCCTGTTTCATTATAGTCTTGAGATTCCAGATTTTTATACTTTTTTTCAAAATTATATTCTCTCTCATGCTTACCCATTTCAGAAACTAAACGGAACTGCAGCACTCTTTCAGTCCCCACCTCATTGCCATTTGTGGAGGTTTTTGGTTGAAGTGGCCCAAACAAGCAGGCTAGCAATACCTTGAAAAGAAACTCAGGACAGATGGTGTGCTAGTCTAACTGCCTAGGAGAAAGTGACACTGGGACCCAGGAGGCCCCCCTCCCCCACATGTAGTTTCTGTCACTCACATACTACATTTCTGAGAGCACAGAGGAGGCCACAGGTTAACTGCTAGTCAGTCACCTATTTCTCTTTGGTTTCAGATAGTGACAACCAAGCGATTCAAGGCAGGAAGAAGTCTGAGCTGAGCAGTAGAGGACCCCCTGGATCTGGAGAGAAGAGGCAACCTTGGAACCAGTAATGACTGACTGCAGGCTGAACCTCCGGCCCCTGGGGACCCCCAGAGGTAGCAAAAGGAAAATGGAGTCTATTCTAGCAACTGGAGACCTGAAATAAAATAACTGGAATGGAAGCGCAGGGCAGGTCTTAGGACTGAGGGGCACTGTAATTCTTTTGGTGACCTGTTAAATATTCTTCCATATTATTTATTCTAAAATTAAGTGTGGTTTCTTATTGTCTTATTCTTATATTGAGTACAGTTGTTTAGTCTCCTCCAGAAAAGAGACAATCTTTAATTCTTATTTTATAAAGTTTGTGTCTATAAACAGCAAAGCACATAGAACCCATTATTCAAATTATGTTCCATGCATGTTGTGGTGCTGATTTAAAACTTAAGTCTCATCTGCGTACATTTTATTCATGGTTCCTTACCCATTCTTTCTTTTTTTGTGACTATTTAAAGTCATTATCAGAGCATTTCATTCTTTTATTGGTCTTTCTACATAAATAAAGGTAAAATATCTCCAGTTTAAAAATACAGAGATTTTTTTTGAGGAAAGAGTTGATTGCTGCCTCCTGTTCCTAGGTGTGTCCTCTGTAGCTGGCCCACATGGTGTTGGTGCTTCGCCAGGTGACAAAAAGTCGAAGAACAAGTCTGCACGAGGGAAGAAAAAGAGCGTATTTGAAACCTACATGTCCAAGGAGGATGTCTCGGAAGGCTTGAAGAGAGGAACACTCATCCAGGTGCTTAAAACATACTAGGCATCTATTCCTTGACTATGTGGAATCAGAAGTAATCTATTGCTCATTAAATTGCATATTGCTCTGCATTGTATACTCGAGGGAAATGGTGAGTGAACAGGCACAGGGCTTCCTACTTCTGACACCTACAGTGCAGTGTGGAAAGCACCACAGACAGACAGACAAAGTGCTCTAAGATTTGAGCGGATGGAGCCATTACTTCCAATTAGGGTTGTCTAGGAATGTTTTATTGGAAGGGATATATTTGGTCATGAGTTGGCCCAGTTGGAACAAATGAAGATAAGAGAAAGCACTTTATGGACAGAGAAACCAGTGTGTGCTACTAAGAAGTGGGAAATAGGATTTGGTTGTAAGGAACATTGATAGTTCAGTTGGTCTAGAGCACTTGGATACTAAATGATGGAGATTAGAGTTGAACAGGAAATAGTAAACAGCAGACAATATTTATCAAGTGCTTTATAGTTTACAAAATACTTTTACAAACTGGGTCAATGGTTTGGCTCAGCAGATGTTTGTTGAGCATCCACTGTGAGCTGGGAACAGTTCATACTGAGGAGTGTGCTGCCTGGGTGCTCTTGAAATGAAGGCAGGTGAAGCTGGCTTTCTGTTCTTTGAACTCCCAACCCAGTTTAGGCAGGCAGTCATATGAATGGATGCTTTGGGGATAAATGGTAAGTTCTCAAATAAAAATGTTACTGAGGTGTATGGGAGCATGTTGGGGGGAATTGGGAGACTGGAGGAGGTGACTTCTTGGTGCATATTGAAGGAAGGCTAGTTGGGGCCTAGTACATGAGTGATAACATGTGTGAGGAGGTATGGAGAGGTAGTGACCAATGAAAACATGTCTTGGAAAACAGTGTGGAGTAAGGCAGCATAGATCTCCTTAGGCATGAAACATGAGGCAGGAAGTAGGTAAGGAGACAGAGAGTGAGGCAGGGGCACATATTCTTTGAATTAAGTCTATTTTATAATTATTGGATTGGTATATAGAGGCATTGCCATGTGTTACCTGGCTCCCTTGAAAATGTTGGTTGTGTTCCATTCTGAATGCATTCTTTCATTTTTCTCATTCTGAGAGCCCAGCTCCTATATTTGTGGTTTTGGCTAAAGATCCAGCCAGTGAACAGATACTGTCCACTTTTCTTCCTCCTCCTCCTCCTCCTCCTCTTCTTCCTCTTCTTCTTCTTCTTCTTTCTTTCTTTCTTTCTTTCTTTCTTTCTTTCTTTCTTTTTTTCTTTCTTTCTTTCCTCTTTCTTTCTTTCTTTCTTTCTTTCTTTCTTTCTTTCTTTCTTTCTTTCTTTCTTTCTTTCTTCTTTCTTCTTCCTTTCTTCTTCTTTCTTCTTCTTCATTTTATTTATTTATTCATGAGAGATACCGAGAGAGAAGCAGAGACATAGGCAGAGGGAGAAGCAGGTTCCCTCTGGGGAGCCTGATACGGGACTAGATCCCAGGACCCTGAGATCATGACCTGAGCCAAAGGCAGATGCTCAACCACTGAGCCACTCAGGTGTCCCTCTTCTTTTCCTTCTTAATCCCTTTTCTGTATTTACCTGTGGTCAAGAACACATATGATTAATATAGCCTCTTTTTTTTGGCCCCCTTCATCCTTCCCCTGCCCTTACCCTGTATCCCTGCCACCTCTGCCAACCACCAGTATGTATCTCTGAGCTTGTGTGGTTTTTCTTTTTTTTTTAAGATTCCACATATAAGGGACCCAACAGTATTTGTCTTTCTCTGTTTGACCTGTTTCATTTAGCATAATGTCTTTGAGATCCATCCAGTGGTTACAAATGGCAAGATATCATCCTTTTTTTTTCTTTTTTATCATGGAGTAATATTCCATTGTGTGTGTATGTATGTATACTCTACAATTTCTTTATTCCTCCATCACTGGACATTTAGGTTGTTTTCATAACTTGTCTATTATAAATAATGCTGCAGTGAACATGGGTTGCACATATCTTTTTGTGTTAGTGTTTTGTTTTTGTTTTTGTTTTTTAAAGATTTATTTATTCATTCATTCAGAGAGAGCGAAGAGAGAGGCAGAGACACAGGCAGAGGGAGAAGCAGGCTCCATGCAGGAAGCCCGATGTGGGACTCGATCCGGGGTCTCCAGGATCACACCCCAGGCTGCAAGCGGCGCTAAACCGCTGCGCCACCGGGGCTGCCCTGTGTTAGTGTTTTTATTGACTCTTGAATGGAAAATTTTTTAACAAACGAGTTGATCTTTCTGATTTTAGAGGTACTATTGGCCTTTTTATTTATTTATTTATTTTTAAATTTTTCTTCAAAAATTTATTTTCCAAAAAAAAAAATTATTTTCCTTTTTATTTATTTATTATTATTTTTTACTTCCCTTGGATTTCTTTGATGAGCCCTCTCTTAGGAGACTTGAAGCTGAATTTGGACATTTGTCCCCTCATTAATCCATTCATTTGCCATTTATCGTTCAATCTACATACTGAGCTCCCATTTTATCTACAAATTTCTTGGCCCTCATCTTGTTTCATGTTTGAGGACCACTTGTGCCTTTCCCATTTTCATCTCCTGCCACTCTTCTTCAGGTACATGCTGCTCTATCCATCCTAATCTTTAAGACTTCCTGTAAAAACTCTGCTCTTTGATTTTTCTATGACTTTGTACACAGTGTTCCTAGTGTTTGGAATGCTTTCTCTTATTATCTTGATGTAATTGTGCTTGAACTTTAAGTCCCTACCTAAATGTTACCCCCTTTGAGAAGCCTTATTTTAATTCTTCCAGCAGAATTGGCCGTGACTACTTTCTGGGAGCTGACTTTGTTGTTTACCCTTTATTCTAAACTTATTAACATTTCTTGGTATTTATGTTTCCTCAAATAGACCATTCACTTTCTTGTGGGTAGGATTGTATCTTATTCCCACAAATTAGCCCAGTATGTGGAATTTGATGGATGCATAATCAGTTTATATTGAATAAATATTTATTTACTGAGTGAATAAAGGATCAAGGTACTGTCTTTTGAAGAGGGGTGAGGGAAACTCTGTTATGACTTGGAAGAAAAATTGCTTATAATTTTAATTATAGAATTTATAGAGATAAGAGGAGGAAAATATCCTGGCATGCTAAAGCTTTTGCTCCTTTCTATTAATGTTTGCTTTTGAAGCAACTCTTTGCTGATATTAAAAAACAAAAAGCTGATCAATATAACAACTTTCTTTCCCAGGAGTTTGTAAGTGATTCCTCCTGGCTTGTGACATCATGAGACTCTGCAGCCAGAGCCTCCCCCCACAGATGAGAACAGTTGTTCTTTGCAGATGGGGAGAGGAATGGGTTCCAGATATGAGGTCACCGTGTGAAATATACAACACTGTAAATAAGATTTTCATAGACAGGGAAACAGAGTCCATCTGCTTTCTGCTTTCTGATATGAACTTTATGTGTGCAGGCCTTGATGGATAAGATAAAAAGCTAGACAAGAAAAGCTATTTAAATGCTGTTGGAGAAAATTAAACTTATTAGATATACTTGTATTTGTTAACTTTTACATTCAAATTTAAGTATATCGTGACATCTCTTTTTTCTCCCTACCCAGAGAAGAAACTATTATTGAGAGATATTAAGATATTAAGGAGATGTTTTAAAAATAGGAGTAGAATAAACTTTTTATTATTTATTTATTATTTATTTTGTTTTCAATACTTTGAACAATAATTTGACATTTCATTGGTGTTTTGCCCTATATGGGCATGAGGAGTCCACAGTGACCAAAGGAATCTCTTTCCTGACAGCAGTAACACAAGATCATATACACATAATTTTGAAAAAAATTTTTCTTGTAGACAAGCTCTCATGTCATACATACATCCTTTCTCCATAGCTACGGTATAGGAGATTGGTATAGAAGGTGTGGGAAAAAATTAAAGTATGGAATAAACAGGCCTGGAGGGGACTCAGGTTTGAGGTGATGACCAGAATGACATAGGTATGATGGTAGAATTGGCTGGTTTCCTCATCTCAGATGATGCTTTGACTGAAAATGCCCCAGAGCAGCTTGAGGCATGATGTCAGAGGTCCCCCTAAAACAGAATACTGGTGTAAAGTTGTTATTGGACCTTACAAGAATTCCTAGTCTAAGGAAGACAAGACAGGATGTGGGTTAGTTTCTCGGACCTTCACCATTTGTTGAGAGTGAAATCAACTGGGGAACATTTGCATATGAATTAGAAGAATAGAGGTGACATTATATTGGACTGCCCAGCCATTTAGAAGCACAGATGATCTTCATAACATTACTGGCTGGGGCTGGTGGAACGGCTTCAACTCTGTAGACACACTCTAATTAGCTCATGTTTCTTGACTGCCTACTAAATGCCAGGCATATACCAGTGAGTGAGATAGGTAATTCACTGGGAGAGACGGGCAAATAATCAGAGACATAAAGAGGAAATTATAGCATGTGCTGAGTACTCCTAGGGAAATAAGAAAGATGAGAAAGAAGAATTAGAGAGAGCCATTTTACATGAAGGTGGTTAGGCTGCTCTGAGCAGGTGATTTCTTTTTTTTTTTTTTTTTTTTTTTTTTTGAGCAGGTGATTTCTGAGCAGAGATCTGAAAGATGGAAATGAGCCAGCTATCAGGAGAATTAGGCAAAGAACATTATAGGCAGAGAGACCAGCTAGTGGAAAAATGGCAGGCAGAAACAGGCTTGGTGTTTTTGAGGAACATGAAGGAAGCTGTTGGACATAGTGAGCAAAGGGAATTACGATATCGGAATAAGCTGGAGAGGCAGGCAGCTGCCACAGCTAGGCTGTGTGGGAGAGTTGGACTTTGTTAAAACTAAAGGGTTTCGGTAGGGAGAGGGCATGATGTATTTTATGCTTTAAAAACATCTCTTAGTTAGTAGTTATGAGGTGAATAGACTTGAGTGGAAGTTGGGTCGTCATATAGAAGGCCATTACAGTAAACTGGGCAAGGAAAGAAGGGTGGTAGCAGTGAGGATGGCAGGGAGTGGATGGCTGTGGAGCCGGAACTGGCAGGAAGCTGATGGCTTAACTGTGAAGGTGAGGCAAAGGGAGGAATAAAGTAGGACTCCTAAGTTTTGAGTTGAGCCACTAGATTGATGATGTTACCATTAGCTGAAACAGGAAAGACAGAGGGCTGGAAGGTGGTGCTGGAGTGGTGGGGGAAGGGAGCAGATGGCATAAATGAGCAAAGAGGCCCTGGTGATGACTGTGGCAAACAGGAGCAGTCTGAGGCAGTTATGCGTGAGGATGCTGGAACCAGACTGCTAGGTTTGAATGTGGTGTGGAAGTGGGCACCTCTTGATTTCTCAGTGTTCTCCTTTGTAAAAGGGAGGACAGTAGAACCTACCTCATAGAATTGATTTGAGGGTTAAATTAGTTGATGGATATAAAGCTCTTAAAACAGTGTGTAACATGTAGTATACTTATATAAGTGTTATTTGAGATTTTTTTATTGCTATAAGGGAAGCGTTTATGATTCAACTCAGGTGGTTGCTGCTATGGAGGGTTAGCTGGTTTTTCAAGAAAATGTGGAAATACATTTATGTGTGAAATTCCTTTGCTTTAAGTATTCTCAAACATCCTGTAAGCCAAATAAAACATGTTTGTGATAGCCAAGCTAGGCTAATTAGCCCAGTTGTGTGGTATTTTTCTATAGTAACATTCAGCCCCTTGGGTGTAGGCATGAAGAAGGCAGATAGGTGGGGCTAACCGAGAGTGGGGGCTGGCTAGTTGAATAGAAGAGGGCAAGTGGACCCAGGACTCATGGTTTGCAAGGGCAGGAGGTAATGACAGGCCCTGGCAACTAGGTGGCTAAGCAAGGGACTAAACATAGTGTGGGGACAGAATGTGGTCAGATCCATGGGTTAGAAGTCTTAGTGAAGACAAAGAATTGCTGAAGTGGGGTCTTAAGTGAGATGGAAGGATAGAAGATCATAAAGTGTGATATCTGAGTTTTTATATTTGGAATTGGTATCATTAGCAATGATGCCAAGAGATGGTAGTGAACATGGGGTACAGTGGTTAGGGTGGGTGGAGGAAGAGCTGGTTAGAGTGACTGACTAGGGCTGTATGGTCAACCATATGGATACAAAGTTCCATAAGTGTTTATAGAAATGGGGGTACAGAGGAAGACAGTGACCAATGAATCAAAGCATTAGTGAATCAGGATAATCAAAGGGTTTGAAGATGATAGCACTGAGGAGGTATAGCAGGAGCTAATGATATGATCTTCAAAAGATCTGGATTTTAATCAAGAATGGAGGAAAAGGGGGCACGAATGGCTTAGTTGGTTAGGCATCTGCCTTTGGCTCAGGTCATGATCTCAGGGTCCTGGGATCGAACCCTGCATCGGGCTCCCTACTCAGCAGAGAACCTGCTTCTCCCTCTCCCCTCTGCCTATTGCTCCCCCTTCTTATGCTCTCTGTCAAATACATAAAATCTTAGGAAGAAATAAGAATGGAGGAAAAAAAATAATTTTGAAGCTACAGAGGGGAAACAGTGTGGGAAACGTTCTCCGGTCCTTCAGGCATGTGGCATAGGAAAGATAAAATAGACTCTCTGAGAGCACTTCAAGGGAAGTGATCATATCAGGGGACAGCCAGGTTTCAGTTAAGTCAAGGAGCATTCACAGAGGAGATGAGCATGGAGAAGCCTCACTGATCGAGTTCCAGGCCTTGGAAAGGGTGAGGAGGAAGATGAGTGATGAGGGATTGGGGTAGATTAGGTGATGGTCATAAAAATATGGAAATGGAAGTCCTGTACTTTTGCAGGTGAGTAAGACAAAACCTTGCTGGAAGTCTCTTTTAGTTAAAAGACCGTTTCTTGACCTGCTTTACTGACAGCTTCTTTCATCAGGGTGTGGGGTGGACTCTGGTCTACTGTGGAATTCTGTTAGAGTTTCTTTTCTTCAGTGCGATCTGCCCTCTCAAGGGAGATTCCTGAGTTCCTCTCTACGTGCTCTGTACTGAAAGGCCTTTTCACAGCAGAGGGCCTTCTTACCTCTCTGCTTCTTCAGGTAGTAACTGTTCAGTGGGCTGGAAGGGATTATAGAAGAGTAGCAATTCAGGGGGAGAAACAAAACAAACCTTAGGTCAGAAAGCAGTGTTTGGAATCAGAAAATGAATTTTTTAAAAATTTAATTCAAATGAATTGACTTGATTTACTTGGAGCATCTTCCCCTCACTAGATACTGTGTTCTAGTGGAGAGCACCCCATCGTGTCCCCATCGCTTAGCGTAGTGCCTGCCATGCTAGTCTTTAGGAAATTTTGTTGAGTCGATACAAATGTAGGATAAATGTAATAAGCTTTTTGTTTCCCTTCCCTCGACAATAAACAGCTGTCCTGGAAGTGAAATTGCAGTGACATTCATGAAAAGGGTCCGGCCTCAGGGAGCTTTGCCATCCTTGTACCCTCCCCACCCTTACCCTAAGCAGAGTTCCAGTACGGTGGGAGAGTATTTGTCCTTTGAAGCTCTCTTGCTTATGTGGGGTTCTTTACCCGTATTTCCCTTCTAATTTGTTTGCCAGTTTTTCTCCTCCATCAGGACCAGGTCAGACACTGTCTGTGGAGACTTTCCTGGTGTCCCCAGCTGAAAGTCTGCTGTACCCTCACAGCATCCTTTGTATTTTCCCTCGTAAACAAGGACTGAGCTTGATCCTCACTCTCTCTCCACATTGTCTCAGGGTCTTGAATACAGTATTCAATAAATCTTAAATTAAATGTACTTGGGATGTTAACAATAGTATAAACTATTGCATGGAAATTTGTAATTTAAACATGGTACACATTGAAGGGGGGAACTAGTTTCTTCTTTATACCCTCACTTAGTTTGTTAATTAATGTATCTTTGAATCTTTCAACATTTTAGGGGGGAAGTGTTATTTAAAACACTTTCTCAAGACACCCTTTGAGTCTGGCTCTTAGGAAAATAACTGCCTGTCTCCATGTGTTCCAGTGGCCTTCAAATGCAGCTGGAACCTTGGGAGGGTGACAGCTTCCTGCAAGAGCCTAAAATACTGAACCGCTATTGAAGACGGCCCCCACCTGCACCCCTGTGCGTAAATAGAAGCAGACCCTGATTTGGTGCTGGAATAACATGAAGCTGAAGGCAGACTGGGTGGCCTGGCTGCCGGAGCCAGGACTCCCATTTACATTAAGAGCTGGTTCTGGACCATTTTGAATTATTGACTCATTCAGCTCTGCAGAAGAGCCAGAGTAAAAAATATGCATCTGGTCTCTCAAGGTTAAGTATCCAGGTTGGAAATCAACCTGTATCACTTTGAAAACTGTCACAGAAACAAGCAGCTATGGAAAGATCTCAGTGAATAAAAAAAGGCCGTTATGTAGTGGGATGTAATCCCCACATAATCTTGTTCTTAAAATGAAGGTTAAAATGTGAAGCCTAGCACATGGGGGCACATAAAATCCCCATGGTTGTCGCTTTCCTACTCCATGCCAAGCTCTGTTCCTTCTCACCTCTGCGTGTTCATAGCAAGGTGCCAGTGTGGGTTCTGTTTCTGATGGAAACCTGTGTTACATCAATATAAATCATGTTTCATGCATTTAATGAGTAGTTCTCATATGCCTAAATTGTTTTCGAGATTGAGCTGTTTAATTAATTTAAAAACTTTTATTAGAGAATAACATATGTATGGAAAACCTGTAAGTGTATATAACTAGTTAAATTTTCACAGATTTTATTTTTTTATTTTAAAGGGTGTATTGAGAATTAATCCAAAGAAGTTTCATGAAGCCTTCATTCCTTCCCCGGTAAGTTCAGTAACTTTATAATAAACTTAATGTCACATTTAATTTTTTAGATGTGCTCTGAAACTGAAATATATATTCTAACTAAAAAGTAGAGTAGTAAAACAAAATCGAGGATGGGCAAGGATTTGTTACAAATTTAAATAAGCAAAATTTGCCTTTGGTTAACAGCCCCTTTTGCCAGTCTTAAACTCATGCTGCAAGTGAAGGGGACGGCATTTGTTACTAGGGCTGCAGAGAGCAGCTGAGCCCACATGACACCCACCAGTTCTTGCAGTTGGACGTTCTGGGTTTATAGCTTCAAGGGATTTATGGTTTTTTCCACTAATTTAAGTTAATCTTTCCCAAACAAATAAGCTATCTACTTTCGATCTACTGCATGAGCTAATCTGCAAATTTGTCCAAAAAAAATGTGTAATGCTTTTTTCTTTTGGTCTGAGTTTCTCACTTCGCTTTTCTGCAGGTGATAGGACTTGGTATAAGGCTCTTCACCATTGGATCTTTATATCCTTTCTTCTGTTCATGACTCATTTTACCAGGCCTTCTCATTTAAGGGAAGTTCACTCCGACATGTAGTTAGCAGGAGGTCTTTGGATAAGGCTTGATTGTGCAAAGCTAGGGGAGCAATATTCTTGAATTCCTGATGTGACTTTTCCAGGCTGCCATAAATAGGATAGCCATAAAATTAAGATGTTTTAACTGTGGAAGAGAGCACAGGAATAAACCTGAGCTTATTGATGAGGAAATGGAATACGTATATATATTTCAGTTAACATATTTCAAGATGTTAAATGGTAAGTTTAGTGAGAATACAAGTTCAGTCATGTGCTTCCCAGGTGGTGGTGGTGTTAAAATAACCTTAAGGACCTATTCTCAAGCTTTTTTTAGTTCTTTTTTTCCCCTTGTCCTACAGAAGCCAAGGATTCACATTTGTATCTCAAGTTCCATCTTACCCATTGGATTAGAGAAAAAGTATCACTGATGTGTCACCTTGTTCTCTCTGAATCCTATTCTGTTCCTGTGATGGGAATATGCTATGTATTCTTACCCTGGTACTTTGTTCAACTGAAGGTCAGCTTTGAGGCAGTGACTTAGCCTTAGGAGCAGTTTTATCATTCTGGGGAAGCATAGTTCACATAGTGGTTGGTTCCCGATGTTGCTTATAAGGTGAAAATCACATTCGGTAATCATAAGAATTACCCATGAAAATTTCTTAGGAGTATGCCATGTTAGAGATAGATCATCTCTCAGTAAGTCCAGCATAACTAACATTTTCTCTACTTTAGAAAGAATAACCGTTTCTTCATTGGCATGCCAGTTGAGGGAGCTCGATTATAATAGGGGCCCTGTGTATGAAAAACATGGGTTGTTAAGTATGAGAATCATAGCCAGTGGAGTAAGGAATTCATCTTGAGACACACCTGGGTGCTGAGAGGATTACAAAGTCTCCCATCAGTGTACACTGAAGTTTCCTTTCATTGATTGGAATGTTAAGGGGAACTACATAGAGCATTTTGAAAATTTTACTGCTTGCTTGCTTTCTTCCCTGAGAACATGGTATTGAATTTCCCTAAGTTATATCCCTGTTAGGCTGGTTCCTGACAAGTGTGGGGCCTAGGACAAGGGTACAAATGGAGGTACACATACTTTATTTTTATTTTTTATTTTTTTTGAGGCACACATACTTTATATTAAATATTTAGAAGTTATTAGGTAAAATATATTCATGACAAATAAAATATATTTCTTGTCAGATGTACCTCTGTGTACCTGGGTTCGCATGTAGAACTATTAGACTCCTTGGAGCTCTATCCTGAACTGTGGCCTGCATGCAGAGGGTCTGCCTCTGGCCTGCTCCTCTTCCCCTCCCAATCCTGGCTTTCTGTCCCCTCTTTGCTGTCTCCACTGTGCACCCCTCTCCTCCCATTCATTGAGGGCCCTTGCATACACCTACATGAGCATCTTATCCCACATGTCCAAATTCTGTCCACATGCCTTAGAAATGCCTGCCCTTTGGCCACTTGTCAAGTCCAATGGGTGCCACCATTGGCTGTGGTCTTCCCGCAGGCTAGCAGACCTGGGAAAAATGCCGTGGACGTGGGTTTGGGGCTCATGATCCCAGGGATGCACATCCTTTTGGCCCTGAGAGCTCTTTACCTATGGGGAGAAGTGTGACTGAAGAAGGGCCAGAGTAAAGGTCCTCTAGAATGTAGGGCCTAGTTAGGTTCCTGTAAGTTAAAGTGATATGATTTGAATGTGCAAATAATGTGTTGTCATAGTTTAATTTGCCTATAATAGTTAAAGGAAGTTAAGCAAAAGTTACTGATGTTTCAAAGATTTTATTTATTTATTCATGAGAGATACACAGAGAAAGACAGACACAGGCTGAGGGAGAAGTAGGCGCCCTGCAAACAGCCTGATGTGGGACTTGATCCTGGATTCCGGGATCATGCCCTGGGCCAAAGGCAGATGCTCAACCGCTGAGCCACCCAGGCATCCCGAGTTACTGAAGTTTCAAAAGCCCAAATTGTTCTCCTACTTGAAATTATATTCCTGGCATGTCCTATTAAGAATCTTTTAGACACTTGTGATGTTAGGATTGGCTTGTTTTTTTGCCCCTTATTCTCCTATTTGGCCACTGATGGAGTAGTAATATTGTCTCAGAGGGAGAAAAAAAATGCTAAATGATTCACCTCTAAGAAACTAAGAACTGACTATAAAAGCACTATCAAGGCCCAGTTGTAAGTTTTGGTTGTACATACTAGGACAATCCTGCATTCTGTTTTTGTGGGTGTTTTGGTAATTTTCAGTGTTTAGAGGCATTCCAGAAAGCTCTGAGGAAGGAGATAGTAGAGGCAATAAATTATACATAGATAAATCCCACAACCACCACTGGTCTGGATTTATGAGCATACATAGCTCATGTCCATGTCAGGTGTGAACTGGTATGAACTGCAAAAATGCTCACAGGTGGACTAGGAGTAGATTATCAGAACCAGGGTCTGAATGTTCCCTGTTCCCTGTCTTAGCAGGGAGAGTAAAGAGAGGAATTGTTCAAAGAAGATGTAGCCTTTGCTCTGACAATAGGAAATTAAAAAGTTTTTGTAAAACTTTTGTAAAATTGGGGGTGGATTAGATTGTCTGATATTCCTTATAACTTTAAAATTCTAAATTCTTACTTAAAATTTTAAAGTTTCGGGCAGCCTGGGTGGCTCAGCGGTTTAGCACCTGCCTTTGGCCTGGGGCATGATCCTGGGGACCCGGGATCGAGTCCCGTGTCCGCCTTCCTGGGTGGAGCCTGCTTCTCCCTCTACCTATGTCTCTGCCTCTCTCTCTCTTTCTCTGTGTGTGTCTCTAATGAATAAAAAAATAAAATCTTAAAAAAAAAATTCTAAAGTTTCTGGAGAGACAAGAGTAGACTACATTTGATTATTTAGGTTCTTACTCTAAAAACAGTTGTGAATTTACACAATGTCATTTGCTATGTTAAAATATCTACTGAAGAGGCTAACAACAGTGAATTCATCATCACTTTGTTATTTTAAAAAAGTATTTCGTCTTGGGGGATGCTGACTTAGGTTCATTATAATTGGAAGTGATAGAAAGTTGATTTTCATTCTCTTTTGACAAAGCCAAGTCACTTATATGTGTACCTGCGAGTCTCCTAGGGTTCTCAGTAAAAGTAAGATACAGAGTTAGAATAAAACCATTTGACTTTGAAGCAAACCAAGAGCAATTAATATTATTGAGATAGCTTTTTATGCTGTCTGGGGATAGGATAAAGAGGAGAAATGGACCAGATATAGATATTTGACTTTTTACAAAAAGCATGGACTCCATTCTGAATTATGTTGGTACAAGAAGTTTTATAACTTTTTTTGTGCATTTTGTCATGGGAGGCACCCTTTGAACGTCTGTGGAGTTTATTTGGTCCAAAGGGAGCTATTCCATCGATAGAGAATGCTTTTGGGTTGTCCTCCCCACTCCAAAACCTCCCAAGTATTTAGTTAGATTACCCTCAGATCCCATTATATTTCTGCTAGGTTGGTTCATTATCTATTTTCTTTTTTTTTCCTATTCTTTCTGGTGGATAGAGTTAATCATTGACATTCAAATAAAGAGCTGAACTCTTTGGCTTTTATTTTATTTTATTTTATTTTAATTAATTTATTTTTTACTCTTTGGCCTTTAAAAGTGGGTGTGTCTGAGTGGCTCAGTCAGCTAAGCATTTGCCTTCAACTCAGGTCATGATCTCAGGGTCCTGGGATGGAGCCCTGCATTGGGCTCCCTGCGCACTGGGGAGCCTGCTTCTCTCTCTCCCTTGGCCTGCTGCTCTGCCTACTTGTGCGCATGTGTGCTCTCTCTCTCTGTGCGCCAAATAAATCAGAACATCTTTAAAAAAAACATCTTTAATACTGAGTTGTTCCCAAGTTTATGGTCTTTAAAATAAGAGATTCTGCAAAAGATTCATATGTCTATTGGCCATTTGTATGTCTACAGAAAGAATCCAGTAAGAGCTGAGCAGTGACGCAATACTTGGATATTTGTGTATTACCTGAGGTTCAACTCAGCCCTGCTTTTCTTGGTTTCTTGGGATGGGAATGTGACAATACCAGTCACATTCATCTTAAATCTCTGAGCTGTCTGGGAGTGGTGTACCTGATTATGAGAGAGGCATTTCATTTTGTGTGTTTTGACCACATGATCATGCATTGGAATGTCCTCCAAATAGCTCTTTCTTCATTCTGGGGAAGTTGGAGAGACCCTGTTGCTACATAAATTGCAGAAGGCAGCGATTGATGATAATGTGCCACCCTGCAGTTGTTCACATTTTATTTAGTGGTTGTCTCTTCCTTATTTCTCTGAGAAGCTCAACATGAGTTCAACTACAGTGACTTTCTCTTTGTGGCTAACACAGTACTGTACCTCAGGAACTAGGGTGGGTCAGGTTTGACAACATGTGCAGGCCATAGCTGTCAGCCCATGGTTAGGGTGGAAATTGAACAGAAAAACTGTTCTAAAAGAGCTCTCATGATTTGTAATCAGAAACTATAAAAAATGCTGAATGTCTAAAGTCCCATTTTTGGTGCTGGTGGGGCAGGTTTGGTGAATTTGGAATGCTAATTTTAACTGAAATGTTATAGTATTCACCTTTAGTCTCTTGACTGTTAAGTCTTACCTATATCAAGTGTCCCTAATAGAAAATTTTTGGTGGTGGTTTTCTTTTTTTTTTTTTTAAATTTTATTTATGATAGTCACAGAGAGAGAGAGAGAGAGAGAGGCAGAGACACAGGCAGAGGGAGAAGCAGGCTCCATGCACCGGGAGCCCGATGTGGGATTCGATCCCGGGTCTCCAGGATCGCGCCCTGGGCCAAAGGCAGGCGCCAAACCGCTGCGCCACCCAGGGATCCCTGGTGGTGGTTTTCTAAGCCTTGTTTGCTCTTACTTCCTTTAAGAAAAAGGAACATTTTATTTATCTCTTATTTTTTGAAAAGAGGCATGGAATATAAAACTTTGGAAGGATAAGAATATATATATGCATGTTTGTTGATAAAACATTTTGAGAATGCTTAATTTTTCCATGGATCCTTCTATCTTTCCTGTTTCAGTGTTTTTGCAAAGTAATTTGACTTAATAGGAAGATTCTGGCCTCTGTTTAAGTTTAGCAGTTGATACTTGAGTTCAGTAGGGTTACATCTGCTTAAAGTAGGTCATTATTATTTTCTTAACCAATACACTGTTTTAAAAAAATTAAATTCAGTTAATTAACACATAATCTATTATTAGCTTGAGAGGTAGAGGCCAGTGATTCATCAGCCTTATATAACATCCTGTGCTCATTACATCATGTGCTCTCCTTCATGCCCATCACCCAGTTATGGTATCCCCCCATCCACATTCCTTCCAGCCACCCTAGTTTGTTTCCTATGGTTAAGCGTCTCTTGTGGTTTGTCTCCTCTCTGATTTCATCATTTTATTTTTTTCCTCCCTTGCCCTATGATCCTCTGTTTGTTTCTTAAATTCAACATATGTGTGAGATCATATGATAATTGTCATTCTCTGACTGATTTCGCTTAGCATAATACTCTCTAGTTCCATCCACGTTGTTGCAAATGGCAACATTTCATTTTTTTCGAAGGCTGAGTAGTATTTCATTGTGTGTGTGTGTGTGTGTGTGTGTGTGTAATATACACCACATCTTTATGCATTCACCTTTGAATGGACATCTGGGCTCCTTCCATAGTTTGGCTATTGTGGACATTGCTGCTGTAAGCATTGGGGTGCAGGTATCCCTTTGGATCACTACATTTGTATCTTTGGGCTAAATTCCTAGTAGTGCAATTGCTAGGTCATAGGGTTAAGTCTCCTTTTTTGGTGGGGTCTTTATCTAGTTTTGGGATCGAGGTAATGGTGGCATCATAGAAAGAGTTTGGAAGTTTTCCTTCCACTTCTATTTTTTGAAACAGCTTCAGAAGAATAGTTATTAATTCTTCTTTAAATGTTTGGTAGAATTCCCCTGGGAAGCCTTTCGGCCCTGGACTCTTGCTTGTTGGGAGATTTTTGATTACCATTTCAATTTCCTTGCTAGTTATGGGTATGTTCAGGTTTTTCTATTTCTTCCTGTTTCAAGCTTTGATGGTTTATATGTCTCTAGGAATGCATCTGTTTCTTCCAGATTGCCCAATTTGTTGGCATATAGTTGCTCGTAATGTGTTCTTATAATTGTATTTCTTCAGTGTTGGTTGTGATCTCTCCTCTTTCATTCATGATTTTATTTATTTGAGTCCTTTCTCTTCATTTTGATAAGTTTGGCCAGTAGTTTATTGATCTTATTGATCCTTTCAAAGAACTAGCTCCTAGTTTTCATTGATCTGTTCCACTGTTCTTTTGGTTTTTGTTTCATTGATTTCTGCTTTAATCTTTATTAATTATCTTCTTCTGCTGGGGTTAGGCTTTATTTGCTGTTCCTTCTCCGGGTGCTTTAGGTATAAGGTTAGGTTGTGTATTTGAGACCTTTCTTGTTTCTTGAGGAAGGCTTGTATTGCTGTCTACTTCCCTCTTAGGACTACTTTTGATGCATCCCAAAGGTTTTGAACAGTTGTGTTTTCATTTTCATTTGTTTCTATGAATTTTTTTAAAGTCTCCTTTAATTTCCTGGTTGACCCATTCATTCTTTAGTAGGACACTTTTTAGCCTTCGTGTGTTTGAGTTCTTTCCAAATTTCCTCTTGTGATTGAATTCCAGTTTCAAAGCATTGTGGTCTGAAAATATGCAGGGAATGATCCAAATTTTTGGTACCACTTGAGACTTGATTTGTGACCTACTATATGATCTATTCTGGAGAATGTTCTGTGCACACTCGAGAACAATTTAGGATGGAATGCTCTGAATATGTCTGTGAAGTCTGTCTGGTCCAGTGTGTCATTCAGAGCCCTCGTTTCTTTATTAATCTTCTGCTTAGATTATCTTTGCATTGGAGTAAATAGGGTGTTAGTTAAGTCCCCTACTATTATTTTATTATAGATGTGTTTCTTTAATTTTGTTATTAATTAGTTTATATAATTGGCTGCTCCCATATTAGGGGAATGAATATTTACAATTGTTAGATCTTCTTGTTGGGTAGACCTTTTAATTATGATATAGTGTCCTTCCTCATCTCTTATTAGTCTTTGGTTTAAAATCTAATTTGTCTGATATAAAGATTGCCACCTCAGCTTTCTTTTGATGTTCATTGACATGATAAATGGTTTTCCATCCCCCCTCTTTAAATCTGGAGGTATCTTTGGGTCTAAAGTGAATCTCTGTAGGCAACATATTGATGAGTCTTGCTTTTTAATCCAGTCTGATATCCTGTGTCTTTTGATTGGGGGCACTTAGTCCATTTACATTCAGGGTGATTATTGAAAGATATAAATTTAGTGCCATTGTATTACTTGTAAAGTTACTGTTTCTGTAAATTGTCTCTGTTCCGTTCTGGTCTGTGTTCCTTTTAGGTTCTCTCTTTGCTTAGAGGATCCTTCTTAATATTTCTTTCAGAGCTGGTTTAGTGATCACACAGTCTTTCAGTTTCTGTTTGTTCTCCTATTTTGAATGGCATCCTAGCTGGATAAAGTGTTCTTGGCTGCGTATTTTTCTCATTTAGCATTCTGAATGTATCATGTGAGTCCTTTCTGGCCTGCCAGGTCTCTGTGGGTAAGTTTGCTGCCAGTCTGATGTTTCTATCCTTGTAGGTTATGGGCCTCTTGTTCTGAGCTGCTTTCAATATTTTCTCTTTGATTCTGAGATTTGCAAGTTTCTCTTCTATATGTTGAGGTGTTGGACTATTTTTATTAACTTTGACGGGGGTTCTCTGTGTCCCCTGGACTTGAATGTCTGTTTCCTTCCCCAGATTAGGGAATTTCTCTGCTATAATTTGGTCCAATATACCTTCTGTTCCCCCCCCCTTCCTCTTCTTATGGGATTCCAGTTATTTTAATATTGTTTCACTTTATCATATCACTTATCTCTTGAACTCTCTCCCCTCACGATCCAGTAGTTGTTTACCTTTTTCTCAGCTTTTTTATTCTGCATCATTTTGCCTTCCGTATCACTAATTTTCTCTTCTGCTTCATTTATCCTAGCCATTAGAGCCTCCATTTTTGATTGCATCTCATTAATCGCCTTTTTGATTTTGACTTGATTAGTTTTTAGTTCTTTTGTTTCTCCAGAAAGGGATTTTGTAGTGTCTTCTATGCTTTTTTTTTTTTTTTTTTCAAGCCCAGCTAGTATCTTTATAATTGTTATTCTGAATTCTAGTTCTGACATCTTACTTATGTCCATACTGATTAGGTCTCTGGTGATCAGTACTGCTTCTTGGTCTTTTTTTCTTTTTTTCAGGTGAGTTTTTCCATTTTGTCATTCTGTTCAGAGAATAGATGACTGACAGAACAAAATACTAAAATGGCAACAATGACCCTAGAGAAATATACATTAACCAATTCAGAAGAAAGCCAAAACTGGAAAATAAAAATAAAAAAATATAATCAGACAGGTGGACAGAACAGAACAATACACTGGATCCTGTGTATATTTTGGTCTCTGTGTTAGAAAATTAGATCCCAAAAATGTAAAGAAAGAAAAGCTTATATATGTACAAATATAAAATTAAATACAATGAAAGGATAGAATATAACTAAAAATGAAAATTAAAAGACACACACACAGAAAGGAAATATAAACAGATATGTGAACAGAACAGAGCAATACACTATATCCTGAGTGTATTTTTTTGGTTTATTAGAAGAAATTGCATCTCAAAATTGTAAAGAAAGAAAAATTTATATATATGCAAAAATGCTATTTAACATGTTGAAAAGATAGAATGTAACTGAGAAAATAAAAATTAAAAAAAATCTAAAAAAAGTTGATAAAATAAATTCATTGAAAAAGGAAAGAGAAAAAAATTAAAATTGAAAGACTAAAGAATTGTGGGAAAAAACCACGAATTCTATATGCTATATTCCCCTAGTGCTGGAGGTTTGCAGTTCTCAATGATTAGTCAACTTGGTTTTGGATGAATGTACTTTTTGATCTTCTGGTGGAGGGACCTTTTTGCCTGATTCTTAGGCATCTTTGCCCTGGTGGAATTGTACCGCCCTTGACAGGGGGCCAGGCTAACGAACTGCTTGGAAGGCAGCTATGCTCCCCTATACCAACAACGCACTAATCTGTTTGGGATTGCTCAATGTGGCTTTTGTTCCCTGAAGGCTTTCCCCTCTGCTTTAGAGGATGAAAGTGAAAATGGTGGCTTCCCAATCTTCAGCTAGGAGCCCCACTCCTTAATGCCCCCTCAGAGAAAAGCAGCCAATCACTCCTGTCTCTGTGGTCTCTGTCTGCACTCCATACTCACCCAACCTGTGACTGAGCATTTCTATTTCAGGCATGCAACTTCATTTTGAGTCTTCAAACCCTGCAGACTTCTGCAGCTTGCATCCATGACGCTCCACCTCGGGGAGGGAGGGGGCGGTTCTTGTCGTTGTTCTGCTGCTTGCTGGGCCCCTCTTTGGGGAGCGGTTGCATAGGACATGCTGTGGTTTCTGGTTTCTGGTAACCCCGAGCTGAGAGCCCACTCCTGGGTTCACCAATTGCAGCCAGCTTCCCTGCTCAGATGCCTAGGAACTCTGCCACACTTAGGCACCCTCAGTCTTCCTGTGTGACCCCAAAGATCCTGAGACTAAACTGTCCCTAAAGTGGATTATTTGTAAGCATGTGATTGAGGTTGAAGGTGTCCATGCCTTGTGTTCATGGTGGGGAGTTTACCCTGCTCCTTAGAGAGGTGGAAGAGTGTGAGAATGCTTCATGAGTCTCCTGTCCCTTTCCTTTTCTTCTTTGCCTTCTACTTAGGTCTCCATAAAAGCAACCACAGTTTGCTTTCTCTGTCATTTTCTTGGCAGGAGGAGCATAATTTTGCTGGTTTCTTCCTTAGAGAACTCAAATCCTGGAGCTAGTTGCTGTTCTTGTCTTCAGTTGGTGTTCTTGGGGGATTATATTTTGTTCTTCTGTTTTCTTGCAAACCTTCTATGTTTTACCCTTCTTTTATACTTAAAAATCAGTGTACAAAAGGTATCATCATGCTTTATTTTATTTAAAACAAGAAAGGATAACTTACTCCTTTCTCATTTCAGTTATGGAAACATGTAATCTCAGTTTTTTGCTTTATATATTTTTGTTTGTTTTTGGTCTGCTTGTAGGAGATTTTCTCTTATGTTTTTGAAATTTTTAAAAATATTCTGCTCTCTGTGTGTGTCTCATGAATAAATAAATAAAAATCTTTAAAATAAAAAAAAATATTCTGTTAACCTGCTCTTTTGTGTTCATTCCCATTTCTATAAGGCCCAAAGAGACTGATTGCCCTCTCTTTTTGAGTTAGTGGACAGATTGTAGAGTCTACAGTTTTTAAACTGAGGAAATAGGGATGCCTGGGTGGCTTAGCGGTTTAGTGCCTGCATTTGGCCCAGGTGTGATCCTGAAGTCCCGAGATCGAGTCCCACATTGGGCTCCCTGCTTGGAGCCTGCTTCTCCCTCTGCCTGTATCTCTGCCTCTCTCTTTCTCTCTCTCTCTCTCTCTCTCTCTGTCTTTCCCTCATGAATAAATAAAATCTTTACAAAAAAAAAAGGGGGAAATAATTTTTGGTTCCAGGCCTTGGTAAACTGACTATTTTCTCTCTCCAACCTAGGATGGTGATCGAGACATTTTTATCGATGGGGTTGTTGCTCGTAATAGAGCCTTGAATGGGGATCTGGTGGTCGTGAAGCTCCTTCCAGAGGAACAGTGGAAGGTGAGTTAAATTTTCCTTTTCTAATAATAGATGACTCAGGGCCTTTTTATTCTGTGGTGCATCCATGAGACATCATAAACTGGAGTAGTCATAGACTGCTGAGGTCCTGTGGTTGCCTCAGAAGTAGGCCATGCAATGCTTAGAACTTAGAAGCATCTGGCTGGCAGACATCTAATGATTTGAGTTGTTCTCCTCGCTCCCTCCCTGTGATCTGTCTTCCCTGTCATATGCCTTGCACTGATTTCTGATAATTTTTAGGATAGAAGAAAAGCTTGCAGGGCACATTCAAACTATATGTAATATTTCCTCACATTAATGGTGGGCAAACTAGAAAGACAAAGCCATAGGTATGGTGGCAGTGTTTGCACATTCTTGCTGCCTCTATGGGAAAATTCAGCCAACACATACCTAGTTCTGTAAGTTACAGTTTGGTGATTGGGCTTCCCTTGGCAGAAAAAAATAGACTCTGTCTTTTTATAATACAGAGATCTGGTGGCAGACGAAAATGTTTTTAACATGAGAATATGCTGGGTTTCAGTCTCCATATATGTTTGACAATTGAAAAGAAAGATGTGGTTTTTGACTGTTGTTTTAAATAAAGGTTGGGCACTGGAAAGATTCATAGTAGCAGTTTCTTTGAATTTTCATGTAGAACTGGCAACTTGTGTGTCCAAGTCTAGATTTTTCTTTATAGCATTTCTTCATTTCTTTTATTTTATTTGGCTCAATTCACTGGTATTGAGGAATATAGTGTTGTCTTCAGTGAGTGGTACTATAGGATTAATAGAGTGGGCTTTTAGGCTAGGCTCCTTGGGTTTGAATTCCATTTCTGCCACTTACCTGTATAACCTCAGTTGAATTATATAACCTCTCTGTGCCTCAAATGCCTCACCTGTAAAATGGAATAATCATAGTACCAACTTTATAGGTTTGTCATGAAGATTAAATGAGAATACATGTAAAAATCTTAGAATGGTGCCTGACCCATGGTAGCAGCTCAAGCAATGTCAGTTTTTATTGTTAGCTTTTATAGAAATGGGGAAAATACTACCTTATCTCAGAGGTTAGTCCAGATGTAAATTTGCTTTTATCTGATAAAGCTAGAGTAACTGTTAGACCTATGTGCCAGGGATTTGTAGGGTGTAGGGATGTTAATAATGATCAAGATAGACATCACTCTTGCCCTCATGGAGCTCTTAGTCTGAGGGAGTGCATGTAGGAAGAGACAGATACTAATCACACACAAATTTAAAGATAATTATTATTAATGCCATGAAGTTAAGTACAGAGTGTTTTATGAATCAATTTCTAGCCTCGATTCCCCCAGTGCACCCCCAGTTGCTGACAGTTGTGGTTATATCCTCCCTTGATTCTGAAAAGTGCAGCTAAGGGTTGGTTCCAGGTCCTAGTAATGTTTATTGATTTAGGACATTTACTCTTTTCTGGAAAGCAGCATCTAGCACAGTGTTGATGAGATCTAAGAAGATAAGAGGAGTACATTAGGGCCTGGTCAAACTAAAGAGGTATCCCTAGAAGTCATTTGAGGGAGTAAAGAGGCAGAATTAGAGTGAAGATGATCCAAAGAAGGAACAAGAAAGATGGTGGTTTCCTTTAACTTAAGGAGTGAGAATGGGTAGAATAGAAAAAAATAGAAGAGTAATTACAAATTGGTGATTCTAGAGCTGACCAGAGCAGGTGCAAGGTGTTGACAGGTTGAAGAATAATAGAGAGCATATATTACAGCACCTGTTGAGCTCTACAGAGGTGAATGAGGTTGATTCTAAAAGAGCAAGGCTGGAGCACTTGGGAGCTCAGTTGGTTGTGTCTGACTCCTGCTCAGGTCATGATCCTGGGGGCCTGCTCAGCGGGGAATCTGCTTCACCTTCTCCCTCTGCCCTTCTCCCCACTCGTGCACACTTTCTCTCAGATGGATAGATAAAACCTTTGGCAAAAAAAAGAGCAAGGTCGCCCTTTCACGAAGATGGCGCCGAAGGTGAAGAAGGAAGCCCCTGCCCCTCCCAAAGCCGAAGCCAAAGCAAAGGCTTTGAAAGCTAAGAAAGCGGTGCTGAAAGGTGTGCACAGTCACAAAAAAAAGAAGATCCGCACGTCACCTACATTCTGACGACCCAAGACCCTGCGTCTCCGAAGGCAGCCCAAATATCCTCGAAAGAGCGCCCCCAGGAGAAACAAGCTTGATCACTATGCCATCATCAAGTTCCCCTTAACTACTGAGTCAGCCATGAAGAAAATAGAAGACAACAACACACTTGTGTTCATTGTGGATGTCAAGGCCAATAAGCACCAGATCAAACAGGCTGTGAAGAAGCTCTATGACATTGATGTGGCCAAGGTCAACACCTTGATCAGGCCTGATAGAGAGAAGAAAGCATATGTTCGACTGGCTCCTGACTATGATGCTTTGGATGTTGCCAACAAAATTGGGATCATCTAAACTGAGTCCAGCCGGCTATAAATCTAAATATAAATTTTTTCACCATAAAAAAAAAAAAAAAAAAAAAAAGAGCAAGGTCAAGTTGCCTGGCATCCTTCCTACCTTGGCTATGGCAGGGGATGGCTAAAAAACCCAAGCATATCAATAAACAAATCAGTTACATTATTTTCCTTGTTCTTCACTCCATTTGTATTTAAGACCAGCAAGCACAGACTTTTCTGGTATTGTCAGATACACCCTAGCTTTGGACAGAAAGATGAGGGTAGTTTGGAGGTGAAGGTGTTTGTTGTCAAGTTGTAGAAGGACAGTGTAAGACTTGGGCATTCTTATTTCTGCTTTGGTGCCTTTGCTTCTAGACAAAAACCTATACCTCCTTGAGACTTAACACAGCAAAGTTGTGTTTTTTCCCAAGAGGCCTAAGTTTGTGATTTTGTAATTGCTAGGTCACTGGAGCTAGTTAAGTAGATAAAAATTTACTGAAATTCTTGTAGTGTTCCCACAGTCAATATTACACATTGACATAGCTTGTTGTTCTATTTT
Organism: Canis aureus; assembly: GCF_053574225.1. Taxonomy (NCBI): domain Eukaryota; kingdom Metazoa; phylum Chordata; class Mammalia; order Carnivora; family Canidae; genus Canis; species Canis aureus. The sequence goes on from NC_135634.1 coordinate 44,916,083, forward strand.
ACAGTTAATATCTAAAGGCAGAAGAGATTAAGGGCCAGATGGGAGTTTTAAGCCAGGGAGTGACATGGTCTTATTTAGCCAAAAATCACTCTGGCTGCTATTTGGAGATTGGAATGCAGTGGGGGCAGTTATGCATTGGCATGACTAGTCAGGAGGCATATACTGGGTCATGATAGTATAGATGGAGAGAAGTAGGGATACATTTTGTGAGTAGAGCTGATGGGACTTGAATATGGATATGAGGAGTAGGGTGAGTGAAAGGGAGGAATCAAGGATTAAGATTCTAGTTTAAGCAAAATGAGTATGATATCATTAATTAAAATGAGGAATAGTAGGGAAGAACATGTTTGGGTGCAAAAATTATGAGTTCTGCTTGGCTATGTTAAGTTTTAATTTCTTTTCAGACACGTTAATAGAGATGCTGAGAATATATGGAGGCCTAGATGGTTCATTACTCATAAATTCTACTAAACATTTAAGGAAGAAATAATCCCAAGTCTACACAAATGCTTTCAGAAAATGCAAGAGGAGGAAATCTTTTTCAACTCCTCCTATGAAGGCAGCATTGCCTTAATATCAAAAGTAGGAAAAGACATTAGAAGAAAGCTATAGGCCAGTACTCCTCACAAACATAGTTTAAAAAGTCCTCAACAAATTTTAGCAAATAAAATCCAGCAACAGGGATCCCTGGGTGGTGCAGCGGTTTGGCGCCTACCTTTGGCCCAGGGCGCGCGATCCTGGAGACCCGGGATCGAATCCCACATCGGGCTCCCGGTGCATGGAGCCTGCTTCTCTCTCTGCCTGTGTCTCTGCCTCTCTCTCTCTCTGTCTGTGACTATAATAAATAAATACATAAAAAAAAATCCAGCAACATATTATATTAAAAGGATAATACAACATGGGAAAATGGGGTTTATCTCAAGAATGCAAAGTTGGTTTAATATTTGAAAAGCAATCTGCTGTAATTCACTGTATTAACTGACTAATAATAACACTATATTTCAGTCAAATGTCATCATTTTAATAGATGCAGAAAATGTGATTGACAAAAGTCCACAATCATTCATAATAAAAACAGCAAATAGAAATAAAAGATTCCTCAGTCTGGCAAAGCACATCTAGGAGATGTTTATAACTAACACCATTCTTAGTAAGGTGAAAGACTAAGTGGTTTTCCTTCAATATTGGGAATGGGGTAAAAATGTCCCTTCTCATCCCTGGATATTCTAGCCAGTACAATAAGGCAATAGAAAAAAAAAAAAAGCATTCAGATTGGAAAGGAAGAGGTAAAACTGTCTTTATTCTTAGACCATATGATTTTCTAAGACCATATGATAATCCTAAGGAATCTACTAGAATCCTAGGAATCTACTGTTAGAACTAATAAGTGAGATTAGCAAGGTTGAAGGACAGAAGTTTGATATAAAAAAAATCAATTGTACTTCTACATATTATCAAAGAGCAATTGGAAATTAAAAACATTAAAGTATCTTTTTAGTAGAATCAAAATTATGATATACTTAGGGAAAAATTTGACCAAAGATGTGTAAGACGTGCACACTACAACTGTAAACCTCCTGGGAAAAATTACATAAGACCTCAATAAATGGTGAGAAATACCATGCTCATGATTTTAAAAAATTTTTTATTATTTTTAAAAGATTCTATTGATTTATTCATGAGAGACACAGAGAGAGAGGCAAAGAAATAGGCAGAGGGAGAGGCAGGCTCCCTGCAGGGAGCCTGATGCGGGACTCAATCCCAAGACCCCAGGATCACTCCCTGAGCCAAAGGCAGGCACTCAACCACTGAGCCACCCAGGCGTCCCCATGCTCATGAATTAAAAGACTCAGTATTGTTAAGATGACCGTTCTGTTCAGATTGATCTATATATTAAACCCAATCCCAAAGAAAATAATAGCAGACTTCTTTATAGAAATTAACAAACTGATTTTAAGATTTATATAATTATGCAAAGGCCTTAGGATAACCAAAACAAAGAACAAAATTGGAGGCTGCATATTACCTGATTTCAAGACTTACTATAAAGCTCTGGTAATCAAGACTGTGTGGTAAGACTGTGTTAAGATAGACCTATAGATCAATGGAAGAGTAGAGACTCCTATACAGACCCAGGCATGTATGGTTAATTGATTTTCTACAAAGGTGCCAATGTAATTCAGTGGAGGAAAAGATGTTTTTAAATATGTGCTATTTCAATTGTGCAGCCATATGAAAAATAAAACTTTGACCCTTACTTTGTATGGTATATGGAAATTAACTTGAAATAGATTGTAGATATTTTGAACTTCCTTTTTTAAAAATTTTTATTTATTTATGATAGTCACATAGAGAGAGAGAGAAAGGCAGAGACATAGGCAGAGGGAGAAGCATGCTCCACGCACCGGGAGCCTGACGTGGGATTCGATCCCGGGTCTCCAGGATCGCGCCCTGGGCCAAAGGCAGGCGCTAAACCGCTGCGCCACCCAGGGATCCCTGTTTTGAACTTTCTATAAGAAAAAGAGGGGAAAATTTTAGTGATCTTAGATTTGACAAATATTTCTTAAATATGAAACATAAAAGAAAAGTCAATAAATTTGACTTGGGCAAAATTGTAAACTTTTGCTCTTCATTAAACACTTGCAAAAAGGCAAGCCACAGACTAGGAGAAAATATTTGCAAAACATTTATCTGACCAAAGACTTTTATCTAGACCATAAAGAACTCTTTTAATTCGGTAACAGACAGCCTATTTAAAAACTGTATTAAAGATTTGAAGAGATACTTAGTAAATGAGATATATAGATGGCAAATAAGTGTAGGAAAAGATACTTGATGTAATCAGTCATTAAGGAAATACAAATTAAAAGCACAAGATAGAACTATTAAAATTGCTAGAATGGCAAACGTTCAAAATATTAACCAAAACCATTGTTGGCAAGGATACAGAGCAACTAGAACCCTCATACACTGCTGGGGGGAATATAAAATGGTACAGTCACTTTGGAACACAGTTTGGCAATTACTTAAAAAGTTAAGCACACACCTAACATGATCCATCCCTTCTAGTCCTGTATATTTACATTAGGGAAATGAAGGCATTTGTCTGCATGAAGACTTATATAGTCATTCAAAGCCACTTTTTTTGAATAGCCCCAAACTAGAAATAGCACACATGTCCATCAGCATGAAAACCAATTTTGCTATACCTATTCAACAAATACAACTCAGCAGTTAAAAAAGAGAAATCAATGGACTGTTGATACATGCAACAACATGGATAATCTCAAAATAAATTATGATGGATGAAAGAAGCTAAGCAAAAAAGAATATACTCTGTATGAGTCCATTTACATAAAACTTTAGAAAACGCAAACTGATTTGTATGGAGAAAAGGCAAATAAATCATTGGATGCCTGGGGCAAGAGTAGGAGAGATGGATTACCAAGGGATCCCAAGGGAGCTTTGGGGGTGATGGACATGTTTATTATCTTGATGAGATAATTTCATAATTGTGTCTGTAAGTCAAGACCAATCAGTTTGTGCCCTTTAAATATATGCAGTTTGTTATATATAAGTAAAGCCACAAAAATTGCCGTAAATGAAATAAAACAAGATGTTTGGACAAATGAACCTGAAGCTTCAAGGAAAGATTGAAGCTAGAGATGTCAGTTTGGAAGGCTTCAGTATATGTGTGGTGTTAAAGTCGTGCTAGTGGATGAGATCACCTAGAGAGTGTAGCTAAAGAAAAAAAGGCTGAGTATTGAGTTCTTGGGCAAGCCAGCATTTAGAGATAAGCTGAGGAGACCATGGAGAAACCCATGCCCCTGCATCAAGGGGTATGAATGATGCTGGTTAAATTCCATCTATGTCTAAAGTGGAAATCAATGAAATTGAAAACAGAAAAGAAAATGTTTGTTCTATGATAAAATCAGTAAATCGATAAACCTCTCGTACAACTGACAAAAATAAAAAAGGCATAAGTCACCAATATCAGGAATGAAATAGGGGATATCATGTATAACAAGCATTAAAAAGATAACATTTGTAAAACAAAACAAAAATATCAGTGCTGCCTGGTTTAGAGAAAAGGCTGATGGGTTCTGGGGAAAGTCAGAGAGTCAGAGGTCCAGTGAAACAGGTGTCAACAAACTCAGGCTTTTCATAATCCATATGATGTGTTCAAATCTAGGAAGACATTTTTTAATCTACTAGATCCTGAGCCCTCTCTTTATTGATAACATCCCCTTAAGCAGGGATTGGTATGGATAGAGAGGCCTAGACTGGCAAGGAGGACGCTTTCCTTTGAGTTACTAGTAATAGATTAGGGGAAATGACCCAGAGACTGCCTTGGTGTGTGCATAGGCCGTCTTCAGCTTTCAGAAGATTTGAAGTGTAGAGGATGGCCCGGGGTTCCTTGCTTATTCCTTTTCTGTGGAGCTCCTAGGGTCTTCACAGTGGCTGCCTGACAATTGCTTTTTATATTAGCAACCCCACTAGGTATGTCTCTTAGGCCTTGTTAGTTAGAGTAAGTATTTCACAGCTTCCCATTCTGAAGCAGGGAGCCTTGTTGGCTGTAGCCCACCTGTGACAGTTGTTGGTGACAGGGTCAAACTGGAGAGAAAAGAATATTCAGACTGTCCTCAAGCATCCCTGACATGTAGAATATAAACATCTCAAAGCATACTGGTCAATTGTATTACAGGTTTGTTAGTACAAAAGCATATTGTTATCAGAGGAATCTGTAGTCAATGGTGTTGAGCAAATGTGAATTAATTGGATTATTCATCTTTGCTTCTTTATGCTTGTTGTGCTCACCCCTTTTGGGTATGTAAACTACAGGGCCTTTGGGGTTTTAGAAAAAACAACAATTCTTTTAGCTGTAGTAGTAAATAGTCAATTTCTTTCACAGCATGTTTTTTTGGCAAAATAGATAGCTGTTAAAGAATCAAGCTGTGAGGCAATCATAAACAATAATTTGCTCTTATATAACAATTTTAATTTTAGAATTCTTCCACATTTGTAGTATATATATGTAGTTTTTATTACAGATGTCTAATGAAGGATAGTTGAGGGGCAAAATATAGTCTTCACTTTGCCAATTGGGACATTAAGTGACTTGAGAGCTTGGAGCTTTTGGCAGGATCAGGGAGTGGAATCCAGATCTCATGACTTTTAGCTTATGGCTCTTGTGGGTTATTTTTCTTTTTTTTCTCCCTTTGTGTGTGTGTGTGTGTGTATGCGCGCGCGCACGTGCGTGCACACACACGCATTTTTCTAGACTGAGGGTCTGTTGTTTTCCTCAGGTTTTCAAAGTGAGGGAAACATGTCCTCTAAATGGTTAGGAGCCATTTCACGGATTCTGATGATTCTGCCTGGAACTGTGCAGGGTACTGAGTGGCTTCTGATCCTCCTCCCATCTGGTTCCATGCTCGATGATGGAGGTACTGTTTGGAAAGGGTCACAGGCTTTGCTGTTAAGGAGCTCATTGGCTGGATGGGATGAGGATGGAAACGATTGTAGTATGGTTTGCAAAACAGCAAGAGAAATACGTTTGTTATGGGAGTACTATACTCTGAGAGAACTGGGGAAGGTTTCATCAAGGAGGTTACATTTGTAGTGAGGTTTGAAGGGTGGGAATGGAGAAGAGAAGTTTGGTTTTGTTTTAGAATAAAAATGACTTTGGTTGAGAACAATTTGGCAATAGAGGATTGTGAACATTTCCAATTTCAGGGAGGAGTATGTGGAGTAAGGCTGTCTCTGCCGGGCCATTGGCTGAGTGCTGCGGCCCTTCTCCCAGCTCTCCCAGACATTGGTAAAGAAAAACAGTTCTCAAGCTCCTGCCCTCCAGGGAGACCAACAGCCTTGGCCCCTTTTGCAGAAGCCCATGGATACTGTTCTTTGCTCTATAAATGCCCAAGCATTTATGCTCTTCCCTTTGTGATTTATCTGATCTTTACCCTGCCTCTTGCATTCTTTCTTTTTCCTTGTCTTTCCATTGCCCCATCAAGTTCATCTCCCATAATCATTAAAGAACTTTGTCCTTCATTTTTTTTATTAACTATAGTAAGATTATCCTATTATTTTCCTTCTCTTAATATTCCAGTATAGTATATCACAAATAAGCATATATAAACCCTGTGGATGCTGGACAATTCCTAACTTTTTAGTGCTTACTGGGTGCCATGAAACTGTATTTAGTGCCTCACACCATTCTTTAGTCTGCTGTCGTCTCTATCTCAATTTTATAAATGAGAAACCCAAGTCTTACCTTATACATTTTACTTATTTAGGGAATACATAATTAGGGAATGACAGAGTTGGGATTCAGATTCACGTCTTCTTATTTCATGATCTCATTGATATTTGTTATTTCAGAGATATAAAGAAGAGAGTTAATGGATCTATAGATAGATATTGTCAGGTATCATAAAAATCAGCATAAATCCAGGAAATTTTAATATATGTCTAAGCATTAGGTAGTATCATGAGTTGCCATCATGGGTAAAAAGGATGATTGTGTCAATTGAAATGACCAAAGGCCTAGTATTAATCCTTAGAAAATAGATAATTTAGGAAAAATTGATTAGAATTCTAGTGGTTTTATTTTAAGACTAGAGAGGTATAATAGCCTCTCAGGGCATTATTGAAGGCAGGTGTTGGGAATGTGTCATAACCTTGCCAGACATCTGCTTTAGATAGCGCATCAGATACTGAGAGAGCTGATCTAAATATAAAGTTTAATCAAGAGCTACAGCCTGTAGAACAAGAGGTCACAGACTCAGCTGTCATCCTGACCCAGCTGTAGATCACAGATTTGTGGGGCATATGACACAGGTATTCAAAAGGCAGGTAGGCAGTTGTCATGTAAGAGGTGGGTTACTCTGGGGCTTTGAGACAGGGGTTCAATTTCAGAGATATGAGACTCTTTTACTACAAACAGACTGGGCTGTGAGTCAGAGATAACATTTGACTGCCAAGCTAGGAGAATTGACTAGAGCAGTACTGAGAGCAAGAACTAAAGTAGAAGACCAACTCTGAGGGCCAGAATTCTGGGCCTATTTTTAGTTGTACCAAAGGAGATGTGGGAGCCCAGAATTAAGTTCTGGTATCTTGGATCTAGGAGGTGGGTTAAAAGCAAAGGCCTCCTACAGGAGGAGCCAAAGCTGTTTAAATGTTGCCTGTCTTGCTTGATTGGGAACTAGGGTGAGGAGCTTAGTTGATGTAGCCGTAGTGAGTGACCCAGAGAAAATCAGAGGAAAGGAGAAGTACAAGAGTGTATTAAAACGAGACTCAATTAGACCGTTCCACAGTGTGAAACAGGATCTGATTAGCTGAAGAGTCAGGGTGGATTTCTTTCTTTCTTTTTTTTTTAAAGATTTATTTATTCATTCGAGATAAGAGAGAGAGAGAGAGAGGTGCAGAGACACAGGCAGAGGGAGAAGCAGGCTCCATGCAGGGAGCCTGATGCAGGACTCAATTGCGGGACTCCAGGATCCTGACCTGAGCCGAAGGCAGACTCTCAACCGCTGAGCCACCCAGGCGTCCCAGGGATAGATTTCAAGTGAAATTCCTCCTCGTTGAAAATTAGCTTCTATATTTTTTTTGTCTGAATACTAAAAACTATAGTAAGAAAAGCAAGAGTCGATTTGATATATTGATACTCACTGGAAACCCATAATGCTGTTCATTCATCCTCCAGGTGTTTGTTGAACACTTCCATCAGAATGAGAGGATACAGTCGGAATAAATCAATTAAGTACTTTGTTAGCAAAGTCTAATTTACTTTTGGAACAGGATTATTTCACTTAATTTACAAGAGCAAAGTCTATACATGAATTAAGGAGGGTGGAGAAGCAGGGATAATTATTCTATATTCCTAACATGTCTATTATACAGTTACTAAGAAAACTTATTTTTATGCAAAGATACTTCAGCAGAAGAATAATAGAAGTATGGAGGGTATTTTAGAAGAGATTGGCACAGAAAGAAATAATGAGTTTGAAAGAATAAAGGAAGCGTTGATAGGAGTTACCACTCTTGTTCTAAATTAAACAAACAAAAAAAAAATCAGAGTGCACATTTAATCCCCAATTTTCAATGGCTTTTCCAAACTTTCTTATGGTCATATGAAATTGGTCTCATACAGTAAATTGTTTCCTCTGACAACTAGCTTTTCCTTCAAGTGATTGTTTTAAAGTTTTGTCTTCCAAGTTCTTCTTTAAATATGCACCCATCATACTAGATTATATTTAATCCAATCTCTTATATAACCACTATCATTTTGGATTGTTCTCAATTCCAGTGGAATTAGGATTTCTTAGAACTGTTTGGTTTCTTGGCCTGTGTGGCAGGCCTGAAAAAGACTTGGAAGGTACTTAATGGTGGAAGGCAAAGTCTTTGTAGCCTCCACCCACAGCAATATGGTAGGTAAGGTATATCTACTACCATGATCAGATTTTCCCCAAATTGTTATATACACAAGCCTATTTTTAACAATCATCTTTTCTTCTTCATTATTGCCAGCTCTGGGATCAAATATTTCAGGTTCTTGCCTGCTCTAAACATGCCTTCAGATCTCCATAATTCAAATTGAAATGTCTGAAATAAGGAATGTATCATTTAAGGATAGAGTAGCTTATTTGTGCTGGGAAACTCCCAATTAATATTTCAGGATTATTTGCTAGAAAACTAATTCAATCCTCCATAACTCCATAGAGATGGTTTAGTGAAATTCACATTCATTGTACAGAATGAATTAATGTAGATAAAGTACTTACAGCAATGCTGGCACATTGTGTTTAAGAAATGTCAGATATTACTATTATTCTTCCCTGAAGTGAAGACTGAGAGTCATAGTTAAGCTAAGCATGTAATAACTCAAATTTTCTATTCCCAGCTCTTGAATTTACCACCATAATGTTTATTTATAGTAGACATAAAATGTTTATATAAAATGTTAGCATGTCACTATGCATTCCTTTGAAGTATCTAAATTGCCGGAAAGTTGTATGGTAGCTAAGGTGGAACAACATTGTATATTTTTTACTTTTCTCTTTGCCCATCAAGATCACCAAGGGCCTCACTTTGTAGTATCTTCACTCTAGAGCCCAGGCTGAATGGAATAGCTGCCATCTGGAGTGTTCCTCTTTTCTGTGGCAGAAGAAAACAGAGCCCTGGACATTTAAAATTAGCCAGGAGAAGGGAGATGTCCTAATGGTGATTTTTTTTTTGGGGGGGGGGGTAGCATGTACTAGAGCAGGAGTCAGCAAACTTCTGTAAAAGTAAATGTTCTAGGTTAGGCTTTGCCAACCATATGTTTCCTTTGCAGTTTCTCAGTTCTGCCTCTGTGGTGTGAACACAGCTATATTCTAGTGAAACTTCATTTACAAAAACAGTTGGGTGTGGCCTGTGAGCAGTAGTTTGTGGACTCCTGTTCTAGAAGTGCGGTTAGACCTTGTGAAGACCCTCATTCCGCCTACCCTAGCAAGTACCATAGGAGCCTCGACGCAGGTCTCTCACTCTCATCTTAACAGCACGGGAACTGTGTCTTCCTGTTTTGACTCTATCTCAGTAATTCAGGCTTTTAGTTCTTGAGTCTTTTGTTTTTGAATCAGAATTTTTTTTTAAAGATTTTATTTATTTATTTGAGAGAGTGTGCGAGAGAAAATGAGCTGGGGTAGAGGGAGAAACAGACTCTCTGCTCAGCCCAGAGCTGGATGCAGGGCTGGATCCCAGGACCCTGAGATCATGACCTGAGCCAAAGGCAGACGCTTAACCCACTGAGCCACCCAGGCACCCCTGAGTCAGAAAATTCTAAAGAGTCCTTATTTCTGTGGGTTCTTGGAAGTTATTTGACTGGATTATGTGGTTTTTTCTTTTCTTTCTTTTTTTTTTTTTTTGAGTTATCCTCTTTAATATGTATGACACTTAGCCATTAAGAGTTCTATATGTGTTTGTCATAGTTACAGTTCCTTTTTGATCAAGTTAGAAAATAGATCCTGCAGATTAAGATCTAAGTAATATTCTTAGAAGCTGGGGAAATTGATTGGAGAGCACATTGTCTGCCTTAACTTGTGGACATGGCTCTCTCTCTTTACTGCTGCTCTATTCATTTTCTCATTCAGTACCCCAGGCTTTACCTGTATGCTTCAGGCCTTTGTGGCAACTTACTTGAGCAGTGGATAGCATGGAGTTAGCACTTGGGGTGATCAGAGAAAAAATAAGTGGTTCTCCATTCAGGTGTTTTTAGTGTCAAACCAGGCCCATTTGTGTCACTGGAAAAATTGTCAGGAGTACAGGATGTAGTAGAGGTGAGCGGTAGTAGGTCAGATAAAGGTCATGGCTTGAGGCAAGTGACAAAGATCAGTTTAAAGGGATGAGTGTAAAGCTGTACACCGGAAGTGAGTTGATGATCAGGAACCCAGGGGATTTCTGTGTTCCCAGGGTTGGAACACCGAATTAATGGTTTGGGTAAATGGTTTAGAATATAGCCTGTCAGCAAGGGCAGGCTCCTTCACTCATGTAACGCCTCCACCAAGGAGGTGTTGAGTACTTGCTATGAGTTGGGCACCATGCTGTACCTTAGGAACATGGTATGGGATAAGATAGGCAGGATCTGGTTCTAAATCACAGAATACAGAAAATGACTGCAGTGACTATTTTTTCAATTCTCCCAAAGGTGGTACTTAAATAGTGCCATTCTGGATGCAAAGTAGAAAAGTCTATTTGTTATGTATAATGGGTGCCTCAGTGTGTAAGGGCTTGATTTTCTTGAGGAACACGGGCTGAGACTGTCAGCCAAGCAGGGCAATATAGAGTGGTGAGGGTGGTAATCAAGTCCTTGGGTGCGGTGCGAGCGCACAGTAGGGATACCCTACCTGCTTGTGGAGGATCACGGAATGTTTTTTGGAAATAAACTTCTGGAGGAAATGAAGTCTGAATGTAAAGTAGTTTGAATTCAAGTATAATTAACATATAGTGTTATATTAGTTTTGGGTATATAATACAGTGATTCAAAAAGTCTATATATTTCTCAGTGCTCATCCAGATATCTGTATTCTTAATCCTCTTTATCTGCTACTCTGTCACCCTCCTTCCTTCTGGCAACCACCAGTGTGAAGAATCTGTTTTTTTAACGAGATCCCCAAGTGATTTGCATGAATGTTAAATTTTGAGAAGCACTGATGGTGGATAGTTAAATAATTAACTCTTCTTTCTTTTAAAATAAAAACTATTTTAGCACTCTAGAGAAAAGAGGAGCATATATGTGACATACTCTATTATATAGCTAGTCCTGGGGGAGAGTTGAGAGTACAATATAATTTGTTGGGTCTTCAGAGATTTGAGGTAATGATTTCCTTATTTTAGCAGAATTAGACTCTGGTCACCTTCACTCCCACCAAACACACACACGTGCGCGCGCACACACGCACACACTTCCCTTCTCTATTTAGCTATAACAAATGATGGTCTGAGAGGTTATTTTTGTAGGTGTAGTTGGAAAAAACTAGTTTATTGAAAAAAGATTTCAATCTATATCATCAGTTGTTTTTATTCTAATAAATGTCATGTAACCTACCTTCTCTCCCATTTTTTAGGAAATAATCGTTTTTAGGAGATCATTTTATATTAAGTTCAAATAGTCATATATCATTTCTCTTACTCTCTAGTTTCATTAATTTTTTTTCTTGAAGAATTGGCTCTTACACTGTGTTTAACAAATGTTTGTTATGAGATAGGCTATTTCTCTTTTCCTAAACCATTGTTTGAGGCCTGCTTTCAGTAGTTTGCAATAGTTATAGTCTTTTTGAAAAGTAAACTTACTGGATGTTGAAAAGTTATTTCAGTGTTCAGAATTTTATGTCTTGAAATAATCCATGGTATGAAAAAGCTTCTGAAATGTGAGCATTATTATTTTTTCCTTTTCCTCTGTGCTGCTATAGTATCATATGCTGTTGCATCAGATGAAATTTTATCTTTTTAATAGATTTTATTTCTGTATTGGAGAGGGGGGGAAGCCTGAACACAAGCAGGGGGAGGGGCAGTGGGAGAATCAGACTCCCCACTGAGCAGGGAGCCCAATGTGGGGCTTGATCCCAGGACCTGGGGATCATGACCTGAGCCAAAGGTAGATGGTTAACTGACTGAGCTATTCAGGTGCCTTGTATCGATGAGATTTTAAAGAAAAAGAATATAGCTAGGAGGGTAAAGAGCTAGAAGAAGCAAATCTAAACAAAAGCAGTCTGAAACTGTTTAAATGTCTATATTTGAGGTTTAATCAAAAAGATATATTGTTCTTTAATAAATGGGGTACCCACATTATAAAAATGATTTATTATTTATCATTTAATTGGAATTATCTTTCCATTCTGACATCTACTTTGGTAAGAGGTTAGATTATGCCATAAGTGATTAAATTAATAATACTGAGATAAAATTCACATTTTATCATTTTATTTTAAAAATCACTTTAAAGAGTGCAATCCAGTGATTTTAATATATTTACAATGTTATAACCATCACCACTATCTAATTCCAGAACATTTTCATCATCCCCAAAAGAAACCTTGTCCTCATTAAACATTCGCTCCCTTGTCCCTTTCCCTCCCAGACTCTGGCGCCACTAGTCTTCTTTCTGTTTCTACATATTATTCTGGACAGTTCATATAAATGGAATTATGCAATATTTCTCCTTTTGTGTTTGGGTTCTTAGCATGTTTTCAAGATTCATCATTATTATAGCATTTATCAATTCTTCATTATTTTTTTATAACTAAATGCATACCACTGTACAAATGTACCACATTTTATCTTTTTATCAGTTCACAGACATTTGGGTTACTTACACTTTTTGGCTATTATGAATAATAATAGAAGCTACCATGAACATTTATAAACAACCACGTTTTCAGTTCTCTTGATTATATACCAAAGTGTAGAATTTTTGGGTCATATGGGGACTCCATGTTTAGTAAAAATTGATTTTTGTAATGTAAATCACTAAAATATACTGTCTTTAAACTTTTCTGACTCAAAAGGAATTAGTCTTTTGAATATACATAACTTTGTCCCTGAAATGACCTGTGTTCTTTGGTATTTAGTCTATTGTATGAGCAGTGTATGAATTGTGTTGCTTCTATTCCTTTAAACATGGAGGTCATTATTCTGGGCATTTCAAAATGGTACCGCCTCCATCGTCCATCCTGTGAATTGAAGACTCTTTATAGTTTTGTGAGTTACTTCTGGAGCATCAAAAGTTCTCTTTTGTTGCTTTTGTAGGTGCCTTTGGCACTGATGATCATTCTCTTTGGAGAGTGAGAGGGAGAGGTTGTCATCTGAGTGGGGAAAAAAGGAAAAAATGTGGGCATTTGCTGAGTTGTTTGGTTACTGCTGTTGAAGAAGAGTGTTTATTACTGTTGTTTTGAGATAGGAAATGAACACTGCATTCAATAATACACTAACACAAGTACTGTTGTCCTCTTAGCATTTTGTGTCATTGTTATCTGCTTTTCAAAAATGCCTCTATACAATGAGTATACATATTCATATTATGTATATGTAGTTTAGTATTGTGAGCTTTTATTTACTATAAATATTGTCTTAGTTTATTACCAAGATTTTTAGACACAAATAAATGCACTCAGAAAATGTTTAAATGAAGCATCACTTTTAAGTACTGCATGATGTTTCATCGAGTGAATATTTTTTATTTTTCATACCCTTCCTATGTTATAGGATATTTTAGTTGTTTATAATTTTTTTTATTACTTAAATAATATTGTAGAGAACACCTTTAAACTTTTATTTTTTAGCATTGTTTCCTTAAGTTAAATCTCCAAGTGCAATTTACTGGGTCAAAAGATGAGAAAACTTTTCTTTTTTTTTTTAAAGATTTTATTTATTTATTTATTTATTTATTTTTAAAAATTTTTTATTTATTTATGATAGTCACAGAGAGAGAGAGAGAGAGTCAGAGACACAGGCAGAGGGAGAAGCAGGCTCCATGCACCGGGAGCCCGACGTGGGACTCGATCCCGGGGCTCCAGGATTGCGCCCTGGGCCAAAGGCAGGCGCCAAACCGCTGTGCCACCCAGGGATCCCTAAAGATTTTATTTATTATTTATTCATGATAGACAGAGAGAGAGAGAGAGAGAGGCAGAGACACAGGCAGAAGGAGAAGCAGGCTCCATGCAGGGAGCCTGACGTGGGACTCGATCCCGGGGCTCCAGGATTGCGCCCTGGGCCAAAGGCAGGCGCCAAACCGCTGAGCCACCCAGGGATCCCCGAGAAAACTTTTCAAACGGTGTCTGTGTACTACCAGGTCCTACCCATCCTTTAGTTAAATAAAAACCACAATCAATAAAAGACTGCATTTATTTAATTTTTGCCTTTTGTTTTCCACCCATCCTTTGACCTTGTTGATATTTTGAACATTGGTTTAATCATCTTTAATGTTAGCTATGTCTCTTAAGTGTGTTCTTTCTGTGTTTGGCAATTTGCGTTGGACCTGATTTCAGTTTGGTGGATACAGAGGCATAAAGCTGAATCATCTGTACTTTGAAGTCAGAGACAGAGGTGTATATCTCTAAGTGTACAGATCCTTGTTTTGTGCACATTTCTCTTTTGTGCTTCTGTTTCTTTTCTTCTTTCTTTATAGCTAGACTTTTTGGACCCACTGCCTCTTTCTCGACAATGGTCTAGATTCTACAGTTTGGCTTCTAACCCAGTATTCTACTAAAGTTGTTCTTTTCATGGTCATCACTGATTTCCTACCCATTTTCATTGGTCACTTTTTTAGTTTTCATTTTCTTTGAGCTTCTACAGTGATTTAAGACCATAGATTTCCATCCTCTTTGTAATAATGCCCCATTAGCTCTGTGGCCCGGTTCTGTTTCTCTCGTTGGTTTATTCTTAGTTGATTTCTCTTTCCTCCACTTAGTTGTAGTCTTTCCCAATCTCCTGCCCTGTGCCTTCTTTTCTTTCTTTATACACTTTTCCACAGAGGTCTTTATGTATTCAAAGTTTTTTTTTTTTTTTAAGATTTTATTTATTTATTCATGAGAATACACAGAGAGGAGAGAGAGAGGCAGAGGGAGAAGCAGGGTCCATGCAGGGAGCCCGGCACAGGACTGGATCCCGGGTCTCCAGGATCACGCCCCAGGCTGTAGGTGGCGCTAAACCGCTGAGCCACCGTGGCTGCCCTACATTCAAAGTTTAAACTGGCACTTCTTTTTGGGTGATATCTACCATCTGTTCATTTACCCAACATTTTTCATTGGCTCCTTTGTGCCTGGCACTGACCTGGGTCCCAGGGGAGCAAAGATGAACACAGTTTGACTGCTTGAGATTACATGTAAACAGAGCAGCCATGGTGCTATCTGATATATTCCTTACAGAGATTTGAAGGTAGATGCCAGAGGTCAGAGGAGGGTAAAGACAGCTCTGCCTAAATTTCTTAAAACAGTTGACATTTGAATTTCAGTTTGAAAAAAGAGTTTGCCAAATGAAAATTCAGGGGAGGGGAGAATATTTTAGGCAAAGGAACAATAAGCTTGTACTCCTCCCAAGTTTAAGCTGATGAGGGCAAGAGTTGTGTTTTATTTGTGTTTATGTTCATGGGATCCGAGAAAGAACGCGGTCTTTTCAAGTTACATTGAGGTTTATATTCTAGCCCCTTTACTTACTAGCCCTGAGTTTCAGAGGCCTCATGTGTAAATGAACGTAAATTATTTGGTACGGATTAATGAGTTACAACCATAACCCAAAATAGTGTCTGGCAAATAGGTGCTTTTAAAATGTGAGTTTCATTCTTTCATTTTCTTGTCCTTACATCTAGCAGCTGTAACTGACATGCAGTCGTGGGAGATAAATACTTGTTGAACAATTTCATCGTTTCCAGAACGTAAGAAAAATGATCTTTTGATGTAAAATTTTATGACTAAAAAGCACGGGGTGAATTTACTAAATTTAGTGGTCTTTCAAAGCAAAGATTTGTTTTCTTAAGAACTAACTTTAATTGGAAGAGAAAATACAGCATTGGATCAAGTTGCTGGATATAATCCCCCCACCCCCGCTGAATATCAGAGATGGACTGTGTTGATTATAAATGTCTTCTGCAGTGTTTCTTCATTAATATTTACAGATGGTTTTTTAAATTTGTTTCCATCTTAATTTCCCTTGTTTTAGAGAGTTAAGTATGATATTATAGATTTTAATTGTTCCAGGATAGTCCTGTTTTTTCATAGAGCCCCCAGATGCTGTAGCTCACATGTTTTTCAGTTAATATTAGCTTAGACTAGAGTCTTTTAGCTCTTTGTTACCATTCATATTTCTTTATGTGACATAAAGGCCTTCCATGACTTGCCCTTTGCCCTCTCGGGCAACCTTCAGTGTACCCTTAGCTTGGGCACTGCAGAGGGGAGGTCTTTGAATGGGCACCATATAGCTACAAGTCTACATTTTCTTTTCATACACATTTTGTTTCCTTTGTTTGCAGTTCTCTGCTTGTACCTCTTTTTCTCTCCCCTACACAGGTTGTTGCCACTGGGAGACTTTTCCTTTGTATCTCCAGAACTACTACTCAAGGTTTCTGTTTTATTTAATTGAAAAAGCCTTCAAATGTTTCTCACCCATAACAAAGAGCCCTTTATTATTGTCTCTGTTCACATTCCAGTGGTTTTTGATCTTCTGGGTATTATTTGTGTTGCTTCCTATGAATGACTCCCACTATATGATGTTAAAAATGGCAACTAGCATTTATCGAGTATGTGTTGTGTGATAGGCATTCTTCTAGGGCCTTTGTAAATTCTGCATATTGCAGGTGTGGATTCCTTTGCAAGATGGACTGAACTCTAGTATTTCTTTTTCATTGTTCACACACTCATTTCTAAACATGTCAGAGCGTATTATTTATTTAATTTTTTAAAAGATTTTATTTATTCATGAGAGACACAGAGAGAGGCAGAGACATAGGGAGAGGGAAAAGCAGGCTCCCCATAGGGAGCCTGATGTGGGACTCAATCCTGGGACCCTGGGGCCATGACCCAAGCTAAAGGCAGACACTCAACCACTGAGCCACCCAGGTGCCCCTGGAGTATATTGATTTAATTCATGAGGAGGCAATGTCTGACAACAGAGGAAAAGTCAGTTTCTAAATTATAAAATTCTTGAATTTGGGTTTTTGTTCATACTTTCAACTTTCAAGGTACTCCTGTTAAGGTTGTATGGAACTTGGAAAATATATTCATGCCAATTTTATTATTAAATTATTTAAAAATCGGGGATCCCTTGGTGGCGCAGCGGTTTAGCGCCTGCCTTTGGCCTGGGGTGTGATCCTGGAGACCCGGGATCGAATCCCATGTCGGGCTCCCGGTGCATGGAGCCTGCTTCTCTCTCTGCCTATGTCTCTGCCTCTCTCTCTCTGTGTGTGACTATCATAAAAAAAAAAAAAAAAAAAAAAAAAATTTAAAAAATTATTTAAAAATCGAAAAAAATTATTTAAAAATCGTTTAAAATGTGTTTATACAGTAAAGGGGGAAGGTACTGATATATCAGTTTTCTCTTAATTCATTGATGTGATGATTTATTTAACAAGTATTATTTTGGACATCTGCGGTACACCAGATAAGGGAATATCTTATTGAATATAACAGACCCATGTGCTCCCCACATGGAGCATACAGAAAGTTTATATCATCTGTTAGGCCTAAATGGATCCAGGAAGTCTTATTTTCAAAACCTGTTTTTGTTTCTTTGTTTATAACAATAAGGAATATCTTAACATTTGAAAAATACTTTAACAAATACAAAAACCAGAGTGCTTTTTAAATTTTTCTAATCTGAAAGGAAAATTCTGTTCTTTCAGCAGAAGTCATCTGCTTAGCTTAAGTTCCTTTGGAGAAAGATACTTGCAGTATTATTTTTGTCTTAGAATTAATAAATTAAATGACTTTCCTAAACTCATACATTTTAACTTTTTTTTTTAATTTTTATTTATTTAGAATAGTCACAGAGAGAGAAAGAGAGAGGCAGAGACATAGGCAGGGTGAGAAGCAGGCTCCATGCACCGGGAGCCCGACGTGGGATTTGATCCCGGGTCTCCAGGATCACGCCCCAGGCCAAAGGCAGGTGCTAAACTGCTGTGCCACCCAGGGATCCCTATTTTAGAGTTACTTGGCACTTCTTTTGAGGTCCATTTTTTTTTTTTTTAAGATTTTATTTATCTGTTTGAGAGAGAGAGAATGAGCATGGGCAGGGACAAAGGAAAGGGAGAGGAAGAAACCAACTCTCATGAGCAGGAAGCCTGGATGTGGGGCTGGATCCCAGGATCCTGGGATTATGACCTGAGCCAAAGGCAGATGCTTAGCTGACTGAGCCACTCAGGTGCCCTGAGGTCCAAAATTGATTAAAAGAGTAAATTACTATTCATTTTATTTTCCTTTCTTCTATTTTGCCTTGAAGCTTTAGCTGTTATTTCTTAGAAGCACTGTTGGGAAGGGTTCCCTGTTCTTTAGGCCATCATCCTGAATCTCTAATGTAGGTTGAGACACAGAGTGTACGCATGTGCTTTTTTGCACTGCAGGGAAGAGTTTTTAGGGATTTGGAGGGTACCTGCAAATAGAGGGCCCAGGATCAGAAGAGAAAAAAACCAAGAAAGATAAAATTCATATAAACATGGATATGGAAGAACATTATAATATGAGAACTGCCCAAGTACATTTTAAGAGTTACTTGAACTCGGGGATCCCTGGGTGGCGCAATGGTTTGGTGCCTGCCTTTGGCCCAGGGCGCGATCCTGGAGACCCGGGATCGAATCCCACGTCGGGCTCCCGGTGCATGGAGTCTGCTTCTCCCTCCGCCTATGTCTCTGCCTCTCTTTCTCTCTCTTTGTGTGACTATCATAAATAAATAAAAATTAAAAAAAAAAGAGTTACTTGAACTCTTGACTGATTATTGAACTATCGTATGTATTTTGTACCCCACAATAAAAATGTTTGTGTTGTATACTTAAAAGAGGCAGAAAATCCATCTTCAGATCATCTCAGTTTCTGATTGTGTCAGCATGGTCTCTGTCTACTAAAAGAAAAGTGAATCTTCGTAGGAAGGAAGGAATATATTTTAGAGCTCTTACAATTTTGCACTGACATCCAACATTTAGTAAAAAAAAAAAAAAAAAAAAAAAAAAAGCATCATGTATGACAAATGACCAAAAACCAAGAGAAAAAAAAAAAAAAAACAACAGAAACACACCCATGGGTAATTTAGATTTTGATGTTATAGGAAATTGATTTTTAACATAACTGAGCCAATATTCTCAAGATAATAGATGACAAGATAGAGAATTTCACCAGAGAACTATTATTTATAGAGAGAGAATGAATGGATAGAAATTCTAGAACTGAAAAAATAATAGAGATTGATTTATTCAATATATGTGTTTAGCTAAAATTAGATACTACAGAAGAGGGGATTAGTAGACTGGAAAATAGTTTAGTAAAACATACTTAGACTGAGGCATGGAGAAAATAAAAGGATTAAGTATATATTAAATACAAGGAAAACACATTATATTTGTATACTTTGAGCTTACAAGAAAAGAGGGAATGAGACTTAAACAGTATTTTAAGAAATACAACCGAGAATTTACATTATTTAATTTACAAATACTTAAACAGTATTTTAAGAAATACAACCGAGAAAATACATAAAAGACATCAGGCCCCAGATTTGAGAAACTCAAGAAAGACCAAACAGGATTAATATAAAGCAGATCATATGTAGGCATGCTATAGAAAAACGTAATGAAAATCTACAAATTAGGAGAAAAAGAGCTATTCAAAGGAACAGCAGCTGACTTCTCAAATGAATGTGATGGAAGCTGAAGGATGATAGAATGGTATCCTGTAAAGTACAGAAAGAAGGGATGGGGCACTTCAGTGGCTTAGTAGGTTAAGTGTCCGACTCTTGATCTCAGCTAAGGTCTTAATCTCAGGATTGTGAGTTCAAGCTCTGCACTGGGTTTCATGCTGAGCATGAAGCCTACTTATAAAAAAAGTATAGCAAGGGGATCCCTGGGTGGCGCAGCGGTTTGGCGCCTGCCTTTGGCCCAGGGCGCGATCCTGGAGACCCGGGATCGAATCCCACGTCGGGCTCCCGGTGCATGGAGCCTGCTTCTCCCTCTGCCTTTGTCTCTGCCTATCTCTCTCTCTCTCTCTCTCTGTGACTATCATAAATAAATTAAAAAATTAAAAAAAAAAAAAAAGTATAGCAAGAAGATAACTGCCAACCTAGATATCTATACCAAGCGAAAATATTTTTCAAAAGTAAAGGCCAAATTTGAATGAAATAAACAAATTTCTTAAAATACACAACAAAATGGTTAGAAGAAGAAATAGCAAATCTGAATAATTTTATATCTAGTAAAGAAATTGAATCTTTAATATAGCTTTTCTTTCTTTCTTTCTTTCTTTTTTTTTTTTTTTTTAAACAAGGAAAACTCCAGGGTCAAATGGCTTTATAGGTGAATGCTTTCAAATATTTATGGAAGATAGCATCAACTTTACAAAACTCTTTGGAGAATAGAAAAATGTCTTATGAGGCCCACATATCCTAGCTGTTAAAACCTGACAAAGACAATACAATGCAAGAAAATTATAGGAAAACTTCTCTCATGAATAGATATGCAAATATTCTAAATAAATAATGTATCCATAGATACATAGAAAAAAATAATATATTAGAACCAAATGGGATTTATTCCAGGGATGCAATGTTGGTTTAGTATTCAAAATTCTGTTAATAGGGAAGGTGATAGTCCAGGCAAGGGTACAAAGTTTCCATTATGCAAGATAAGTTCTGGAGATCTGCTATACAGCATAGTGCCTGTAGCTAACAGTGCTGTATTGTATACTTTAAATTTGCTAAGAGGGTTGATCTTATGTTAAGTGTTCTTACCACAAAAATAAAGTAAAATAAATAAGGTGGGAAATAACTTGGGAGGTGATGGGTATGTCTGTGATCTTGATGGTAATGGTCATGATTTCATGGATGTGTATTTATCACCTAAATCGTTAAGCTGTGTAGGTTAAATATGTACAGCCTTCTACATGTCAATCATATCTCAATAAAGTTGTTAAAAATGGGAAAAACTCAATACAGTGAACCACATTTAAAAAAAAGATTTTCTTTTTTTTTTTTTTGAGAGCGACAGTGAGTCAAGTATAAGCTTGGGGAAGAGGCAAAGATAGAGGGAGAAACAGGCTGCCTGCTGAGCAGGGACTCGATGTAGGACTTGATCCCAGAACCCAGGCATCATGACCTGAGCCAAAGGCAGACACTTAACTGACTGAACCACGCAGGCAGCCCTATAGTGAACCACATTAACAGAATAAAGGAAAAAAAATCTTATAATTACCTCAGTTTTTTCAGAAAAGTATTTGGTAAAATTCAGGGTCCATTTTTGATAAAAATTCTTAGCAGACTGGTAGGAGAAGAAATCCCTTAATTGGATAAAGGCTTAAAAAACAAACAAACAAGCCCCACAAAACATGGTATTTAATGTTGAAACAGTGAAAGCTTTCCTTCTGATAGTGGGAATGAAACAAAGATGCTGATTGTTACCACTTCTATTTCACATGGTACCAGAGGTCATAGTCAGTAATAAAGCATGGGGGACAAGGTGTAAGGACTGGAAAAGGAAGACAGTGGTCATTATGTTCAGATTACTTGATTGTGTATGTGGAAAACCTAAAGGATGAAAGTTCCTAAATACAAATTCAGCCTCCAAAAATTATTTGTATTCTTATGTCTCAGAAATAAACCAATAATAATAAAAAATGGTACCCTTTATATTAGCATAGAAAAACAAGTACCTTGGGATAAATTTTGTGGTTGATCTTCAAGACCTCAACATTAAAAACTACATAATGTTGATAGAAGTTAAAGGTGCCCTAACTAAATGTTCATGGCCTGTAAGACTCATTATAGTAAAAATGTTAGTTCTTTCCAAATTGATCTATAGATTGAACAGATTGAACACAGTCATAGCAAGCATTTTCATGTGTGGCAACTGGTTCTAAGTATAGATGTCAATGTAAAGACCAAAAACAACCAAGGTAATTTAAAAGAAAAAAGCTGGAGTTCTTGATGCTACCCAACTAAATTCCTCATACAAGTGAGATCACACGGTATTCATCTTTCCCTGTCTGACTTCTTTCACTTAACATGATCCTCTCAGTGTCCATCCATGTTGTTACAAATGGCAAGATTTCATTCTTTTTTATGTTTGAACTATAGTATTCCATTGTATGTGTGTGATCTTCTTCTTCTTCTCCTTTTTTTTAAAGATTTTATTTATTCCTGAAAAACACAGAGAGTGAGGCAGAGAGAGACAAAGGCAGAGGGAGAAGCAGGCTCCTCGCAGGGAGCCCGATGAGGGACTCGATCCCAGGACCCCGGGATCATGCCCTGAACCAAAGGCGGATGCTCAACCACTAAGCCACCCAGGCATCCCGTGTGTGATCTTCTTTATCCATTCATTCACCCATGTTTACTTAGATTGTTTCCATGACCTTGGCTGTTGTAATTAATGCTGCAGTGAACACATGGGTGCATATAACTTATCAAATTTATGTTTTTGTTTCTTTTGAATAGATAGATACCCATAAGTAGAATTGTTGGATCATAGGGTAGTTCTATCTTTAATATTTTGCGGAAGCTCTGTACTGTTTTCCATAGCAGCTGCATTAATTTACATTCTTACCAATGGCGCACAAGGGTTCCCTTTTCTCCACATCCTCCCAACACTTGTTACTTCTCGCTTTTTTTTTTTTTTTTTGATAACTATTTTAACAGGTTTGAGGTGATATCTCATTATGGTTTTGATTACATTTCCCTGTTGATTAGTATTGTCAAACATCTTTTATGTACCAGTTATCCATCTATAGGTTCTTTGGAGAAAAGTTTATTTAGATCCTGTGCCTATTTTTTAATCAGATTGTTTGGATTTTGCTTTTTTTCTTTTTGAAAAGCTGTGCATGAATTACTTATATGTTTTGGATATTAATCCCTTATCAGGGATTTGCAAATATTTTCTCCCATTCAGTTGGTTGCTTTTTCATTTTGTTGATAATTTCCTCTGCTATGCAGAAGTTAGTTTGATATAATCCCACTTTATTTTTGCCTTTTTTGTTTTAGGTTTTGGAGTCATACTCAAAAAATAATCACTAAGAATTTTATTTTTTATTTTTACATTTTTTAAAGATTTTATTTATTTATTCAAGAGAGACACAGAGAGAGGGAGAAGCAGGCTTCTTGCAGGACTCGATCCCAGGACCCCAGGACTATGACCTGAGCCAAAGGCAGATGCTCAACTGCTGAGCCACCTAGGTGCCCTGAGACATTTTTTCTTAAATGATTTTTATTCATTTAGTCATGAGAGACACACAGAGAGGCAGAGTCATAGGCAGAGGGAGAAGCAGGCTCCCTGTAGGGAGCCCGATGCAGGACTCGATCCCAGGACCCTGGAATCCATGACCTGAGACAAAGGCAGATGCTCAACCACTAAGCTACTCAGGTGCCCCAATAATGTCAAGGAGCTTACCACCTATGTTTTCTTCTAAGAGTTTTATAGTTTTAGGTCTTACATTTAAGTCTTTAATCCATTTTGAGTTAATTTTTGAAAATGGTGTAAGACAGTAGCGTAGTTTCATTCTTCCACATGTGGCTGCTCAGTTTTCCCAGCACCATTTATTGAAGAAACTGTCTTTCCCCATTGTATATTCTTGGCTCCTTTGTCATAAATTGACCATATATGTGTGAATTTATTTCTGGGCTCTCTGTTCCATTGATCTGTGTCTGTTTTTTTAAGTTGAATTACAGTTGACATATATTAATTTCAAATGCACAACATGGTGACTCAACAATTATATACATTAAGAAATAGTCACCACAATAAGTGTAGTTACCATTTGTCATCACTCAAAGTCATCATGATATTATTGACTATGCTCACTATGCTGTACTTTTTATCCCTGTGACTTACTTATTTTATAACTGAAAGTTTGTATCTCTTAAATCCCTTTCACCTATACCCCTGCCCACCTTCCTTCTGATAAGCATTAAATTGCTTTCTATATTTGAGTATGTTTCTCTTTCTGTTGTTGTTTGTTCTTTTTTTGTTTTTGTTTTTTAGATTCCAAATATAAGTGAAGTCATATGGTATTTGTCTTTCTCTGACTGACTTATTTCACTCAGTATCCATGTTGTTAGCTCCATCCATGTTGTTGTGAATGGCAAGACTTCATTTATGTGTCTGTTTTTATGTCAATACCATATTGCTTTGTTGACTGTAGCATCAGAATCAGGAAGCATGATGCCCCCAGCTTTGTTCTATCTCAAGATTGCCTTGGCTATTTAGGGTTTTTCTAGTTCCATACAAATTTTAGGATTGTTTTATTTCTGTGAAAAATACCATTGGAATTTTTTAAAACTTTAATTCCAGTGTAGTTGACATACAGTATTATATTAGTTTTAGGTGTATAATATAGTGATTCAGCAATTCTGTACATTACTCAGTGCTCATCATGATAAGTGTCTTTTTTTTAAGATTTTATTTATATAATCATGAGAGA
This sequence comes from Canis aureus, assembly GCF_053574225.1. Taxonomy (NCBI): domain Eukaryota; kingdom Metazoa; phylum Chordata; class Mammalia; order Carnivora; family Canidae; genus Canis; species Canis aureus. The sequence continues at coordinate 44,940,715 of NC_135634.1, forward strand.
GACAGAAAGAGGGGCAGATACACAGGAAGAGGGAGAAGCAGGCTTCCTGCAGGGAGCCTGATGTGGGACTCAATCCTAGGACCTCAGGATCACACGCTCAGCCAAAGGCAGATGCTCAACCGCTGAGCCAGCCAGGTGTCCCATGACAGGTATCTTCTTAATCCCCTTCACTTATTTCACCTATTTGTTTAAGAATCTGTTTTTTTGGTTTGTCTCATTTTTTTATTTGCTCATTTGTTTTTTTCTTAAATTCCACATGAGTGAAATCATATAGTATTTATCTTTGACCAACTTATTTCACTGAGCATTATACTCTCTAGGTCTAACTATGTTGTTGCAAATGGCAAGATTTCATTCTTTTTTTATGTTTAAATAATATTCCATTGTAAATATATACCACATCTTCTTTATGCATGCATCAGTCGTCGATGGACATTTGGGCTGCTTCCATAATTTGGCTATTATAAATAATGCTGTAATAAACATAGGGATGCATATATCTTTTTGAATTCGTGTTTTTATATTTTTTGGATACATGCCCAGTAGTGGAATTACTGGATCATAAGGTAATTCTATTTGTAATTTTTTGAGGAACCTCCGTACTCTTTCCCACAGTAGCTGCACCAGTGTCCATTCCCACCAACAGTGCACAAGGGTTCCTTTTTCTTTACATTCTCATCCACACATGTTTCTTGTATTTTTAATTTTAGCCATTCTGACAGGTGTGAGGTGATATTTTATTATGTTTTGATTTGCATTTCCCTGGTGATAAGTGATGGTGAGCATTCTTTCATGTGTCTGTTGGCCATTTGTATGTCTTCTTTGGACAGATGTCTGTTCATGTCTTCTGCCATTAAAAAAAAAGATTTGTTTATTTGAGAGAGAGAGTGTGCATGTGGTTGGAAGGGGGGCAGGAGCAGAGTCAGGGGGAGAGAGAAACTCAAGCCGACTCTGTGCTGAGTGCAGAGCCAGACACAGGGTTCAATCTCAGACCTTGAGACCATGACCCAAGCTGAAACCAAGAGTTGGTCACTTAACTGACTATGCCACCCAGATGCCTTTGTCTTTTGCCATCTTTTTATTTAAAGATTTATTCATGAAAAAAAAAAGATTTATTCATGAGAGAGAGAGAGAAAGAATCTCAAGCAGACTCCCTGAGAGCATGGAGCCTAACACAGTGCTCAATCCCATGACCCAAGATCATGACCAGAGCTAAAACGAAAAATTGGATGCCCAACAGACTGAGCCATCATTTGCCCCTGCCATTTTTAATTGGATTATTTGTTTTTTGTGTGTGTTGAGTTGTATAAGTTTAGGTGTACTAACCCTTTATTAGATATGTTGTTTGCAAGTATTTTCTCCCATTCAGTAGGTTGTCTTTTAGTTTTGTTGATTGTTTCCTTTGCTGTGTAGAGGCTTTTTTTTTTAATGTAGTCCCAATAGTTTTGTTTGTTTGTTTATTTATTTATTTGATTTATTTGGTTTGTTTGGTTTATTTATTCATGAGAGACCCAGAGAGAGAGACACACAGAGACACAGTCAGAGGGAGAAGCAGGCTCCATGCAGGGAACCTGACGTGGGACTTGATCCTGGGACTCCAGGATCATGCCCTGGGCTGAAGGCAGGCGCTAAACTGCTGAGCCACCCAGGGATCCATTTATTTATTTATTTATTTATTTATTTATTTATTTATTTAATTAATTTATTTATTTTCCTTATTTATTTTTTAAGTAGGTTCCATACTCAGTATGGAGCCCAACATGGGCTGAACTCCCAACCCTGAGATCAAGGGTTGGATGCTTAACCAACTGAGCCACTCAGGTACCCCACAATAGTTTATTTTAAAAATGCCATTGGAATTTTGATAGAGATTGCACTGTGAATCTGTATGTAGATTGCTTTGGATGGTGTGGAAATTTTTTTTTTTTTAAGATTTTTATTTATTTGAGAGAGAATGAGAGAGAGTATGCATTAGTGGGGTAGAGGGCAGGGGGAGACAGAGAAAGAATCTCCAACAGACTTCCTGCTGAGCACAGAGCCTATCACAAAGCTCAAACCCACAAACCTGAGATCATGACCTTAGCTGAAATCAAGAGTCACTCAAATGACTGAGCCACCCAGGAGCACTTAGGTGGTGTGGACATTTTACCAATATTGCTTTTTCTAATCCATGATCATGAAATATATTTCCAATTATTTGTGTCTTCTTCTTTTTCTTTCATCAGTGTCTTACATTTTCAGTGTACAGGTCTTTAACTTCCTTGGTTAAGTTTATTACTAGATATTTTTCTTTTCTTTTTTTTTTTTTTTTTTAGAGTGAGCATGTTGTGTGAGTAGGGGGGAAGGGGAGAGAGAGAGAGAATCTTTTTTTTTTTTTTTCTGGGAGAGAGAAAATCTTAAGCAGGATCCAAACTCAGTGCAGAGCCTGATGCGAGGCTCTAGGTCATGACCTGAGCCAAAATCGAGAGTCAGATGCTTAACCTACAGAGCCATCCAGACACCCTGGTATTTTTTTTTTTAAATGCATTTATAAATGCGATTGTTTTCTTAATCTCTCTTTCTGATAGTTCATTATTAAAGAATAGAAATAAGCCAGATTTTTGTATATTGATCTTGTATCCTGCAAATCCATTGAATTTATTTATTCTAATATTTTTTTGGTGGAGTCTTCTGGGTATTATATATAAAATACCATGTCATCTGCAAATAGAGACGGCTTTACTTCTTCCCTTCCAATTTGGGTGCTTTTTAAATTCTTTTCCTTGCCTAACTTTCTGGCGAGGACTTCCGATACAGTGACAAGGGTGTGCACCCTTATCTCATTCCTGATCTTAGAGGAAAAGCATTAAACTTTTCACCATTGAGTATGATGTTATCTGTGGGTTTGTCATTTATGACCTTTATTATGCTGAGGTATGTTCCCTCTATACTTTGCTGGGAGTTTTGATCATAAATGGATGTTGAGTTTTGTCAAATGCTTTTTCTGTGCCTATTGAAATGATTGTACGATTTTTATCTTTCATTTTGTTAATGTGTGTAACTTGAATCTCATTTTAATTTTTAAAAAAGATTTATGTATTTATTTGGGGAGGGGGTGTGGAGGGGCAGAGGAAGAGGGAGGGAGACTCCCAAGCAGACTCCACGCTAAGCCTGGAGTCCAGTGCAGAGTTTGATCTCATGACCCTGAGATCACAACTTGAACTGAAACCGAGAGATGGTGGTTTAACCATCTGAGCCACCCAGGCGCCCCTTAAATCTTATATTAAAGATGATGGAAAAAAGATAAAGATGATGGAACTCAAGCATGTTTCAAGTTAAAAGTAATGTGACATGCTTCAAGGTAAGTGTTGACCATCAAAGCCAGTACCCCAGTTCTAGAGGGCTCTAGTTCTATGTCCATTTCCTCAGATCACCAGCCTTTAAATACGGAGGATTTAAGTGCATGTTGTTTAGTTATGTTGCTGATACAGTTTGGGTTGGGATGGATGGTATTGAGAGTGGGTGACTTTTCTCTGGTTCTAATTAGAGCTATAGGATGATATTGAGGTAGTAGAACGTATGGTGGAGAGATTAATTATAGATGTCTACTGGACCTGTCTTTATGCTGTGCATGCACTAGGATGTCCCTGTCACACATTTTCCCTGATTTGGGTATCTATGGCCTCGAAATGGCTTCCTTCAGTTTTAAGTTATCTAAGGCTCACTGTGGTTTACAGATTTCTTCCTGCTTGAATTGGTATGAAGTTAGGTAATGTTCTTTTCCTGTATGTGGAAACAGGACCTGGACTCCCATCTGTGTATGGGTGAATGGGTATAAAGCCAGGTTGAAATCAATCACTGATCACAAATAATCTTTGGGGTAAAGTATCTACCCCAGATTGAAATACTAACTAAATGGTTCAAGAAAGCATTTGGAAAATTAAATGTAATAGTTATGGCAGTTAAATGCATGTGAAGTTGTTTGATCCATAAGACATATTTTTATTCCTGCCTGTTTTTAAAAATAGCTTTATAACTGAAGACTTCTTTTTTACATCTCTGATTCTGAGTTCATAGTATTGTATTTTGGAAAAGCTAGAAGTATTAAATAGTGCTTCTAGGGTAAAGCATCTGTCAGTATTTCCATTATAAAATTCAATTTTAAAGGGTTTAGAAGTCAGCTGTAAAAATTTGTTCTTGGCTGATACTTTGTATACAAAAATTTCTGCCCAGGATAATTTTCAGAAGAATTTTTTAGTGGCATAAACTGAGGTTATATGGCTGAACTAGCTTACATTGAACTCATTTTTTATGCTTCTATCAAGGTAGGGGAAAGATGACAACTTTTAAAACGATTCAAATAAAACAATATGAAAATTGTATTTCCAGCCTTGTACTCTTAGAAAATTGTTGGTTAAAAAAATGTTACTCCACCAACAGAAGACTCACTACTGGCTTAAGTATCAAAAATAATAGTACCACCAAACTCAGCATAAGCCCCAAATTTAAATGACTTCAGAATAACTTTTTTTTTTTTTTAAAGAATATCAAGGGGGTGACACTAGCCAGGCCGGGTTGATCCTTCTTTTTTTTTTTATTTAAAGATTTTATTTATTTTTATTCATAGACACACACACAGAGAGAGAGAGAGAGGCAGAGACACAGGCAGAGGGAGAAGCAGGCTCCATGCAGGGAGCCCGACGTGGGACTCTATCCCCGGTCTCCAGGATCACACCCCAGGCTGCAGGCGGCGCCAAACCGCTGCGCCACCGGGGCTGCCCCAGAATAACTCTTTTAAGACCAGATTTTAGCAGCTGATTTTGAAAGCTGTATCTGGGGCTGCTCATTTGGGCCCCTCTTGTTGAAATATAGTTTGTTACCTGGGCTTAGCCATGTACAAAACAAGGAAGGAAATGCTACTGGGAAAGTGAAGACATGTTTCTTGCATAATTGGAGATCTACCCAGGGAAGCCAGAGTGCTTCTTAATAGAAGTTAATAGAACTTTGTTCCTAAAGCTTTGGGCAAGTCTCAGCTTGAAAAGAAGATGCACCATAATGTATATAAGCTCCTTACTTTTATATTATTGTGAACACACAAGCACATACAGTTCTGTACTTTACAGCTTGTGGCCAGCTTCCTTTTTTTATTCTTTTCTACTTCTTCAAAGTTAAATCTCATAAGCAGATTGATTACCTCCAGGGATAATTTTATATGTGGCAGCCAGACTAGTCTCAGAGTTCACAATAGCTTCCTCTGTGGTGTCAGATTCTGAACCATAGAAGTATAGTCCACGTGCATAGAACCCACAGGGGACATTTGAGGTCTTGTCGGATTTGAAACGAAACATGACTTTATGTGAAATATAAATTGTAAATTGTATTGGAGTTGTTCAGAAATACAGTCTTCATGGTAGACAAGGAACTACTTCATTCATGAAAAACACCCCCATCTCCCCATTATAAAGTAATGATGATGCTATATACCATATTTAGGGCCAAATAGAGTAAAAATAATAACCATCCTTTGGTTTTTGCTCTTAAGGAAAACAACTTCCTTAGATAAATATATTTTTAAAGTCAAGTCAGTGTTTATTCAAAGGTCTTGGGAAATTTGTTTTAGATTCATCTTGTGTACCTTGGGGGCTCAAGCTCTAGGTGTGCTGGAGGTAGAAGGAAACTTCTTCCTTGGTTTCAGAGATTGAGACATGTTCCTTCCTCTGGAGTCATCTCTGCTATGAAGTCACCTTGCCTGGTCCAGTTTTATATGCGTTATTATAGGGAGAGACAGGCACTCATGTTGTCATGACGTACTGGTTTGGAAATGATAGTGTCTTAAAGGGACAGAAGGGCACTACTATACTATCGAGCAAATGTTTGAATTCACAGTTCCTAAAAAGTGGGTATGTTTAGTATGTAGATGCTATTTGGGAAAGAGCAAATTATGTCATTTCCCAGAGGAGTAGTCTATTACTGTTATTTTATTTCAGTTGCCCAAGATTTGGCCAGTAGAAGCCCCCAACTTGGCTTCTGCATCATTTTAACATGTTCTCATCCTTCTTTGAACACTATTTTCTGGAGATGTTCCAGCCTCATCTTTCCCTGCTAGTGCCATGGAATCAATCAGCTGTTTTCTAAGAAGCCCTCATTCCTTTTAGTCGAGAAATCCAGATGCTCCCAAGTCCTCTCAGTGAATAAAACTAGGAAATAGAAATATATATCCCCTCCTTCCTGTCTGTCTGCCTGCCTACCTACCTATCTTGAAAACTGAGTCCACACAGATAGTTTCAACACCACAGAATTCATTATAGTTTCCCCCTTTCCATATCTGTGACTTCTAATACTGAGAAACATAGCTCTTATTGTCCACGCTGTATTTACGTTTTTGTTCTTCCCATTTGTAACCAATATATAATACTGGTAATTATTGATAATACTGCTCTGCTCTTCCACTAGATCACCCTTCTTGCTTAGGCTTTAATCCTGTTGGGTCGCTGCCTAACTCAGGCCCTGGATTCTCCACTGTTGTACCACATTGTTTTTTAGCATGGGTCCTTTGAAAGTTGGGAGTTCTAGCTTTTCTACATGGAATCCCATGACAATTGGTGTACAAAAACCTTAGTTCTACTTGTGTTTAGAGTGTTATATATCATTTCTATATTAATATCTTCCTTGAGGGCTATCTTTCTTTTTTTAAGCATCAAGTTGAGAAAAAAGAAACAAATTTTGCATTTGTGTGTACATGCATGTGATTTTAGGGTACATCTGAGTGACATTTGGGCCTCTCTTTGGCAAGAAAGAACTTAATTTTCCTTTGTGGATTTTGCATATATGTGTGTGATGGTAGAAATAGTGAGAGGCTCTTCAGAAGCTTCTGGCTCTAATCACACTTGTCTGTTGTTCCTCAAACATGCTTACTTCCTGGACTTTTCCATACCATCTTTTTCATCTGTGTCATCCTCTTGACCCATCTTTTATATGTTCTTCCTTGGTCATCTCAGCAGGAAGCAGTCATTCCTTTCACTGCCCAGAGCTTACGCCATTTGAAGGATGTGTACTTTTGGTTAAAGATATTTGGAGATGGGCCTTGTGGATCCTACTTATTTCCTGGTATCAGTAGCCTGGTATTAGTGATGATATTTTTGAGTGCTTTGTTAACTATTAAGTGTCACCTCACTGTAAGGAGGTGTTACTTAATGCCTAGTAGATGGCTTTCAACATTACAAGATTTTGAGAACTGTTTACTAGATTTAAAATTTTGGCAGAATGAAAAATATTTGGTTTCAGTTGTTTATTTTGGCTCATACTTTCCATGTTTTAATTGAGTTTTTGCTCCCCTGTGTCTATAGATGCTAAGCTTGCTTGGCTTGGGTATAAAAGAGACTTATTTGGTTCACATATTTATATACAGTAAAATTCTCCCTCTTTAGTGTTCAGTTCTATGAATTTTAGAACCTGCATGGATTTGTGTAACCTCTACTACAGTCAAGATGGAAAACAGTCCCACCATACCCAGATTCCCTTGCATCTCTTTTTATCTGCACTTCCTCTCACCCCACAGCCCTTGCCAATCACTAATCTGTTATCTGTCCCTATGGGTTTGCCTTGTGTAGAATGTCATATCAATGGAATTATTTTGAGTCTGGCCTTTTTCTATGAGCATAATGCATTTGAGATCCATCCATTTTAGTGTTGTTGAATACTATTCCACTGTATAGATGTCCCAGAGTTTGTTTACTCATCCCCTATTTGAAGGACACTTGTATTCTGTTCTTTTTTTTTTGACCGTTAAGAATAAAACTTCTATGACCACTGCTGTACATGTCTTTGTGTGGACATACATTTTTATTTCTCTTGGTTAAATAGCTAGAAGTAGAATTGCTGGATCATGTGGTAAGCTTGTCTTTGTCTTTACAAGAAACCATGAAGCTATTTTCCAGGATAGTTGTACCATTTTTTACTTCTATTAAAAATGTATGAGTCAGTTTCTCGACATCCTCGGCAGGACATAGTAATATATAGTTTAAACCATTCTGGTGGGCACATAGGACTATTGATTTTGTTGTAGTTGTTATCTTTTGTTTTGCATTTCCCTGATGACAAAATGATGCTTGAACAGTTTTTTGGTGTGTACTCATTGGCTATTTATATACATATAGTCTTTTCTGAAGTGTCTATGCAAGTCTTTAACCCAGTTATTAAATTGTCTTGTCTTTGTATTAATGAATTAAGACTTCTTTATAAAATATGAAAGTCCTTTGAAAAAATAAAGTCCTTTGAATGTACAAATGTTATTTGTATATACATATAACTACATACATGTATTTGTGTAGTTGCTTTATCCTTGTTAAAATATCTGTGATTGGGGATTTGTTTATTTCTCTCTACTTTGTCAGTTTTTGCTTTATCCTGTTTGAGGCATTTTCATTAGGTGCATATACATTTACAAACATTATAGTTTACTAATATAATTAGTATTTGCTATATTTTACTAATGCAAAATGTTTATTAACACAGAATATGGGCAGCCGGGTGGCTCAGCGGTTTAGCGCCGCCTTCAGCCCAGGGCCTGATCCTGGAGACCTGGGATCGAGTCCCACGTCAGGCTCCTTGCGTGGAGCCTGCTTCTCCCTCCCTGTGTCTCTGCCTCTCTCTCTCTGTGTCTCTCATGAATAAATAAATAAAATCTAAAAAAAAACAACCCCAAAACAGAATATTCCTTCTTGACCCCTGTAATACCCCTTTTTTTTTAAAAAAAAAATTGATGTTAATATACTACTTTAGTTTTATGAGACTGTTTTCAAAGAATGGAAATGTTAGAGAATGCTGCATACAGATATTAGAAAGGTTTATAATAGAGGGAGGGAGAAATGAAATACAATGTTGGGGGGAAGGTATTACCCAGTAAGCAGAGCCCTCAAGGCAAGAAATAGTATTCAAAGTTAGATCATTTTGTGGCTTCAGGCTAAAGAAGGATAGTTGCATATACAAGTTGATTTTCAGAGTTGGCCATACTTTAAATCTATTTTAAAAATCTAGCAGTAGGTACAGAGTTTACAGTGTGCCAGCAACCACTAATCAGAGAAGTGTGGTTTCAGTTTTTATTATCAGTATATGAAGGTGGTAGTTCAGACATTCGCTGACTTTTTAGATGATTGTGGTTAATCTACTAATAGTAAATTGTTTGTAGGGAACATCATTAGCCTCTTGGGTTGTACCTCTTACATTACTGTTCTGAATCACCCTTGTCCTGAAAATTTTTCATTGTATACTGTATGGTTTTCTGAAATGGTCTGCAAATTGAGCTTATTTTTCAATGAGGTTCAGGATATTGAGGTATTTCAAAGATGTGAAATCCATTTTGCTGGAGATTGGTGTGATGTGAAGGAATCTGAGGTCAGATACTACAGCTGTGTCTATACATGTAAAAATTTTAAATACAAATAAACTTTATTTGACATGTGCTTTACATTCTTGACTGTATTGTTTAAACTTTTTGGGGTATTTTCTTTCCTGCATGATGTTATATCCCTGCTTTGATTTCATATCAAAAATTGTTATAATTCTGAGAGGGGAATGATTTTTGATTCAGGGAAACAGTTGGAAATTAAATCAGTAGGCTTCTGTGAATAAATACAGGTAATTGTCTTTAAAAAAGAGCCCTACTTTGAGCTGCTTTCTCTTTCTGTTTTTGCTTAAATCATGGTGCTTAAACTAATGACACTGAGATCAAGACCTGAGTTGCTATCACTCAGCTGATATCACTGATATCACTTATCACTTAAGTCAGACACTTAACTGAGCCACCCAGGCACCAATACTTCGAGCATTTCTAAGGAGACTTTGGCTTTGTTTTTTACTCGGGTTGAAAAATTGGTCACATTCCTTAGATACAGGGATATATCAGTCTAGTCCATCTCTTTGCCCTGGTGATTGATTCACGAATGGGCATGCAACCCAAATCAACCCCAGCAGAGTAATCCTGGGACTTATATGCAGAGCACCACGTAAGAATTTCTTTCTTGGGATGCCTGGGTGGCTCCCGCATCGGGCTCCCTGGGGGGAGCCTGCTTCTCTCTCTGTGTCTCTCATGAATAAATAAATAAATAAAATCCTTAAAAAAAGATTTCCCCCCCCTGCGCTCCGGGGTCTCTAAGAAGATAGGATATAATTCTGAAGCTACTGGATCCTTCTTTATACTGTGAGGAAGAGGCTGCCCTGGTAATGGAGCTACTATTGAGGGCATGTGAGCACAAATACCAGGTGAGCCTCACAATCTGATCAGTAGACTCAATTATATAAACTAGTAAGTTACTTAAAAAGAGCCAATTCAGGGCCACCTGGGTGGCTCAGTGGTTGAGCATCTGCCTTCGGCCCAGGTTGTGATCCCCGGGTCCTGGAATCGAGTCCCACGTCGGGCTCCCTATGTGGAACCTGCTTCTCCATCTGCCTGTATCTCTGCCTCTCTCTCTCTCTCTCTGTGTGTCTCTCATGAATGAATGAATGAATGAATGACTAAATAAATAAAATTTTAAAAAGCCAATTCAAGTTGTTTTTTGGTTTCTTGCACCTAAATTAGTCATTACAAATACATTTGTTTTAGGGATTTTGGTAAAAAATACAGTAAAGATTAAGATTGAGAAGAAAGCGGTCACTGTATAGAGTTACATGTACTTGTATACATTCTTTCACCAAATCTCAATGATTATTCCTTCCATGGACTCTGTTCTTGGAAGGTCTTTAATCCAGTTCTGTCTTTTGTGGGAACTCTTCCCTGGGGTCTACTTGCCCATATTTGCTTTTATTTACCTTCCTGCCCTACTTTTCCTTATTTGTGTCTGAGCTTCAGAACTTGGTGTGACATTCTGCCAAATTCTATTTCCTATCTCTCTGCTCGTGTCTGGCATCAAAATATTTAATACCTTACTAGCAAGATCACTCTAGTTGGATTCTACTATGTTTTGTAAACTATGTCTCCTTTAAGGTGAAACATACCTGCTTCTTCTTCCTCTCCTTGGTGACTAGGTCCAGAAGCTTGGTTGTACCAGAGTTAGCTTGTGATTGGTTAGTTGCTGATGATGGCCATGCAGAAGAGGAGTAAGAGTACATGTCACAGGACACCCATAATTCTGTTTTGAGTCCTGTGATCTCTTAGGAGCAGCGGACTGCCCAGAGACCCTAAACCTTGACTGGTCAGACTTTTTTCACTTCCTCTCCTGCAGTCTGAGCCTGGTCTGCATTAGCCTGATCTGCTCCTTGACAGATACAGATCATTTTTGCAAGAGCCCCTTTTCCTTTTTTTCTTGAAATATTTAAGACAAAATTGAACCATTTTTAAAGGGAGTTGTATTAGTTTTCCTTTTTGCAGTCACCAATAAATAAAAGAGAGAGAGACAGATCTTGCTGTTCTAAGTTGCTAGAAACCTGTTTTTGAGTTGCAATCTAAGTGAGGAAAGAAGTTGCAGTGGCCTGTGAATGGTATATAATGGAAGGGATTGGCAGGTAAGATTCAAATGGTCTAAAAGGTCAGTGGACATTCAAAAGGTCTTTCAATGGTAAGCCCCAAAACAGAGAATTAATTTCTCTAAGGAAGAGAAATCCATAGAAAATTTTTGAATAAGAAGGTAATTTAATCAGATTTTTTCGGGTTGTTTCTGCTAATTTGTAGGATGGAGCATGAGAATATCAGGGAATTTGTAGAGCTATAAGAGCACTTGTAAAAAGACAAGTGAAGGATTTAGTGAAGCAGTATGTTCAGCAGTAGGAAAGGGTCAGTTGTGGTTGTGAGGTTTTGAGTTTGCAAGGCTGGAAGAAAGTGATAATGGTGTTGGAAAGAAAAGAACAGGAAAGGGGAGTGCTTTGAGGGGAAGGACCAGGGTGATTTTTGATATTTTGAGTTTAAGGTGATAATATCACATTACGATGGGATCATATAGGAGGCATTATATTAGGTACCATATTAAGTGCTAGGAATATAACAATGAGCAAACAGGCCAAGTCTTTGCCTTTGTGGAACTTGTGTTTCACTGGGAAGGACATAATGGTATAAATAAAATACCATGTTTAACATAGCATATTCAATAGTGATTAGTAATAAAGGGGAAAATAAATAAGGAAGAGATACACGTTTGGTGATTGGGGTTTAGATTTTATTTATTTTATTTTTTAAAGATTTATTTATTTACTTTAGAGAAAGAGAGAGCATGAGCGGAAGGGGAGAGGGAGAGGGAGAGAGAATCTCAAGTAGTCTCCACACTGTGAGGCTGAACATGAGGCTCAATCTTATGACCATGAGACCATGACCTCAGCTGAAACCAAGAGTCAGAGGCTTAACCAACTGTGCTACCCAGGCACCCCTGGGATTGAGATTTTAAATAGGGCAATCAAAGAGGACCTCCTTGAGAAGGTGATTTTGAGTAAGAATGGAAAGAAATGAGGGAACTATCCTTGTGGAGATCTTGGGGAAGAGCAAAGATGTTCCTGTCATGTTCAAGGACTAGAAAGAGCTGAAGCAGAGAATAGCTGGAGATGAGGTCATGGGTGTAGAAGAGGGATCATAGGACAGAAGTATGGGTCAGGGAGGGCCTATGTATCAGTCAGTATTTGAGTTTTAACTCTAATAGAAGTGGAAAGCCTTGGAGTGTTTAGAGCAGAGAATTTGACACGATAGGACTTCCATTGGGAACAGACAGGGTGAGAGTAGAAGCAGGGAGACCTCTTATGAGCTATTACCCATATTCAAGTGAGAGATGATAGAGCCTGAACTAGGATGGTGGCCAAAGTAGCAATGAAGATAGAGTTGATATGATGAGCTAATGAATGTGGTAGTGATGGTGGTGGTGGTGGTGGTGGTGGTGGTGGTAGAGTGTGTGTGAGGGGCAGGGGAAGAAGGGAGGAAGGAATTGATTGATTGAAAAAGATAAAGAATCTTTTGCCTGAGTCACCAGTAGAATGGAAATAGTTTGTTCTGTTCCTGTTAACTGAAAAAGATACTTTTGAATGAAGTACTTTAGGCAAACAAAGTTCCCAATAATACATATACCTTTAAGAATGTCTGTAATATGTCTTTAAAATGATATGTGCATGGTTATACTTTATAATGAGAGAAGCTTATTGGCAAGCCTTGTCAAGAGCTCCCTGTGGAAATATCAATTGCTTTTCTTGGCTCCAAGGTATTTCCTGAACAGTGTATTATACTGTGTCCCAAGTGTGCCATTAAGGGATTTGAAAGTTTGTTAAAACATGTGTGGCAAGTGAGTGCTGTCATTTAAGCCCAGCCAGAGGAGCCAAAAAATGAAAAGCATCTCCTAGGTGGACTTCATGACATGCATTAACTCTGAATGGGAGGCTCAGGTAGTTAAGAAAGGCAGGGCTTTATGTCCTTACCCAAACCCTTTAGCTGACACTTGTAAACAGCCCTTTCAGCAGAAAGTACCTGTAGACATAGGTATATGTAAATCTTTGGGAAAAGCTCCGTTATATCAAGTTGATAAGAACCTCCTACTCCTGGGAAATGTAATAGAATTTATTTGCTTGGAATAGAATTTTCCAGCGCTAATATGGACTTGCTGTTTTTATAAGAGGTAACAGCACTTTTCAAAGATGGCTTTTATGTTTAAGTAAGGGTTTTTCTTTATCAGTAATCAGGAAAATTATGAAATATATCATGCTTGGAGTTTGGGTAAGCCAGCATGATGAAAATGTTACTTGGCATTTTTGTTTAGAATTCCACTGGACTTGTTTCATTACAGGAGTTCTTTCTGTTACATATCAGTTTTGAAATACATTATATTAATTCTAAAAGGAAGGGAAAGAGACATCTAATCAATATCAGTTGGTGAAGTGACTAGTTCTTGATTCTGGTATCAGTTGCAGTTGATATAAATTTACCTTTCTGAGGGATGGATTGGTACTTTACAACTCTGCAGCAATCAGGAATACCCCTGGAGGCTGTGCTGGGGTCTGGGCTTTTTTTCTTTTTCTTTTTCTTTTTCTTTTTCTTTTTCTTTTTCTTTTTCTTTTTCTTTTTCTTTTTCTTTTCTTTTTCTTTCTTTTTCTTTTTCTCTTTCTTTTTCTTTTTCTTTTTCTTTTTCTTTTTCTTTTTCTTTTTCTTTTTCTTTTCTTTTTCCTTTTCCTTTTCTTTTCTTTTCTTTTCTTCTTTTCTTTTCTTTTCTTTTCTTTTCTTTTCTTTTCTTTTCTTTTCTTTTCTTTTCTTTTCTTTTCTTTTCTTTTCTTTTCTTCCAGGCATTTGGGATTTTTCTTGCTAAAACTGTTGTTTTCAAGTTGGGGAATGAAGTCTATGGTTATGTTTAAGTTTATATTGAAACTGAAATTGTAATTTAGGTATGAAGGCCTAGAATTATTTTAGAAAAGTACATTTATTTAAATGTCTTCCATAAGTTTTACCTGTGATAAAGTAACATGACTTTTTCTCTGGTTTCCAGACAGTGCCTTAACAGAGGGCAGTATGATATCATGCAGTATCATGTACAGAAGCATCTGAATGTAGCTGGCTCTTGCTGCTTAGTAGTTATTTTGTTCATCTCTTGTAACTTCTTTTAGAATGCTTCTTTTATAATTGATTCAAGTCTTTCTCATTCTCTTTGGAAGTAAAGGAAACCAATATTTATTGAGCGTGTTTTAAATGCCAAGCATTTTGGAATCCTCTGGGGAATATAAAAAATGAATGTGACATGGTTTACTGTCTGATGGAAGAGTGAAATATGCAAAAAATTAAGTGGAATATAGCCTGATCAAGATAATCTTGTAGGGCAGCCCGGGTGGCTCAGCGGTTTAGCGCCGCCTTCAGCCCAGGGCGTGATCCTGGAGACCCGGGATGGACTCCCATGTCGGGCTCCCTGCGTGGAGCCTGCTTCTCCCTCTGCCTCTCTCTCTCTCTCTCTCTCCCCCTCTCCTCTCTGTGTATTCTCATAAATAAATGAAATTTAAAAAAAAGATAATCTTGTAGTGAAAGAAAAGTTAAGGAATTAGCAGTGGAAGAAAGGAAAGAAATAGAACATTTCTTAAGAGAGGGAGATTACTCAGAGAAGCATTCACTGAAGAGCTAGATTTTCAATTTTGAGTATTTTCTGGCTTGCAAAATACCTAGAGACATTTCATGCATTGGATGTTAGTGGTGGGAGCCATATGTGTAAAACTCACTCTGAATCTATTGGCAGGAAATCTCCCCTAAGAGCATCTAGGACTAAGGGCAGTGGATATAGAATCCTAGATCTGTGTATATGTCACAGCTCTGCCATTTAGGAGCTGTGGGATTGTAACATGTCAGACCTTGATTTTTTTCCTCTTTGAGATAGACATAATCACTCTCCCATGTATCACTGTGGGGGGGGTGTCATTGTGTTGATTAAGTCAGTTAGTATGTGAACTGCACAGGGGAGATTGTGCATAACAAGTTATGAGAAATGGTGGGCACCTGGGTGGCTCAAGTCAGGTAAGCATCTGACTCTTGATATCAGGGTCATGAGTTCAAGCCTGGCATTGGGCTCCATGCTGGGCTTAGAGCCTTCTTTAAAAAAAAACCCCAAATTTGAAGAGTCACAATAAAAAGCCTTAGTGTTTAACATATTCATAATTATATTTAAATTTTCTCTGCTTCACTAACTCCTATTCCTTGTTGAACCCTCTTTAAAGGAGTCTTTACTCAGGACTCTATTCTCAGCTTCTCTTTTCTTGACACTTGGCCCTGGGACACCTTTGCTTAATGGTCATTCCCACTGTGTTTAGCTCCCTAATCTTTCTGCCTTCCAGTATGCTCATCCCATCTCCAGATCTACATTTCTAGCTACCAGTTGAATGTTCCTCACCACCTTGAACTTTCTGGGTTTAAAGACTAGATTTGTTTTTCCTTAAACAAATATTAACCCCCAGATACCTGTGCAAAGAGCTTTTCATAAATTCTCAGTTCCATCATAACCTTATAATACTGGATACTCTTACCTTAGTTTAAAGATAATAAAACTGAGATTCAAAGAGATTTAATACCTTTCCCAAAGTAGTATAGCTAGTAAGTGGCAGAGCTGTGATGCAAGCCCAGTTGTATTGACTAGAGTTCCTGCTTTTAACCATTTTTTTCCTACTTCCCTACTTCATTAACTTTATGGTAAAGACCAGACTCATTAAATTGGCCTTCAGGGGTCTTCATGTCTGCTTCTTCATCCTTCTTTCTCTGACTGTACATTGTCACCATTACTTGCCTTTATTAAAGGAAAATTTGCATTTTCTTATATCTCCTTGGTTTTGCACAACTGTCCTTTTCCAGTTTTATCTTCTCTTTTTTCATGTGTTCACCTATCAAAATCTGAGGAAGGCAGGATAGCATGTTGGAATAAGCCTGCACAGGAATCAAATGGATCTATTTTCTATTTTACTGGATAGTTTACATTCAGGCCAGCAGTGTATTGTTGTACATTCTTGCTAACATTTGGTATGCCCACATTTTTAGTTTTTGCCTCTGTAGGTTTATAGTGTTATCTCATTGTAGCTTTAATTTGCATTTATCTGATGACTAATGAGGCCAAGCACCTCATTAGTAGAGCACCACATTTTTATTGGCTACTAGACATTTCTTTTCTTTTTAAAAAGATTTTATTTATTTATTCATGAGTAACATACTGAGAGAGAGAGGGAGAGAGAGAGAGAGAGGCAGAGACACAGGCAGAGGGAGAAGCAGGCTCCCAATAGGGAGCCTGATGTGTGACTTGATCTCAGGACCCCGGGACCAGGACCTGAGCCAAAGGCAGATGCTCAACCACTGAGCCACCCAGGTGCCCCAGGCATTTCTGTTTTATAAAGTGCCCTTAAGTCTTTCCCCCATTTTTCTGTTGGATTGTGTCTTTCATTGATATGTAGGAGTTTTTTCATGCATTCTGGATATGAGCATATATATGGCTTATCTTTAAAATTTCTTTTGCATTATCCTAGGATAAAAGGAAAAATTTATTTTACTGCAATTGAATTTATCATTTTTCATGGCAGTGCTTTTTGCGTTTGCTTTATATATATTTCCCTATATATTTTCTCATGTATTATTTCCTAAAATTCTGCCAGGCTTTTCAAGTAGCTTTTTCCTTAGCCATTTTCTACTTAAACAGTTGTATAGGATCTCTGATTCAGCAAACATTCTTGTCTTCAAAGTAGGGGGATTCTACAGAGCATTTTGCAATTACTTTGCTAACACAGGGGTTATATTTCTCTTAAAGTACAGAAGTCATGCTACACCCACCCTCCTTTTCCAAAAGGTATGTCTCCTCTCTCATGTGTCTCTGAACTCAAGATTCTGGGCTTAAGCTTTCTCCTGATTCCTTTCAGTAGTAAGCTTGTCATCGCTCCCCTTAATTTCATCCTGATGGTTGTCAGGGTTCCTCCTTGGTACTGCTGAGGAGGTGAGGTTATTATTGCTCCCTATCCCCCGGAGTGTCAGGATTATAGCCTGATGGCTGAGGAGGATCATCTTTTTCTCTCATCACATTGCCACACCACTCTGTTGCCCAATTTCACATTCTAAAAAGAGTCAGTAGGCAGATGACAGACTTATCCTCGGTAAAGCTAACTGAAGGGTATATCTGACAAACATTTCTGTGTGTATGTATATGTGCATTTGTGTTTGGGAGGGAGGGTTTAAGGGAATCAAAATTATTAAGTATTGTAGAGTGCTATTATTTCTTGAGCATTTTTCATAGCTTCAAGTGACACTTGTACTTAATATCTGTATGCGCCAATTGATATCTGCCTATATTTTCCTTATTTTTATTAGCAGGGTTTCTGTGATGCTCATCCCATCCTGTTCATGGAACACTCTCAAGTCTGAGAGTGAAAAAGTTCTGTGTGACCCAGCAATGTGCTTCCCTCACTAATCCGTTTCTGTCCTGTCCTCCAGAGACTAGACTAAACCTCCAAGGGAGGATAATCCCAGTTGCAGCATGCACTCGGAATAATAAGTGCAGTCAGCTGCCTCACTCTCAGGTCTGTGGAGGAAGCCAGAGGAATTTTTAAAGTCCTCAGTTAACAGGTCAGTAATACATCATTTTCCTCAGGCCCCCATCCTTTCATTCTGAGCCCAGAGCTCCAAAGTACTGATTGACCTGAGCTGGTGGCCTTCAGCGTCAGAGCCCTGCTCTTTTTTCTTGTGCTTTCTTATGGATATTTTCTATTTGTGGATATGCATTTTTCTTTGGAGGAAGGGTTTACAGCTTTCATCTGATTCTCAGAGGGATCTGCTAAACTTCAAAGTTGAGAACTTCTGAACTGGAATTTTCGACATATTCAAGGTCAATCTCACAGAAGAAGGCCTCTTACATTATAGATCTAAGGAAAATTGAACTACTAGTTTCTAACCTGTGTATGCATGTGTCTGGAAACTGTCCTGAAAGTTCTTTTGTATACCGATCATCTTTTATACTCATTTTTTCATTTTTAAGCCCACTTATTCATCTGTTTATTCATTGAATATGGAACACCTACATTGATTATGCAAGTTTGCTATAGAATATACAAAGAGACGTAAGATACAGCTGGTGAGCATACAGTGTTAACAGATGAGGTAAATTGTATACGTAGACAACACTAATACAGTGAAGAAATTGTGAAGTGCCATAGAAGAGGTACATACAAATTGCTTTGGCACTTTAAAAATGGGAGATTTTACTTTTGCCTGGGGCAGGTGGTAGGGGATAGGGGGGAACTGGGAAGATTGTGCAGTGGACTCTGGGTTATAGAAAATACAAGCCAATTGGATGAGGTCTTCAGAGACGGATTTTAGACATGTGGAGATGTTGGATGCAGTGTGCCACCTCTGGTTCTTTGTTCACTCAAATGAGATTGAGTATACACTGTGTCAGGCCTAGCTTTACTCATTTCATGGAGTTTACAATTTATCAGATAAGATAGACTCTGAACAAGTTATTTCCTCATTCATTGCTGTATTCATTCATTTAACATACATTTGAGTGGCTACTAAATGCATTCTTGGCATATAACAGTGAATAAAACAGCTGCTGAGCTCATGAAACCTACATTCTAGTTGGGAGACAGAAATACATAAGTTTGTAATATATTGTCAGGTAGGGATAAATAAAGTGAAGAAAAATAAAGCAGAATAAGAACATAGAGTAATGACAGCCAGGTGGGGCTGTTTCAGTTAATGTGATCAGGGAAGGCCTCTCTCTCTGAGAGAAGGGTATTTGGAATGAGACCTGAAGAAGATGAGGAGATCAAGTCCTAAGAATAGCTGGGCATAGAGTTTTCCAAATTGAGGGAATAGCAATACAAGGACTTTAGGATTGAAGGTTTTAGTATTCTAGGAATAACAAGAAGATCTGAAGATTGGGTATAACTTGCGAAGGAAGAAGTTACAGAAAATGAGAATAGAACTATAATATGGGCCTGGTTTGACAAGGCCTTGTGGCATGGCGATGGAGTGGTGTTGGGAAGCCATTGGGAGAATGACATGGTCTGATTTATCTCTAAAAGATCACTCTAGCTGATTTGGTCCAAGGAGATAAAGGTTGCTTGTGCAGTCACAGTGCAAATGGCAAGAAGAAATATTTGAAGGAAAGGCCAGCGGGCTTTCTGATGGATTGGATATGGGGCATGAGAGGAAGATGTAGTTTGGTGCTGTCTGCTGAGAAAGCCGATGCTGAGAGAAGAGTGGGTTCTAGTGGAAAACAAGAGTTCTCTTGTTCAAGAGGCCAACTGACATCCAGACGAAGATGTAAAAGGAGGTAGTTGGATAGAAGTCTGGTATTCAGGGAATGATTGATGCCCGGTGTTTAATTTGGGGAGTTTTTTTTTTTTTTAATTTTTTTATTTATGATAGTCACACACAGAGAGAGAGAGAGAGAGGCAGAGACATAGGCAGAGGGAGAAGCAGGCTCCATGCACCGGGAGCCCGATGTGGGATTCGATCCCGGGTCTCCAGGATCGCACCCTGGGCTAAAGGCAGGCGCTAAACCGCTGCGCCACCCAGGGATCCCTAATTTGGGGAGTTAATAGGATATAGAGAGATTTAAAACCATGAGACTGAATGAAATCACCTGGGGAGTGAGGTCCTCTCCCTAGTGTTGTTTAACATGCTCCTCTCGGGATCCCTGGGTGGCGCAGCGGTTTAGCGCCTGCCTTTGGCCCGGGGTGCGATCCTGGAGACCTGGGATCGAATCCCACGTCAGGCTCCCGGTGTATGGAGCCTGCTTCTGTCTCTGCCTCTCTCGCTCTCTCTGTGTGTGACTATCATAAATAAATAAAAATTAAAAAAAAAAAATAACATGCTCCTCTCATCCTTTTTTTTTTTTTTTTCCTCCTCTCATCCTTGTTTCAAACTAGATTCACGTTCATTCTGGGGGAAAAGTACTTCATGGATGGTGTTGTGTCCTTACTGTTCTAGTCCTCGGGAAGCACCATGGTTCTTTCTCTTTTTAAGATATTTATGTTGATCAGCGGGTATAGGTATTGCCGCTCTGATCCATTTATTATAAAACTCCATCCCCATTAGGTTATGAATTAGTTGGTTTTAGCAACCACTAATGATCATTTCCTGAATCCATTATTTCAACAGAGATGGCAAAATGGTGATAGCAAAATTCTTTCCTTCCTTTTCAATTAGCGAAACTCTTCAGTAAAGATGAACTTTATCTCATCAACTGTTTGGTTAGCCCGAGGTACAATTTGTACAGGAAAGGTAGAGTAAATGCTTGGAATTTTCTAAGGATGACCAGAGAGAGCTTTTTTTCATGGTGATTCCTGAGTTTTTTCATAAGACCCTAGTAGCCTTTGATAGCTTTCTTGTTTTCCTGGTATGCTAAGATGTTTCAGGTTCCTCTTATCTATGCCGCACTCCAGCCTTGAATTAGCCATTTCTCTAAGGGTCCTGCAACCCTCACTCTTAACCAGTGTGTGGAGTAGTTTTAGGGTGTCTTTTGTATTGGGTGGTCTTACGGTGACCTTTTTTTTCTCAGAACATATTTCTGTTCTTGTGTGTACTGGTATAACAAAACAGAATGAACATACTTTTTAAATGCAACATATTAATTTATATAATTATTTTTATTTATATTTTTTAGAGAAGGAGTGGGGAGCAGCAGAGGGACAGGGAGAGATAGAATCTTAAGCAGGCTCCAGGCCCAGAGGCATGGGGCTTGATCTCATGACCCTGAGATCATGACCTGAGCTGAAATCAAGAGCCCGAAGCTTAACTGACTGAGCCACCCAGGTGCTCCAATTATATTTTGATTCCACAATTTTGAATGGCTTGGTTTATTCACCAAGTCCTGCTTCCTTACAACATTTTTTCATTTAGTAAGTCAAAAGTGAATTTAGTGCCAAAAATACTAATTCTGGAGTGTAATCTAAGCCATGTAGATTATCATAAAGTCAGAACTGGGCTGGCTTAAAATGTGCTATACAATTAGGCTTGGCATAATCTGGTTATTGCTTTTCTCTGTTCTCCTCTTCCCAGTGACTTTTATTCAAACTTTTAATATGTGAGCCATAGCATAATTTTTAATAAGTAGCAGAATCATAATGATTCCAGAATTCTTATTATATTTTATGCATACATAAACATGCATATGGAGAAAGACTACTTTTCACTGTAGGATAGTTGAGCATTTAAATTTGATAGTGTCAGAATTTTGATTCCCCTTGTAAGATTTTCTGCATGGCATGTGGGAACCAAATCTTTTGTGAAACCATTAGTGGTATTACCTGTGAGTCTAATTGTCGAACAGCAGGCATTCTCCTTCAGCTCTGGTCCCACCTCTTCTCTCTCAGAAAAATTGTGTGTGGGAATGATGTAGAAAAAAACAACAGAGCAGTGATCCTGTCGGAGCCTCCATGCTTTAGACACACCTCCTGCCTGTGCTATGGGCTATTTTTTTTTTATAAAGGTTTTACTTATTTATTTGAAAGAAACCACAGGCAGGGGAAGGGGCAGAGGGAGAGGGACAGGCAAACTGTCCACTGATTGAGGAGCCTGACTTAGGGCTCAATCCCAGGACCCTAAGGTCAAGACCTGATCCAAAGTCAGACACCTGACCAACTGAGCCACCCAGGCACCCCTGCTTTGGGCTATTCTGACAATGCCCAAGGTGTGTTCATTCTTTGAGGATGATCGGAGCAGATCTTCCTAAATGTTACTAAATTTGCCAGGCACATTTAAGGACATTGACTAGGTTTGCTGATTTGAGTGGTGTCGAATTATTTTCCTTCTCTAACTTGTCAGTGAAATCTCTGTTTTTGAATGATCTCCTCTGGGTCAGGTATGAAAACCAAACTTCTGTAACTAGGCAGAAGTATACAGAAGAGAGCTGGGTTTTATGATTGTATATTAATTAAAAGACCTACTGTGGCTTCCCTCTTGTGCTCTCATGCAGGAAGGGGCCTGAGGAAATCTTTCTGGAGATTTCTGGCCTAGACCATTGAAATTTCTTTCTTACTATCAAAGAAAAGGAAACTTCAAACTTCTCATAATGAGATAATGGACAAATGAATGAGTGATAAAAGAATGAAAAAATGAATGAATGAATGAATGTGACAAGATTCAAAACATGGCAAGAGCTGAAAGAAAATTTCACAAAAATTATTCTGAAATTGGAAATCAAGTTTTCAAAAAATTTTATTAAATGTTATTAACTTTACTCTGAAAAATTAACTGTTTACAAGTTTTTCTATTACCACATTTTCATGAAGTCACTTTTTTAAAAACTTGGGAATATATTCCTAGAATCTTTAGAATACCTTTTTAATATTTTACTTTGATTTTCTGGGTGACTATAATATTCATTGTCTGGGGTTGGTTATGTTTATTGGAATCTGTGACATGAAAATGTTTTGGAAAAGATTTCTTTCGGTAGCTTTTTCTGCCTTGTTTCAGATAAAGATCCCTTATTAAAGGATCCTTGTGTGGTCTAATTTTAATGGTAATCTGGCTTGTTGAAGGCGGGCATCTATTTCGAAACTTCAGGGTTCAACTCAGAAAAATATTAGACCTATAAAGTATTAACACATAGAGAAACTGCTACAGAAATCCACAGAAATCAAATGCCATAGAAATGAGAATACTGACATTTGACTGTTATGTGACAAACTCATTAAGTCCATTAGTGTCTAGACTCTTCTGTTTGAAAATATTTGTCAAATTATGTAATGCTTCATTCTTAGTGCTAGTATAAATATCCATCAATTGTATGCTTTCTATACTGATTTCAAGCCTCAAAATGGAGAATTAAGGGCTTTTATTCTTTCTGAGAACATTTATAAACTCTTATTTACACTTTTTTTTCTGTTTCATCATATTCTGTGGTTTCATTTGGAGTGCAGTAACATACTATGCTGAGTTCTTTTATCTGAACATATTCACTGATCCGTGTGATGTACCCTTATGAAGCAGCTTAGTACTTGTGGTATTCAGGTCCTCTGGGGGAAAGTGGATGAAAATGCACATCAGAAAAATGGGGAGTAGATATGTCATTCATCCTGGGCATCTTGAGGAGCTGAGGGCCACCCTGGCACTGTTGGATTGATCATCTCCATAAAGTAGCCTATGCACCTGGAGAATAAATATTCTTTTTCAAGCTACATGGTGAGTGACCATTGCTGTGAGCTTCTGAATGTGCATTTTTCCCTTAGGAAAGAAAAACAAAAAAAGAAAAATCTGTTATTTCCTGTTCTCCCCTCCAGTGATTTAGCAGAACTTTTCTATTTTCTTCAGGTAATTAAACCAGAGAGCAGTGACAAAGAAACAGAAGGTGCCTATGAATTAGATCTCCCTGAGGAGCTCTGTGGAAGCCATCTCCCGCAGCAGTCCATGAAAGGCTATAATGACAGTCCTGATGTCATTATAGAGGCTCAGTTTGATGACAGTGACTCAGAAGATGGACATAGCAGCACACAGAATGTTCTGGTTGATGGTGTCAAGAAACTCTCAGTTTGTGTTCATGACAAAGGTGAGTACTGGATTGCTGTCTGACATTTTATTTTACTAACCTGATTATTTTAGGATTGGGATTCTTTCCTGCAGACCTAATTGCACAGTGCAGTTGGGACCTTCCCAATTTCTAATAATGGCAGCTATTAGAAAAGGGGGACCTTTGACCACTTCCGGCTGCTGGCTGTGAGGAGGGACTGGAGATACTGCTGTTGGCTCCTGTGGCCAGTGGGTACTGTTGTCCTTCCCTAATAGGTCTTTTTTTTTTCTTCCCTAATAGGTCTTAAGTTATGTTGATAGCTAACCTTGAAGTTTTCTGTGATGAGCCCCATCCACCCCTATAGCTGATAGGAACAGAATTAAACTGATCTTTCAAATCCGAAAAAGCACTTCATTTTACCCTGAATTTTGCTTTAATTCAGTACATTTTAAAAGTGTTTTCATCATTGGTGGTAGGAATGGGTCACCTTAAATTTGATAAGTAGATTATCTTTACAAAGTATTTTGATTCTAAACCTTGAAAAAAAAATCCAGTATTGCTGTCTCTGATTAAATTTTAAGCCATGTGTCTTCTGGATGCAGAAGAAAGCAGGTGCGAACACATAGACAAGGAGCTATGACCAAGGGCCCTAGCTGACCACACTCAGGGAAACTAAAGGGAGAGTAGTAGTGAAAATTGGAATATTTTAGTGTATAGATTGCTAAGAAGTTTTAAGTGCAGGGAGTATATTTTCTAGCCAAGTTGAGTTTTCTCTATACTCTGACAGGGAAACAATTGACCTAGCAAGACCAATTAGATTATGAGCTTTTTTTAATCAGGAAGAAGTTTCTGGCACTGTGCCCTTGAAAGGTTAGAAGAAATGCCAGATTACTAAAAGAGGATGTTCTGTGGACACACTGTGATAGGGACTGGTGGGCATGCCTCATTGGCATTCTGAAGTAAGCTGGAGGTGATTTCAGGAAGTGACTACATAAGGATCACCCTGTTTCTTCACTGCTGATGAAGTAGTGACCTGGGGTGGCGAGTATTTTCTGAAAACATGTCACTTTTTGATGCCAGCTACTACTAATTCAGAAGGACTTACCAAATGTGAAATTCTCTTTGAATGAAGAAACTACTGCTTCGTCAGTGGCCCACTGGGTATGCTGACCTGAGGCACCCAGGTTCCTTTTGTTTTGTGGTCTGCTTAGTTAAATAGTGATTTCACTGTTCAGGCCTGGGCAATTTCAGTTGGATGTTATTCCTTGAAATTTCATTCTTCTGATGTATTCTCTTTCTTCTTTAAAAATAGTTGGGTACATTCTTGGGATCCCTAGGTGGCGCAGCGGTTTGGCGCCTGCCTTTGGCCCAGGGCGCGATCCTGGAGACCCAGGATTGAATCCCACATCGGGCTCCCGGCGCATGGAGCCTGCTTCTTCCTCTGCCTATGTCTGTGCTCCCCTCTCTCTCTCTGTGTGACTATCATAAGTTAAAAAAAAAAAAAAAAGTTGGGTACTGTGGCCCTCTTCTGAGAGTGCATTTATATTTTCATGGCATCAGTATTGTGAGTCATACCTTCTCTGTGAGAAGAGAGGGAAATAACCAAGACCCTATATAGCCAAATCCTCCATCAACAAGATCACCAAGGGAGAGAGATACTTGCACGACAAAGTCAGGCAAAGGAGTGCTTTAAAACTTATTTAGTATTTGGCCCAAAACTACTTCCTGGAGACCTAGCTTTGGTGTTTGAACTTGGCCAGACCTCAGGAGCCTCTCTGAGCCCCCTTAGGCTCCACAGTTGAAGGGATAAGATTCCCTGATTTCTTGTTAGTGGTTGGTACCAATACAAGGTCAAGGAAATATTGATGGATGGGAGTGATGACAGAATTGATACCAGAGTGGATACTAATAATCTACTTTTCTCTTTGTTTGGGAAATTCTGATGCCAGACCTGTTTTTGATTTGTCCTCTGTTATAATTCTCCTCCTTCTCTCTTACCAGTAAATATCATTGAGTCCTTTACATGTCCAGTGTATGCATGTTTTTTCCTTACTCTTTTTATGGTCTTCCAGCCTTACTGTTGTTTATATTCCTTCCTTACTAGGACTGACAGAGGGAACAGCCTTAATCCTTCCCTCAGTATGTGGTACAAATTTCTCTTCCCTGTTAGCCTTTAAATAGAGAGTTTGTGAAACCACATTGCTGTTTCTCATTTCTTGCCCTCTTGATATTTAGGAAAATTGCAATTTGCTCTTTTAAAAATCATGATGTTTTTAGGATATTTCAATCCGCTTCTCTTCTCCGGGTGATATAAAATCTGGTTACAGTTAGGATGTTGGTACTTTTGCACCATTTAAGGTTTTAAAATTTGTTATTGAAACAAACCTTAAGAATAATAACCTTAAGAATATCATAAACTTTTCCTAAGACTTCTAGAAAGGTTCTTTGCTGTGTGTCATCATTGCAAATGGTTATTAATCCTTGTTCACACCCGTGTTCCAAAGTGTTTATTTATTTATTTTTGTTTTAATATCATGTTTTACCTAAAGCAAATGTTACCTATTGCACATGTACACATTGTATATCCGTGTTTGCCCGGGAAACATTCCTGTCTCTTCCATAGCTACATTTCTCTGGTAAGTGACGAATCACCCCAGGATCTGCATCCTGTGCCTATTGTTGCATGAAAAGTTTCTCTGGGTACCTCAGTCCGACCCAGTAGTTTCTTCTAGGAATACAGTGTGGATCTGTATCATCCTCAGCCCCTAGGAGAGAATGGGCCAAAGACTGGTCCCCTCTTGTAGGTCTAGTCCCATAGGTTTCCAAGGCTAAGCTTTTATCACAGTCCAGGCAGCAGTGTCATTGTCAACACAGAAATCTGCCAACTGGGTGGAGCCTGGGGACAACCCAAATAAATTTTCTCTGGTATCAGATATTTGGGTAATAGTTGCCTGGTTAGCAAACTCCGAAGGAGAAAAATCACGATGGCCAAGTGGTGCTATATGTAGCTCTGCCTCTTTCATCGTCAGGAATTTTAAGAGCAGTCTTGTCCCAGCTGGGTCTGCCAGAGATCTTGTTCAGTTTTCTGGTCTGGAGACAGGCCTCCACCAGTACCCTGATAATGTGGAGTCGGTGATCCTTTCATTTCTCCCTTCTATCTCCTGGCCACCTCCACCTCTTTTCTGAAGGAAGAATCTGCATGGAATCCTTGATCTCATCTGAGATTTGAATCTAATTGCTTCTTCTAGGGCCTGCCCAGGTCAGCCTCAGAGTCAGGATGAGACTTTTTTTCTCACTTAAGGTCAGTCTCCTTCTCTGACAGGCCTGCCCATTGCCTGTGTTTCAGTTCTTTTCCCTTGGATGAAAAGTACCTGTATTTCCCTTTGGCTAAGAAAAGCAGACCTGTATGATTATTCTCTTGGTATTCTTCTAGGTTATTTAAATCCCAAGAACTCTTTCTCCTAACCATTCTTTCTGAACTAAATATCTTCTGTTTCCAGATTTCTGCGATCATATCTTCCCTAAATGATGATCAGTACACCTAGAAGACAGTTATGTTTGTTTCAGAAATTATATTAAACATTAGATATATAGTAATTTTCTATCAACCACAGTTTTCGGACAGTGTTTTGAAATCTCATTTTCAAAAATGCAAAGCTGAGGCGTCTGGGTAGCATAGTGGTTGAGCGTCTGCCTTTGGCTCAGGTCGTGATCCTGGGGTCCTGGCATCGAGTCCCACATCAGGCTCCCTGCAGGGACCCTACTTCTCCTTGCTCAAGGTGTCAGTAAGAAACATCTTCAATGAAGCCTTTAAATATTTTTTGCAAAAATTATTGTTTTATGAATGTACTAAAAAAAGTCAAACAGTTTTGCCTTTTGCTTAACTTATAATGTGTATTCTTTTTTGATTGAGATTATTATCTTATTCTGGTTTCTCTCTAAATCTATTTGTGGTGTTGAACCATCCTAAGAATTCAAGGATAGCCTTGCATTATCCTAGGATGAATCTCAAGTATAGCCTTTTTTTTTTTTTTAAAGATTTATTTATTCGTTTTAGGGAGAGCGAGAGAGCAAGAGAGTGCATGAGTGGGAAGAGGGCCAGAGGGAGAGAGAATCTCAAGCAGGCACTGTGCTCACAGGGAGCCTTATGTGGGACTCAATACATAAGTTCTGTTCCAGTTCTCTCTTTTCGTGCAAGTTTGGCATAATTTAATAGGAATTTATCCATTCAAATTTATTAGCCTATAGATAATCCTGATACTCTTTAATATTTTTTTAATTACTTAAGAAATCTTTTGTCTGTACTTTAGCCTCTCATTTCATCCTATATTTTGATTATTTGAATCTTCTCCCTTTTTTCTTGGTAGCTCTTGCTTGTCAAAGATCTATCTTAATCTTTTCAGGGAACGTGTGTTTTGGTTGTGTTTTTTTTTTTTCTCTGTTTATTGTTGGTGATGTTCTGTATATCATTGATACTTGATTCCTTATTTTAAGGGTTTGCTTTTTTGCCCCTTTCCCAACTTCTTGAATACTTAGCTTATTACTTTTAGTCTTTCTTGTTTTCTTTGAAATGTTTTCAAAGCTGTATATTTCCCCCCAAATACTTCTTTAGCTGTAGTCCATAGATTTTGAGGTAAAGTATTTTTATTATTAGTTGTAAGTGTTTAATTTCCTTTGTGATTTCTTCTGTAACTAAATTATGGTTTGGTATATTTTGAAGTTCTATTGTTAGGTGCATATATGTGTTTATTAGAATATACCTAGATATATTTTTGTATACATGTATACACATATTGTATTTATGCATAATAATCACTGATACTTACTGAGCATTTACTGTGTGGTAGGGCCTAAGTACAGCTGACCCTTGAACAACAAATGGGGGTTGGGGCATTCAACTCCCTTGTAGTAAAAAATCCACATACAACTTTTGACTCCCTCAAAACTCAACTATCAATAGCCTGTTGTTGAGGTGCCTGGGTGGCACAGTCAGTTAAGGGTCTGACCCTTGGTTTCAGCTCAGGTCATGATTTCACGGTTGTGGGATCGAGCCCTGCGTCAGGCTCCATGCTCAGCACAAAGTCTGCTGGAGATTCTCTCTCCCTCTACCTTTGCCCCTCCCACTTGTGCTCTCTGTCTTTAAAATAAAGGAATAAATCTTAAAGAAAAAAACCCCACAATTATTACTGATAGCCTACTGTTGACTGGAAGCTTTACTGATAACATAAGCAGTTAATACATCTTTTGTATGTTGTATATATTATATACTCTAAAATAAAGCTAGAGAAAAGAAAATGTTAATGAGAAAATCATGAAGAAGAGGAAATACATTTACATTACTATACTGTATTTATTGAAAAAATCCACATGTAAGTGGACCTAAGCAGTTCAGACTCAAAGATCTATCTTAATCTTTTCAGGGAACGTGTGTTTTGGTTGTGTTTTTTTTTTTTTTTCTCTGTTTATTGTTGATGTGTTCTGTACACAATTGGTACTTGATTTCTTATTTTGAGGGTTTGCTTTTTTGTCACTTTTCCAACTTCTTGAATTGAATACTTAGCTTAATCCTCATTATGTTTAGTTATTTAATTCTTACAAAATATCTAGTATCTACTTCAGGAATATTAGTAATATTTATCTCAGAGTTACTTTTAGCTTTTTATTTCCAAAGCACAGAAATGATACACAGTTGGTAAATACACTTTAAAAGAATCCCATGATAGCTTTTTAAAAATATCTATGCCTGGATACCACCCCAGACATTCTGATTCTAGTTGATCTGGTATTTTTAAAAAGCTCTCCAGAGATCCAAGGATTCTACTATGTAGCCAGAATTGAATAGTTCTAGACTTGTCTTCTTAACCATTATGTTATATATCTCTCCTCATACCTACCAACACACATTGTAGAGGTTAAGCATTTCATGGTGGTTCAACTCTCAGTGTATAATTTGATTTGATCAAGAATCATCAGTAGGTATTAAAGCCATTGGGTGAAAGGCTGTTGGAGACTAAGATATTTACATGAACTCAAGGTATCTTGCACAGTTGACTTACTACTTAATTACACTGGGCAAAACGTCCCTTTATAGTAGACAGACTTGGTGGTCACTACTTGAACCAGGTGGTGAGGCTTCACATCACCAATAGTGTAATGATTTGAGATTTTGTGCCTTCTGATGGGATGTATTGTCACAATATCATCTGTGAAATATTCATGTCAAAAATGTTTCACTGGAATGAACAAAGCTTCTGGCCCTGTATATCAGAAATATAGGGGACCATGAAACAGGTTAAATGACACCATGGGAAAAATAGTAAGATAAATTCAATATGTGGAACAATCTGTATGATAACTAGCCTGAACCCTTCAAAAAAGTTAATGTTGTGAAGAAAAAACAAGGGGAACCCTCTTAGAAGAGGGACCAAATGAAACATAACCAAAAATAATGTGTGAATGTTGATAGATCCTGTCTTAGAGGAATAATATAATAACAGTTGGGGAAATTTATTTATTTATTTATTATTTATTTATTTAAAATATTTAAAATATTTATTTATTTTGGAGAGAGAGTAAGCCTGAGAAGGAGAGGCAGAGAGAGAGAATCTCAGGCCGCTCAGCCATGCTGAGCTTGGAGCCTGATGTGGTGCTCAGTCCCATGACCCTGAGATCACAACCTGAGCTGAAACCAGGAATTGGATGCTTAACTGACTGCTCCACCTAGGCACCGCAAAATTGGGGAAATTTAAATTTAGACTATAAATTAGATGACATTTTGGAATTACTGTTAATTTTCTTATGTATAGTAATGATATTGAAGATATATAAGAGAATATCCTTACTCTTAGGGAATTACTGGTTGAAGTGCTTTGGGTAAAGTATCTTGGTGTCTTTCACTTTTAAATGGGTCAGAAAAACAAAACAAAACTCTGTGCACATGTATGCATCGCTTGGGGGAGAAAGCAGATATTGAGCAAATTGTTAACAGTGACTTAATGGGTATTTTTAATATTACTCTCTCAACTTTTTAGCAGATTTAAAAATCTGTTTTAAAAAATGGGCAAAAATTACCCATGCAATATTGAAAGAGAAGAATTATCATGTTCTATAGCCCAAGTGTGTAGTTGAAGAGCTAGTGTTAACAGGTCTTCCTTTGGCTTTGACTCTACAGTATTCTAGAGCATGAAGTAATTACTGCTCATTTTTAAAAACTAACATAGTTAGATCTGTTTTCAGTTGGGTATTTTTCCTACCAATTAATTTTATTTAAAGAATTACAATTTTATTTCCCATTAAAAATACCAGTGTGTTGCTCAAGGTGTCAGTAAGAAACATCTTCAATGAAGCTTTTAAATATTTTTGCAAAAATTACTGTTTTTATGAATGTAGTAAAAAAGTAAAACAGAATGAGACCATACCATACTAGCATATAATTTTTAAAAAGAATGTAAAAATCTTCTTGTTCTAGTCTTTGTTCTACATAGTATATGCTTGCATTGAAAACCCAAAATTTGTAACATAAGTTTTTATTTTTATAAAACAAAGTTAATTTTTCCCATTATGATCTGTAAAATTTGGTTCCCACTTGATATTAAATTTACTTGGGGCACCTGGCTGGCTCAGTCAGTTAAGCTTCTGATTTCGGCTCAGGTCATCATCTCAAGGTCCTGGGATCGAGTCCCTTGTCAGGCTCCCTGCTCACCAGGGAATCTGCTTCCCTCTCCCTCTGCCCTTTTTCCCTGTCATCCTTTCTTTCTCTCTCAAATGAATAAATAAAGTTTAAAAAAGGTTTTAAAAATAAAGTAAATTTATGAGCCTTTTTCTTGTATAACTTATCTTCAGAATATTTCGTACTCTGTCTCTTTGGCCTGGCATGGAGCAGGTGTTCAATTAGTGGTAGCCTGGGACAGTGGAAAGCGCAGTGGACTTGGGAGTAAGATGAGCAAGGTTGGAGTCTCCACTCTACTTCTGAAATAAGGGAGTTGGGCAAAATTATGCCAGAAGTTCCGTCTAGCTAAAAAGTTCTATGATGAAATATATTTTTGATAATATTACGGATTTAGTCAGAGAGGTTGTAATGAGTCATGGACAGGAATGGTTTTGGAGGTTCTTCCATTGGAGGCTGCTCTGTCTCAAAACCGTCACAGCCTTTGCCACTTACCTTTACCACTTGTTTATTCATCTACTCAGCATTTATGGAGTGATTATGATGCCCCCGATGCTCTGCTGAGCTCAGGCATGACAAAGGTGAAAGGAGGGTGCGTGTATGCACGCCTCAGTCTAAAATATTTTCACCAAGAGTCTGCCAAGTGCCGGGCATCTTCAGTATCCCTCTGTCCTTAGTGCCTGTGGAGCTCTTTAGGAGGCACCTCCCTGCCTACTGCTCCTCTTCCTCTACCCCTTCTTTTTCATACAACTGACCCCAGAGCTGCTTTGTTTGGCTGTGAGAAGGTTAATGCTGATTACAGTAATTTATATGAATTACTTGCCTTACGGTACAGCAAGCCTGTGCTATTGTCTGTGTATCAGATAATTTCTGTTTTGAGTTTTCATTAAAGTATTTGTATGCATCTCTGCTATATTGCTCACTGAGCACAGAAGCTCTAGAATCTCTAGGCTACTGCCTTGTTCTCATCGTGTACTGTCCTTTGGAGTATGTGAGCTACAGAAAGAAAATGTTCGATCAACCCCCCACATCCTACAAGTCTACTCTTTACCATAGACTTTCTGTGCTTTAGCAAGTGTGATGTGAGAGAAACACTACAGAGCATAAAACACATGATTGCAGCCTATTTAGAAGATTTTGTGGTTCATCCTTACTGTGGACATGAAATTGGGTGCTTTTCAGCTTCTATTTTGTGATGTGTAATGTTTTTGAACTTTAAAGCAACCCTTTTTCCTTTATTAGCAACTTATTTTCTTTTCCTGTATGAGTGATATCACCAAGAATATTAAACATTCTTGTGGAAATTCAAACAAATTATCATTGTAAATTGTACAGAAGCAAATTACCTTATGTAAAACCAGTGATTCTTAAGTTATTTGGTCTCAGGACTCCTCTACACTCATAAAAATTATTGAAGGCTCCAGAGGCGCCTGGGTGACACAGTCGGTTAAACTTCTGCCTTAGGCTGAGGTCATGATCCCAGGGTCTTGGGATTGGGCCCAGCTTCATTGGGCTCCCTGCTCAGTGGGGATTCTGCTCCTTCTTCTCCTTCTCCCTCTGCTATCCCCCCTCCCCTGCTTGTGCTCTTATCCAAGTGTGCACGCTCTCTGGCTCTCACTCTTTCTATTCAATCAATCAATCAATCATTCAATCAAATATCAAAAAAAATTATAGAAGACTCCAAGTGCTTTTGTGCATTTGGCTTATATATATGAACATTTCTGTATTTAAAATTAAAACTAAGAAAACTTGAAAATATTATTGCAAAATAAGTGACTTATTTCCAGTTGTGTTTCTGTGTACATTTAAGGAAAATTTCAAATTTCAAAATGATCTATTGGGTATTAATGAGGTTATAATATATATAATCACAGTCAAAATACTGAGAAAAAAAGTAGAATTAACCTCTAAACTGTACTTGTTTTTATTTTAAATCTTAGAAAATTCTAGAAAACACAACGTATAAGCACACATTCAATTAGAGCAGGGATTAGCAAAGGTATTCTGTGGAGGGCCATGCAGTAATTTTCAGTATTGTGGGCCACACACAGAGGCACAACATGAATGGACATGGTAGATTTGGCCTGCTGGCCAGCTTAGTTTGCAGATCCCTACTTTACATTCATTAGAGAATGAGAGTGAAAAGAACAAATAATGTCCTAGAATTATTTTGAGAAGAGTCTTGACCTTATGGTACCTCTGATAGGGTCTTGAACCACACTTGGAGAACCACTGGTTTAAACTGTTGGAATTGATAGTTGCTGAGCAGGACTTTAGTGTGTTTTAATTATTTTTTACTGCTAGGAAATTCAACAGTTAGTTTCCTTGCTTTAAGTAGCTATTAGGATATTTTTTCCCTTTTTTGGTCCTGTGAGGTGCTAATTATAAATAATTCAGGCTAAAATCTACCACCTCAACCTTTTTCTCAGCTGTGGGATGTTTTTGGGGGAACAGTTTGTGCCTTGTTTTGCTATTTTGAGTGTCACCAGGTCTTTGTACATCGTAATTTATCCAGCCTTTTCATATTGCGAATTATAGAATCTTAGATGCTCCTAATATGCCTAATAGTTTATGTATAGCATTATCTTGCACATTTCTTAATAGAAAAAGCTTGAGTACTTTGTGTTATTTGGTGTTGAAAAGAAATTTTTTCTAGCATTTTCCTCCAGGTAATTATTGGTATATTAAAAAACCCTTTTGAGTTTGTTTTAGATTATTTTTTGACTAGAAACCTTAATGAGTGCTCTTACTATTTTTAATAATTTTTAGTTGGTTGTTTAGTTGATTTTGTAGCTATACTTTATACTTTAGTTTTATCTGCAAATAATAATTTGCACCTTCCTTTCTAATTTTATGCTTCTTATTTATTACCTAATTTCACTGGCCATTGCTTTTAGAACTGTATTACATAATAGTGGTGATTGCCTTCTTCTGGATTTTAATGGAAATGCTTTCAGTATTAAACCCTCAAGCACAGTGCTGGTTGCTGGCTTGAGACCAAGTTAACCAAGTATCCTCTTTCTTTTTTTACTGAAAGTTTCTATTGGAGATGGATATTGACTTTTTCTTTTTCAAGTGCCTTTTGAACTTCTTTCAGGATAGTTTTTCCCTTTGGCTTATTTACATGGCCACATAAAACACTGAATAATTCTTGCATCCCTCATATGGCCATGCTCCTCATTTGGTCATGGTATATAACATGTTTTAACATGTGATTCAATTCTGTTTGGTAATAATTTATTTATGGGTTTTGGATTTTTGTGCAAAATGTGAGATTGGTCAGTGGTTTCTCTTTATTGTGCTGTTTTTGTGATTTTGGTATTAGGCTCTACTAACTTGGTAGGAAGAATTGGGGAGCCTTTTTCTTGGTGCTTTGGAGCAGTTAAGACATTGAGAATGATCAAATTTTCTCAATGATTGAAGCATTTAAAGAGCTCATCCTTGAAACATGGGCTAGGGTTTTTTAGTCAGCAAATTTCTCCAGCTCTAATGATCATTGATTTCTGTAGGGATTTTTTCCTCTTCTTGCATTGATTTTGATAATTTGTGTTTTCCAGTAAAATCATATATTTTAACCATATATTCTGATATATTGGGATAGAGTTGTATAAAATCTTTTCAGGTGTTTAATTTTATCTGCATCTATTACCATAACCTCTTTCAATTATCCCCTCATTTTGAAATTTCACTAGCTAGTGTCCTATCTAATTTTTTAAAAAAGATTTTATTTATTCATGAGAGCCACAGAGAGAGAGAGGCAGAGACATAGGCAGAGGGAGAAGCAGGCCCCATGAGGGAACCTGATGTGAGACTCAATCCCGGGACCCCAGGATCACACCCTGGGCCGAAGGCAGGCGCCAAACTGCTGAGCCACCCAGGCGTCTTGTCCTGTGTAATTTTTAATAGAAATTTATTTTTACTGTTTTTATTTATTTTAACTAATTTCTACTTTCATCCTTTATTTCTAAGAACTTTCTTTTAGACATGTTACATCTGAGGTGATCTAACGTGTAGTTGGACGTGCAAGTTGAAGTTCATATGGAAGCTTGGGCTGGAAATGTAATTTAAAGAGTCATTGACATCTAGTTTCTTGAAGAACTCCTCTAAGACTTTTTTAAAAGAAACTGGCACAGGAGTGAGGCCTTCCCATTCTCTTCTAATTTTGGATTCCCCTCCTTGAAAGCAATAAATATTGTTTATCAAACTGTCCCCTGCCCTAGAATCTCTAATAAACAGAAGCTCCTGTGTGTTAAAAAAAAAAAAATTGTGTGTTCGTGTGGTAAAATACATATGGCATAAAATGTGCTATATTAACCATTTTTAAGTATACAATTCAGTTGCATTAATTACATTTGTTTGATTTTGTGTAACCATTGCTACTGTCTATCCCAAAACTTTTTCATCATGCTAAAGAGAACTTGAGAACTATTGAGTTATAACTTTTCATTTCACCAACCCCAGCCCCTGATAACCACTGTTATACTTCCTCTCTATAAATTTGTCTATTCTAGGTATTTCATAAATCATACAATATTTCTCCTTTGTGTCTATCTTATTTTATTCAGCACGTTTTTACGTTCTTTTGTGTTGTAGTCTGTATCAGCATGTCATTCCTTTTTATGCCTGAATAATATTTCATTATGTGTGTACCACATTTTGTTCATCCACAGACACTTGAGTTGTTTCCACTTTTTGACATTGAATAGTGAATAATGCTGAAATGAACATTGGTGCATAAGTATCTGTATCCCTGTTTTTAATTCATTTGGACATATACCTAGGAGTAGAATTGCTAGGTCATGTGGTAATTCTCTGTTTAGCTGTTCAAGGAATGTGGGGTTTTTGAAAGGATTTTTTTTGTTATGAAATACATGGTTACTAGAAGGGTTAATAAAAGCAGAAAATCATAAAAAAATAGAAAATCATGATGAATTATGGGAAATCTTGAAGTAATAATAATTACATCTGTTCTTTACTGAAATATAACTGGAGCTTGCCCAATTCTTTCATAGGCTGGTCCTTTTTACTTCCTCCTCTTCCCATTTTGTATCCTGGAATCATTTCTACCTATGTGCCTGGTTTCTCTTTGACACCTCAGCAGGCCTAGAAGGCATGGATTTCAGAACATTATAAGTAATTTATTTTATAGACTATACTCTACCCCAATGTCTCCCTTACAGTACCTCGAATAGACATGCCTGTCAGCATTCTTGCCCTTTTAACACAAAATTATTGCAATAGAAATTTAAATAAAAGGAAACAATCTATAATAAACCTTGTTCATATTTTTATCTGAAAATAGGAGTTTCCATAACTCTTACATGTCAGTGATTATGTTGTCTGCCCTTCTCCTCAGTGGAGATGAGTGAAGACTTGAAGGTCCCTGGAATCACCTTCCCACGGCTCTTCCAGCACCCTTTTCAGTATGGTGCTCCTGATTCTCTTGCTTGCTGTCCACTTCTAGCTTTATACCAGGCTCCCTGGATTATTATCTACTTTTCTTTGGCTTACTGGTAATGAAAAGGAAAAGCCAACAACTTTTTGCAGTAGTATCATTTTCTCTTTATTTCTTGTCCCTTGCTCTTCCTTGGAATCTTTCTTCCCAGTCCATCCACTCATCCCTTTCTCTGGTACTTTTCAGGGTGGGCCACTTCATGCTAGTGACAAGGGCTGGGTTTGTTTATAGTCACATTGCTATAGCAGCTGTAGAATTCTGGACCTGTGTGGGGCCTACAAGATCATGTGCTCTTCTTGACATGTGATAGTCTATCCCTAGGGTCTTTCAGTGGAGCACTTCAGATTATTTATAAATATTTCATAGCACTGAATTAAAATAGTAAATTTGCTTTCAGTAAGATTGTGAGGTCAACTTCACTTGTGATACCAATTATACCAGCCCACTATGGTAACATTGACTTTTCTCACTGATCAGAAGCAAGTTCTAATTAACAGTTGTATGTTTTTAATTTAAAAAACCCCAACAACAGAATAGCAAATTAATTTCTAATGCAGTTAAGTTACTAAAAATACTTCTGAGTATGAGATAGTGGGCAAAAATTAATTTTTAAAAATGTGCTATAAAAAATCTGTGATTAAAAGATTAGAAACAACTGATCTAGTTCATTCCTTTTGTTTTACAGACGAGGAAACTGAGGCTCAGAGAAGTTACTTGGCTTGTCCAGTGTCCCACAGGAAGTTAGTGAGTTCATAAAAGAAAAATACCTTGTACTTACAATAACAACAGACAATTTTGACATATGGATCATATTATTTAAAGAGCAAATAATACCAGATCAATTGAATTTCTTCCTATAAGAATATGTTGGGCATTGTTTATTGCCCACCTAATGTCTATTTCCCTTTTTCCTTTTCCCATATGTGCCCAGATTTTCATCTATTCCTTCCCCAGATTTCTTGTACTTTGGGTGAAGTTGACCCCAGCTGCCAAGCTGAGTCTTGATTGCCTTATACCAGTTGCTTGATGTGCTTGCTTACCATAAGCCAATTGAACTTTCTGCAGAATTGGAAATGTTCTAATCCATGCTGTCCAATACTGCAGGCACTAGCCACAGTTGTTGTTGGGCATTTGACTTGTGGCTAGTGTCAGACTGAGAAACTGAGTTTTTAATTGTATTTGATTTTGATTAATTTTATTTTATTTTATTATTATTTTTTAAATTAATTTTATTTCAAATAGCTACGTATTATTCGTGGCTACTGTATTAGACATTGTAGCTTCATACCATTTCCTCTTCCCAAAGACACATGACCTAAGCATTCTAATCATGGTGACTCCTGCTTGGAGTTCTGCAGATGTAAGTAGTTTCCTGATGGATATCAACAGGAAATATTTATTCCTAATTGTCCTGGCAGCTATTCTATGACTGCTATTGAGTGCTGTGAATAGAAGAATGGAGAACTAGAAAAAAATCTGGGCCCCTACAACTATCAGTGGGCCCTAGACCAACTGACCCTGAAGCCTGCCTTAACTCTGGACTTCCAAGTGTATGAGCCGTTGAGTTACCTTTGATATTAATATAAACTGGTTTGTGTTGAATGTTTTGTCATTTCAACCAAGAGTATCCAAGCAAATACAGAGGGTATTACATGCCAGGGGTTATGCTATTTGCTGGAAGAGAAAGATGATCAAAAAGTAACATCTAGATGCTTGTCCTTAAGATGAAATTAGTCTGTAAGAGGAATTTCAGAAACAGATAGGTGTTCTGGGTCTTGCTTACTTAACTCCCTTAGGTGGGAATTGCCTTTCCTAAAGTGGGAAATACAGTTTGCCCCTGTGCTCAGGACTTTGACTAAACCATGAGTGGACTCCTGACCCAAGGATCTTCAACACATTGACTGGCCAGTCACCAGTTAGATTTTGTTTTTCTTCACAACTTGAGGACCCTGGAGCTAAAATGTGACATAGAATGATGGATAGAAACACTAGGGAACAGAGGCTGCTGGTGACCACAGGCAGTGCACATAGAGAAGAGGAACAGATTTGCAGAGAGAGGGAAGGGCCATTCAGAGAGGAAAGGGCAGAAGGTGAAAGGAGGAGGGAGGAAGAGGGGGAAAAAAAAACCAGTTTATTCTCTGAGCCTTGAAGGATGAGTAGGGTTTGCCAGGTGAAGAAGAGTAAAAACTATCCTTGGTATGAACAGGGACATAGGTGGAGTAGTATCTTCAGTGCAAATACATCCATTTACAGTGGATACCTGATGCGGAGTCTGGAGAGGAGGCTGAAAAAAGAGGCTCTGGTGGAGTTTTGCCCAGTTACCTGTGGCTGCTAAGAGATTGAGGAAGTGTGAGTCATTCAGGGTTGTTAAAGAAAGGAGACTGTCAGGAAGGAAGAGGTGGGAAATAGGGGCATGGCATGGGACCAGTTAGGAATAGAGACACTTGGAGACCTGACTGAGCAATGGCAGCTGGAATGCAGAAGAAGAGATAGGTTACCGTGATATTTCAGAACTAGAATTGGCAGAGTTAGATGGCAGATCAAATATGGGACTTGAGGCAGAGGAGCATTTAAAAATGAGATTAACTTGATATATATGTTAGTAGCTGCATGAGTACTTACATTCTTTTTTTTTTTTTTTTTTTTTAGTACTTACATTCTTAAATGAGAAAAACAAGATCAGTGGTAAGAGGGACTATGAATTCAGTTTTTGATCACATGTTGAATTTGAGTTATGTGAGGGTCATTCCGGTCATGACATCCAGTAGGCATCTGGAAATAGAAGTGTAAACCCGGAGGAGGGAAGATGAGAATTACAGATCTGAATAGTGTCACCAGTTGGAACTATGGGAAATAGATGAGATTATCAAGTAGGTGGCCCACAATTAGAATTGCCTGAAGTAGGGATCCCTGGGTGGCGCAGTGGTTTGGCGCCTGCCTTTGGTCCAGGGCGCGATCCTGGAGACCCGGGATCGAGTCCCACGTCGGGCTCCCGGTGCATGGAGCCTGCTTCTCCCTCTGCCTGTGTCTCTGCCTCTCTCTCTCTCTCTCTCTCTCTCTGTATGACTATCATAAATAAATAAAAATTTGAAAAAAAAAAAAAAACAGAATTGCCTGAAGTAGTCACTGTTCTATAAAACCAGTGTGCAAGCTGGTAAATACAAAAAAATCGGGCAAGATTGAGAGTTAGGAAGTAATTGATAAAGATTTTGAAAGCTTTGTACAAGACCTGACAGAAAAGTGGATGGAACTAAGAGGGAAGTGGTAAGTATTTTCAAGAAATGAAGGGATGCTTCTCATTCCTTAGTGAATGTCAAATGATTAAGATTATTTTCATTTAAAAAGATTAATTCTCATGATTGTTAAAACTCAACCTTTATTCAGGGAGGGCCTCTCTCTTGCATTAGAATGAATTGAAAGAGAAAAGTTCAATTGATATTTATTGAACTGGGAAGCTGAGCATCAGCTACAGATGGAGATGATTAATATCTTTATCCCTATATAAAGATATATATCTTTTTCCCTCTACCTGGGATTCTGGACACTATTGTTTGTGAACAATAGTGGTCTTTAGACTCTAAGAAGAGAAGGCCCAGTCAAGTAGATTTTCCTATCATCCCTTTGGCCTGCATATGCCAGATTTATTCAGTTGAATAATGAATATTTTTTGTAATTTAGTATTTAACCTGCTTCCTAAGGTTTCCAATATTTTTTTTTCTTTTGGTAGAGACCGTTTCACTGTCGCTACACAGGATTATATGCCTGCAGGTCCATCTTCCTGGCACCAATTTCCCCTTTGGGTCACTCTAAATAATGCCCTTTCTCCCCTGAGAACTGCCTACGTTTTTCCAAGTCATGCAGCAACATGTCGGGGGAAACCTTTGCCTAATAGAGTAGTGATGACTATAACCTGTTGAGATTTACAAAAAGCTGTTGAAGATTCTAACTAAGCCTATTGGAAACAAAATTAAAACAAAACAAAAACAACTGGCTATGTAATGTCCATCATTAAGGGCAGATTTTATTTAACATTTTACAGGAGAAAATGGTCCCTGGTTTTTAGATATTGCTTTAAAAAACAAAAACAAAACAAGTGAAAAATGAGTGAGTCACCCCTACCCCTGTAAGTGGAACCAGCCTCCCAACCCTGCACATCCTTCCACTAGCCCCCAGAGTGAAAGCTCAGCTACGCAGTAAAGTCTCTCATCTCTGCTCCCAGTTAGCTGACCCCTGTTTGGTCAGTCCCCTCAGCTCTGACTCATTTGCTTGAGCCAGAAGCAGCAGTAATGAATAAACTCGGCTGGTTTGTCCTGGGCTCTGATGCTCTTTTTGACCCTCCTTACTTAAAAGCCCCTTTGATAGCAGGTTCTGCGGCTTAGACTGTTATGCTCTTGACTCTGCAGCTCACCCAAGCGTCACTGCATCTACTACTCCAGGTACAAGTACTCCATGGGCTTACTCTGGAACACTGGGGCCAGGATCCAAACCTATCTAGCTGGGCCTGTTTACATCTCTACCAGGGAAGGGGGATCCAACAAAATGTGGCAACACTCTTAGTAGGAAAGTACTGAAAGAGAGCTTTTTCTAGTCATTCTTGGCTCTTAGCGCTTCATTTTCCCTTTTTGTAAACACACATGTACACAACACACCCTTCATAATAAATACCTGTCTTGACTTCTTTATAGATTCTTTCATAAATCAAATAAGGTAATGAAAGGGAAAATGTCTCAAAAAAGGAGAATGCATAGCATCCCTTTATAGGCATTTCCAAATCACTTTTTTGAAACCTGTTGCCTCTTAAAACAATAATTGTGCGATGAATCTTCCCTGTAGATGTTTTCAGACCACATATTGGTGGATGAGCTCTAATCGCTCTCTTTGGCTGTCCTTGCCACCAGAGGCCTCCTGCCTGCCTCTCCAGCTTATGTTCTTGCACCTACCCATTCAGACCCTAGGTCTAGCTAAGCTGGACTTTGTGTTGTTCCTAAACACTGCCTGACCTTTTCTGCCTTCCTGCATCTGAACCTACTCTTTTCTGTTATGAATGGTGCCTGATTACCCATCTCCTATGGAAATCATCTCTCTGATCTTCAAGTGTCAGCTGTCATTTTACATGTGTATTAATTATCTATTACTGTGTAACAAATTGCTACAAACTTAGTGGCTTAAATTAACACTTGTATTTTCTGTGGGTCAGTGTAGCCTAATAAGAAATATATATTTGGCCTCTGCCCCCAGTTCTTGACACAGAGCTCCTAAAACCCTGGGAATTTCCTTAGTGATAGAGGTGCTAGGGGCTTTTTTTTTTTTTTTTTGTTCTGATACTAGGTCTTTGACCCTGGTTCCTGACACAGAGCTCCTAAATCCCCT
Organism: Canis aureus; assembly: GCF_053574225.1. Taxonomy (NCBI): domain Eukaryota; kingdom Metazoa; phylum Chordata; class Mammalia; order Carnivora; family Canidae; genus Canis; species Canis aureus. The sequence goes on from NC_135634.1 coordinate 44,983,103, forward strand.
GGAATTTCCTGAGTGATAGCATCTATTGTTCTATGAAGCAACTCTTTGTGGACCCCTGGACAGCTTCAGGATGGGGCTGGGCACCAGAGACCAAGCCATGATTAGAAACTTGAAATTTTCAGCCCCACCCACCATCCTCCAAGGAGGGGAGAAGGTCTGAAGACTAATAATTGGTCATGCCTATGTGATAAAGCCCTCATAAAAATTTCTGAACAACAGGGTTTGAGTTGGTGAATGCATCTACATGATGGGAGGGTAGTGCACCCTACTCTACAGGAACAAAAGCTCCTGTGCTCAGGATCCTTCTGGATCTCACCCTGTATACCTCTTCATCCTGACTGTTCATCTGTATCCTTTATTATGTATTTTTGTACTAAACCAGTAGAGGTACATTAAGTGTTGCCTTGAGTTCTTCTGTAAGCCACTATAGCAAATCATTGAACCTGACTGAGTAGGGGGTCATGGGAACTCCTCTCCCCAATATGTAGCCAGCTCAGAAGTGTGGGTACCCTAGAAACCCACTATGTACATTTGGTGTCTGAAGTTGGGGGCAGTCTAATGGGATTGAACCCTTAACCTGTGAGGTCTGTGCTAAGTGTAGGTAGTTAGTGTCAGAAATGAATTAAATTATAGGACATCCAGAGAATTAGGGAATTGTTTGGTGTGGAAAACCCATTATTTTTGGTGTCCAAGGTATTGTGAGTAAATAAGGCTTTCGTTTAGTCAGGAATCTGGACATGGCTCAGATCAGTCCTCTGCTTCAGAGTTTCTCACAAGGCTATAATCAAGGTGTCACTCATCTGAAGGCTAAGCTTATGTGGTTGTTGGCTGTATTCAGTTCCTTGTGGGCTCTTGGGCTGAGGATCTCAGTTCTATGCTGGCTGCTGGCCAGAGGCTGCCCTCAGCTGCTTGCTGCATTGGCCTCTGTATATGGCATCTGTCTTCATTGGATCCAGAAAGGAAGAGAGTGTGCTAACAAGATAGAAGATGCAGTCTTATGTAACCTAATCACAGAAGTGACATTCCATCATCTTTGCCATATTCTGTTGGTTAGAAGCAAGACATGGGTCCTTCCCATACTCAAAGGGAGGGGATTATACAAGGGTGTATAGCTCAGGAGGTATGAGGATCAGTGAGGATCATCTTAGACACTGCTCACCACAAGATGTTTCCTCCTTCTTTTTTTCCACCGAAATATGTGATCTTTCTCTTCTGTGACTCGTCTTCATAGCTACTTTTTCTTTTTTTTTTTGCTACTTTTTTTTTCAATTTATATTCCATCACAGATCTTATTGTTGAATATTTTCTTTTCTTCCCTCATGTAACTGTTTTTGCTCATCTTTCATCCACTTGCAACTCTGAGAACAGTTTTGTATTTAACAAAAACTCTGCAAAAGACTCCCCTTCTTTTCCTTCTTTGAAACCAAAGAAGAACCAAGATTACTCTCCTGCTTAACACCACAGTCTTTTTTGTCCACAGCAGCCCTATAGGATCTATTATAAAACCTTCAGATTTGCCAATTTGGCATCAAAAGCAATGACTCATTAGTGTCTATATAACCTGGCTGGAAAAAAAAAATAACCTGGCTGGGGTGATCCGCATTAGTCTGATTTGTATTTAGAGTTAGAGCTTGTTACCTTATTAAGGAGAAACAATTTTCCATCAGAGATGTTTCACACATTAGCTGTTTTTGAGTGGTGCATTGTTCTGTTTCCTAGGGGGCCTGATGGATCTCAGATAATAATGCAGTCTATAAAAACCAACTCTTTAAACTGTCTGTTTTCTTTTGCCTGCTAATGATCACATTGTGGTCCTGCTTTTTTAGGTCACAGCAAATGAATTGATAAAGAAGACTGGCTCTTAGAGAAGCAGCATTTTCATTCTGTCCCTTTTACCCAAGCAGTAGGCTGGATCTTACTATTCCTGTTGGAGATGTTCAGTAGAATATCTATCTTATGTGCTTTAAGAAGCTTGGAACATAAGAGATATATAATATATGTTTGATATACATAGAATTGAAGACTCAGAACACAGCAAAACTCATCTAGTCTAGCTTCCCATTCTTTGAGGCCAATTTCCACTCAACCCTCCAAGATAGCTTTAGCACCTTTTTCATTTTTTGAAGTTTTGATGGATAGCTAGTCCTGAGCGATCAGGTAAAGAAACACTGGTTTGATTTTAATAAACACTGTGTTCTGGTGTTGAAATAAGCACATCAGGTTATTAAAGATTGGCCCCTTTAAGAAAAACTCAGATGAAAGTTAACTTGGAGGAATCATCTGTCTGCTGGGAAAGATGCAGAATTAGTAAGTGAAAGCCGACTACATTGTGTGCCTACATTTTGGGTCTTTGGGGAGCCATGAGGCTAAAAGCCAATTAAAGCTTCAGTAGAGAGAAATTTAAAAGTGGTTTCTCCTGGGCAAGAGAAAGATTTGGAGCAGAGAGTGCTTGGAGAAAAGCAGGAGAGTGTTGATGATGTAATTAATACAGCTAACAGCTGGGAATGGGAATCAGTGCAGAGCTCTGAGAAGATGACCCTGTGAGAAACTCAAGTTTGGGCCTGAAAGCCACACTATCTAGGTTTTGACTTCAGCTCCAGAACCTGAAGGCATCTCTGTGTGGTCAGCCTGGTGAGGAGAGTGACCAAACCCTGCCATTTATGCAGGGTTTGAAGAATATGCAAATTAAAACAATATAGAAAAATTGGTAGTAAAGGGATTTTTCCTTTTAATGCTTGAGTATGAACTTTCTTTTCATTCATCTATTCATCTTGTTCTTTTAATATGTCAAGTCCTCCTTTTCCCAGTCTTTACCCTTCTGTCTACTCTCACTCATTGTTATCATCTAATTGATGTTCCCAACCTCTACCCTGAGATGTAGAACCATATCTCCAGCTTGGATGGAGGACATTATCATACTTGTATCCCATTGTCATCCCAAACTAAAAATTTTCCCCAGAGTTGATTGCCTTCTCTGAGTATCTTATCACTCAGGTAGATCTCTCAAAAATGTTTTCTTTTCCACTTTCACTTCCATCAAATCTATCAGGATCCAGAAAGTTGTGTGGCATCATGGGAAGAACATGAGGTGCCAGCATTCGTGAGACTGGTACCCATGGGCAAGCCTGTTATTTGATCTTTGGGAGCCTCATTTCTCCTGTTTCTATAATTGGCATGATAATACCTGCCTACCTCATTGGATTATTGGAGAGTACTAAATGTGGTAGTGTATATAAATCACCTAACACAATGCCATATGTGTGCAGTAGGTGCTCAATAGCTAGTTACTAGTTTTATTGTGAATGCACAGAGCCCAGAGACTGGGAGTGTTCAGGGTCACTGTTTGGAGATGCCATTTGCATTTGATCCTCCCTTGAAATTGTGGATCTCAGCTTGGAATGTAGTGAGTTTCCTCCTCTAGCACTTTGCATGAGTTTGGCTTGTATGTTTCAAAGAAAACCTGCTCTACCTCGCCCCTCATGGACCCCCCTCAGCTTTCAGCCACCACACTCACAGATGCCTTGTGTCTAGACTCCTCCCCTCCTCCATTTGTTTTCATACAGAGAAGGTGGCATCTCTTTCTTTTTGACTGAGGCTAATCTTTACCCCTGGTTTCTGATCCCAACCCTTCCTGCCCAGGGCCCCCTCCTGTTCCTAATTGTGTCCTCTTCAACCACACCTTTCTGTAGTGGTTCCTTCCTATCAGCAGTTAACCATGACCAAGACTCCCTTATCTTAAAAAAATAAAATAACAACAACGTTGTTGTGATTTCTCTGTACCCCTACAGCTCCCACCCTGTATTATTCTAGTCTTGCACAGTCAGACTTCTGGAGCCTACTCCACACCCTCATCTCCTCCGTTTACCTTTCAATCAGTTCCCCATGCATGACATTCTGACTTCACTGTGTTTCCTTCTTTCATATTAGTTTCACAAAGGTTGCCTGTGACCTTGTGATTACTAAGGCCACTCTGTTGACCATGTTGAAATGCGTGTTTTTTTGGTTTTCTTTTTTTTTCCTTTCTTTTTCCTCCTCCTCCTCCTCCTCCTCCTCCTCCTTCTTCTTCTTTTCTTCTTCTTCTTTTCTTCTTTCTTCTTTTTTCTTCTTCCTCTCACCCCACATTAGCCTGAATTTTCTCCTACCTCCCTGACTGTACCTCAGTATCCTTCTAGGCTTTTCTAATTTCTATTTCATAAATATTGGTGTTTCTCCCTGCCATGACCCTTGTCATTCCGAACCATCTCTGAGGAGGCCAGTCTACTCATCCGTTTGCCCTCTGTACACAGATGACACCCTCATTTCCATCTCTAGCCCAGATCAGATCACCTCTAACTCACTAAGTCTTGATAGAACTTATATCTCCTCTTGGTTGCTTGAAGATGCTCTTCCTGTGGTGGCTCACTGCCCATTTGTCTATAGTGTGGCTCTCACACTTTAGAGTGAGTCAGAAGCCCCTGGGAAGCTTGTTCTAACACAGACTGCTGGGCCCCACCCCCCAGAGGTCCTGAGTCTCTAGATCTGGGGTGGGGCCTGAGAACTTGCACTTCTGAGAGTTCCCAGGTGATAACTGTTGCTGGTCAGGGAACTCTACTTTGAGAACTTCTGTTTAAGGAATTGAGGCAGTTTCCCCCCATTTCTTACTCTACCCCATTGACCTTCCTCTTTTCTCTCCCCACTAGCATAATCTTGTCAGATTTTAAGTACTTCGCTATTCAGAAGTCTCCATCCCCTCTGCTGCTAGTCTGATTCTAGTTATTGCTAACTAGTTTTTCTTTTTCTTTTTTAAAGATTTTATTTTAGAGAGAGAATGAACCAGGGGAAAGGGCAGAGGGAGAGAGAGAAGCAGACTCCCTGCTGAGCAGGGAGCCCAACACAGGGCTCTATCCCAGGACTCTGAGATCATGACCTAAGCTGAAGGCAAACACTTAACCAATGGAGCCACCCAGGCCCTCTGACTGGCTTTTCTGTCTCTAGTCTTCTCCTAAATCTGCTCTGTACACAGCAACCAGTGAGCTTCTTAAAGTGTAAGTCATGCTAATCTCCTGCCTAATTTGTTCTATAGCTCTTCTTTATTTTTGGGATAAATCCAAACTTCCTAATGTTGACCTAGCTTCTGCCTATTTATAGAACACCAGCTCTCGTTTCTCCTTACTTCACACAGAAGGCACCAAGCATACAGAAAAGTAATGAGTAATTTAAATATATAGCAGTTATTGAGTGCTTACTGTGTTCTAGCCACTATAGCACTTTTACACACATGAAGTTTGTTTAACTTTCCTATTAATCCTATAAAATTGGTTACATGTTACAGAGGAGGAATTGTGACCCATTTTATAATGTTGCCATCGTCCTGTACACCAGTCATGTCCAGTCAGTTGTACCCAGGATGACAGGGCTATATTCCCTCAAAACTCACTGCAAGAGATGATGATGATGATGATGATGATGATGATATCAACAACAACAGTATTAATAGTATCTAACAGTTTTTGTTATTGAACTTTGTACCATGGCACTACCTGTGAACATAAATTATGTAAACTATTCCTGATTTACTAGGGCGAAAATTCACAGAGGAGTGACTTGTTCAAAGCCATATAGTTCAAGGACATAGGACCGACATTTGAATTTAGATCTTGTGATTTCAAAGCTCATACTTTTAACTACTCCATCATCCCTGTGGGTGGAAGCAGTGAAATTATATGGAGAGCTGTTTATCATTTGGCATCTTGTAAAATTTAAAAATTTTCAATGTCTATAACTGAATTATAAAGTTTTTGGCAACCCTCTCCTCCTTACTGAAACCCACCCGCATGTACCTATCTTTCTTCCAGATCTCATCATACTCTGCTGGTTAGACTTGGAGTCATGCTGGGTCCTGACACCCCCTCTACTAACCATCTCCTTGGATGAACCCTGGGATAAGTTATTTTATGTCTTTGAATGGCTGATTGCTATTCTCTGAAAATCAAAATAGTAGTACTTCTCTCAGGGGGTTGGTGAGAAAAATGTGAGATTATCTGCCTCTTCTCTCTTTCCCTTGTGCTTCTGCCTTAGGTAACATTGGGCACTGTCACAATAGCGTCCTCACTGTCTCCCTGTTGTGTTGCCTGCACAGATCACCACTGTCTCCTCCCTTGTTCTCACTCTGTCACTCTCTAAATTATGCTCTACACTGCCACCTGGAAAATATTTGTAAAATATAAATCCTGGGGACTTTCTGTTAATAGTAACGGTGGGCTGTTATTCAGATACACTCCTGCCTGCTGAAACAACTAAAAATATTTGTGTAAAGTAAAAAAAAAAAAAAAAAAAAAGACCCAAAATTTCGAGCATTAAAGAGCTGACAAGCATTACCAAGTTAAAATTGGAATGGAGAATCTAGGCAATATGACAGATTAGAACAGCAGTAGTGAGGGACAGAAATAAAGCAGCTGGTGTCTCACAAGGAGCTGGGATGCCAAAAGGCTACACCATGTGGATGAGAGTAAACCTGAAATGTACCAGCTCTCACTTGGAATTACAGCCCAAGTTCAAGCTGATTGGCTCAACCAATCTCAAGTCTTGAATTGGCTGAAGGACAGTCATGCCTTCAGGTGCCTGGCAAAACCAAGTGGAAATTCTTTCCAAAGGAAGGGAAGGTTTCTTCAACCAGGCCTCAAGTTATTTGGTGACCAGCACATAAATATAACCAGGCACCCAAGGAGACCGTGCTCCAATGGCAAGAACCATCAACAACCACAAACAATAGAAACAACCCTTCAGAAACATCATCAGATAGTGGAATCTATATTAAAAAAACAAAAACAAACAAAAAAACAAAACAAAACAAGAAACTACTGCATTTAAAGAAATAAAAGATAAGCTTAAACATATATACAAAGAATAGGAAACTGTGAAAGGTGACAAATCAAACTGAAAAAGGAAGCAATTAAAAATTCTAGAAATAGCATAACTTTCATGAAATTAACTCACTGGATAAGGAAATGTGTAATATATTTGATGACATAGTTTAAGGAAAAATGCCTCAAGGGTGAATTTAACAGAAGATTGGATAAAGCTAAAAAATTAACAAACTAGAAGACAGTAAGAAAAAATTATCTATAGTAAGCATGGAAAGACAAATGGAAAACACAGAGGAGGAAGGTCTAAGTAACTTAAAGTCCTAGAAGGAGATGGATGAAAAAATAAGCAAAATGAAATTTAAAGGTAATGGCTGAAATTTTCCATTACAGCTGAGATCCCAGACCACAGATTTAAGATGACTAATGATTGCAAATTGAATTTTTTTTTTTAAATCCTAACTTAGGTACATCAAGATGTAACTACAGAAAATCAAAAGCAAAGAGAAAATCATAAAGCAGCTAAAGAAAATGATTTTCTTCATAGGCGTTAAAGACTGACCATTAACCATCAACAAATATAATTCTAATCTTGTTATCCTCAAATTTTTCAATAGCTTTCTATTCCTATAAGATAAAATACATACTCTTCAGCATGTCATATAAGGCCTTTTGAGGTCTTTTGGTCCCAGCAACTTTTTTAGACACATAGAACCTTCCTCCTTCTCCATTTATTCTCAATTGTGTGCCTTTGCACATGTTCCTCTCCCTTTCTAGAATGTTCCCATGCTCATCCATCTACCTAGCTCCTACTCAGTCGCCTTGCTAGTTTCAGCTCAGGGGTTACTGTCAACCAGCCTGGCTCCCTTCTCATTGCCTTGGTGCACACTGCTTACCAGTTGTCACCAGCACCATGTACTTTCACTGTTTGCATCTTTGTCTCATTTCTAGCAGACAAGCTCTCTGTAGACAGAGATGGGGTCATTTGCAGTACCTGATATTCCACAGATATTTAGGACCTTCACTGGGTTGACTCTTGCATTTCAGTTGGTTCCATGGCCACTTAAGCAATATCTTAATGCAGCTTTTTGTGGCTCTTCCCATGATGGTCTGATTGCTTGTATGGAAAACTGGTCACCATAGTCAACCCCAGGGTCCCTGTACACTGCCAGCTGGGTTTGTCTCTTCATCACTCCTATTTCCTTGATGAAACTAAAATAACAATACCCACTCCACTGATAATATGAAGTTGTGGATAGATCAAATGAGGTAATATACGTGAACACACTGTGAAAACTCCACTGATAGTATGAAGTTGTGGATCGATCAAATGAGGTAATATACGTGAACACGCTGTGAAAACTCTTTGGCACCATTCGGTTCATTAGGTTTATTTCAGAGTGAGAGACATGGTTGGGCTGGAATCTTGCGAAGAAGGGAACTCATTGGTGCCCCTGAGTTTTGGCTTTGGCGTGAGCTGGTTGTGAGGTCCTACTAGAATGACCATCAATGTTATGTCTGGTACACTGGCAGCATAGCAAATGTTTATAACATGAACGTTGTCTTGCCCCATGAGGACTTGTGCTGTCATTTCTATGTTTCACTGGGGAGAGGGGTACATAAACAAGTTTTCCTGGTTGTTTGATTTTGAGAGATCTGAAGGGAAATAGTTTCGTTTATAAATACATATTGCAGTTTTCATTGAGTTCTTGGAAATAGTAAATTTCTGTGACCCTTCATCTAGAGATGAGAAAAGCTTGGATTTGGCACTTTGTCATTTATTTAATTGGATAGATTGAAACTCCTTTTGCCCAATTCCTTGACTTTTTTCTTCACATTGCCTCCATTTGGCATTATAGTCCAATCATCTGAAATTCCTCTGATGTGTTTGTGAAGTGTTAAGAATCATCAGACTTCTCAGTCTATTTATATATGAGAAGACCAAATCAGAATAATTTTCAAAAAGATTTTATTTATTTATTTGAGAGACAGAGGCAGAGCATGTGTGGGGAGAGAGGCAGGGGAAGAGGAGAGAAGAGACAAGCAAACTCCCCACTGAGTGCGGAGCCTGACACAGGGCTCAATCCCAGAACCCTGATATCATGACCTGAGCTGAAGTCAGATGCTTAACTGAGCCATTCAGGCACCCCCAGAATCATTTTTCTTACAAAATCAGGTGTTGGGTTTGCACTTGATAGATGTAAGTGGCCATATCTACTTTTTAAGTGTTTAAAAAAGAAGTTTTAAACAATCTGTAGAAAGAGATTAGGATTTCACCAGACTTTTCTTCCTAGAGTATTTACTGGGGGAATATAATGTATTGTTGCTTATATTAGTAGTGTATCTATTTCTCTCTTTTATCTAAATTCTCTCTTTTGGATGAAGGATTTTGGTAGTCACTAGTTTCTAGAGTCTTTTGAACTAGAAGGGACCACAGAGAACATGGGCCACATCTGCCTTTAGTATGGCAAAACCGAAGGCTGTGGCGAAGCCTACCCTTTACCCTTGTGAGGACTCTCAGCCTACCCTGTTCTAGTAGTTTCATCATGGAGTTTTAGTGCTCTGTCAAGCCATTTTTCCTGATATTTAATCATAAGCTCCTTTAATTTGAGCCCATTTTTCATATACTAAGTCATCCATGGTGATAGAAATACGCTAGCATCATCCTTCTCAGACACATTTCTCCAGTTTGCTCTCTTAGCTCTCATTTCTACTACCTAATTCAAATTCTGATTATATCTCATCTAGACTGCAACTGCAGCTTTCTAAAATCTTTGCTACTCTTGTCTTTCCATTCAATATTGCTTCCAAATTCATAGACCTGGAATGTATGTGTCCCTTACCTTTAAAATGCTTTATAGGATAGTGTCCACGCTTGTCATTTCCATGATCTGGACCATATGTTAGGAAGTATGTTCTGTTGAGAATGGCATTAAATCCTAAAATATTAGTGGTCTAAAGGAAAGAAATTTATTTCTATCTCATATAAAAGAAGACTAGAAGTAGGCAGGCCAGGGTTCAGAGGGTAGTTCTACAGTCTTAGCTCATTCTGCTGTGCTGCTCTGCAGAGTAGAAAGCACCCTTGTCCTGTGGCTTCTGGGACCACGATGAGTGCTTGAAGTTCAGCTGTCACATCCACATTACAGCCAACAAGAAGGAAGAAAGAGGGAATGCTGGGCCCCCATCTTTTAAGGACACTTACTGAAAATCACTTAAAACACTTTAACCTGCATTTTATTGGCTAAAACTTAGACATACATGTCACACTTAGTTGCAAGAAAGCCGAAAAAAATGTAGTGTTTTAACTAGTTTACCCAGCTAACAATTGAAGTCCTTGTTGCCAGGAAAGAAGAGGCTAGACCTTGGGCAGTAACTAGGATATCTGCCATAGGATCTTGCCACCAGCCTTGTTCCTCTCTCCACCCCAGTGCCTTCTCTCCCACCCCTCGTACCTTCAGCCCATTAGTGGCTGCAGTGAATCTCATACTGGTCCTTTACCATGTCAGACCTTTTCACAGCTCTGGGCCTTTACCTGTAGTGCCCTTTCACTTTATCATGTCTCTTACATCTAGACATCTTTTGAGGCCATGTCACTCCGTCTGTACAGTTTTCTTACCTCCTTAACAGTGACAACACACAGTAAGTAATTCCTGGAGCCACGTGGCAGTGAAAGAGCTTTCTGAACTTAGTAATGGAACACATTTGAATCTCTTTTCCCCAGCTTGACCTGGAAAGTATAAATATGGAAGGACTCAGCATATGGACCGTGTTTAAAGCCACAGCCCAGATCTATCTTTTTGAGTTCCAGACCTTTCTATTGAACTGGTTACTCAACATCATCATTTGAAGGTTTCATAGGTGGCCTCAAATAGAAACACCTCTGAAGAAGAACTTTTGATTTCCCCCTCCTCCTCTGGACTTTCCTGCACCAGTAATGATGCCTCTATCGACCTGGCTGCACATGTCAGAAAGCTGGAAATAACCCTTCACTTCTTGTAGCTAGTGGTCCTTGAGCTCTCATATTTGATTACCCTCAAAATCAATTGGTTCAACTCCAGAATATGTCTTACATGGATCCTTGCATGTATGGACCTCTGGGCTCCCTCTCTCAGGCTGCTTAAACCTCACCTCGGGCAGTGTCACTTTCATGCACAAAATCCTTAGGCAGCTTGCCATTGTATTTAGGTTTCAATTTAGGATGCACCCTAAAAGACCCCAGCTGCCTGGACTCCTGTTACCTCTCATTCTTATCCCTTGCCATGCCCAATCTTACGCTCACTATGCTCCGGCTACCTGGTCTTCTTTCTGTTCCTCATTTGTGCTGAGAACTTCCTACCTCTGCCCCTTCCCAAGTGCCATTTCCCACCTGAGGTCTTCTGTTCCCTTCACCACACCATCCTCAGGTGTCAGATTAAATGTCACTTCCACGAAGGGCCTTTCCCTGACCTCTTATTCTAAATTGTATATTGAGAGAACTCTTCCTCCTTGGGACTTTCCTTCTTAGCCTTCATCACAATTTAATAATTTTATATTTATTGAGTGGTTATTTATTGAATATCACTTGCACATTAAAGTATATGTTCTATAAGGGCTGAAATCACATTTCTTTTATTCACTACTGAATCTTTAATGCCCATTGCTCAATAAATACACATGGAATTAATGAATAAATGAGAATCTCATGATTAAAAGTGTGGTAGATCTCTCATTAAACTGACATCTTTGCTATTAGTGTAGCAAGACATAGTTGTTGGAAACCTGTGAAGGTGATTCACCTTTTTAATCTGGCGTTGCATTTCTTCACATTCATTGAACATGTCTATGATGCTTACCTGCAGGGAAATAAACTCAGTTTAATGTATTGGAATGCATTTTCGAACAAAGCTTCGTTTCTGTCATGTTATTCTTATAAACCAAGAAGCTGAAAAGGTCATGTGCAGGTGTGATATCTGAAAATCACGATTGACTATTGTGGACATTGCTGCTAGAAACATCGGGGTGCAGGTGTCCCACCGTTTCATTGCATCTGTATCTTTGGGGTAGATCCCCAACAGTGCATTGAGCTGTCTTCCATTGCTAGCCCTCTTTGGATGCAACTTGGCGTAACCTTTGGAACAGAAGACTTGCTTGTTGTTGGAATGGAATTAAAGCAACAGTCATTTTAAGTTGGAACCATGAGTGACTGTGATGGAAGTTTGTGTGCTCAGGATTTGGGCTGCCTTAGAAAACCCCTCACTACCTTGTATGGTTGCCAACTCTTGAGACTGAAAGTTCAGACAGCAGATATCTGGGTAGAGTGTCCTGGTTCACAGTTTTTCCAGGTGCCTAACTTTTCCTGAATGATCTTGTTCTATAGAACACATTGGCAAGATACATTTGTGGTGCAGATTAAGAACTTGTGTGGGTTTTTTTTTTCTCCCCAAGAGTATAAAAGATGTTGTTCTGGAAGCATCTAATGATCTTGGAATCCTGAACTAAGGTCTAAGATAAAAGATGAATATCCTCTTTTACTGATGGACAGGCTGATCAACAATGGGAAAGGTTTTGTTTGTTTTTTATTTTTGGAAAACAGAATTCTGCTTCCAGTGGACACTATTCTAGGTATATTTCAGCATAGATGGAAAAGCAAACAGTTGATCATTCTTAAGCCCCAGTAGGTCAGATCATGTCAGTGTTTCCAGAGTTCGCTCAGAATGGTAAAACTTGGCCTTAAGCTGAGCCCTTGCTAAGAGGCGGCCAGTCGTGAAAAGGATTTATTTATTTATTTATTTTGGCCTTGGTCATGTCTAATGATGATAAGTACAAGTCTCTTAGCTGTCTGGAGTGGAGCCCACATGAATTGGTTGTGACCCCTAGACTCCAGGAACTCCAGAAGAGTTGGATAAGAATATTTTGTGGGGGAATTCTAACACATAAAAATACAAGATATTAAATGTTCAAAAGTGTGTCATTTGCTGCATTTGTTCATGAGTGATTTTAATACTTCTGGTACAGGGCCTGACTCCCTCTTTATTGGGGAGATGTGGTTTCAGTTTCTTGGGTGAATGTGCATTTTATAAGTTTCTTAAGAAAGGAAATTAAACATTAAAAGACTTTAAATACTCTTTATATAATGTCACTAAGAAAAGCCAGGAAAATCAGGGTTGGCTTTTTTTATTTATTTAATAAATATAATCTATTTTCCACCATTTTGTTTGTTATGGCTGGTACCAAAGTACTTTTAAAAGTTAATATTTATTTTGATTTCAGCAGATGTGCATAATAAATTAACCTATCTCTATTCTTCATTGTGGGCTGGGGCAGTATTTCACATCTAGTTTGTTTGGCATTTCACACACTAAGCCCATTAGTTCAATTCAGCATAGTTTGATGCTCTCTACTTGTATGACACTTAGCATTTGAATAACGTTAAATAGATCAAATGTGGCCTGCTGAGTGTGAGCATTAATGCAATTTGGTGATGTGATTGACCTTAGCTAAGTCCCTTAACTACTGTGGGCCTGGGTTTCCTTTTCCGCAAAATGAGTAGTTTAGGGTAAATGATGCTCTGAATTTAAAAATCCCATGAGATGCCTGGATGGCGCAGTTGGTTGAGTTGTTAAGTATCTGTCTGACTCTTGGTTTCGGCTCAGGTCATGATCTCATGGGCTCAGCCAGAGTCTACTTAAAGAGTCTTTCCCTCTGTCCCTCTCCCTGCTCATGCTCGCATACTTGCATATGTTGTTCTCTCTCTTATTTATAAATAAATAAATAAATAAATCTTTATTTGTTCTCTCTCTTATTTATAAATAAATAAATAAATCTTTTAAAAAAAATCCCGTGAATCTGTATGCCTAATAGATATGCGTCTAACTGATTCCTCTTCTTTCCCTCTTTCTTCTTAATTTAGGAAAGGAGGATGCTGATGCTCTAGTTACAAAAGAAGAAAGCACCTCCACGTCACAGGACACAAGAGCTTCACCAGAGAAATCGCTGCAAAGATCAGCAAAGGTCATTGCCTACAGATTTTCTGCATTTGTCCAAATGACTGTCACCTGAACTACCTGTCAAAGGTGTCTCATGCAATTCAGTTAGGGCTGTAGTTGGTCAGTTAATCAGAAAAGTCAGTGGAAGCAAGGAGTCATAAAAAGCTAATATTTTGTGTAATTTTAAAGATATACATATATGTTGATTTGCCTGTGTTTGGATGAAGGTCCAAAGCCTTTTCTTTGTGTGTGGGTGTGTTTGTTGAAGTGCTACATTATCTTTTTCTGCTTAAACCACACTGGTAATGTGTCATATTTGATTTCCAGTTTGCGTTATGTAAAGTGGAGTGAGGATTTAGGTACTATGTGAAGCAATCTAACATAGACTCCTAGATTCTTGTTTTTTGCTTCAATTTTTTTTATTGTCATCATGTCTATATCTAATTCAAAAGTAGGTTTTAAATGTCTTTTTTAGTTTTTTCCAAATATTTAATTTAGTTATTGTAGATACAAAATTGCTTTTGCATCCTGTCTGTTGATTTGCATAGTTCAATTTTATTTTTCAGTTATATATGCTGGTGGCATATTTGGATAAGGGATCAAACACAGCTGACCCTGGCTATCAAATGGCTCAGGATAGAAGAAGTGGTTCAGTAGGTGGTAATAAGCCTGAGGCTTTCTCCACCAGAGGCATCCTTCAGCATGTTTAACCTGCAGTTGTAGTGTTGCCACACAATCTAGCAAGTGGGTTAGCACAGTACCTCTTGGATATTGACAAGAAGAATTTCTGAATCGTATTACACGTATGTTGCCCTCAACTGCCTGTCCAGTCATTTTAATGAGCATTTTGAATACTAACCATATAAAGTATAGCAGGCAGCATGCTAGGTATGGAAGGTTGTAATGAATGGAAAGCCTGTGGGCTAGAGATGGCTTACAGGCTTGTGTTTTGTGTGACCTGTGCAGCATTTACAAATTTTGACTAAGCAGCTTACAAAAAAAAAAAAAAAAAGTCTCCTGGCTTCTCTTGACAGAAGAAAACATCCAGCAACACTAGGCCACATTCTTCAATGACTTGAGTCAGAGCTGAGTACAGACAGCTCTCTGTAGATGGAACTTGTGTTCTGCAATTTGCTACTGCACCCCAATGGTCCCCTCTCTCTTGCTGGGTTTGTTTGGGTGTTTTGGATAGTTTCTTAGTAAATTCAATCTAAAATCACAAGGCAAAACAGCACTTGTGTGGTCAAGTCATTATTACTACAACTAATGTATGAATCACAAGTAATGTAAGCTGCTTCATACACTTCTCATGTCAGATAGTAAAACAATAAGCAGGGACTTCTAGATCAGACAAGATGGCATAGACTTGTTTCTCCTTGCTCTTTCCTACTAGAAAACTATAAACCCTGAAAATAACAAGAGGCAACCATAGGATAATTCTGAAAGGTGAAGAGAGGAAGACAAGCTAGTTAGAGACTTGAGAGCAAGAGGAACAACATAACAGCAGAGGACTTTACAACCCCTCCACCAACAGAGGAGGACCAGGCCCAGTGTTTCTGGATCTAACCTAGCAATAGAAGGGGGCCCAGGCAGACTTGCTCCTCAGTCAGATCTAGCGGGGTCCCTCTGACAACACCAGGCACTCCTGGCAGTACCTACAAGAATTAACTGGGAGCCTTCCTGACAATTATAAGTGGCTAGGAGAAGGGCTCCCCTTTCCTGCCACAACTGAGATTTCTCTCCCCCATCAAGAGATACCAGGCATCTGGTGGCTCTGGCAGTTGGGATTCCTGCCAAAGAAGTGACCTAGCCCCAGAAGTTTCTTTGTCCCCATGGGCCTGAGATTTCTCTTCTCTCCCTTCTGCACCCCCACAGAGGTAGTAGATGGCTAGGGAATCCCAGTAACAAGGATCCTACCACAGCAGATGTGTGGTTCAGAAAATTTAATCTCATGAGTCTGAGACACTCTTTTCCCACCCAGAGACAGTGGGTCATCAGGTGGCACCAGGGTCCTACCACAACAAAAAACCTTAAATGGGAAGTTTCTTTGTCCCTGCATGGACGTGGATAAGAATCTGTTCCTAATCAATACTAGAGAGACTAGGTGGCCAGCCCTGAAGAAGTTCTTTTCACCCCGTTAGGCAATATGGGCAGAGACCAGTGGGAGCCCCAGTGGTTCCATGTTAACTAAACATCAGAATAGTACTTCAAAGTCTCTGCAAATTAATTTGTCGTTGGAACTACAGCCCACAAAATAGTTCAGGATCTCTATGCTAAACCAAGGCAGGATGACCTGCCTTCTAAAATAAAAGATTTCAGTAAGACCTTAAATCTCTAACATAATAGCCAAAGGTCCAGGATGTGATAGAAAATCATTTGTTATACTAAGAACTAAGACACTGTCACTTGAGTGAGGAGAGGCAACTAACCGATGCCGATACCAATGTGTTGCAGTTATCTGACAGTGATTTTAAATCAGCCATCATAAATATGCTTCAACAAGCAATTAAAAATTCTCTCAAAACAAATGAGTAGATAGAAAATCTCACCAAAGAAATAGAAATTATAAAAAAAGAACCACGTTGGAAATTTGAACTAAAAAATACAATAACAGAAATAAAATACTTTCAGGATGGGCTCAGTAGTAGGTAGAGGTGACTCAGCATAGGATTACCTAACTCGAAAACATGTCAGTAGAATTTATCCAATCTGAACAGAGAGAAAATAGGCTGGAAAAAGTGAACAGAGTTTCAGGAAGTTGTGGGGCAATAAAATGGATTCAACATTCAGATAATTGGAGTCCTAGAAGGAGAGGATCATCAAGAGAGTGGGCTTATAGATGGTGCTGACTGGAACAGGTTAAAAAATACTGTAGAGATTTTGAGATTGGAGCAACAATTGTATAACACAAATGTGTAATGGTGTCCATATGCATCATTGTAATTCTCTTCTGATGGACTCCATAGTTTGTGTTTGAGGTTGGAGAATAGCAGTGGCTGAACTGTCCCAGAATTGAGGATTTTTTAGGGTGGGTGTGGTGGAAGGCCAACAGAGGTGAGGCATTTGATGATGGAGGTGAGAAGACTAGAAGCAATGGAACATGATGTCCCTTGGAGGTAGGAAAGGATTCAAGCATTAGATATAGCAAACAGACACAGAGAGCAGGCTGAGGTCAAGGCACTAGTAATCTTGATGTGGTGAAGAAGCCATGGAGCGGGGCACAGGAAAGTAAGGGAGCTGGATGACAGGTTAGTCTGAGATGATAAGATTTGGACCAGACCCAGAAGATGCTGAGGGGTAACCATGAGGATGAGTTGCTGAAATGGAATGGAAGTGAAGGCCACCAGCATTGAAGGGATACTAGGACTATAAGGGCAAAATATTGGCTGAGTCATTCGCCTGGAGATGTAAGCCAGGTACTGTAGAGCAGCTAGGAGGTCCATGGATGACAGTAACAAAAAAGGGATAGCCTGAACCATGGAAGGACACAGACCCATTATGAGGCAAGAAGAGTAAATGGTCTGAATGTGACCATATAGCACAGGAAAACATGGATGTCTCATTCAGGGGCTGTGTATGAAGAAGGAGCAGTCTCTGTGCAAAGGGCCTGGGATAGACAAGCACATGTGAGGACAAGATCAAGGATTCCTGACAGAGGAGACAGCAGCTTGTTCAAAACAGAGTGGTGTTTTTCAAAGAAGAAGGAAGAGTTAGGAGAACATAGAGCCTATCATGGGACTGAGATTTGATGAGAGGACAGGTGTCCAATGGAGCAGCAGCCAGGTGCCTCTGGGGCAGAGGAGAGGCATGCTGACTGGTTGGAGATTCTTGGATTCTTGCTAGACAGGCTGAAGCCCCACATGGAGTCAGACATGAACAAGAGTGGTAGCCAGCTCACCAGCAGTCTAAGCCTTGGCTCAGGGGTCAGAGTGGAATGCTGGCAAGTAATTCCAGGGAAGAGACCAAAGTGCAGATGGTCTGCAGTGGGAAAAGGAAACAGTTCAGAAAGGACTTTCCAGGGTGAGTTAGGGGATTCACTTTCTTCAGGAATGCTTCTCTTTTGGTAGAGGTAGTATGTCCTTGTAGTGGTGTGGTGGCCTGAATCTTTGCCTGGTGAAATGAAAGAGTGGATTTAATGTTGGAAAGAAGGAAGGTGAAAAGGTTTCCAGCCTTTTTGTTTTTGGTTTTTGAGAGGGGGAGACAGAATCTTAGGCAGGCTCCACGCCCAGCTCAGAGCCTGCCATGGGGCTGGATCTCATAACCCTGAGATCGTGACCTGAGCTGAAATCAAGGGTCAGGTGCCTAACTGACTGAGTCACCCAGGCACCCTGGTTTCCAGGTTTTAAAGGCATAATAAAGACCAATTCCTTATTTATTTTTAATAACATTTTTAAAAAGCAACTACTATGTTGTTCATGTCAGAAAAATGTAATGCAGAGCAAATTCTTAGGACCATACATCCCTGCTGGAGTCTTAGATACATCCTTAAGACATAGGTCTTGGTTATATAGGCACTTTCATCTGATTCATCCATGTATTGCATGGTTTTCTCTGCATAAATATGCTCCCTGGATACTTAAGTTGTTACAACTTAAATATGTGTTTAGTCACAGAGCATCATGAGAGGCACTTCATTGGGACCTAGACAAACTGCTGGGCTCAGCTAGTTGACTAGATAATATCTTGCTGACTTCTGTTATTCAGTCCTATAGGTAAACAACTTTTGACTATATCTTTGGTGTTTTCAGGTGGTTTACATCTCGGAGAAAAAACATTCCCGAGCAGCAACTGGCTTTCTCAAACTCTTGGCTGATAAGAACAGTGAACTGTTTAGGAAATATGCCCTGTTTTCTCCCTCGGACCACCGAGTGCCTAGAATTTATGTGCCTCTCAAGGACTGTCCCCAGGATTTTGTGACTCGGCCTAAAGATTATGCCAACACACTCTTCATCTGCCGCATCGTGGACTGGAAGGAGGACAGCAATTTTGCCCTGGGGTAGGTGATCTTTAGTAAGAAAAACCACAGAGCCTTGTCAGAACTCAGTTTAGGTGGCCTTTTGGTAAACTCTTTTATGTATTTTAGTTATTATTTCTTTATTTAAAACATGAGTACTTGGCATATTTGGGTCATGGTTTTTCAGAAATTGCTATTATCTACAACCTGGACTGGTCACCTGTGGGTTCCTTGAATCGCCAGGCAGTCACCTTTTTTTGTTTGTTTTTGGTTTGGGGCATAAAACAAGCAAACAAGCACATCCTGAGTCTCTACTTATTTCCCATTATGTCATGAACTCTGTTTGTAGTTATGAACTGCAAAGAATTTGTTGTATCAAACAATTAGACTCCTCCTTTCAGATGCTAATGTTAAAATATGCAAAATTCCAGGCATTTCAGGGGACCCCAGTCTTCCATGCTTTAAAATACAAATATGAGGCAGCACGGTGGAGACAGCTGAGTGGTGGAGGTCAACAGGTTAGGGGTGCCTGGGGCCCCCTTGCAGACCAGCTGGTGTTGCAAAAAGCAGGTTCTTGATCTAGAGGAGGAGGATTTGTGGCCTGAGCTGCTAGATAGTGGCAAGATTGAGATTTGGGTCTCTGACTGATGCCAACCAGACTATCCTGGATCAATTCTCCACTATGCCTGTTCCCATGCTGCAGTGGAGCAACAATGTCTGCTTTCAAGTCACGCACGTGTTCTCCAACATCGAGACGGGCATCTGCTTTGTGTCTTTCAAACGCTGAGGCCAGGACATGCAGTTCTGGGCTGGTCTCTATGGAGCCTCTGTGACCAATTGCAGTGTGGTTGTGTGGGCCCAGCCATCTTAGTTGAGGGCTGTCCTTGCAAAACACCTTGACTGGTGCCTTCCAGGACCTGGGACCACTGGCCAGGACTTCTCATTAACCAAGGGCATGTACCTCCCTGGCATCCTGGGTACTCCAGGATCCATTCAAGGGTCCTGCTGGGCCCCCTCTTCAGGATCTGGAAACTACTAAGAAAGAAAGTTCTTTCTTCAGAGCTACCCACTGCTGTTTTGGGGCAGTCCTTCCCCTGTCGGTGAACACAGAGGAGTGCTGGTCTTACAGAGGGCTCTCGGTCCTCCCTTCGAAGACCCTCTGCCCTGTCTCCTCTCCATCCTGCTCTCAGGGGCTTTACCAGTCCCTTTAGAGAAGGCCTCTCCTCTCTGAAGCAGAATCCCATCCTTATGGCTAGGACAGTTCCAGCCACCTTGGGTAGCAAACTTAACCTCTTGTAGCTTCAAGACTGGGACCAGGTTTCCCATGTGAAAGTCCACCAGCTCAAAAAATGTTTGGAGATTTTCAAGGATCAACCTGTGATTGTATGGTGCATAAAATTATTTTTTATTTTGAATTTTTTCACAAACATTGAGAGAATAATATATCAGCAACAACTATCTGCCAATCATATATAATAAATTTATAATTTGGCCAAAAAATATAAATATGAAAGTATATTTTAATGATATGCTTTTTTGGTATCGATCCTTCAGAGGTTTTACTTCAGGAGTAAATTAAATTACCTGACTGGAAGTAGGAAGGGGTACCACCATGTTTTTATGGAAGCTGTCAGAAACCAGTCTAACTTAAATATAGATTATGGAGTCATAGAGCATCATGGATAACCACTTCATTTTGATCTGAAGGAACTGCTGAATGTAGCTGTTTGATCAAAAGCTGTACATGTTTTTTTACAAAACATTCTTACAATTGTATCCATTTTGAAAGAAGAACAATAGTAAGTTTTAGCTATATCTTTAGCCCTTTAATATGGATGACGTCTGGTTTATGCATCTCACAAAATGAAAATAAAGGTGTACAAGCAAAAAAATAAATAAAAGTGTACAAGCTATACAAGCAAAAAAATAAATAAATAAAGGTATACAAGCTAGAAAAGTTTGTTCTGACACTTACTTTTAAGCCAGTTTGGTGACTTGCTTGCTGGCCATCTGACTTGTACAGGATGGGCCCTTCTGGGAATGTCCTGTAGTTATAAGTACCAACACTAACTGGATGGCCACAGTGTACTGCTTTTATCTGATTTGTTCTATACTTAAGCCTCTTATGACTAGCAAAGTAAGCCAAATCAATTCTGTGTGTGACACCTCGTGCCATTTAAGAAATACTGTCCTGTGCCACTTTTTCAGTGATGTGAAGATCAGTGTGATTTATATGATCTCAGAGCCACTCAGGAACAATTCTACTTTTTTGTGCTCAAGTGGAGTGATTGCAATATCATAATTTTTAAGCCTAACTTGTTATCCAAAAGTGATGTCAACCCCTTGAGTCCTAAATAGTCTTCCTCTGAGGCTTGCCAGTTTCTCACCATCAAGTCCAAAGGCCTGATAATGGCTATGCCACCTGGCCCCTATTGGTTGGGCCTGCCACGCTCTACTTGGCAGTGAAAAGGGAAGAGTTTCACATCAAAGCAGGAAATCCAGCCTTGTCTTTTATCTGCCTGTCTTATCCCATTGTGTATACTTGATTGGACTACTTCCTTAGCTATCAAATTGTAAGGGTGTAGTCAAGAAATCTTCATGATGTGAGCTTCTCTTATTGCTGGAATGGTCTTACAGGTTCCTTTTTCACAGCTGAGCCATTATGTCATCAAGAACTCTTTCCTTGTGGGTAAATTACCGTGACAGTTGAAAAAGGAGTCAAACCTTTGAAGCAGCAGGGATGTTTGCAAGAAAGAACATTTGAAAAGAGTAGCCACATATTAATCATGTACTCCTCAAAATAAAAATATTTGAAGATCCTTATCCTGGGATGGAAAACACAACTAAGTTTTTCTCTACTTTCTTAGTGTTAAGACAGTAAAAGCTGTCATTTATGGAAGTATGCCTTTTAAGATCTTAGTGAAGAAGAGAAAATTTATCTGGAGAAAGAAAGAAAATGTGGTAGGTGCTCATGATGAAGTTCTCAGATGGTGTGTCTCTCCTGAGGGGTGCGGACTGCAGCTGTTGGGCCTGGTGGTGGTCGCCTTGCCATTTGTCCTGGCTGTCGGTTACTGATCATTAGGCCCCAAGGTCACTGTTTCCCGATCAGAACATGCCAGGACTGCCTGGGCCCCCTCTCTCATCTTTGCTGGGTTTGGACCAGGAGTTTGAAGGTGGTGCTTGCTGTGGGTATGAGTGTTTGTGGCTAGCTTCCCCAGAAACTCTGCCCAAAAGCTGAGGTTAGCCAAAGTGGCTTCCTTTTGATTTTCTTCCCTGCCCCTGCACTCTGCTCTTAAAAATTTTCAAACTTCTTCTGTCTTTGTAATTGCTACTATTTATTCAAGTCCAAGGTCATTTACTCCTTCTATAGTTAAATTCAGTTCATGAGACAGGCATTGATCAACTATGTGTAAGTTGCTCTGCCATTTGGTGTGAGAAATACAAAGGTAAACAAGGTATGGTTTCTTTATTCAAAGAAATTATAGCCTAACCCAGAAGGACTTATATATAAACATAGGATTCATTTGATTCTAAGAAATGGAAGCCTAGTTGAGCTAATTTAAATAAAAGTAGAAATTAATATAATAAACTGGTGGTTCGAGATGCCTGGATGGCTCAGTGGTTGAGCATCTACCTTTGGCTTAGGGCATGATCCCGGGGTCCTGGGTTTGAGTCCTGCATCAGACTCCCCATGGGAGCCTGCTTCTCCCTCTGCCTATGCCTCTGCCTTTCTCTGTGTGTCTCTCATGAATAAATAAGTAAAATCTTAAAAAAAAATAAATAAATAAAAATAAACTGGTGGTTCTCCTAAAACCCGGGGCAGGAAATGGATGGGGATCTCAGAACTAACAAGGTGGCAAAAGAATTGCAGCTTCTCTCTTAGCGATCCTGATAAGCCAGCTACCACATGCTATCTTTTCCATACCCTTTCTGCACATGAGCTGTATTATTTTGCATTCTCTACACAGCAGCCATCTTCCTGCTCAAAAGTATACATGATCCCCAAATTAGCACTGCCAGTCCTCTGCAGGTCACACACTGAAGTCTGGGTCACGATACAGTTATTTCTAGGGTAGAAAATCTTACTGTTCTAGCTTGAGACAGTTATTTGTCCTGATCAATAGTTTTAACCAGAGGTAGTAGTCCAGGGTCGCATGGCCCACTGCCCAGGGGGCAGGAACTGTGGGACTTGAGCCTCTGGGAATGAGTGTGGATAAAGCAGACAGATTGAATGGCCTGTCTCTTAGCTCTAGCTTTAGTGTGAAACAGAATATTGTAAATTCTGCCATTGGAATAAAGTAGTTTTCTGGAAGTTTAGAGGACATGGGCAAAGGGAGAAATCTGGGATTGTTTCTGGGAGAACAGAAGGCTCTTTGCTGAAAGATCACTCTGATTGAGTCCAGAGAGAACAGGAGAGGATGGAACTGAAAGCAGGCAGTCCTAACAGGCTATTGTGTTAACATGGGGGTGGGGGTGGGGAGAACCGGAAATAGATGAACTGTAGTGAAGGCTGCAAAAGGAATGAAAAGATTCAGGGCAGGGGTGGGGGGGGGGGTAGGGGAGGTGGGGGGAGATGAGGAAGGTGAGTTCTCCTAGACCCATTGGAAATTGTCCGATTGGAGAAGGACAGAACCTTGGGTGAACGCGCAGGTGTCTGACTTGAGTGTTGGGGAGATGACAATGGCATTTAAACCCGGTGCACTGTGAGCAGTCTCCCCGGCTCCTGCTCTTCCCTTCTCTTATGCCTCATTGTTTCCCAAGCTGACTGTGTGTGTTGGTAGTTCCAGACGTTTGCACACTACACTTGCTTTCCCAGCAGTGGATTTCTCCTCTCTCTGCTGTTCGTTTAGTGAAAAACTCAACTTACTTGCTTACTTAGTTTCTTACTTTATTTATTTATTGAAAAACTCAACTTTAAACATAACTCCTTTGTCTACTTGAAAAATGTTCCCCGAGTTCTCTCTCATGGGTGCTCCCATAATTTGTAATAATACTACCGTTATTGTAGCTCTGGCTCGTTTGTATTGTATTGCTTATACAAGGTATTTACTTGGACATGAGTTCTTTTAGGACAAGGACTCTCAGTGAAAGTTTCCTGGCTGGTTAGGAGGCCATCAACGTTGGTGCCCCCTTCTGTGTAAGCATTGCTTCTCTGGCCTTAGTGGCACTGTGGTGCCTCCCATTAAGGGGAGACCAAAGACTATTATAGGACCGGAGACCTTTGGGTATTAGAAAGTTATTTTTCATCTTGTTCTTAGAGCTATCACGAGAGATCTCAGTTCAGCCTTGGTTACCGCCATACATCATATCTGCCACATATGCCTGCATGAATCTTAGTCCTGTAATGCTAGCAAAAACCAAGGTGATCAGTTCTTAGTGAACCCTTGCTGGCTTGTAGGGATCACTGCTGTTTGTTATACATCACAACATATTTAGTACTTTTCCTTTTAGTATGAGACTCTTGTCCAGGATACTTAAAAAGCCACATTGGCTTCCTCGCTGGAATGATTTGTAATTATGTAATCAGATTTACAGTTTTAAGAGCTTCCCAACCCTCTTAAATCATCTTTCCCTTTAGAAACTCTTACAGTAGAATTCAGGTTTATATTTTTTCAGGCTTTTGTGAAATCTACTGTGCTAAAATGTAGAGTTTATAGTTACAGCCTTTCCTTCCAGAATCTCATGAGCATGGAGATATCATGGTCACTTTCTCCAAGATTTATCATAGTTTCTTCTTGAATATTTAAGGATAAATCTTAAAGAAAATGGAAAAGCTTTATAGGATCTACCATAAGGAACATGATAGTGTTTCTTGGTAACACTCTAGACTAACTGAAGATATATAATGTGAATTGACCTAGAGCAAATAGATATATTTATATTATTTGCTCTAGCAAACTTTGGTAGCTTTAAGGGATGGGGAGAAGGAAAAATAAATAGGTCAGTGCAGGTAGAGCAGGATTGAGAAATTTGGGGTTGAATATGGTATTGTCTAGGCTTACTGGGAAGCCATTGAAATGAGGACTAGAGAAAGGGTCACAGTACTGCTCATTTTAATGAGCAAAGGACAGCAGCTTCTATTGGAGAGAGTGACTGGGTGAGATGAAGGGTGGGGGAAGTTCTGATTGATGAGGAATGTGGTAGAGGAGGACATGGTTGGGGGGAGGGGAGCCTGTCATCTCTTCTGGTATTGTTATCTCCCAGCTTTGACTGTCAAGTTCCAGTTATCAGGCAATTAGAAATATTTTTTGACCATTAGAAGCAAATACTATACTTTTACCACTCCATTCAGTTTTGATAGATAACTGAATTTCTTATGAGGTAGCTATGAATTGGGGAGGTGATCTTTAAATTGTATTAAATTATTTTTAGTAGGAAAATGAGATAATAATGAGGTTGGTAGAAAAAAACAGGAGAAATTAGTTTCATTAATGCATAGCCTACAAGATTAGCAAATTCAAAAATAGCTCTATCCAGTCTTTTCCTCTATGCAAAAGGAGTAATTTCACCTTATTAAGAGTATGTTCCTTATCTGAAGGCTCCTCTTCTGAAGAAGAGGCTGAATTATATAATCCTCTTGCTTGAAACTTAGACATTTAAGTCCTTCTCAGGACTTAAATATGGCTTTAGCTGGCTATTAAAAGTAGCAAATCAGGCTGAGGAGGGGGCTCTGTTTTTGTGACTGTTGGGCTCCACCTGGTGGCCTCTAAGATCAGCTTTGGGAAAAGCTACATCTTCAACTTTGAGAGCATTCTGGTCAAAGCAGAGCAAAAGTAAAAGGGATGGAGGAGAATGGTCCTGAGCCAGGCTTTGGTTACCAAACCGTTCTTTCCCTTACGCTGTAGCAACACTTCTGCCATGGTTGTCATCTTCATCCACAGCTTCTAGGGCGTCTCCTTGAAAATGCTATCTTGAAAAGTATGAGAGCACCATCAGCCTTCTCTTACACTCCTTAAATGGTTTCATCCTCCTCTTTGCTCCCTTCACATCTACATTTGGCGTTTCTGTGTCAATCTTCAGGGCCTTCCCTAAAATCGTGTAGTATTGTTGAGCCGTTTTTCTTCCTTTTTTTTTTAATTTAAATTCAGTTAGCCAACATATAGTGCATCATTAGTTTCAGATGTAGTTTTCAGTAATTCATCAATTATGTATAATACCCAGTGCTCATCACATCACATGCCCTAGAGCCTTTTTTCTTTTCCACATTCTGCTGTTTTCACTGATCTTCCCACTTTTCCTGAAGTTCCCGTTCCTTACTTGCTGCTTTCTGCTGTCATGATAATGAGGCAGAAAAAGGGAAAATAACATGTTCCGTCCTCCTCATTATAGAAAATAATAAATAACATGTACATCCAAAGATGTGTTGTACTTGCCACACTTTTTCTTTACCTGTGTTTTTATGCGGCTTTTGGGTTCCAGGTGTTGTTGATGTTTGATTGCCCTCCACTTGCAGGTTTTCAAGGATCTGCTACCATTGTACCTGTTTGAATGCTGTTTCCAGCATGGACCAGTATGCCTGAGAGTGTTTACTTGAGTGATAATCATTACAGGAATGTATGTCTGTCCTCCTGCGTATAGCCTAGTTTTAAGGCTAAAACTTTATAAGAGACTATGTGGTGGAGACAGGAGGATGGATGATTTAGAACACTAAAGTTGACCGTTAAGTGTTCTTATTTTCTTTTTTTTTTAATATTTTTTAATTTTTTATTTATTTATGATAGTCACACAGAGAGAGAGAGAGAGGCAGAGACATAGGCAGAGGGAGAAGCAGGCTCCATGCACCGGGAGCCCGACGTGGGATTCGATCCCGGGTCTCCAGGATCGCGCCCTGGGCCAAAGGCGGGCGCTAAACCGCTGCGCCACCCAGGGATCCCTGTTCTTATTTTCTTTAAGGTAAAGAGGCTAATTGGCGGGGACTTGCTTGCTTAATTTCTTATATCTATAGCTTATCCTTCCCCTTAGTAAGTTTTTCACTTGTACATGACCCAGACCTAATGCTTATTTGTATAAAATATTCATACACACACATACACACACACACACACACACACACACACACAACCCCCACCGATGAACTACAGGAAACTAGGAATGTTGTTTCAGCATTATCCCCATGGATTCTATAGTAGGACCCAGTTGTAACATCATTGATTGTGAATGGGAATGGTATTTGTGGAGGAACTCTGGTGAGTGAGAAATATTGAAGTGGTAATCATTATAAATCATTCTAATGAGGACAGCTCTCTATCTCAAAATGATTTATTGTATTATCAAAATTAGAAAAAATTAATTTTTTGAAATACATACATATTATACATTTACTAATAAAATTATTTAAAACTTGTACCACTAGAAGTAAAAAAAAGCTTCTAGAATTTCACTCCCAGAAATAATTGCTATTAAGAGTTTGGTGTATATTTTCTAAAACATTGTTTTAAAAATACTTGTTAACACTCATTGCAAAGTATGTTTCACAGATAAAGTATACATGTAGCACTTACATAATTTTTGAATTCTAATATTAGCTTTGCTCAGTGGCAGTATCGTAGCCAATGAGGTTTATCCGAGGCGCAATTATTGCTAATTGAATTCTAATATTAAAACCAATCCACAAACTGACTACCCAGATTAAGAAATATATCACATTATTGTTGAAGAGCCCTATGTTCCTCTCTATCCTAACCACTAGTTTTTTTCCCCAAGAGGTAACCACTTTCTCAAACATGCTAATCACAATATGCTTTTCTTTATACTTGACCCATATTTATTATCCCTAAAAGTATTAGTTTAGCTTGTTTCTCAACCTTACAAAAAAAAATCCATGCTACATATATTCTTCTGTAAACTTGCTTTTTTCGTTTAACACTGTTTCTAAAATATATTCATAGATTTCATTCATTTTAATTCATAATATTTCTATTTCCTGAAATATACCACAATTTATTTATCTAGCATTGGATATTTGGGTTGAATCCAGGTTTTTCTATTAGAAATAATGCTCCAATGAACATTTAAGTGCTTACTAACTAAAGTTTCTCTAGATTCTACTCAAGAGTAAAGTTGTTACATCATGTATATGTGCATGTTAAGCTTTATAGCCAAACCATTTCCAAAGTGGTTGTGCCCATTTTTAATCCTACTAGTAGTATGTAAGAGTTTCTGTTGCTTCACATTTTTATCAACCCTGGATAGAGTTAGACTCTTCCATTTTTGCCATTCAGGTGATATCTTATGATCTTAATTTATATTTTCCCAATTACTAATGAGATTGAGCATCTTTTTATATTTATGGTTATTTTCTCTTCTAGGAAATATCTTCTTATCTTTTACATTATTTTCACAGTTAAATTTTTGTTTAGATAAATTTTCAGAAATTGCAAAATGATACAGAGGTTCCTATATACATTTAACCAGCTTCTCTTTATCTTAACATTTCACACTACCATAGAATATTTATGAAAACAAAGAAATTAGCCTTGGTATGATACTATTAAAATATAGAACTTATTCATATCTTATAACTGTTTCCACTAACATCCTTATTCTGTCTGAGAAATTGGCCCAGAGTCCTATATTGCAGTTAGTTGTCATGTTGCTGTAGTTATTCCAGTTTGTGATAATTTGTCAGCCTTGTCTTTCATGACCTTGACACCTCTGAGGAGTACTGGTCAGTGATTTTGTAGAATATTTCTCAATTTGGGTTTGTCTAACCTTTTCTCATGATTAGACTGAGATTAGGCATTATTGGGAAGGATATCAGAGGGGCAATGGGTGTCATATCAGGGAGTTCATGTATTACTGGTGATGTTAACCTTGATCACTTGGCTAAGAAAGTACCTACCAGAATTTCTAACTTACTGTTTTTCCCTTGTAATTATTAGACTTTGGGAAAGATTTTTTTGGGACTATGCAATTATTCTGTTTCTCTTTAAACTTTCACCAACTCATTTTAGCATTCATTTTTTATTGGGCTGTTATTTGATTTTTTGGAGTTAAGTATTCTAGAAACTAATCTTTTTAGCAGTTACTGGTAGGGAAAATATCTTCTCTGCAGTTTATGCCTTATTTTTTCATGTTACTAATGTTAATTTCTGAAGAACAGGCATTTTAAGTTGCATTTTCTAACTTTTTGATGGTGGTGTATAGAATTATTATAAACTTTTGTATATTAGTCCTGTATCCAGCCATCTTGCTAAATCTCCTTATTAATTTTAATATTTTGGACATAGTTTTCTTTGGATTTTCTGTGCAGATAATCACATCATTGGTAAGTAATGACAAGTTTGTTTCTTTCATTCTAATCCCTATAACTTTTATTTCCTTTTATTTTCCCAAACTCGCAATTGAAGAAGATATTTTCCATAGTAATAAGTCATGAAAGTTCAATTTTAAATGAAAGCAATTTTTTCCTGATATTTTTGAAGTGCTAATATTAGTAACTTTGCTAATGTGACATGTAGTTATTAAAGGACTCTAGATACCTAAATACATGTCTTTGAGTTTTATTTGTTTTTACTATCTTCAGTTTTCTTAGTTTTCCTTTGGAGTTTTAAGAAGGAATAGTATGCCCTTTTTCCAGGCTCAAAAGCATTAATTCATTTATTCACTAAACTATCGTGTTTTGGACACCTAGGATGAACAAGTCTCAATATAAGATACAGAAATAATGTTTAGTCTCTTTAGGATGATCTTCTTTATCTGTTGGTAAAGAAGAGACATACGTAAAGCACTATGGCACAGCTAGAAAGTGGCAGGTGCCAGATAGGAGATAGAACCAAACGACAGTGATAGCACTGAAGAGAGAGATCTATTCTGGAGGACAGGGTGGCTTTCTGGCCTTGCTGCTGTATTTCATGAAGGTGAAATCAACATGGTTTATGTTTTGTGGACCTACTTCACCATGGAAACTGTAAAGGGAATGCCATTAATATAGAAATATGTTGCTTAAGGAAGGAGCTACTTATAGTATTTTTATGCTCTAGAGCCAATAGTATAGTACCTTGTCAATATTGAGTGAGTACCTGCAAGATATATGATGTGAACAGTCCTGAGATTTTATTTTTGGTAGTAAGAGTGTTACATTTTCTGTGGCAAAGTGAAGGACAGAAAAGAGAAGTTTACTTCTCATGGAAGATACTTTAAAGTATTTTATATTAGTTAGGATGCTATTTTATATTAGGAAGATATTTTAAAGTATTTTATATTAGGATGCTTCCAAGTGATGGAAAACCCTGACCCAAAGTGATTTAAATAATAAGGGAATATATTATTTTACATAAGTGGGAATCCAGAGGTTGTGCAAGCTCCAGGGCTCAGTGACTTGATGATGTTATCAGTTTGCCCTTTGCCATCTTCAGTGATCTAGTAGTAGATTCTCCGTGTTAGTGAAGACAGCTGCCAGGATGGTCAGACTACATGCTCTCTTGATCAATCCAGCAAGGAAGGGGAAAATCCTGTCCACACAACCATGATACTGATCACAGTCTCCAGGGGAATCATACCCTGATTTTATTACAGTAATGAAGATCTGCCTTTGGAGCTGAAAATAAGATGAGTCCCCCATGTGAAAAAGATGAGGTTTCTGTTAGAAAGGAGAAAGATGGGGAATAAATGTTGGGTGGGCAACCAGTACTGCGCATCACAGGTTTTTATTAGATTATAGTAAATGTTTCTATATTTTTAATTAAAAATATTGTAATATTAAAAGAAGTCTAAAAAAATGAGAAAACTCATAATCCTTCTTCTCTAAAATAATTAATGCCAGTTTTAGCTATTCCCTTCAGTCTTTTCATAAGTGGTTTTACACTGTTAAACTATACTATACCTTTGTACATTTTGTTTTATGCCAGACATTTTTATGCTACATTTTCAAAATTATTTTTCTAAAATGCATAATAAACAATTGAACAAAAATGCCATGATTTAGTTTATCCTTTACCTGTTATCGAAATCTAGATTCCTTATTTTACTCTTTTGATTCAGTTTTTTAAAAATAAACTTTACTTTTAGAACAGTTTTAGATTTACAGAAAAATTGTTAAAATAGTACAGAGAGTTCTTATGTATCCCTGGACCTAATTCCCCTATTATTAACATATTAGTATGGTACATTTGTTGCAATTAATGAACCGATGCTGACAACATTGTGAACTGAGGTCCATACTTTTATTCAGAAATCCTTGATTTTTAAAAATTGAATGTCCTTTTTCTGTTCCAGGATACCTATACATTTAGTTGTTGTCATGTCTCCTTAGGATCCTCTTGGCTATGAGTTTCAAAGTTATTTTTGACGGACATATTTTAATACCGAGTTAGCTGAAGTATGATTTTTAAGAGAATCCGTTAGATATTTTGATGCAACATTAAATGATAGTTGTCCAAAAGCAGCTGTAGCTGTCTTTATAAGACAATGACGAAAAAACAGAAACTACTTAGAAAGCTGTAATATTTGAACCATAGCTATGAAAGGGAAAGTTATTTTCAGTATTTAAGTAAAACTTACACCAAAATTTTAAAATGCAATCAAACCCTTTTGTAAGACAGATATTGTAGTAGACTTTGCTTTTGTTTAGAACCCGGAATATTCTGATTTTTGGGGTGATGGCAGAATTTATGAGTAAATAGCGTAAGAGTCTTTCTGGGGCATCTAAGGCCCAAATGCATGAGCTCTTTCAGCATGCTGACCTGTTAGATTTTTATCTTCTGCAGGCTGTCCAGGCTATGCTGCTCTCAATTATATCTCCAGTGAAAATCTATAATAAATTTATTTAAATAAGGTACTTGAGAAATGTTCTCTGGAACTTAGTAAAATAAATGCTAATTACTGCTAATAGAAACTTGGAGTCATTGATAACATTTGGAAGCCATAACCAAAATATAATTTTGTCTCTATGAGCCATATTGTAATTTTAGTAAACAAATCAAGATTCTTTGGATTCAGAATATAGCCTAGAGAAAAATTTTGCCAGAACGCAAAGCACTAATAAAATTAAAGACAATTTTTTTTCATTAAATTTCAGTAAAGGTACGATGACTGATATGACTTTGTTCAGACAATTAATATTAGGTCCATCTTTACCTGCTTACTTTTGTTCTCCTTCCTTTTCACCTTCCCTCCCCAACAGAGGTGGATTCAGTACTCAGCACTAGTCTTCTTTTCAGAGAGATTTCTCCATCTCTTGGTAGGCCACAGTTCTTCATCTAGTAGTTTTTCAGAAAAGGTTTATGAAAACTATGTTCCTTGAGTTCTTGCATTTAGAAATCTTCATCTTCAAAATCCAGTAGCATCACTAGAATATGTTTCAGTCATGATTTTCTGTATTACATTTCCTGAGATATGGCATATATGCCCTTTCTGTGTGTAAAATTTCTCTTATTTCAGAAAAGTTGTCTTAATAATATCTTCGAAATGTTTTCTATTCCATATATCTAGTTCCTTCCTTCAGGAATACTAGTTATGCCAATGTTGGATCTCGTTCTTTGGGCTTTCATATCTGTCTGTTTTCTCTGTAAGCTCTTCACAATTCTTTGTACTTTTCAATTTCATTTTTCTCACTTCTCTCAAAGCTGTATCTTGATGAACCTTATTTTTTTCAGTCAGTTCATTAGTTACCCTCCTATATGACCTTTGTTTTTGTAGTGGTTTTCTTTTTTTCTTTTTTTTTTTTTAATTTTCTAGGTCTGAAGCACTAATTTTTAATTTCCTTTTGTGATTTTTTTTTTTATTATGCACTTGCATCTTCACTTTGAGTGGTGACATATTCTTGGGAATATCTTTGATCAAGATAGTAATTTCTGTGGCCACATACTTACAGAGTATGTTTTATCCTTCTGCCATTTCTTTTCCTTGTTTCTTTCTTCTTTGTTAAATAGAATGCCTGGGATGTCACCTTCCATCTTTAAATAATGAGGTCTTCCCAGATTTTAGTATTATATTTTAAAAGTTAGGTATTATAAAATGCCTTTTGTTCAAATGTTTAGGCCCTTTTCCACTTTGGGGGTAAGATAATCCTTTTTGGCCATTCTAATGTCACCAGGTAAAAGTAGGGTGGCTAGTGTGTTTTAAGTCTACCTTACGAAGACTGTTACTGATGCTATCACCACATAGAAAAATGTTTATTTTCCTGCTAGTTTCATTCTCCAATCATGATGACCTGACTAGAACACTTGCAGATGGTATATGATCTCTTCATGATCTACATCATTGTTTATACTTCTCCCAGAAACTATGTATGCTGATTTTATATAATTAATTATTTTGGGGATCCCTGGGTGGCTCAGCGGTTTATCGCCTACCTTTGGCCCAGGGCGCGATCCTGGAGTCCCGGGATCGAGTCCCACATCGGGCTCCCGGCATGGAGCCTGCCTCTCCCTCCTCCTGTGTCTCTGCCTCTCTCTCTCTCTATGTCTATCATAAATAAATAAATCTTTAAAAAAAATTAATTATTTTATGTGATATTTTAATACCATAGGGTAGAGTCATGTGAAATTGTGTCTTGCAGGTAAAAAATGGTCCCATATATTGGCATTCATGTCTCAACATAATCTACGATTGATCTCTCTATATTATTACTGGCCATTCTTGAATCTTTTTCTTCTGAATTATCCCTCAGCTGTCTTGAATTGCAAATATGTTTTTTTTTTTTTCCAGGAAATGGAAGGATGTTCCTGTTCTTTACTCATTTGTTGAGAGTCTTGATCATGAATGGATGTTGAATTTTGTCCAATGTATTTCTGCATCTATCAAAATGATTGCATGTTTTTCTCATCATTTGCTAATATAATGAATTATATTGGTTGATTTTTGAATGTTGGACCAGATTTTTAAATCTTTAGTTGGTCATGACATATTCTCCTTTTTATATACAGTTGACCCTTGAGCAATGCAGGAGTAGCAGCAATGACTTCTTGTACAGTTGAAAATCTGTTTGTAACTTTCAACTCCCCCAGAATTTTACTACTTAATAGTCTCTATCGATTGGAAGCCTTACCAATAACATAGTCAGTTAACACGTACTTTGTATGTTACATGTATTATGTACTCTATTCCTATAATAAAATAAGTTAGAGAAAAGAAGATGTTCTTAAGAAAATAAGGAAGGGAAAATACATTTATATTACTATACTGTATTTATTTTTAAAAATCTGCAATTTAGTGGACTGACACAGTTCAACCCCATATTGTTCAAGGGTGAATTATATGTATTAATATTTCATAAGAATTTTAAGAATGAGGGATATTGGGATGCCTGGGTGGCTCAGTGGTTAAAGTGTCCACCTTTGGCCCAGGGCATGATCCTGGAGCCCTGGGATTGAGTCCCATATCAGGCTCCCTGCAATGGTGCCTGCTTCTCCCTCTGCCTGTGTCTGTGCCTCTCTCTCTGTCTCTCATGAATAAATAAATAAAATCTTTTAAGAAAAAAAAGAATGAAGGATATTGATCTCATGAATCCTTTGTCTGATTTTGGTATCAAGATAATTCTGGCTTCATGAGACCAGTTGGAAAGTGTTCCATCCTCTTCTGAAAGAGTTTGTATATAATTGGTATTAATTCTTTTCTTAAAATACTTGGTGGTATTTACCAGTGAAGCTATCTGAGCCTGGAGTTTTCTTTGTGGGAGGGTTTTAAAGTATGAATTCAATTTTTAAAATAGATATAGGAATATGTAGGTATTGGTTTCAGCTTTAATAATCTTAGGCAGTTTGTGTTTTTCATAGAATTTATCCATTTCATCCAAGATGTTGAATCTATTGACTTAGTCTTCCTAATTTCCTTATTATCTTTTTAATGCTTGTAAGATCTATAATGATATTTCCTCTCTCATTCATGATTTGGTAATTTGAGTCTTTCCTTATTCTTCTTGATTAGCCTCACTAGAAAATTTCCTCTTTTATTCTTTTTTCAAATAATCAGCTTTTGATTTTATTGGTTTTCTTGATTACAGTTCATTTTCTGTCCCTTGATTCTTATTTCTTTATTATTTTCTTCCTTCTGTTTACCTGGAATCTAATTTGCTTTTCTTTTTTCAATTTTTTAAGATAGAAGCTTTAGATCGCTAATTTGAGACATATCTTCTTTTCTAATATAAACATTACATTTATTTAAAGCAAAAATTTCCCTCAAAGCAGTGTTTTAGCTGCTTCTCACAAATATTGATATATCATGTTTTATTCAGTTTGAAATATTTTCTGATCCTCTTTATTTCTCATTTAGCCCACTGGTTATTTAATTTCCAAATATTTATGGATCTTCCTGATAGTTTTCTGTACTTTTTCCGCTCATATTTTTGCTGTCTTTGACTTTTCTATATCCTTTCTGGGACATCAGCTGCTAGGTTTGAGGAGGTGACACTGGTCTGAACCCATGTTGTATGTGGGGAGCCCACAGGCAACCCACAGGCTGGCTACCTTGAACTTATGCAGGAAGGCAGGTATATGTGTCCACTATAGGCAGGTTTCTTTTGGCTGCCATGTGAGAGGTGGAACCAGCCCTGCTGCCACCACTTCTGTTGCAGTAGTAAGGCTGAAGATGGGAATTTGTTAAAAGTCTGCATTTCAGGCAACTACATCCCCAGTCTCCCTCTACCACTCTGCACCTAAGAACTCCAGCAGCCAGGCATCTACCCTTACATAGGAAACAGAATCTTCTCAAAGAAATCTAATGGCACCAGAAAAAGCTCTAAAGCCAGAGCTAACTCCTTGTGGGAAGAGTATCATATTTCCTATTGACTATCTGTATGCCGCATATAACTTTAGATTTAAGGTCTGAATGTGGCGTGCCAGTGCTTATGAGAATTGAGCACCATCAATTTTGGTATATTTATAGATGACCATAGATGATTATTAGTATTTGCCTTCTAAAAGGTGGAACCCTACTAATAGCATCAGAACTATCCCCTTTAAATGCAATCTTACTTTTTATGGACTAATACCCCAAAATGAGAATGGTAATTTGCCGAATGACCAGATTACAGGTAATTTTAACTTTCTTCTTGATGTATTTCTGTATTTTCTAACTTCTCTACTATGTTACTAGCTGTTCAGATAAAATATTTTAAAATATTAAGGCAAAAATTAGAATTGTGAAAAAATGTCTTAAGGTATAGGCACTATGAAACTAACAATTTAATAGCAAACTGGGCTAATCAGAATTGTCTCTCAATGTATTGCAAGAAAAGGAATTGATGAAAGCTTTTAACAATATCAATTTGGCTTTTTCATGAAAAACAATTGCAAGAAACTTAAGGAAGGCCATCTGGTCCAACTCCCCCATGTCAGAATTCCTGAAGAAGGTTAAAATTATACTGTAGTTAGGGATTTAACAGGACAAGAGTATTATGGTCTCTTCTGCTTGGTTCCCCCATTCACTGGTGATGGTGTTCTTGCTGGGGGAGGGGCAGGAGGTTTAAAGGTTTTCCTACTACCCTCAGTTTTAGAGATGAAACAGATGCCTGTGATCCATTAATTCACTAACATAGTTGTTCCTCTCTGTCTTGTTCACAGACAACTGGCTAAGAGTCTTGGGCAGGCTGGTGAAATTGAACCTGAAACAGAAGGAATACTAACAGAATATGGTGTGGATTTCTCTGATTTCTCATCGGAAGTTCTAGACTGTCTCCCTCAAGGCCTGCCCTGGACAATCCCACCAGAGGAATTCAGTAAGAGAAGAGATTTAAGGTAAATATCTGAAACTTTTTTTTTTTTTTAAGATTTTTTTCTTTTTTTAAGACAGAGAGCACGCACACACATACACACACATACGGAGGGAAAGAGGGAAGCACGCTCCCCACTGAGCAGGG
Organism: Canis aureus; assembly: GCF_053574225.1. Lineage (NCBI taxonomy): Eukaryota > Metazoa > Chordata > Mammalia > Carnivora > Canidae > Canis > Canis aureus. The sequence goes on from NC_135634.1 coordinate 45,019,661, forward strand.
AACCTGATGCAGGGCTCCATCCCAGGACCCTGGGACCATGACCTGAACTGAAGGCAGATGCTTAACTGACTGAGCCACCCAGGTGCCCCTGAAACTCTTTAAGAACAACTTGTTTCTACCTTTCTGTCTTCTAACTTCACTTTCTTAGGGATGGGGCTCAGATGTTTCCATCTTTCTAATAACATTCAAGATCAGTTCAACTGAAAATTAAATGCTATGTACCAGAGGTTGGCAAATTACGGCCCACAAGCTAAATCCAGCCCACTGCCTGTTTATGTACAGCCTTTGAGCTAAGAATGGTTTTTATATTTTTAAATGATTGAAAAAATCAAAACAAAAATAATCTTTTAAGAAAATTATATGAAATTCAAATTCCAGTACCCATTAAGTTGTATTGGAATACAGCCATGCTTATTTGGTTATATTTTGTTCATGATTGTCTTTTTGCCCTGCAACAGGAGAGTTAAATAATTGCAACAGATACCATATATGGCCTGCAAAGGGCTCTCTAGCTCCTTATAGAAAAAGTGTGCTCATCTCTTTTCTAGACCATTCTGATTTCAAAAGATACAGGTGCTATCTTTCTCTCTCATTGTTATGCCCCATAGGTCTGATCGAATAAAGACAATGTTATCTGGTCAGAAGTACCTTCCTTTAAATGGGCCTCTTCAGGCACAGAGCAAAGGATTCAAAGCTTCTGTGCTTGGAGCTTCATTTTAAAGCTTTACTTTTAGGTCTGGAATTTGTTGGAAAGTACTTTTGTGGTATTTTTATAACAACATCTTCTTTGAAGATGTTTCTTCATTGTGGGATGTTAGTTCTTTTCTGATATTTCTCTTCAGAATTTGGTTTCAGTACTGGCATTCATTTTGGATGCCACATGGAGATATTTAGAACCAAGAAACTTTTCATACAACCCACTGAGGCTGTGGAAGGTTTTCTGCTAGGGTCATCCCGTGTCAGAGTCTTTTCCACCACACTAGCTCACTTCACGCAGCTGAACTTGTGATACCTTCGCTTTTGGTGCCCATAAGCCCACCTAGTTTGAGAATCCTTCTCTTCTCCCTTTTGCTATTATATCTTTTAGGAATATAGTGCCTTTTTTTCTTTTCTTGCCCAGAGTAAGCAAGGAAAAGGAGATGATAGTCCCCTTTCCTACTTAGAACACATGTTATATGAAGTGAAGTCACTTAACTCAGGTGACCATCCTGGCCTTCAGCAGTAACCACTACTCATGGAACTCCTGCTGGTCAGTGATCTTATCAGGGACTTTGAGATCTTGGGCCCAAGCCTTATTCTCTCTGAACCTTCATTTTCTCGTATATAAATCGAGGGCTCATTTTCTGAGATCTTTCCCTAAACTAGAAATCTATTTTTAAAAATCTAATAAGAATGAATGGCTAAACTTCATTGTTTGAAGTATAAGTCAGGGTAGCCATTCTGCAGTAATTATCAACATTTGAAATGTACCTACCCTTTCACCCAAAAACTTGACTTCCAGGAATCCCTCCTTGTCAAAGTGTACAAGGATAGATGTTCAAGAATGTCCATTGATACTCTGTTGTAAAAGTGACACTACTAATATCCCTCAACAAAGGGATGGTTATTTATTTATTTATTTATTTATTTATTTATTTATTTGAGAGAGAGCCTGTGCCCACATGCAGGTTGGGGAGGAGCAGAAGGAGAGTCTCAAGCAAACTCCCTGCCGAATGCAGAGCACAACACGGTACTCAATCCTATGACCCTGAGATCATGACCTGAGCCTGCTCCAGACATCGGACACTCACCCAATTGAGCCATCTAGGCACCCCAGCAAAGGGACAGTTAAATAACCTATGTCATACCAGCAAGATTGTATTTCCCGCAGCTGCAAACCAGGAACTAGATCTACGTGGACTGTCCTAAAGGGACTGCTATCGTATGTTGCTAAGTTAAAATAAGCAAGTTTTGGGACTCCTGGATGGCTCAGTCAGTTTAATGTCTGCCCCTGGCTCAGGTCATGATCCCAGAATCCTGGGATCAAGTCCCACATCGGGCTCCCTGCTAGCAAGGAGCCTGCTTTTCCCTCTCCCTCTGCTCTGCTGCCCACTTGTGCACCCTCTCTCTGTCTCTTTCACTGTCTCAGATAAATAAATAAAATCTTTAAAAAAATAATAAAAAATAAAAGAAGCAAGTTTCAAAACAGTACAAATACGAGCCTTTTTAAAATAAAGCCAAAAAATATAAAAATACTATCCAAATAAATATACCCATGCATATATAAATATATATTTATATATGTATGTACATAGAAAAAGGTCTGGAAGGAAATGCATCAAACATTCGACAGCGATTATCATTTGTGGACTTGGAGGAGCAGTAGGAGGTAGGGAGGCAGTATTTTACTTTTTATAAATTTCTCTATTTTTCAAATTACTGTTTTAAATAACTTATATCTTTTAAAAATTATAAATGGAACTATCAGAAAAAAAGAAAGAGAGGTGCTCAATCTTTTCTAGCCTTATTCCTTGCCTACAGATAAATAAAGCTCTTTAACAGTCAGCCAGCCTGGCCGGCATACTCTGTTTCCCTCTGCTGCTTCATGTTGCCTTGAGTTAGACCACGGAACAGGGGGCCTTGCTCTCCAGAAGACCTCTGTTAAAATATGCCTGTGTATCCTGTGCAAGGACTCAGAGATATATGTCTGATTCTTAGTTTCATATGTTTTGATACTTAGTTTTAGGTTTAAGGGTTATCATAACTGAAAAAGATATGAAGAAGAAGTGAGTTGAACTTACTAAATCATAATACTCATTTTATAGTCCTATTTACCAATTATTTTCAGAAATACAATCCAGCTAATAAATTTTCATCTTTCACAATGTCAGTCCGTTCTTGCAAATGAGTTGAAAGGTGCTACATTTTTAGATTTTTTTTTTAATGGGTTCATAGTCTTTTCTTTTCTTCAGTTGGCATCTTTACAAACTAGTTAGAAAATTTCTTCAGTTGGCATCTTTACAAACTAGTTAGAAAATTCTATCAGGAAGTTCAAGTGTGGGATCCCTGGGTGGTGCAGCGGTTTGGCGCCTGCCTTTGGCCCAGGGCGCGATCCTGGAGACCTGGGATCGAATCCCACATCGGGCTCCCGGTGCATGGAGCCTGCTTCTCCCTCTGCCTGTGTCTCTGCCTCTCTCTCTCTCTCTCTCTGTGACTATCATAAATAAATAAAAATTAAAAAAAAAGGAAGTTCAAGTGTATACATATGAGTAGTTTTGCAGTAGTGCCTTTTTTTTTTTTTTTTTTTTTTTTGCAGTAGTGCCTTTTTGCACTTAGATTGTTTCAGGTCCCCAGCTTGTATAACATTTCAAACAACCTTTTTAAAAAGTTTGTCTTCAAAGCCTGAGTTTCTTGTTTGATTTTGTTCAAAAAGCAGTAACTTTTTTTCTTATTAAAACATCACTTTTACCTTGAAGGAACAGATTTAGTGCATTTTTTTTTTCTAAGGATCTACTAGGTAGCATATGACAGTCATTGTTTTGAAATCATGTAGGTGGCTGGTGATGAATTTATATTAGGAGCAGAAGCAATGTCAACTTTGCCATTTTCCTGGTATTAGTAGAATTAGTATTATTAGTTTAGTATTATCTTCAGTCCGTGGATCTTTGTAATAATCTTTTTTAGCCACTTGCCTATTTTGTAAGGATTAGTTTAGCTGAAACTAGGTAATTTCCATAAATCCATGTACAGGGCATGGGCAAAGACCCATTGATCACAGTTGGCGGAAAGCATAGGAAATAATGAGAATGCCAACATCATCGCCTTTGTGTTCTGGAACACTGACTCTTTCATCTAGACACTTCAGTAATCACCTGACCCACCTACCTTTATGTATCTATGTATATGTAATCACAGTTAACTTCCTAATTTTTGCAATAAAAGATAAATATAAAGAGAAGTCTGTGGTATGCTGAAGTGTTTTGGTCTGATTACCTTTCCTTCTCTTCCGTCTTACAATAGATTCATTCAGTTTTTCAGCCAACAAATACTAATCAAATACCATTCACAGGCAGTGGGGATTCAGTAATTGGATGGGATTGTGCCAGAGGAGAGAGTTACTTGGTACAAGTGTTAGTAATACTATGATTTCTTCTGCTCAGAGGTGCAGTGCCTTCAAAGAGGTTTTTATCAATATTAATTTTCCTAGGAATGTCACAAGAATTCCAAATGAGACCCAGCACCCCCCAAAAACATGTGCCATGAATAAATTAATACATATTCTATAGACTCCTAAGTGAAACCTTCTATGTCTTTCCTTTTTCTGCCTTCTCTCCTATATACATCTACTTATATATATTATTTTTATATGTGTATATGTAATAACGCCAAGTCCTAAGTTAGTTACTGGAAATACAGAGACAAGAAAGGCTTGGGTCTTGTTCTTTAGGACTTTACTCTTTCTCATAGAGACAGATTTACACTCCAACAAATTACAGCAGAGTATGGCAAGTGCTATAATACCAGTATGAATCAACTGCCAAGGGCACTGGTGCTTGAACTGAGATCTGAAAAATGAGCAGGCATGGAGGGAACTGGAGTGACTAAAGCAGTCTTCATTTAGTGATAGGCTGTGGCTGCAGAAAAGGTGACACATTCCCCTCAGACTTCCAGATCCTTCTATGCCAGGGCTCACAACTCCTATGGTTTTGATAGATAGCTCCTTGACCCCTTCTGCTCAGCCACCCTGCCATGGAACCTACAGTGTTACTCTGGCTCTAGCTACATAAGGACTTCTACATACCCGTTTAGGTTTGGTATTTGAACAATTATATTTGGAACAGAAAAGTTCCATCAATCTTTAAACCTCATAATCCAATTATGTCAGTAAAATTCCAGTTTTTTAGTCCAGTGGAATTGGGGTAATATTTTGCAAACTGAAGTTGAGAGAAATAGTGTTTATTTTGAAAAGAAAAATCGTTGGTTAGCAATTTTCAAGAAGGAAGACTGGTGTGAACTCCTAAGGGTGATCTGGCCCTTCTGGTCAGGAGCACCATTTTTCTGGGCCTTCACCTCCAGTCTCTGGAGAAGCCCCACTTGCATGGCCTAGAGCTGCAGCTCTCTTTAGTAGGGCATCTGAGGTTAAAGAAAAGAACAAGCAACACCAACATTGCAAGCCTTTGGGGATCAGGAAGAGAATATATCCAAGGAAACTGCTTAAAGGGGGTTGCACCAGAAGCCCAAGAAACCCCAAGGTTGTTTCTGAGACTGGCTCCAATTATTTCTAATTGCATTCTTATTATTTTGTTTCCTTTGTTGCTAAACTGGAATAGGAAACCAAAGCTTAAAAGCTCAATTAAAGTGGAAAAATAAAAACCTAAATATTGGAGGGGGAAAATACCACGCTGAACTGATTTTTAGATTTTTCCTATAGTTAGTAATATGGTAGAAGTTTGGATCACATACTTTTCGGTAAAATATGAGCTTCCTTGAAGTGGAGGTGGTGTCTATAGTCTTTCACAGGCGAGCTTGTGGATATCTATTTCCTCACTATCCCCTCAATAAAAAGGATGCCCAGTGACCTCCACCGGACCATTACAAATGTGAAACTTGGCACTTAAAATTGCTTGCTCTAAATTTTCCAATTGCTTTCTCTCTTTTTTTTTTTTTCCATTTAATGTCGTTCTGCCAACTGGTGATTTTATTATTATAAACAGGACATTGTATTCACTTTTAAGAAGAAATATGAAGCTGGAGGTAAAATTACAAACTGCAGCTTCTCGGCTGCCAGAATAGAAAACAGTGAGCTAAAAATACCGAGCACAGAAAGGGTGCCGTGGCAAGAAATATTGAAATATCTTCAAGATGGAACTGTTCCAAACAGACAGAAATTTCCTTTTACTCCAGGTAAAACCAACCTTGAAATAGCTGCTTGAAAGGAGAGACATATAATATACTAACCTCTTTTAGGTCAACCCTTTTGTGGGAAAACTTTCAAACATAACTAACATTAAATGACTAATGATCTTGCTGTTTATCAGGAAGTCCAGTATGATTAAATTGCCATTTAGAAAAGGTTTCCTCTGGTAAGGGAGTATGGCAGCATAGAAGGAGTGCTAGAAGTTAGTCCTAGCTCTCCTGGGAGCTAGTGGGATGACCTTGGGCAAATTAGTTAAATTTGGGAAGATGGGGGGAGAGAGAGCAGAGCACTTTCATTGTTTGTAAAATGGGTTATTTAATAGGTTAGGTTTTCCCAAAAGGTGTTGGTAGGTCATATGTCCTTTGGGATTTTAAGAGAGTAAAGGGGAGTAAATGGGTTCTGTGGCCAAATATTTTTAGAAACCAGTGGGTTAATAGATTTCTTAGAACTTTTTCTCTTGGGTCATCTCATGGACCTAGTATTCCTTGAAATCCCATTGAAATTGTTAAAGTCAATACTTCAAAACGTACTAGCTCTGATGGAGTGTGACTCTGTTTGAAATGTCCTCTTGGAGTTATTCAAAGCCATCTCATCCTTGCATTTGAAAGAAATGGTATTCCATTGGTGACAATCTGCCACATTTATCTGACAGATGTATTGACCCTGCCTCCCTGTGGGCCACATAGAAAAATCCAAGGATCGTGCTTTACATCTCAGCTCTTCATTGCCAAGGGAACCCCTTTTTTGCTTACGTGGAACAGAGCAAGGTTAAATTGTTCTGCATTAAACAAGGAAGCTGTCATTGTCATTTGAAACTGCTGGCAATATTATCCCTTTCATGTAAATCCCAATTCACTGTTTATGAAATTACAAGAAACTCATAGACAGGGGCAGCCTGGGTGGCTCAGCGGTTTAGTGTTGCCTTTGGCCCCAGGGCGTGATCCTGGAGACCCGGGATCGAGTCCCATGTCGGGCTCCCTGCATGGAGTCTGCTTCTCCCTCTGCCTGTGTCTCTGCCTCTCTCTCTTTCTCTGTGTCTCTCATTAATAAATAAATTTTTAAAAAAGAAACTCATAGACAATAACAAAGATTAATGGGTCCTAATGCTTATATGGAGTAATGCTTATATGGAGTGGCTTTTTGAAGGTCTGTACCCTGCCATTCCTGCTGATCTTAGTGTCCCATCTCTTCACTTGCTAATGCCTGGGCTGGAGATAAAAAAGGACAACTTCCAGCAGAAAGTTTCAGGAAAGAAACAAGCCTCCCATTGAAGATTACGGAGAGTGGGCAAGAAAGACAGGATCTGAAAATGAGAAGTAGATCCATGAGAAGTAGATAATTGTATGGGCAAATCATTCTTAAGACTAGGAAATGCTGGGTAGCTTGATACTCATATCCGTGCAAGTGAAAAAATGAAATTATCAATTTTATTGCTAGTTTTTAAAAAAAGAGAGAAATCAATTTCTTAGCTTCTCTGCAGTATCCTGTCCTGATTCAGCCCTTCATCTCTCCCTGAGCCATTTTACTATCTTGTAGCTTTCTGTCTTGGCCATACCCTGCTCTGCCCTTCATCTACTTCCCAGAACCCTTCTTAACTGCCTTTGCTGTCTTGCTCTGTCATGCCCTGCTCTCCTTCCCCTTCTCCATTTGTGTACACCAATTTGATAGCACTTGCCATACTGTCCTATAACTTCCCTGTACGTAGATCTATCCTGATGGACAGCAAAGCCCTCAAGAACAAGAGTTAGGTCTTACTTGTCTTTCTGTTTCTCGAATCGAACTCAATACTTAGTCTATAATAAATATATACATACATACTATATATAGGATAAAAGGAGGGGGAAAAAGACAAAGCTTTGTTTAGGAGTTTGCAGAATATGTATTGATTGGTTGACTTATGACGTGTTTCTAAGCAAGTGCTAGGATTCATTCCTGTTTCTTTTTGGTATTCCTGGGAAAATGAATGTTAACAAAGCACAGTCAAGTGCCTTCAAAGAGGTTGCTGTGTGAAAATTGGGTAGGAAAACATCTTAAAGAATAAAATATTAAAATTGCTATAATAAAATGAGGCACAACTTCTATTTCTGAAAAAGAGTATGCCCATTCTTCCTGGCCCCTCCTTCTTACTAAAAACATGGACATAACACAACAAACAAGCATAGAAAGATTCAGAAATGTGGAAAAGAGAAGGTGGATTGCATGGGGGGGGGGGCGGGTCTCAGGACTTGAGGAACATGCCAGTGATTCCTCTGGTTTTCCTCATTGCCTCCTATATAGCCCAGACAGGGTGCTATAGAAGGCACCAACCTGGAATAACCAAAAGGCACAGGAGAAAAGATCTCCAAGAGATTCTTCCATCCTGTCTGCCACATGCAGGTGACACTCTGATTCCACTTTGAGAGATGTGAGATCTGAGCAGGGCTAGTTGCCTTTTTTTTTTTTTTTTTTAAAGATTGTATTTATTTATTCATGAGAGACACAGAGGGAGAAGCAGACTCCATGCAGGGAGCCCGATGCGGGACTCGATCCTGGGACCCCAGGATCATGACCTGAGCCAAAGGCAGACGCTCAATCGCGTAGCCACCCAGGCATCCCAAAGGCTAATCTTCTGTCTCTTGCACGGCAGAAATTGGTGGTGGTGCTATAATTCCCCTGCTAGGATAATGTCAGTGGAACCAAATGAAGGGCTTTTCTTCCTTCCCCTTCTCAGTGGAAGGAGGCATGAACCAGTTTCCCTCTGAGGATAGTGTCTGTGGGGCCAAGTGAGGAGTAGACTCTGTACCTCATCCTGTGGAAGCAGACTGTGTTCTGATTCCTCTGCTTGGCTCATGTTGGCAGAGCTGGGAGTGGAGTTGAGCTTCTGCCCACCATCCACCCCACCCCCCATTCAGCAAAAGTAGGCAGTGTTCCAGTTGTCCCATGAGAGTAGTGTAAGCAAGTCCCAGAGATAAGATGAGCCTCCATTCCTTCCTGGCAGCAAAGAGATGTGATGAGTCAGAGATAGTTACTCCAGTGCTCTCCCTGTGTCACTGGAACCCAGTGCAAACCCAGCCTGTACCTCCTATACCTCCTGCCACTGTGAACAAAGGGGTGGGAGGCAGGGGTAGTTGACACTCACCTACCCCTCATTCATACTGTCAACAGGGAGTTGAGCTTCAAGGCAGTATAGATCACATTTTAGCTTTTCCCCTTCCTGGTGGCAGTGGGGCTTAGCAGGAAGCTTAGCTTACACTCACACTTGGTATCAGTGAGACAATATGAACTGGTGCCCCTGTTTCATCAGGGAGATGTCAAGAGGGCCGAAGGGAGAGCTGGATTGCTACCTACAGAGAGGCATTGTGAGTCTGTACTTCATTTTTGCTAGGTTGGTGGCAGTGGGATTCAGTAGGAAGCTGAAGATGCACATTCACCTGGCCCTTGAGCTACACCTTGGTAGGAAAGTGCCTACTAAAACCAAACAAACAAAAAACAAAGAAAACCCACAAAAACTCTATAGGACCCAGTCTCCTAATATAATACCCAAAATGTCTAAAATACAGTTGAAATTCATTCATCATACTAAGAACCAGGAAAACCACAATTTGAATGAAAAATATAGCTGATATCAATACCAAAAGGAATCAAATGTTGCAATATCTGATAAGGATTTAAAGTAACCTTTATAGAGATGCTTTAACAAATAATTGTGAATTATTTCAAGAGATTGAAACAAATGAAAAAAGTGGAAAATCTCAGAAATGAAAAAAAAAAAAAAACACAATGGAAAATACCGAAGTAAGAAATACTATCACCCAAACCAAAATAAAACAAAAACTATCCAGAGCTCAATAGTAGATTAGAGATTAATAAAATAGAATTAATGAACTCTAAGACAGATCAATAAAATTTACCTAGTCTGAGCAAGAAGAATTTATGTGATAATAACAAAAGAGCTAACATTTGTATCATTGAGTCCCAGAAAAAGAAGAGAAAATGAATGGGACTGAAAATGTATTCAAAGAAGTCGTTGCTGATAACTTCCCAAATCTGGCCAAACATAAGCCTTCAGTGAGCTGAGCAGACTCCTGTAAGGAAAACACACTCCTTCTGTGTGTCTTCTCTTAGTACTTGACTACGACTCCTTCACTTCTGATACCAGATGTGTGGATTTTCAACATCGTAAGCAGTTCTGAACACCACCTGGGTGTCCTACTATAGAACTCGGTTCTGACACTGTCAACCTAGAAGTAGTGTCAGATCCCATAGGCTAAGGGCTCAGTCCCACAAGACTGCCCCCTCCCACCTCAGATGCCAGTCGTAAGTGTAGGTTGTTATTTGTGCTCTGGCCAATAGGCTATAAATTGAGGATTCCGAGGCCCCCTCCTCATGTTTGATTAATTTACTAGTGTAGTTCACAGAACTTGGGGAAACCGTTTACTTACTAGATTACTGGGTTTTTTTTGTTGTTTTTGTAAAAGAATATAACTCAGACACATCTAGATGAAAGAGATGCGTAGGGCAAGAGATGTGGGAATGGGCATAGAGCTTCCATGCTCTCCCTGGGCATGCCATCCTCCTAGCACTTCCACATGTACACCAACCTGGAAACTCTCTATCTTTTTTGGTTTTTATGGAGGCTTCATTATGTAGCCATGATTGATTAAATCATTGGCCATTGATGAATAAACTCAATCTCTACTCCCTCTCTACCCTCCCCTGAAGTTGGGGAGTGAGGCTAAAGTTTCAGCCCTCTGATCACATGATTGATTCCTCTGAGAACCAGTCCCCATACCAAAATGTTTTCCAAAAGTTATCTAACTAGCATAAATTCAGGTGTGGATTTGTTATAAATATCAAAAAACACCATTATTGCTTTTACCATTTGGGAAATTCCAAGGGTTTTAGGAGCTCTGTATCAGAAACAGAGATGAAGACCAAATATGCATTTCTTATTATAAGTCACAGTACAGAAGCCCAAACAGCACAAACCCAAAGTAACTGATGCCAAGACACATCATATTTAAACTTCTAAAAACTGAATACAAAGAAAGAAATCTTTGAAGCAAAGTGAAATGATGCATTACTTTTAGGAGAACACCAATTCAAATGATAATTGTTTCTCACTTGAAACCGTGGAGTCCAGAACAAAGTGGCAGATTTTTCAAGTACTGAAAGAAAAGCAATGTCAACCATGAATTCTGTTTCCAGCAAAAATATCCTTCAGAAATGAAGAGGAAATAAAAACATTCTCAGACAAAGGAAAGCTAAGAGAATTTACTCCAAGCCAACATACCCTGAAAGCATGACTAAAGAAGGTTCTCTAAACAGAAGGGAATGATAGCATAAGATGGCATGGAATTTCTGAATGGAAAGAATATGACAATGGATACAACTGGGGGCAAATATCATGAAATATTCTCATGAGTTTCTTAAATCATATTTGGTGTTTGAAACTTAACACTAAATAATGTAGTGATCAGTGTATGTGGAAAAATACTGAGAATGTAGACAGGGTAAAGGAACCTAAGTGGAATTCAGATTTCTCTACCTTACTCGAAGTAGTAAATAGTTGAAATAGTAGACTGCCTAAATTACAGATAGGGTGATACCTGGAGCAAACCACTCAAAAAACTACACAAAGTGATAACTTTATAAACAGTCAAGATGGAATGAAAAAAAAATGTTTATTTAACCTACAAGAAAAGAAACAATGTAATGAGGAAAGGAAACAAACAGAAAACAAAGTGTAAAAATGGCAACTTAACTCCTAACATATTAATAATTGCCCTTAATGTAAAGTGCCTAAATACACTAATTTAAAGGCAGAGATGGGATGGGATGGGAGGGGGGACATGATCCAGTAATTAGATGTCCAAACAAACTCATTTTGAATACAATGACATAATTGGGTTTAAAGCAAAAGGGTGAAAAATGATAGACCATACAAATATTAATTTTAAAAAAAGAAAAGTAGCTATATTATTATCAGATAAAATGGACTTCATGGCAAAGAAAATTACTAGAGAGAGAGGGACATAATGTTAAAAGGATCATTCCACCAAGAAGACATAGTGATCTTAAATGTGCATGCACCACACAACAAAGCTATCTTGGAAAACATTTTGGAAGTTTTCAAAAATAATTTTTGACAAGGAGCAGAAGCAATTCAGTGGAGGAGGAATAGCCTTTTCAACAAATGGTGTTGGAGGAATTGAGGATGCATAGGCCAATAAATGAACCTTGATCTAAACTTCATGCCATATGCAAAAATTAACTCAAAATGGATCATAGACTTAAATATAAAATGTAGAACTGTAAAACTTATATAGAAAAGAGCATAAAGTACTTATTGATATAAGGCTAGGGAAAAGAGTTCTTATGCTAGACATAAAAAGCACAGTCCATGTAAAGAAAGATGGATAAATTCAACTTAAAACCTTTTTGTCTGTGAAAGACTTTGTTAAGAGGATAAAAAGACAAGCTAGCCTAGGAGAAAATATTTGCAAACCACATACCCCACAAAGGACTGGTGTCTATAATACATAAAGAACCTTTAAAGCTCAATAATCGAAAAGCACTACGTTTAGAAAATGGGCACATGACATGTTCTTGAAGAGGATATACAGATGGCAAGTGAACAAATAAAAAGATGTTTAACACGATTAGCCATTAGAAAACACAGATTAAGTCCACAGTAAAATCTCAACACACACCTGTCAGAATGGCTAAAATAAAAGGAAAAAGCAAAGTCGGTGAAAAGCTGCAAGCAATACCATACAACCTGGTAATTGCATTCCTGGGCATTGTTCCCAGAGAAATAAAAACTTATGGTTCGCACAAAAACTTGCACACACATTTTCATAGTAGCTTTATTCATAACATCCCCAAACTGGAAACAACCCAGATATCTTTCCACAGGTGCATGGTCAAACAAAACGTGGGCCATCCAGATCATGGAATGGTACTCAGCAATAAAAAAGAATGAGCTACTGATACGTGGAACAGCTTGCATGAGTCTTCAGGAAATTATGCTGGGTGGAAAAAAGCCAATCTGAAATGTTACATCTGTATGGTTCTGTTATGTAACATTGTAGAAAAGACATATTTGAGACCTGGAGAATAGATCTGTGGTTACAGGGATTGAGGGAGGCAGGGCAGAGGGGAAATTGGGGATGATTATTATTAAAAGACAACTTGAGGTGCTTTGAGATGATGGTAACATTCAGTCTCTTGTTTGAGGTGGTGCTTACATGATAAACTTGTGTGGAACTTAATGAGCACAGTGAGAATGGGAAATCTAAAGATTGGTGCATTTTATCAGTGTCAGTATCCTGGTTTTGGTATTGTATTATAATTTGGTAAGATTTTGCCATTGGAAATTGGGTAAAAAGTAATATCATATTTCTCTTATTTCTTACCATTGTATGTTAGTTGACAATTATCTCAAAATAAAAGGTTCAAATAAAAAAATAGGCAGCAGGTGAATACAGCTGAGTAATTAATTTTGCATGAAGAAGCTTTAAAGTCAAGTATTCTTTTAACTTGGCTTTGAAGGATGAGTAGGATGTCTATAGGCATTTGTCTTATTATTATTGAAAAAGAAGAAGAAAAAACAACTAACACTGCTTCTGATTTTCTCAAGAAGACCTCCTAGTATGGCCTTTGAACTGTGTCAATATCCATCCTTAAGCCAAAGTGAAATTCAGGAAAATATGTGATTATGAAATAGAGGACAAGAATAAAATCCTTGGATGGAGAAAGATGAATGTAAAGTTTGGATATTAAGTGCCTTAGGTACCAAAAAGCAATGTCCAAGGAGCAGAAAGAAGAAGAGGCCTGGTATTCGGGAGAGAGGTCTGGGCTACAGGTACCTATTTCAGTGCATAAAAATAACAGAGCTACCTAAGAGAATGGACACACCAGGCAGGAGCATGTGCCTGAACAAGAAAGGGGACCAGTAATGGATTGAGAAGAGCTCCAGCATTTAAAGGATGGAAGCTTTGGGGCATCTGGCTGGCTCAGTGGTTGAGCATCTGCCTTCGGCTCAGGTCATGGTCCTGGGATCAAGTCCCACTTCTTCCTCTGCCTTTGTCTCTGACTCTCTGTGTGTCTCTCATGAATAAATAAATAAAATATTAAGAAAGAAAGAAAAAGCAAGCAAGCAAGCTTCTTAGGAGAAGGTAGGGTTGGGGGTACAGGAAGGAGGATATTTTCAAAGAGTTACAGAAAAAGCAAAGACCAGGTTGATGACAAGTTCCATGCAAGGGTGAGCTACCCTGTGCTCTACTGCAGTGTGGTTGGCCAGGGCAGAACTGGGACAGAAGTCACTGCATTTAGCCATCAGGCTCTTTTCTTTGTCTCCGGGGTATCTCATATGTTTTTGCAGTGAGCGCGATGGGAGCCCGAGGAGACTGTGACCAGCTGAGGAGAGGAAGGGAGGTGAAAAAATGGGGACACAAAGTGTAAACATCTCTTCTAAGGAGATTGAAGCACTGGGGGTGAGAGGGTCCCGAAGACGTCTTTAAGATGGAGGAAGATTTGAGCTTGCTGGCAGGCAGTGGGGCAGGAGCCTGTGGAGGACATACACATTTTTGGACTCCTCTTCGGAAATTGCCTTCAGAGCCTAAGGCACATTTTCAACAATGGCAAATCTTCATCTTTTGAGAGTGGATTTGAGTTTTGGAAACAACTGAGTCAGTTTAGAGCCAAGAGTGGTAAATCAGGGGGAGGTGATCAAGCTGGATAACACAACTTCAAAAAAAAATTAAGTATAATTATAAAGTAGTAAAACTGATTTTCTTGCGAAGCTCATGAATTGGCTTAGAAAGTGGTGAAAGAATTCCAAAACCCTTTTCAGCAGTTGTGGCATGATGTAAGTGTACGGCGTCCCTTTGTGACTCTCACAGGACACTGATGTGCATGGAAGTCCTGTTATGTGTGTGCAGAAGTTGGTCTTGTTACATTATATTTACTCTCAGTGTGTGAAGGTCAAATTTCCCTATAATCTTTGTGCCTGAGAGGTGACTTAGTGGAATTACACCACCGTTTGTATATGGGAGAATCGAGAGTTTCACATTGTGATTGTTTAAACAGTTCTCCTGTGGTCTTACAGATGTAATTAGAATTCCTAGGATAGGAGTGTTCCCACAAGCATAATAATGCTTTAAATGTGTGTTCAATTACCCTTTTCTATAGTCATATTTAATCGCCTCTTTTTGAAATAGAATTACTTCGAAAATATTAAATCACTAGCACAATCTCGACTGTCAGGCAGACCCTAGACAGTGCCAGGCACATGGTAGGCACTCACTGAGCGTCCCTCCCCTGTCTTCTCTGCCCTGGGGCTTGACACACACCAGGGGACACACCAAAAGAAAGACCAGTTCCTCTAGTAGTAGATCATCTCCATGAATGTTTAGCCCATAATATCCAGGAGAAGGATAATTAACACATGTAAAAGTTTGAAGTTTTCATTTTGCTTTGTTGTTTAATGTGGCAGGTGTACATATACCAACATATATAAATGATTGACTGTTTCTTTTATACCTTTTTATATGTGTTATTTATACTTTTATATATTACGTTCTTTAATTATTGTAATAATTATCCCTATTAACATAAATAATAGTGAAAGGGAATATAAGGGAAGGGAGAAGAAATGTGTGGGAAATATCAGAAAGGGAGACAGAACATAAAGACTCCTAACTCTGGGAAACGAACTAGGGGTGGTGGAAGGGGGGGAGGGTGGGGGTGGGGGTGAGTGGGTGACGGGCACTGAGGGGGATACTTGACGGGATGAGCACTGGGTGTTATTCTGTATGTTGGTAAATTGAACACCAATAAAAATTATTTTATTAAAAAAATAATAATTATCCCTATTTTACAGATGAAGAAACTGGGCTCAGGCAAGTATAGTCACTTATTCAAGGTCCCATGGCTGAGAAAGGCTGAGCTGGGCCTTGAATTCAGGTCCGTGGTGTAGGAAGCTCTTACCCACCATCCTCATGTGTCTACACTCTTGGTAAACACTAAACAAAAAAGTTGACCCAAAACACCACACCAATCAAGAACACAGCACCCTTTCCCTCCCCTATGTTGAGAAAAAAGAAGTCAGAGCCTTCTTCAAATTCCTGCTAGCCAAAAAGATGTGATAGCATTGTACATTGAAGTTGATTTTTTTTTTTTTTTGAAATAGACACTTGCTAGTCCTCTCTGCCTCCCCATACCTGTGGACACTCACTTGCAGCACACACACACCACCCCCCCAAGGGGTAGGCGGTATGGAAGCTCTGACTGGAACGACCTGTCATGGCTTGTTAGCAAGAAAGCATTCGAGAAAGCCATGACAAGTTAGCCATTCTAGGAAACTTTCCACAGCTGTTGCATTAATTAAGACTTTTTGGTCCCAAATAACAGAAACCACTGGAGCTCGCTTAAGCAAAAAAGGGGAATTTGTTTTAAGGATCCTGTGATGACTACCAGAATCCAAGGGCAGGGAACCAGGGACTGAATGAAGTAAAGCAGGAAACCCAGAAAGGCTTCTCTCTTCACCTCCACCTCTGCTGCTTCTCCGCATCTGCTTCCCCTCCCTCAGACTAGCCTCTTTGCTTCCCCTTCCTCAGTAGATGGCTGCTACCTCCCAGGCACTCGGAGGGAGCCTGACTTCTCTCTCTCCCTTCTCTCCTTACACACCTCTCTCCTTTTCTCTTTATCACTTTCTCTGTCCTAATTCCAGATTCTAGGGTGGGATGCATTTGTCCCGGTTTGGGTTACATGCTGGTTTGGAAGAGAAAGAGCAGGACAGGTAACGGTCTACTGCAACTGTGTTCCCTTCCACATGTATGCATGGTGTCATTCATTGTTCTGTCCCAGGAGTTTGAAAATTTTAAATGTCCCTGATTTCACAGGGGTGAAATACAAGAACATAGGTTTTAGAGACAAATTCGGCTTGAAAAATGACTTACTCTGCCACTAGGTATGTATTTTTGGATGAACGACTTAACTCCTCTGAGCCTAACTTTCCTTTACAAATTGAAAGGAATGTACAGGTACTGCCTTCCTCATGGGGTTGTGACAGGGATTAGGCGTAGTAACATGTTTAATACTTAGTACAGGCTCTAGCCTACTTGATGCTTTATAAAATAGTGCCTCTTCCTTTCTGATGAAGATTAAGACACACTGCCTTACCAAAAAGATGTTTAAAATTTCACACCACTTTCTGCTCTTAAATTCTGTTCTTCCTTACCCAATTTTCCTGTCTTCTTCTTATCTACCCTTGCTTATCAACATATTCATAATCCAAAGGACTTTCTAAACCTAGAAAATTCTCTAGGGCTTTATTCCTAGGCCATATTCCTAGGCCATGGCTGGAGGTTCCAAGACTGGAGGTCCCTTCAGGCATCACCTGAAGTGTATTCTACTCTCACAGGTATGTTGGTGCTTCTGGTAAAGGGATGAGTAAGTGAAATCCATTTGTGGCTCTTCCATAGCCACAGCCAGTTTTCCAGGGGTTGGATTGAAAGGGCCCAACTAAAGATTCAATTCAGTAAATATTTATTATCGCTACTCTTTGCAAGACCCTGAAATAGATACTGTTGGATTTGAAAAATATGTAATCAAAACAGTCCCTTTCCTTCAAAGAGAATAGACTGGAAGAAGAAATGATGAATCTACACAAATCACTAATTTGAGGTGTTTAGCAGAACTAGTTTACTAAGGCCCCATGTTGATGAAGTTAAGTCATCTTTTTTTTTTTTAATTTTTATTTATTTATTCATAGAGATGCAGAGAGAGAGAGAGAGAGAGAGAGAGAGAGGCAGAGACACAGGCAGAGGGAGAAGCAGGCTCCATGCAGGGAGCCTGATGTGGGACTCGATCCAGGGTCTCCAGGATCACGCCCTGGGCTGCAGGCGGCGCTAAACCACTGCGCCACCGGGGCTGCCCTGAAGTTAAGTCATCCTAAGTGAGAATGGGAAAGTAGTTTGAAGCCAGATCATGGAGGATATTGAAGGTGAAGCTGAGGAGTGTAGTGTCAGCATGGCTGGAAACCAGTGAAGGTTTTTGAGAAAGGAGCATAATCTAATGCTAAGTATTAGGAACTTAATCCTAGCAGCCAAACACTAATGGATCAGAAAGGCAGAAGAGGAGAGAGGAAACTGGAGTCCAGTTGGGGAGAGCTGCTTCAGTAGGAAAAGAAGTTGGGGTTATGAATTCAGGTCCAGTCCTAGGCTAGGTAGGGACTGGGTGGTAGGGATGGGGCTGAGCCAGAGGGAGTATGCTGGAGGTTTGAACCCTGGAAGCATAAGAAGATGTGCAGACTGAAAATGGGGACTTCTCTTATCCTGTAGGTAGGATGGGAGTTGAGAAATAGCACTATGCCCTTCACTCCGTTTAGGTGGCAAGGAGCACTTGCTGGAACTAGGAGTGCTGCCTTTAGAGCTTGACTTACTCTGCCCCCCCCCACCCCAAAAAAAACCTCATGTGTTTTTTGGTTTTTTTAATTTTCAAAATTTAATTAATTTTGTTCAATTTTTGAGAAAGGAAACCTAAATGAATTTTAGAGTCTTTTTTTGGAAAATTTGGAGCAAACACATTTTTGGCTCAGCATATAAGTATTTAATATTAAAATCAGCCAGGAAGTTATTACTAGCCTCTTTTTTTTTTTAACTGTAGAATCAGCTCTGTGAACAATGAAACAGAATTTTGGCCCAAAATGAATATTTAAAAGACATACAAGACCAGTCTTGGCTTTGCCCACTAATGAGAAGAAAGAATTCACACTTTTTTGCTGTTAAAAGTTAGAGTTCTACTGGTATTAGCTAAAGTAATAAGAGAGTTCCTGATCATACTAAAATATAGTTGAAATTTATTTTGGCATCTTTGTTTGATATATTCATGTTATTTTCAGAAATGCTTGTATGTATCTCTTTAATATGTCTCTCACTTCACTAAACTGAGACTCTAGTAAATGTTCTCAGTGTTTTACAGAACTGTGCAACATCTATTAAGGCTCATTCATGGTGCTTTAATCTTCCTCTTAATACAAAAACAATCATTGGGGAATACATTTTCCAAGCAGTTCCCCTGCCTCCCAGGGAAAATATTTTGAGGCCTCCCAGTGACCATTGGATTCAAAGACTTGACAGGGAAGCCCTAGAATTCTTGAAGAGCTAGGCCTTTGAAAGATTCATTGTTGTGGACTCTCCCTTTGAAAGAGACCACTTTATCTTGCTCCTAAACATCTATAGGACAGACATAGCACTTTCTGAAAAGAAATTCTGGGTAATGTAGAAGAACAAACGTATGTAGGTAATCCAGTATGGGTAGTGTGTAATTTGAAGAATGATAGTTCCATTTTTATGGTTGCCATAACAATCATACAGTTGTGCAAAAAATGTGTACAGCTTTTATAGAAGGGAGCTGGCACCATTGTAATGATTCTTCTCATATCAGAACAACTGTTTTCAGATCTGAAAAATAGGGGTGGCTTAACCCTTCCTCAGTTAGCTCAGCATGTTCCCTGAGAAGGCTCTTTGGAGCTCCAGGGCTGTTGAAATGTATTCACCACTTACATTTGCATTTTAGCCTGATAAATGGATTGAGAATTAAGGATGATGATCCTTTCAACAGCAGGTTCTGAATTCCTAGCTTGGGAATTCAAAGGATGAGAAAAAAAAATACTGTTCCTCAAATAGAAATCTAGGAGAGATGTCTAGACATAGTTAATTCCTTGACTTTGTGACTATTCTTAATTCTGTCCACTAGAATTTAAATCTGTTAAATACTAGCCTTTACCCCATTGTGTTTAAGTCTCTGATAAAGTCATATGACAGTTTGGTTACAATTTGTTTTATTTTTATATATTAACTATCTCTCTTCTGGAAATTGCAAAGCAAATTTAAAAGTGTAGTATATTTGATTTGAGTTAAAATATATCTACATGTATTCTTTCTTTGGCTATTTGTTCCTCTTTTTGTATGCCCTTTCCAAAAGAAAGTACTTGGGACATGGCTTTTTCTAACATACTGAGGATAATCTACTTTTTTAAAAAGATTTTTTTATTTGAGAGAGAGAGAGAGTACAAGCAGGAGGAGGGGCTGAGAGAGGGAGAGGCAGACTCCCTCCTGAGCAGGGAGCCTGGGGAGGTGGGAAGAGGCTCCATCCAAGGACCCTGGGATCACAACCTGAGCCCCTGAGCCGAAGGCAGACACTTAACAGACTGAGCCACCCAGGTGCCCCAAGGATAATCTACTGTGAATAAAGCTGATATCAGAGCTCTGTATGTGAATTTTCAGATTAAGAGTGAAAAATAATTAGATTTGGATTTGGTACCTAAAAATGAAGTCATTGTCAACTTAGTCAACCATAGGGAAACTTTTTCTGAAAGAAGTTTGGGTATTTATTTTATTACTTAAGCCAAAATGCTTCTGGGGTGTTTTAGTCTAAAGATAGAGTGTGGAACTAAGGGCAACTAGAAGAGATGTCAACTTCATTGAAATGAAACTTCTTGGTCTACTTCACTTCTTTTAACACTGTCTCTTTTGAATTTCTGTCCTGTTAAATCAAAGCTCTGCAGCTCCATGACTTTAGGCAAGTTACTTAATCTCTCTGAGCCTCAATTTCCCCATGCACCAAATGAGAGCAAAAGTAATATCCATCATTATTAAAATTTTATCCTCTCAAGAGGTGATTTCTAGGAGAGAGAGAATAAAAGGGTTTTCAATGAGAGCCAGATTTCCCATATATTGATGACCTCTGATAATGTTTATATTTTCTGAAGATTTTGTACATTGTATAGAATTTTTATGCTTAAATTTTTAACACTCTAGGGCCTTCCATATTTGATCCCTCCATGGAAGCATTTCCTGGAAGTTTATTGCTACTTCATTTTGTCTCATTTTGAAACTTAATATTTATCAATCAGTATTCTCATAGCCTATTTTTAACCCCACTCTGATATTTTAAATCTCAATTATAGGAAGCTCTACTAGCAGAGGTAAAAGAAAGAGAGCTGTTCAGAGAGAGAGCTTTGGATAGGGAGATGTTCTGGGCTCAGTGAACTCAGCTGCTCTCTCGTTGCTTCCTTAGGCATGCAGAACTGCATTCCGAACCCCTGCAGGCCTAGATAGAAGACTTCTTAGACAGAAAGTAAAAGAACACAGAGGCCAAGCCATCTGTGCTCTACGTACAAACTCTCTTGGTTGAGTTGTGCCCAATTGTTCATCACCTTCAGGTAAACTAATTTGGTGGATTCTGGGCCTTTGCACAAGCTCTTCCTTTGTCCTAATCTTTCTTCCCTGGTGTAACCCACGGCTCACTTCCTCAACTCCTTCAGGTCATCTTCAAATGTCATCATCTCATTGGTGCCTACCCTGGCTATCCTAATTGTAATTGGTAATTACAATTACCTGCCCCCACTCTTTTCTAATTTTTCTTTTTTTTCCTCCACAGCACTTAATTACAATACTGTTTATGTTCTGTCTCCTCCACCACTAGAATATAAGTAGGTAGGAATCTTTGTTGTTCTCAAATATGTCCCAAACATCTAGAACAGTAGAGCCCAGTAAATATTGATGAAAGAATTTTGGCCTTCTTTCTCTTGACCTCCAATACCTTTTTTATATTGATGTTCCATTGGTTCTTACCACTTCAATTTGTTCTTGACACAAAATAAGTGAAAATTATTATGAAAACAACTAAGAGAGCACCTGGGTGGTTCAGTCAATTAAGCCAGTCTGCCTTCGGCTCAGGTCATAATCCAGGGGTCCTGGGATCAAGTCCTGTATATCAGGGTCTCTGCTCATCCAGGAGCCTGCTTTTCCCTCTCCCTCTGCCTGCTGCCCTGCCTGCTTAGGTTCTCTCTCTCTCTCTTTTTCCCTGTCAAATAAATAAATAAAGCCTTTAAAAAAATAACTACAACTACACACAATCATAAACCATTTGGAACAAGAAAGGGATGGACCTATTCTTGGGAAAATTCACGTTTGAAGAGCTATATGGTGGAAGAGGGAGCCAGCTAATTCTTTGGGGGCTACACAACTAAATTATGAGGTTTTTCAGAATCGTTAATTCAGTATATGAAGGTATTTTCTGATAGAGCTCTCTAAATTGAATGACTGGCCTAAGGAGGCAATGAACTTTATAACCCCTCCATTCCCAATATTCAAAATGTAATTTGATCTGTCTGATTGACTTTGATTTGAAGTCATTTGGGGGATAAAATATGGACTAGGGTGACTTCTAAGGAACTTCCAGTTTTGATGATTCTATGATTCTAGCCTCTGAACTGATATTAAATAATTTCCAGGGTATATTGGTAACTGAAAAAAGCAAGTTGCAAAAGAGTTTATAGTATTTGACTGTTGTGTAAGGAAAAAAAAAAAGAGAAGAAAAAAAAAAAATACCAGGCGTGCCTGGGTGGCTCAGTTGGTGAAGCGACTGCCTTAGGCTCGGATCCTTGGATTGGGAGTCGACTTCTCCCTCTCCTGCCACTCCCCCTGCTTGTGCTCTCTCTCTCATGATCCCTCTCATGCTCTCTCTCAAATAAATAAATAAAAATCTTTAATAAAAAGTAAAAAAGAATATCAAAAGGAAAAGCTGAAACACAGAAAGGGTAAACCAGAATATGATGAAATAGTTATCTCCAGGGGATAGAAACAAGGTAGGAGGGTAGAGATGAAAGTAAGACTTTTGTGAATACACTTGAACTTTGAACCATTTAAAATTTTAAATGTTCAATAATAAAATGAAATCAAATCTAAAAGGAGATAAAAGCAAAATGTCTAAACTTGACCTAACACATAAACAAGTGGTCCCAATGTTTATCAAATGCATAGCATCACCACAAATAGAAAAAAGAATTAATTCAAATAATTTCTGCACTATACTTTCAAGCACACTTAACTATATACTCTTAGTGACCATATTCTAAGGATAAAACTCCAAAGAATCTTAATTGGTTCATTGTTGCTTTGTATTGGGATTATATTGTTCTGTGTATTGGGATTATAATTCTGAAACAGTTTTGAATACTGAAGCCATTGGGTGGCAAGGTTCTCACTTGGGAGAATGAAGATATAAATATGGAATAGAAGAAGATAAGATGAACTCTGTAATATTAGTTATTAGTTGATCAATCAGTGTCAGTATGAACTCATGATTTTTAAACAGTATGTTAGAAATTGCCAATTTTTAGGCCACAAATTGTCAAATATCAGCAATTTCTGTGATTTAACTCAGTATTTCTAATTCTCACTAAAAGGGCCTAGAAGCCATGATACCTCAGTAATAATGAACACAGCAATCAATCTAGTTCCCTGTATTGGTTTTTAAATATCATTCATTCCTTGTCAGAAGGAATCAGGGCTCCTTTGGGAAGTGGGTGATCATTAGTGTAGGGAAGGTAATGTATAAGGTGAGCCTGAAACATTTCCTATGTCAAAAAGCATGGAAGTACTCAAAGATTTGTTAGGGAAGACACACTTCACAGACACAGGAGATCACAAGAGCTCCCACCAGCCTAATTTGGGACAGTTTGAGTATCAGAAAGAATAGTAATGGCAATAGATTATAATCCATTGAATTAAAAAAAAAAATCAGTGAATTGGGAGGCACCTGGGTGGCCCAGTTGGTTAAGCGTCCAATTCTTAATTTTGGCTCAGATTGTGATCTCAGAGTTGTGAGATGGAGCCAGGTATTGGGCTCCATGCTGGGCGTGGAACCTGCTTAAGATTCTCTCTCCCTCTCCCTCTGCTCTCCCCCACTCACCCTCCCCAACTCCTTGCTCTCTCCCTCTCTTAAAAAAAAATTAATGAATCTGTAATGATACTCAAAATAAGACAAACATTGGGGGCATAGCAGGAAAAGCTCTTGACAGAAGAAAGCCCACCAGTAAATGTATTTATCATAGGATCTGAAAAGCACCATTTTATAACTTGCAGAGTTACATCAATTCAGGCAAAAATCACCACTGGATGCTAAAATTGTTAATTGAAACTTTTTTTGAAAACAGGATATTATCTAAAAGTCCTATCCTATGGATTATTCATTAAATACAAAGAGTAAAAAGTAACCTTAAGATAGAAATCTGGCTATTAGCACCCTAACGAAGTAATTAATCCCACAGCCTGACAGTTTGCCCTCTGAAGGAATGCAATATGAAGTACACACTATCACCTGTGAAGTATTCAACCTAGAATGTTCACTCCAAATCTATTTGAGACTTAAAACCTAACTTTCCATTTAGGAAGTTCAGAGAAGATGAATTATGCCACATTTGATTTCTTTCTGTCCTTTTCTTTCTTCTACCTTCCATGAGGAACCAAGTTAATAAATCCAGAACATAAGACATTCTACAAGATACCAGGCCTGGACTCTTCAAAAAAGCAATGTGAAAGAAAGAAAAGAAAAGAAAAGAAAAGAAAAGAAAAGAAAAGAAAGAAAGAAAGAAAGAAAGAAAGAAAGAAAGAAAGAAAAAGAAAGAAAGAAAGAAAGAAGAAAGAAAGAAAGAAAGAAAGAAAGAAAGAAAGAAAGAAAGAAAAGAAAGAAGAAAGAAAGGATTGTTTTACATTAAACAGACTAAAGAGACATAACTACCAAATACTGTGTAAATCTCAATTAGATCCTAGATCAGGAGGAAACCAAAGAGCTAGAGAAGCTTGTGGGGGACAGTTGAAGACATTTAAATAGGACCTGTAAGTCGGTTGTAGGGAATTAGTTATCTTTGGTCTATGGTAACAGTATTGTGGTTCAGTAGAAGAATGCCCTTATTCTCAGAAAATGCGTTCTAAAGTATGAAGGGAGAGCATCATTTCTGCAACATAAGTTTAAATAGTTCATTTTTTTTTATTTTTATTTATTTATGATAGTCACACATTGGGAGAGAGAGGCAGAGACATAGGCAGAGGGAGAAGCAGGCTCCATGCACCGGAGCCCGACGTGGGACTCGATCCCGGGTCTCCAGGATCACACCCCGGGCCAAAGGCAGGCGCCAAACCGCTGCGCCACCCAGGGATCCCTAAATAGTTCATATTTTTTTTAAAAAAATCTAGCGATATGAAGAGGGAAGGGTGGAGAGAGAAGAAAGATAAAGCAAATATGAGTAAAGTGTTGACATTTGATGACTCTTGATGAGAAATATATGGATGTTCATCCTACAATGTTCTTTCAACTTTCCTAAAAGTTTAACACTTTTCAAAGTGAAATTTGAGGGGAAGAGAATTAATTTTAGCACATTCTTTGAGTTGAAACTATGGCTTTCCTGGCCAGTGCCATAATCCCTGGCTCCCATAGTTCAGGCCAGCTTTGTCTCACAGCCTCCACTCCAGAGTGTTGATTATCAAAGTACGAAAAGTGGCAGGGAATGATGAGAGGTTCAGTGAATGTAACAGGGAAGACCATTTCAGTTGGTTCTGATTCAGTCTCATCCTATCTATGTCCTTTAGAAAGTAACCAGGTAACTAGGTTCACTTGGTCTAGAATTTTGCTTACTCCTGAGGTCGACCTTCTGTGGGCCCTAGATTAAAAACCCAGGGTCATGTAAAAAAGGAGCCTGCCTGGGCCAGTGCTGCTTCTTCAGCTCACTCTGCCGCTTCAGATGTGTCACCTCATCCCTTGGGGGGAGAAGGACAGATGAACCAAGGTCTCTTTCTGCTTTAAATAGACCTTGGTCTTTTTCTGTTCTGAAAAATCTGGGATTTGTGTCAGACTTTGTGGCATCTGTTGTGGCGGTAGGGCTGAGTGAAAGAGTATTAACATTTCCACAGCTGCCATCAGAAAAAATAAAAGGTCCAGCCCTGCGGCACCACAGGGGGCAGCCCTCAGTTTGGATGCCACTCCCAGCTCCCTTTGCCTGTAAGAAGAGAGGTTGGCCAGTCCCTGAGGAGAGTCACATTGAAATGGGAGCTCAGCTGAATCCAGCATCTGACTTGACTGGACCGTCCAGCGCCCATCTGGCTGGGCCGCCTACATAGTACCCCGTGGATGAGTGCTTTGGCAACTTAGCTGCTCTTCTGGCTGTAGTTTCCATAACATTTTCTGGTTTCAGTGTAAACTCTGATAACCATCTCACCTAAGAAAGTGTTTGTGTAAAAATTGTATTCTTTAACCTCGTCAGGTTATTTCTTAAATTTTTTCTGTTCCTTCTCACCCATTCACCATTGTCACTGACCCAGATCCTTTGCAGCAGAATTGCTTGTTAGCAAGGAGACAAACAGAGTCACGGACGGAGGAGAGGAGGGCCTCTATAAATTTTGTTAGTCTGGAGATGGTCCTTGAACCGCAGTTTGTAAAACACTGTTTTATGAGAAAAGAAGATGGGATGAAGACAGAAAAAGACACCCTTGGAAACAATAACATTGTGGTGTGACCACAGGGTTGCACGCCAGGAGGTCATGAGTTCTAATCCTAAATGTATTTCCCAAGACGCAGCAGCAAAGTTGAATGGAAAAGTGCTAACGAGAGCCCTTTGGCCGTTTGCTCATTCACTTACCCATCAGCTGTTCCTTTTGTGTATGCCTTCAGTGTGCTGGAGGAGGCGCAGAGGCAGACCTTGAGGAGCACCCCACCTTACCACAGTGAGAAGACATGCCCCTAAGTCCCCACCAGCATGCTGGTGACAAGGCATCAGAGAAGGGTAGGCTGAAGGCAAGGGTGGGATGGTAGACAGGAAACGCTTTCCACTTGGTGGAGCTACAGAAGGTTCCCTGGGGAAAAGATGGCTTTGTAGCCAGTCTTTGAAAAGCCAGGTAGGTCTTAGATATTGGAGTTAGCCGGGTGAATATCCCCACGCCAGGAGCAGCAACAGTGTTTGGAGACCAGAGGGTACAGAGGAAAGTTTGACATACAAGGCACATCTTGGGACTATGCAGACTAGCTAAAAAATATAGGTTGGGGCCGTATCGTGAAAGCCTTTGAATTCTAAGCTGTATTTCTATTTTACTCAGTAAAGAGTTGATAAAGGCTTTTGACGGGACACATGGTTTAAGGTGATTAATCTGGCAGCATCTGAGACCCTAGGGAGAGCAGTTTCTTAATTTTTAAGTAGGTTCCATGCCAGCATGGAGCCCAACAGAGGGCTTGAACTCATGACCCTGAGATCAAGACCCAGGCTGAGATGAGTTGGAAGCATAATGGACTGAGCCCCCCAAGACATCTGTGACCTTAAGGAGAGGACTTTCTGTGATGGGGTAGGGGCCTGGCCAAAATCCAGCAAGGTGAGGTGATTGTAGTGACAAAGTGGTGAGGCAGTGTTGCCCTAGAGACTACACAGCTGCCTCCAGCTGCAAGGAGGCGGAGGTGCTGGTGCTTTGAGGAGGGAGGGGACGCAAGGTCAGAGGAAGAGTATGGAGTGACAGAGGAACAGAAATTCTGTCTATGCTTTGGTTATTTCCTGGGATTCTTGGCAAGGTCTTACAGGATTAGAGAAAGCCTTCAGTTACTTTTCCTGGACCAGTGGCTTTGAGGAGGACAATCTTAGAAGCTTTCTGTCACTTTAAAAAGTTCTACTAAGCCCTTCAGTCACGTCCCTTCAGAAATTTTGGTTACATAACGTTGCATTGAATTGGAAATCTGCAGCCTCATGAACTGGAGGCTAATTCTTTCCCTCCCCCACCTGGCACTTGGTTTCCTGTGGGTCAGGGTTAGCTTCTTTCTCACCGATGTTGCGGAACTCTTGAAATATTTGGTCTCACAGGTTCTAAAAAGCTGGCAGGCCAGGCTGCTCCCTGCAGGTTGTGAGACCAAAGCCTTCCAGAGAGGGAGCCAGTAAAATCCCCAGCACGTTAACAGAGTGTAACAGCTGCACAGTGCACCCCCCTGCAGGGCCGGGCTCCCAAGTGCTGAGGCCAGCAGCTCCCAGCCACTGTGGCCTGCCACCAGAAGGAGCCCTCACGCACCACATGGTGGCTGGTTCCTAACTGTGGCGATGACAACAGATTAAATCACTGGTTCTCAGTGCCGAGGACTGGGGTTTGTCAGGGTCACTCACTGTTCTCTTGGTTCTCCCAATTTTCCATAGTGAGCGAGTGGGTTTGGAGTCTGCTGCTACAGTACAAATACTTATTGGGAGCCCTCCAACTTCTACTCTGTCTAGAAGTTAGTTCTCTGAAGATCTCCTCTTCTTTCAGCATCCCCTTCAACGTGATTCTGAAATGTTGCAACCCCTTAGTCTATGCACATACATACTTACACCCTGCTTTGGAAGAAAAAAAAAAGGATTAAAGGTAGCTAGTAGGTGTACATATAATGCAGTTAATTTTAAAAAATTAGAATACAAGGCAAAAGGAATATATGAGTGGGATAATTGGTCACGGCCAGGATACAGGTGAGTTCAGAGTTGAAACGACAAATAAGATCCTTTTGAGGCAAGTCACAATAGTTTTCTGAGTTCCTAGAAGCCAAAGCAAAGAGGGAAACGTAAAAGATACAAACAAACCATGAGCTCAGGAGGGTGAGAGTGGGTCCTTGCCCTGTATAAACTTCCCCCAGAGGACTCATAAAAGGGGCCCTGAGTGAGTGGGTGGACAAGGCCCTCATTGGCTTCCCTGCATTGGACAACATAGCCATTCTGTTGACTTCCTGCTGTGGCCCTTGGGGTCGACTTGGTGGCAAGGTTCCATCTGGGACAAGGACTCCACTACAGGCCTGTGCAGGGGCCAGTTCATCACTTCTCAAAGGATAGTGTCCTGAGGAACCTGTTGCATCTGAGAGATGCTCTGCCACAAAACAAAAACAAAAAATAAGGAAAAACAAAAACAAAACAACCAGATCAAACAGGTATGGCAACAATTGTACAACAGCAGTATGTTGAAGGCTCTTAAGAAGTTTCAATTAAAAAATTGGCCCAGCATTTCCCAAACTGATTTAATCATCAGACCTTTAAACACACACACACACACACACACACACACACACACACACAAACTTGACCCACTGGGGAACGTTGATCTAAAACAGGGGTCAGGGCAGCCCAGGTGGCTCAGCAGTTTAGTGCTGCCTTCGGCCCAGGGTGTGATCCTGGAGACCCAGGATCAAGTCCCACGTCGGGATCCCTGCATGGAGCCTGCTTCTCCTTCTGCCTGAGTCTCTGCCTCTCTGTGTCTCTCATGAATAAATAAATAAAATTTTAAAAATAAATAAAACAGGGGTCAGCAAACTTTCTGTTCAGGGCCAGATAGGTAATATTAAGTAGACAGTCTCTGTCATAGCTACTCAGCTCTGCCATTGTATCCAAAAAGCATGGCTATTTGCCAGTGAAGCTTCATGTGTGAATACTGAAATTTGAATTTCATATAATTTTCCCATGTCATGAAATAATATTTTTCTTTTTTTTTTCCAACCATTTAAAAATGCAATAACCATTCTTATCCCACAGGTCATTCCAAAACAGGTGGCAGGCCCTTTTTGGTCTGTGGCAGTAGTTTGCTGTCCCATGATCAAGGATAATGTTTGGATGGCATGTCTTTCCAGCAAGCCTTCCTGACTACTGTTCCTCAGAGTTGTTTTAATTTAGACTTTTATGTTTCTGGTTTAAGAACAGATAAAAAAAAAAAGTAGAGAGTTGGTTTGAGTGTTTACAGTCTAGTCTAAGGTTTTTCTCAGAAACAGTTAGTGGGTCCTCTTAAGACATTTACAAATTAAAACTGAAACCCTGAAGTTTTACTCTGTCTCATGTGTCTGCATCAGTTTGACACTGTAATGTTTTCCGGGCATTATTCACTCATTCATTGAAATAAAAGTCAAAGCACCCAGAGACACTCAATTTTATGAAAGCATGACTTCCTTTTCAACAATCTAAGTAAACCAGAAAACTGTGGCCCCCACCAAGCTAACAGTGTTCTTTTTAATTTTTGGCTAGAGGGACATTCTTTCAGCTTCTTATAATGTCATTAAGAAAGGAGGATCAGAACATTCCCACCTCCATGTCTAACACTTTTCTTTCAAGTTCAACAAGTATTTATTGAATACTTAGTGTATATTATATATGAGGCATTTTGCCAGCTTTTATGGAGGATATAAAGAGAAACAATAAGCAGTCAATTCCTTCTTTGCCTTGTGAATCAAGTTCAAGATCCTCACCAATTCAGAGCCCATTACTTTGGTGTCAGGGTTTATTTCACTTCCCTGTCTCTTCCTGTCAGCACGCATGCATTCATTCAGCAAACACTTGAATTGCAGCCTGTGTTCACAATGCTGCGACACAGCCTTCAGGGAGCTTACTTTCCAGGGGACATCAGGTGTTTCTCTTCATCTGGCTCTGTGCCATAATTACATCTTCCTTGGGTGCCTGGGTGGCTCAGTTAGTTGAGCGTCTGCCTTTGGCTCAGGTCATGATCCCAGGGTCCTGGAATAGAGCCCCACATGTGGCTCCCTGCTCGGGGGGGCGGGGGGGGAGCCTGCTTCTCCCTCTCCTTCTGCCTGCCACTCCCCCTGCTTGTTCTCCCTCTCTCTGTCAAAAAAAAAAAAAAGAAATCTTGTTAAAAATTACATCTTTTATATGGTAGAGCAGAAATCAATTCTTTATATCCCAAGACCTCCACATTTATGTTCCCCCCACATTTATGTATCCCACCCCCCCTGCGAGTATCTCTTCTTCAACTATTTAGTGAGAAGATTGGATGTCCTGAGAAGACAACTCTTCCTAGGACTGCACTCTAAATGCTCTTGTGTCCTCCACCTGAGTGGCACCAACCTTTCCCCACCCTCTTCTCAGTATTCCAGTGAGTTTATAATTTTACACAACTCATAATTTTAAAGCTATTGACTGTATTCTGCAGTATGAGTCTACAAGGTTGCTAAATGTCTTTATAAGCACTATAAAGTATAAATTATTCTTTGGGGGGATTATCTACAGTGCTAATTTTTTCCATTTATGAAAATAATAGTTATAGTGAAAATTTTGGAAGATGTGGAAAAGAATAAAGGAAAATATTAGTAATTCCAGCACCTATACATCAAGTCCATTAACAATGAACACATATATTTTTTTACTTTCCTTGATTCAAAAATCATATTTAAAATGTTTTATTTTTAGTGGTGCCTGGGTGGCTCAGTTGGTTAAATGTCTGAATCCTGGTTTTGGCTCAGGTCACAATCTTGGGGTCATGACATCAGGCCCCATGTCAGGCTCCATGCTTAGTGCAGAGTCTACTTGGGATTCTCTCCCTTTCTCTCTCCATCCTCCTCTACAACCCTCTGCTCCTCTTCCTGCTTGCATACTTTCTCTCTCGAAAATAAATAAAATCTTTTAAAAAAATTTAACTTCAAAACTAATAAACAATGAAGTTGACCTTTGTTATACAGTTACATGAATTTTAAAATATGTATAAATTCATGACGCATAACCAGCATGACAGGCAGGATACAGGAAAGCTCTGTTCTCCCAGAACAAGCACCCTCAGCCCCTGGCAACCACTGATCTGCGGTCATATAATTTTGTCTTTTTGAGAATGTCATAGAAATAGAATTATATATTATGTAAGCTCGTGAGAATGGTGTTTTTAACTTAGCGAATTAACTTTGAGATTCTAAGTTGTTACATGTAGGAGTAATTCATTCCTTTTTGTTGCTAATTGGTATTCCCTTGTGTAGATGTACCACAGTTTGGTTATCTATATATTCATTTACCATTTAAGAGCCTATTTATGTCTCTTTTTAACATTTCTCAAATCCTGAAATAATTTAAAATCAACGTATCTGTTTAATGTGGTAAGGTTTTTTTGTTTCCCCAAAAAGCTGTTGTTGAATTGATGGGGCATCTTAGAATCAGTACTGGTCTAAAATTGAGCTCCTGCAGGGATGAGCTGATCAGTGTGAGGAGTCAGAGTAGGCTGCTGAGGGTTATTGAGAAGAAGGGGACAGAGGAAGGAAGGCCCTGAGAACTTTGCAAGCCAACACCAGGGCCTGCTTGGCAGCCTCTGCGGGCTTTGGGGACACTTTAAGCAGAGGAGTGACCTGAAGAAAGAAGTCTGTGGGAACCAAGCCAGTCTAATTGTGGTGGGTACCCAGATGCTCCAGAGGAGAGTGGGGCCTGGCAGCAGTGGCACTGCTAGTACCTGGAGGACATGAGGACATGGACGGAGAACTTGGGAATTGTCCAGAGGCAGCAGAGGGCACCAGCAAGAAGGCCTGTGTGTGGGAAGAACAGGTGCTTTCTGTCCAGCGCCTCAGCCCCCATGCCAGTGCCCAGGGAGGGAAGGCAGGAGGTATGGAGAACTGTGGACAGACTGCTCAAACCATAGGTATTTATGTGGTCAGACTGGCAGCTAGGTAGGGCATGTTATTTGGGAAGCTGGAAAGGAAAATGAGAATGTCCCTGCACTTCACAGATGAAGAGCGGGATATGCACAGGGGTACCGTGTGAAGATAAATGGGGAGGAGGCATACCAATTCTGTGAGCTTGGGGGAAATCTACAACTATTCCGTGGACACGAACTGATTGGGTACATTTCCAAGTATAGTTGTATTACGGCTAACTGTATGGCCCAAAGTTTTGTTTGTTTTCGTAAAATTTATTCTTGGGTCCTGTCCCCTTTGTCACAATAAGTCAGGTGATTTATTCTCTGACAAACCCCCACTTTGGGGAGATAGGAGAAGGAGCAGTAAGTCATCCTCGCACAGATCCTTGAAGGACAGGTTCCCATTAGCCACTGAGGAAGAGGGCAGCAAAAGCAAGAAGTGACCTTTGGAGAGTAATTTACCAAGGGCACTTGCTCCTCATGTCAGAAAACTCTGGGAAGCCTCGTCCATGGAAGCCACCTCATTTTACCTGCTTGCACTTCTCCACTCAGCCTCAAGCAGAAGTGGTGCTAGCTCACAGAGTGGGAGAGGAGGACTCTCAGAGATCCTGTGGAGTCTTGGTAGCATCCGCCATTTCCCTCTCCCGTCCCACAGTTGACAAATGATCCCCTTCTCGAAGAGCCGTGACAGAAGTTCCTCTTCCCTTTGCCTACCATTTGCACATTTGCAAAGTAGCTGTTCTTTAAAACTCTAGTACAGTGGGATAAAGGTTCTGGTATTTGTGGCACTGCTAATCATGTCTTCAATCTTTCCTAGGAAGGACTGTATCTTCACCATTGACCCATCAACTGCCCGCGACCTCGATGATGCCCTCTCCTGCAAGCCACTTGCTGATGGTAGGATGGAAATTTCTATACCTTTCTGGGTAGCAGGCAGTCTGCTTGTCTTTCTTGTCAGCCAGGTGGCCAAGTACTCCCAGGGTTGGGTTTGCTTTGTTCCTGAGCCTGCACAGTATGGGACCTAAAGATTGCGTTCCTATGGTGACTTTGATGAGGGTGAGAATAAAAAAGATCCTCTCACGGGGACCCTTCCAGGCCTCAACAGAGGTAGCAGTGAGGGCAAAAGGACTACTTCCAGGCCTTGGCTTCTCAGGAAGTTGCAGTTTAGGTGTAGTGTGTTAAAGAAGAAAGCCCTTAAGCACTGCTTAGGTGAAGCATTGGGTTCTTTACCTGCGTTTACCAACAGATGGGGATAAATTTGGGGTGCTCTCCAAAGGCAAACTCAGCAGCCAGTAGTAGGAGCACCTTCCCTGCCAAATGCCCTCCAGAGTTGCACTGGGGAAGCCTGCACTACTCCCAGCGGGTCTCCATCTATCCAGCAGATTATTGAAAGGCAGCCTGTAGGGGCTCTTTAAACATTCTTTTGGGATGGAGCTAAGCAGGAAGGAGTGGGATTTGAAAACTAGGTTGGTCGGTCGGTTGGTCAGTTGGTCGGTTGGTCGGTCAAGGGAGTGTAGTATGTGGGATATGAGAAGAGGAAACCCTACCAGTCCCCATTCTAATGCTTCTCCCATGTGCTTCTCCTAGACTTTAGCTGCCTCTTGCCCCTCTCTAGGATGGCATCTAGGTGACTGCTTTGGCTTTAGTCATTCATGGATAAGGCTTCAGCACTATCCTGGGCTTTGACGGCTTGCCTGTGATGGCTATCCCCCGTTGAGGTTTCAGTCTGAGGCAAAGTGTTGATGGCCTAGTGGCCCAGTCTTTTAAAACATCTCAGAGGTGTTTGTATATTTCATTGATGCAAAACTGCACATAGATTCCGTGTGTGTTCTCTTCTCTATAGTAGATAGGAGGCTGAGAGACAGAAAATGTCATTCCCTAAAAATGCTTTTATCTTCTTTTAGTGGGAGTCCTCTTTGAAACTGTAGGCAAGGTTGCTCGGCATATTCAACCAAAGAAAATTGAAAGAAACATAAAACATAAAGAGAGAAAAATTCCCGTAGAACTTTTGGAGCAATTACAGATTTTTAAAATCCAGAATGTGAGCTGCCTACTTAAAAAAGCAAATACTGGGTTGGTTTCTCATCTTCTGGGCAATATTTACTAAGTGCAGAGACTTGAGCCTGTCTCTTTCTGTGAGCTGCCACCCCAGCACCCCGCCCAGTGTGAAAAGTGCCACCAGGCAGGAAGCCAGGTGACAATGAACTTCCCTTCTCCAGGTCCACAGCCCTGCTCTGTTTGGAGTCTGATGCTTGAAAACAGTCATTTCATTTATTTTGTCCACTTTTATAGTTGTTGATGGCAGAAGGCTATAGTTCTAACACTTGTTACCACATCTCAGCTGGCCTGGATGGTATTCTTGTAGGGACCCCAGGGAGCAGACACATGTCCTGCCTCACTTGCCTTATATACTACACTCTACATCTTCTAGTTAGGGTAGCAGATTATCAGCAGGGGGTTTCTGTAAGGAAATGGTAGATGATAGGGCAGGAAAAGTAGATTAGGGACAAATCATACATGTTTGTAAATTTCCAACCAAAGAATGTTCTGTGTCAGACCATTGAAAACCAATTGTTTCCAGTCTCTTGTTCAAGGAGAGCCGTCAAAATAAGGAAAATAATCTAGCAGTACAAGATGAAGGAGAAGAGGAAGAAGTAGAGGCAGAGAAGCTTTATAATCATTTAGAGAAATAGATAACAAACTGGACTAGAGGAGATGGCAGTACTAAGGAGCGTGAGGAGGGCAGATGTGACAGAGGAGTCATGACAGAAGAATCAGTGGAAATGGATGTTGAGATTGAGGGAGAAGAGTCTTCGAGCTATACAAGATGGAGCAGAAGTTTCAACTTGGATGATGGGGAGATAGAATTTACAAGTGAAAAGCCAGGACAGCAAGAGGATGAGCTGGTTTGGGAGAGACTGTGTCTACATGGAGTTGACTGTCTGATAATACACATCTGTCTAAGCCACCACACATCCTTTTCAGAGGACAAATCAGCTAAATGTAGGTAGTCCCTATGGCTACATACACAGAGCGCCCTGGAGAAAAGTAGACAATGCATCAAAATGCAAACAGCAATTTTATTAGGATGATGGGATCATCAGTGATATTTCTCTTTTCTCTAGTTTCCAAATTTTTATAATGTGGTAATAATAGTTTTATAATGAAAAAATTTTTGTAATAAAAAAGAATTATGAGGTGCCAAAAGTCACAGGCTGCCCAGTAGCGCACTGCACCAGGTGATCAGATACCTTCCATCTGCTTAGTTATTCTTGCATTCCAGGGGAGTAATTAACATCTGGTCACTTGGCAGAGTAGCAGAAAAAGGACATGGAAAAGGAATCAGGGAAGAATCTGAAAAGGCCGGAGTTGGTCAGTCAAGCATTTTTATGGTGGCACTTCTACAGTTGGCCTTTGTGACAAGGGTTTCTGCCAAGGCTATTTATCCAGGGGGATGAAAAGTGAAAGTCAATTCCAGTTTGGATTGGGGTGAGGTTGGCTGAGTTCAGGTTCCGTTAGTTACCAGTTCATGTCAATTTTTGCTTAGAGGAAAAAATGTTTAATGTTTCAAGAAGCAAATAGTGTCTTCTGGGCATATTTACATCATCTATAACCATTTTTATTTAAAGAAAATATAGAGGTCAGACTTTCATTTGGTCCTATTGAAATCATCAGAATGACCATTCTGTGCAAATAAAACAGACAGATGTAACTTATCTGGTCTTCACTGTCCCATTCTGTAAAGTTCAGATGTACCCTCAGGACTTATGACCAGTGTCTCCTGCAAGTGTGAGACTTAGACCTTATAGCCTGCAGATCAGTTCTGCAGAAAGGCAGTGTCACCTGTTTTCCAGGAAGTCAGAATTATGTGGGCAGGCTGAGGACGGGGTGCCCCCTCCCTCGAGGAATCTCAGGTCTCTAAGGGATTCTAACAGCCATCTAACCTACTGATTATCACCCCACTTCCTGGAGCCTAAAAATACACTCAAGTGGAACATTCTCATGGGCATTACCCAGCCCACTAACTTGAACATGGAGTAATCCACTTTCGCTTGAGAAAATACAGAATAATGCAAGTGAAGAAGAGTGGCGTTATAAAGACAACCCAGGACCTAAAGACGGTAAAATCATCCACTCCTGTGTTTTATTATTGTAACAGATAACTTGCAACACACCTCACAGTTGACCTCACCACTCAAGTGTGGGAGCGCCACAGTTGTCACATCACTCTCTGGTTTTCAGATTACCTCCATAGCATCCGCTTATTGAATATCCAGATTGCATTTTAACTCTCTACCTTACAGGCAGCCCATTTGACCTTAAGATTGCATGACCCTTAGGAAGTCCTTCCCTGTCATGATCTGAAATACTGCCATCTTGCAGTTTTCCTTCTCTTGGTCCCATGTGTACCTGTTGGGGCCTCCAGAATAAGTCTTGTCTCTCATGTGACCACACCTGAGGTATGGGATGATTGCTGTTAAGCGCCTCTGCATCCCAGCCCCTCAGCTGAGCATCCTGTATGTTCTTCCAGATGCTGGAGCCTGTTACCAGCATACCGGGTCATGGAGTCACTTCTGCCCTTATGAAGTCCGAGGTACATGGCAGCCTGTGTCCAGACTTCTCGGTGGCTGTTAGGGCCTCCTTATTGGGCCCATCCAAGTCCAGAGTAATAGGAACCCATTCTCCTCTACTAGACAAGCCTTATTGCTTCTCTTCTGTCTTGAGAGGAAATTTTTAGGTGGGACCTTTACTCAGCTTAGTCTATCCAGGCCCCTACCAGATCCTACAGGAAATTGGCATTCCTGGCCTCTCTCAAGGCTACTTTCTCTAATGTTTTATTCTCTAATGAGTGCTCTGCCTTTGATCGTGGCAGGATTATCCTAGCCAGGCCTTAGACATGATGAATTTGGGGCCTGGGGAGAAGGGAGAATGGAGAATGACTGCTAATAGATTTGGGGGTTCTTTTTGGGGTGACGAAAATGTTCTGGGATTTGATAGCTGATAGTTGCACAATGTTGTGAATGTACTAGAAACCACTGGGGGAAAATGAGTGAATGAGTGAATAAGAATAAGTAAACAAACAAACCCATTCCTCCTGGAGGCTTTCTGGGGACTTTACACCTTAGCCACAACGCAGCAGAGGTCTGGAGGGAATGCCTGGGCTGGAACCCACAGTCAATCCGTCTTGCCTGCCTGTCTCCTTGCTGTTTTCATCTCTGAACCCAAGGAGCAGGAGCATACCCCTCTATTTGGCCACCTGCTCATATTTCCCGTCCCCAGAGTGGAGCCATCTGACTCAGAGCAGGAGCCATCCTGATGTCCCGGTGTAAGAAAACTGCTCAGATAAACAGATGTCATCCAGTCTGATGGGCCTCAGGAATGCAGGTTACCTACTTTTCTGTTGGGGGCGCCAGTCTTCCTGCCTGGTTTGCTTGTGTTGCCTTCCTGGTTGCTTGGCTTTCTCTTTCTGAAGGAATAGGGACTAGGGAGCTCTGTCCCAGTAAGGGAATAGGAATGAGAGACTAGGAGCAGAGCCTCTAAGAATTTCTTTTCTTTCTTTTTTTTTTTAATTTTTATTTATTTATGATAGTCACACACACAGAGAGAGAGAGGCAGAGACATAGGCAGAGGGAGAAGCAGGCTCCATGCACCAGGAGCCCGATGTGGAATTTGATCCCAGGTCTCCAGGATCGCGCCCTGGGCCAAAGGCAGGCACTAAACCGCTGCACCACCCAGGGATCCCCTCTAAGAATTTCATAGCATTCCTAAACTCTGTAACTTCCCTCGTGGCTGTATTTGTCACCTGCTGAGAGTCCTTGTCATGACTAATGCCTTTGGAGGCAGTGTGGAAGTCAGAGCTGGAGAGACTGGGCCCTGTGTTCCTGGCTTAGACTAGAGAACCTAATCGATAGGATGGGTGGTGGTAGCTTTAGAGAGCAAACTGCTGGCAGGATGTCTCCAGATCTGCCTCTGGGAAGGAAAAGAGCATGGAAGTCCTGGAGCTTGTGGGTAAACATTTGGGTAAATCCCAGGTACCAGGCCAGAACCCCCTCCTAGACTCCATTCTCCTCTCTGGACGGATCTCACCCCGCCAATCACTCTCCCCAACTCTTGACATTTCCCTTTGGCCTGGCTTCCTCTTGTCTGTGCACAAACTTCAGTCTCTTCATCCTACAAGATCTTTCCACAGCCCTGCTCCACCTCAGGAACTCCTACCTTCCTGTGTCCATCAGGACACCTTAACAGAGTGCTCCAAACCTGCTGCTGCCACTTCCTTGCTTCCAGTTTGTTCCTATTCACTCTGCAACATAGCTTCGGGAAGTTCAACGAAACAGGTTGTCCCTGACCTCAGTTCACCCAACATCTGTGCAGCGTTTGGCTCTTTGCTCTTCCTTCTTGACACTCTTTCTTCCTTGGACTCAGAGGGCCCTACTTGCTCTTGGTTCTGATTTTTGGACTACTTTCCCCTAGGTGCCTTCTTTAACTCTTCTTTCTCTGCATCCCTCTTCATGGGAGCCTGCAGAGCCTCCGCTCCAGCTCCCCTCATCCTACGCTCTTCAGCCTTTGTGCTTCTCTCCCTTTGCCTATAGCACCATGTCCCAGGAGAGCCCAGTGGCTACCTCAAGATTTGACTGTTTTCTCAGTAAGGCCCTCCCTCCCTTTTCTGCTTCAACTGCCCCCACC
The DNA here is from genome assembly GCF_053574225.1 of Canis aureus. Taxonomy (NCBI): domain Eukaryota; kingdom Metazoa; phylum Chordata; class Mammalia; order Carnivora; family Canidae; genus Canis; species Canis aureus. The sequence goes on from NC_135634.1 coordinate 45,058,454, forward strand.
CCCCACTCCTTCTCCTCCTTTCCTCACCAATCATCCACTGTTGATTTACTGATCTCGTTCTGTCTGCCCACCATTCGCTGCCACAGATGCCCAAGCCCAGGGTATGTGCTCGGTGAATCTTTGCGGTGTTTGCAGGCACTCAAGAGGGGAAGGTTTTCTAGGAAGAGGTAGGAGTGTATACAAAGCTCCATGGTGATTTAGAGGTGCTTGGAATACCAGGAGCGTGAGGTCCAAGTAGGGTTGGTGGTTGTAGACAAAGCAGGGGGGAAACCATGAATTCCTTCAAAGGCCCTGCTGGGAAGTTTAGATTTTATGGAGAAGGTAGTATTTTATCTTGGAGAACAACAGCATCTGTTCATTCAAGAAACATGATCAAGGACCACGCTCTGTGCTCTGTGCTAGATATACCTAGCAGAAAACACTTGATGAATTTCCTGTCCTCTCCAGGTTAATATCAAATGAAATTGGGGCTCCTGGGTGGCTCAGTTGGTTAACCATCTGCCTTCGGATCAGGTCAATATCCCGGGGTCCTGGGATCAATCTCACATGGGGCTCCCTGCTCAGCAGGGAGTATGCTTCTCTCTCTACCCTTCCCCGCTGCTTGTGCTATCTCTCTCTCTCTCTCTCTCTCTCACTGTCTCTTCCAAATAAATAATAAAATCTTTAAAAAAATAATATCAAGTAAAATTGAATAAGTAAATGTGGGAATGATTCATAGTATAAATGTGGGACTGGGGTGGGGGACAGATAACATTTTAACCTAGACTTGAGAATGAACAGGGGTGAGCCAGATGAAGAATGTGGAGAAAGAACATTTCAGGCTAAGGGAGTGGAGTGTGTGGAATCCCTGAGGCAGAAAGACTTTGGTACTGAAAGGAACCAAAAATATAGCGTGGCTGAAACTTGGTGGGATGGGGGGAGCCCATGAGGCAGCTGGGACAGGGGCTTGCAGGCTCTGGGAAGGAGTTATATCCTGAGTGTAATGGTAAGCAAAGAGTCTTAAGCAGGAGAGAGTTAGGATCCAACTTGCAGGTTGGAGAGATCACTCTGGCAGCAGTGAGGAGGCTGGATTAGAGCAGTGGCATTAAAATAGTCTAGGTAAGAGGTGGCAAGTGCCCAACTGTGGCAGAGGCCCAGGAGCCAAAACTGGAGGGAGGCATTAGCCAGGAAAGGAAATTGGGGCAGGACTTGGTGTCCGGGCAGCTCCCTGAGCCTCTTAACTGGTCTCCTGCGTCTGCCCTTTTCTTCCCACATATTGAGGTCAAGGCAGTCCTTACAAAATGCCCGTCCCATCAGGCCATCCCCCTGCTTCACTTCTTCCAAGGTTCCCATTATGCACAAAGGATAAAGATCCAGGTCCTTACTGTGACCCACCACTAACTCTGCCTCTCTGGCACCATGTCCCACAGTCCCTCTCTGGCTCACTCCCCTCTGGCCCTCCTTGCTGTCTTGTCCCTCAGACACGCCAGGCTGCTCCTGCCTCAGCACTTCTGCTTTCCTTGCCTCTGTCCTGATCCCTCCTCTCTAGCTCCCTCCCCACTCTTAGGTTCTGCTCAGATATCAGCTCAGAGGGGTCCTTCCTGACCATTCCTGTCACCACAGCCTTCTCTACATCTCCGAGTGTCTTCTTGATCTTCTTTAAGGCGCTTCTATGGGTCTGCCCCATTGGATGGACATCTTTATGAGAGCAAGGACATCATTTTGTTCGCAGTTGAACCCTCAGGGCCCAGAACACCGTGTTTTACATAGTTGGCACACATGCAAATGTTTGTTGAGCAAGTGGATGAATGAGTTAATAAACTTTTGATACTGGAAGTAAGAGAAGAATCTAGAATGTCATGTAAGCATCTGTCTTGGACACTGGGTAGAACATAATGCCCTTCAATAGGAAATATTGAGGGGAACTGGTTTGGGGGAAAAGACAGTTCAGCTCAGCACAGGTTGGGTTTAGAGGCCCTGGGAGATATTCAGCTAGAAATACCAAGGAGACAAGGAACAGGAGTTGAGCTGGAGATGGGATCTGGGCCTAGGACAGGCAGCCCAGGAGAAATCAGACACAGAGGAAGACTGGCTGACCCCTGGGAGGGAGGTCCAACAGGACATCCCCTGGGATGAGGTTGTGGAGATTGGTGGCCAAACAGAAGGGAGAGGAGGTAAGTGGAGCAGGGTGAATGGCAGAGGGTCATAAAGGCCACGTAGAAGAGAACCAAGTCTTTGGGCTTAGCAGTGGGATAGCATTGGTGACCTCGGTGAAACTGCTGTCAGTGGCTTCCAGGAGGGGAAGCCAGGCGGCAGGTGGTGGAGAACAGAGTGGAAAACAGGAATGGAGATCGTTTTCTTTGGGAAGCTTGACTGTGAAAGGTACCAGAGGCAGAGAGGGGAGGGTCAGAGGAGGCTTTTTTTTTTTTTTTTTTTTTGCTTTTGCTTTTAAGCTGGAAGGATTTTTAATGTTTCCCCATTGGAAGATAAGAGACTTTGGAGAAGGAGAAATTGAAAATCTAGGAAAGAGAGGATTGAATATTTTCCAGGGTCTCAAAGAAGAAAGTGAGAATGATTCAGAGTGTTAAGTGCAAAGTGAGGCCGAGGCATGGAGGGTGAACTCCTCTTCCTCTGAGACCAAGAGGCCAGACCAGGTGCTGCTGCTGAGTATCCACACCTGATAAGATCCCTTTTAATTGGGAAAGGAAGCCCTGCTGAGGGCCAAGGGGACAGGGAAGGGTCTTGGGGGGATTGTAGGAGAAACAGGAAAAAGGGAAGGGGAGGGAGCTGACTGGAATCCCATCACACAGAGCTTTACTGAACGCTCTTCAGGTGTGCTGAGGTGCAATAGAACCAAGGCCAGGTGATTTTCTTCGGTAATCTTCATACTCCTGGGTATGGGAGAAGTTGTAGTAATCCAAACTTGGGGTTTTGCTGGGAGAAAGAGCATGGCAGGCACCAGGACAAGGCTGCTGGAACCTTGCTTCCCCTCTGAACCTGTTTCTTCTCTGACTCCTTCTTTTATTAAATCATCCACCTGCCACTCAGTCAACCAAAGTTTCTTATTCTAAGAGATCCTGGAATCACATTTGGATCCTCTTCTTCTCAGCACTGTTGTCATAGCCTTTTCAGTAACTTCCTCCCCTCCTCTCTGGCCACCCTCCACCCACCTTCCTACCCAGTTATCTTTTCTATTATGTACACACAGAAGCAGATCAGATTGCTTTTTTGCTTGAAAATCTCTTTGACCTATGGACATGGTCCTTACTATTTTTAGTAGAGCTTTGTTATCAAAGTTCTTCAAGATTAGTCCCCACTGCCTCCTCTCCCACCTTCCCCACCTCCCAACACACATGCATATGCATATGCACGCACACATGCTCCAGGTTCTGCGCAACCATAGCACTCTACCCCACCTCTGAGCCTGCACTTGCCCTTTGCCTTCTACTTAGAATGCCTGACCTCCTTGCCTACTTCTGTATCAGACTTCTAGAGCAAGATAAAACCTCTGCAGAGCTTTTCTTTCTTCCTGGCAGTATGAATTGTTCCTATCCTACTAGCACATCTTCTTCTTGTCTTTAATGCAGTGATAAACATCAGTGTTTCCCTATTTAATTCCCCTTTTTGTTTGCTTCCTAAGGGCAGTACATTCCTTGGATATCTTCATATCTGGAGAATCATGCATGGTTCCCTGTATTTGGTCTAGTCCATCTAACCAGGCAACCAGTTGTATACTTTCTGTGTTTCTTTTTCTGTTTTTTTTGCCTTGCCTTTTTTATTTTCAGCACACATCCAGCCCTAGGTTTGTGGGTTGCCTATAGGCTTCTATGCTGACATATAACCCTCCTCCATGAGGTCTCCTGAAAAAGAGTCTGTTTCTTTGGAATTAGGTGTACCTTTCCCCTGTCACAATCAGTTTCTTTGGAATTAGGTGTACCTTTCCCCTGTCACAATCAGGTCTTTCAATCCATTTCTTCATGTCTCAGTGAGACTGAGATCACTGACTTCTATCTTATGTTCATGACATTTGTTCCTCTAGCTCTGTGAGTTGGCATATCTAAGGCTCACTTCCCCATTTTCTCTTGCATGAATCTCTTTCATGGCCTGCTCTGCTCTCTCATTTCATACCTGCAGGCTTCCACAGTAACTTGCTTCGTGATATCATTTTGTCATTTTTGTCCATTATTCTCCTATCTGTATCTTTGCTATTTCCAAACTCCATGACCTGCTAAAATTCACTTCCTGAATGAACTTTAACATGATAGTAAACAAGCAAACAGAAAAAAGTTTGTGATACAAATGCCAGATTTTTTTTTCCCTTGAATTCAATTGGCAAACAGGCTTGCTAGTTAAGAAAGGGCCTTTTAACAACCAAGTATATCTGCAGTGGCAATATGCTTGTCTGTCAGTTTGAAGAAATAGAAAGCTGGATCAGTGAGGTTTTAGTAGTATGTTGAGACATTGGAAAGAAATTTGTTTTTAATTTCACTCTCTTGGGAATGTTTGGAGGATCCATTGGTATATAGAGACAACTCGAAGGTAATACCAGAACATAGAAATCAAGTGACATTTTGAGAATGAAATCAACTTTAAATGATTTTTTAAAAATTTTTATTTATTTATTCATGAGAGAAACAGAGAGAGAGAGAGAGAGGCAGAGACAGAGACACAGGCAGAGGGAGAGCAGACTCCATGCAGGGAGCCTGATGTGGTACTCAATCCCAGGACCCCGGGATCACACCCTGAGCCGAAGGCAGATGTTCAACCACTGAGCCACCCAGGTATCCCAACTTTAAATGATCTTAATCTGCAGAATTTCCTCTTACCTGGAGATCTGTGAAACATCAGATAAAACCTGCTATTTTAGTTTGTACAAGGCTGAAACAGAACATATGACAGTGATTTTAATCTCTTCAGCATCATGCCTTCAAGCATCTCATGATAGCAAGACTCTCTTTTCAGAAAAATATACATGTGTATATATACAATATTTGCATATCACATTTTTGGTAATACTGTAGAATGGATAGCCTGAAAAACCTTCATTAAAACCTTTTAAAATGATGCATCTTTGGGGTACTTGGGTGGCTCATTTGACTAAGCATCTCCCTTTGGCTCAGGTCACAATCCCAGGATCCTGGGATTAAGCCCTGAGTTAGACTTCCTGCTCAGCAGGGAGTCTGGTTGTCCCTCTCCACCTTTTGCTCCCCCTACTTGTGTTTGCTCGCTCTCTCTCACTCTCTGTCAGATAATAAATAAAATCTAAATAAATAAATAAAGTATCTTTTTAAAGTATATGGCTAAGCTGACCAGGGTGTGTAATAAGTTAGGCACTTATTACCTCTTATCAGGACTAAAACAAGAGCAGATGATCAAAGAAGGATGTGTGTGCTAAAGTAGCTAACCTAATGGCATCTTCTGATGTCTGAATTAACACTATCTACATAGTCCATAAAATCCTAAGCCAGTTGCTTAAAGAGGCACCAGGTAGACAATGTTTCCAGAAGCCAGGTAGAATGATAAGCATATGCTTTCTGGAGGAATTGGCCCTAAACCAAAGCCTTAAAGATTTGCCAAAGATAAACTTCTAGTAAATGTCAGCATATATAAAAGTCATGAAACATGCAAAGGTGCAACTACAGCAATACTTCGAGGAAAATGTATAGCTTTAGTTGCTTACATTAGGAAAGGAGAGCCTAGGGGAACCTGGTGGCTCAGTCAATTAAGTGCCTTTCAGCTCAGGTCATGATCCCAGGGTCGTGAGATGGAGCCCCATGTCGGATTCCACAATTAGAGTGGAAGTGTACTTGAGTTTTTCCCCCTCTCCCTCCCCATCCCTCAAATACATTTTTTTCTCTCTCTCTCTTTTTCAAATAAATAAATAAATCTTTTTAAAAAGGGAAAGTCTATAACTATTAGCTTCACAAATGTTTAGAGATAAGGGGAAGGTGGGCAGCCCTGGTGGCTCAGCAGTTTAGCGCTGCCTTCAGCCCAGGGTGTGATCTTAGAGACCTGGGATCAAGTCCCACATCGGGCTCTCTGTATGGAGCCTGCTTCTCCCTCTGCCTGTGTCTCTGCCTCTCTCTTTCTCTGTGTGTCTCTCATGAATAAATAAATAAAATCTTTTTAAAAAAAGAGAGAGATAAGGGGAAGGTATAAAGATGACTTACTATGTAAAAATACACTGTGGGTTCAGGTACTGAATGAAAAATGAGAATTACCTGTTATAAATGTAACAATAGAAGCCCCCTCTACCCCTCTAAAAAAATACACAAAACAAATAACCAAACTCTATTCTGCCTTTCATGCTTGTCATAGTGAAAACCATAATTCATTTACTTGACTAAGAAAAATTCCTATTTCTAATTTTGGCCCTGCCACAAGTGGAAATCTTAAAAAAAAAAAAAAAAAGGCAAAATATCAAACATGGCTATAAGATCTTATTTTCTTTTTTCTTGTATTAGAGTGCTATTAATTATCAAGTCAAGGGTCTTTTTCCAAAAACCATTAATATTTGAAAAAAATTGGCATGTAGGATTTAACTTTGGAACAGAATTTAGAACATATAAACATATGCTTTTTAATAATTTCTGCATTATTTTATATTTCATATCATATATACTGTATTTATAGTGTTCATGTTCCATAAACATTTCAAATATCTTTTAAATAATAGTAGAAATACTGTAAATAACTTCCAAACTAGTTGAGAAAGGACTGAGAAAAACAAAAACACTTCAATCTAAAAGAACACCTGACAAAAGAAAAATATAGAAGCAGGACAAATAAAAAGCAGATACAAAGGTGCCAAATTAATAAGCACATCAAATTTCACTCTATAGTTAGAAAGCAAAGACAGACTGGAAAAATCAACCCGAAGACACAAAGATTAAATAGATAAAGATTAAATAGATATATCTGTAAAAAGAAAAGCTATAGCAGTCATGAACTAAGCAAAAGAAAGCTAGTGTATTTTTTGTTAATTTTTGTTAAACCAACTTTAAGATAGACTACATTACTAAATGTAAAGAGAGTCACTAAATGATTATTAGAAGGGTTGCTTCATTGGGAAAATGTCTGAATATATATGATGAAATAATATAGCTTCAAAATATATAAAATAATAGTTGACAGAGATACAAGAAGAAGTTGATAAATCCATCTTCACACTAGGTTAATGTAATAGACCTTTCCCAGGAAATGATGGTTCAAACAGACTAGAAGTTCACTGAAACTGTAGAAAATGTGAATAGCCCAGTTAACAGGGGAGCTCTCATAACCGTATGTAGAACACTGTACCCATGGATAAAGATTGAGATTGTTCTCAACAGACAGAAAACATAAATGGCTTTGCGTTAAGCAATTAAACATGTTTTTAAAGTCATTGGTATCATACACACCATTTCTTGGATCACTGTACAATTAAATAAGAAATAAGTGCAGAAACATTTTTTAAAGATTATTTATGTATTCATTCATTCATTCATTCATTCACGAGAGAGACACAGAGAGAGGCAGAGACATAGGCAGATGGAGAGGCAGACTCCCTGTGAGGACCCTGATGTGGGACTTGATCCCAGGACCCCAAGATCATGATCTGAGCCAAAGGCAGATGCTCAACCACTGAGCCACCCAGGCATCCCAGAAACATTTTTAACTTAAAAACACAGTATATTTGAAGATTTTAAGTACCTGCTTAGATCCATGGCCAGATGAATGGCATAAATCAGAATATACCTGATATTATGCTTCCTATTAATGCTTGAAGGATGAGTGAGTTACCTACCTTCTCATGGCCACGTTTAGTTACCTTCCAGACAGGACACAAATTGCTCCTTTTCATAGCAGTTAAGGGTTTCCACCCTGACTACTTGTACCTTCAAGCACCTTCAGGAGCTTCCTAACTCTGAAATGTATTCATACTGACCAGAGAGCCAAGAATTGCTTGAAAGCCTGTACTACCAAGAGCCCAGCAAAAAGGAAACTGCCTTCTCTAGTAAAAGAAACCCAGAGTTCCAAAGGTTAGCAGTAGAGAAGGATTCCCAGATGGGAAGACAGCTGGACCACGTGGATACTCACCCTTTGGATGTCCATTTCCTTCTTCCTAATCACCATTCTCACTGCCCACCGACTCTAGGGGCTGACAGGACTTGTTACCGCCTTGGTTCATGTATGGTCACTATAATCCTTTGCTTGTTGTACCTCAGGCACAGCTGAAACTAGAGTATAACTTTTCAATAGGAGTTTCCTGAAAGTTAGAGGACAGCTCAAGGAAGATGGACAGAGAGTAACACAAAGCATCAGGAAGTGGCTTGCTTTGCCCTTGCTCCCAGATCCAGGCCCACCCAGGTCCTGACCTGCCTCCACACTATGAGCATCATCCAGGTACCCACACCTCAACATCTGCCTTTTGAAGTCTGGACTTAAAAGGTTCTAGAAAAAGGCCATGGACTTACTTCTTCCATTCTACATTTCCTGTCTGACAACTTGCCCCTTCCCACGAAGAGTATCATTGAGGACATTCATTCCCTTTAGGGAAGAATGTGCCCATGCCTTGCTCTGCAAGCCCCAACATGAGAACTGTTTTGTCAGTGTACTCTGGTGGCTGTATAATTGCTGCATTCTTACAGAAGCCAAAGTAGGACATCTGGTGGGAGACCTGATCTGCTGTTCCTCCTGCTGCATACACAGTACCCAACCCTGAGATGACTTAAAGCATTGCATCACATTGTGCTCTGCACTACTCCTAACCTGGCACAGGATATTTTACCATGCCTAGCAATCTGTAGCTCTGGCTGGGCCCCACCTTATACCCCATGTTCTCACAACATATACACATACACACCATTGGCAGGGGTCCTAGGCTATTGTCACTTACGTCATTAGGTGGGGAAATACGCTTTACATCAGAGTCTTTCTTCCAGCACCATGTAGATAACACAGCCTTTTGCTGTGTGAGCCTGTTAAAGCTCCATCACTGACCTGCCAAAGCTCTGTCCCTGACCTGCCTCACAAGAGTGCCCAAGCAGACAGATATATATGCACATAGACATCAATCCTGTATATTCTCCCAAGGCCCTTAGGAGGCAACCTGGCACAGGTCTGCTCTCTTACTACTGGGCCACTCCTTCCAGCCATCCTCCTCATCTTGAATTGTCTTTCTCAGCTTTCTAGGTGCTGCTCTTGCAGTTGTTTTCCTATTTCAGCCTTCTCTAGCCTTTTGGAATATAAATTTCATTTAAACCCCTGGACTCAGGCTTGCCCCTCTCTGCCCTCCCCCACCTCACCCCATTCTCTTAGTTCATTGGTTATGCTTCTACCTGGTTCATCCACTTCAGTGGGTTGGACTTGAAGTGCCATGTTTCAAAGGGAAGTCCTTCCTGAATGTTGAACACTATACAGGAAGAGGCAACTCAACTTCATTAGGAAAGTTTAATCAACCAGCTGGAAACATATGGCGCATATGGCTTAAAAATAATATCCAAGTGCAACATTTAATTTAGCCAAAAAACAAAACAAAACAAAACAAAACAAAAACCCAAAAACCTCTGTTTAAAATCTGTTCCTTGTGTTCTAGAAGAGAACCTCTGATAATCTTCCACAGATTTTGGGAAAGAAAAATTCTACTTCAGGGCTCCTTTCTACTTTGATATGTTTCTGGGTTTGTCTCTGACATATTTATGATGCCTGGTATTTTCAATGCTATTAGTCCTATGTTCCTCTTCTATGTGAAGTCATTTCTAATCTTGGTTTTGAAACACTGATTTTTTTTTTCCTCTCGCAATCTCTTATGTCAGAGGGCATTCTGACCTCAGGCAGATTCCAGGTAATCTAAGTACTTGGTCTCAGACAAACCTTATTTTCATAGTGTGACCCTAGATAATGAACTTGGGAAGAAAAATGGAAAATTCTGTAGAACCGTCGACTCATAAGGAAGTACACGTCTTCTCCATTCATCTGGGGCATCGATGAGTGAACAATTTTAACTCTCCTTGTTGTATGGTCATTTTTTACTGAATCATACCTTGACTCAAAAAACCCAAGTAACTGAATAGTCATGCGAGGCCTCTGGCATGGAAGTGGGCTTCTGGGATGCTTGCCAATGAGTTCCTGTTTTGAGGACACAGAATCTAAGTGGAAAGATTAAGTGGAGAGGCAGCTCCACCCCTCTAAGTCTTATTCCTATGTTCCATTCAAATCTTGCTAGCCTGATTTCTGTGGGGTCTGGGCTTCGGAAATTCTCTTTTTTCATGGATGTCTCAGTGCACCTTGTTAAACCAAATTTGGACTGTGGCCTGTTCATCTGCTTCCAGCTCTGCTGATTGGTTCCAGTTTCCTTGCTCATTAAAGCCAAGATAATCTGGCACCCACCAGTCAGGCATCCTCAAGTATCTGGCACCAAGGTAAACTTGGAAGCCAGCTCAAGAGTCTCAGTGATCCAACACATTTATGCATGATGAGAGGCAGTTGTGGTATACCAGAGAGAGCACTGGAATGGGAGCAGGAGAGCTGGGTTCTTATCTTTGCCTCAACTGCATCACGTAAGTTTGGGTTTGTCTGTGGTTTCTCTGAGGTTCTCCTTCTTCGGCTATATGGGTGCTTGGACTAGACAGTTTTTTGGGTGTCTTCTAGTTTCAAAATTCTGAGTGTATGAAAAGCTAAAGGAACAAAGCTCCTCTTATGCCTGTTGTTGCAAAAACACAACTTCACTTTAAAGATATTAGCAGTAACTGCCTAAAGTTGCTTGTGCTACTTACTGATGCTTCTCCACAAAAGTAGATGGGAAGAGATACAGTCCATATTCCAAAGGAAAGAATTAACCTGTCCATGCCTCACATTTCCCAGTCTATAAGATGGGGATAATAATGCCTAACTTAAAATTGCTGGGAAGATTAAATGAGATCAATCCCTGGCATTTAAAACCACACCAGACAAAAAGTAAGTGTTCAGTGAAAATTATTATTAATATAAAATGGAAAGATTATATTGAGGTATGTTAGATTGAGCTGGAATTCTAGTGAGGTGATGTTGAAATAATAAATATTCAGTTGCTATTCAGAAGTGAAGGTGGAAATAGAATTGAAAGTCCAGAAACAGACCCATATATATGATCACCTGGTTTTCAACAAAGGTGTCATAGTGTCTCTACAACACAGTATTTCTCAGTGTAGTAGAGAAAAAAATTCTAGATCAACTGTGTATCCATTATGGGGAAAAATGAAATTTGATTCCTCCTTCACATCTTCTATAAAAGTCAACTCCACGTGGCTCATAGATCTAAGTTGGAAAGGTACAACATACACTTCTAGAAGATAATATAGAAGAATAGCCTCATGACCTTGAGATAGGCAAAGATTACTGCAGTGGGACACAGAAGGTATTCACCTTCAAGGAAGAAAGTGATAAGTTGACTTTCATTAAATTTAAGAACTTCCGTTTATCAAAAGACACCATCAAAATAATGAAAAGGCAAGCCTCAGAGGAGAAGGCATTTGTAATGATCTATAGAAGCAAAGGACTCCTATTGAGAATATGTAAAGAGTTGAATAGGCACTTTCTAAAATAGATAGCTGGTAGTCAGAAACATAGGAAAAGTTCTTAATATCATTAGTCCACAGGGAAAATGGAAATCAAAACCACAGTGAGTTACTACTATGTTCCTACCAGAATAGCTAAAGATTTTTGAAAGCTGATAATACCAATTGTTAGTGGAGGTGTGAAGCAATGAGACCTCTTGTACACAGAGTAGTAGTGCAGTTTAGGATGACCACTTTGAAAAAACGGTTGTACAGTATGTAATCGAACTGAATAGATCCACACTTGTGGCCTAGCAGTTTCATTCTTAGATATATAGGCAACAGAAATGAGTACATATGGACAAGAGTATTCCTGGAAGTGTGATTCATGATAGCAAAACATTGAAAACAACCCAAGTATCTATCAACAGTAAAATGGATAAATTGTGGTGTAGTCTTACAAAGGAGTATGGAACAGTGGTGGTACAGACCGGATTTAAAACTCAACATGGATGAGTCTCAAACACGTTGAGCAAAAGAAGGCGGATATCCCCCCACGCACAATATACCTACTGAATGAATCCATTTGTGTAAATGCAACTCTGATCAATGATTGTAGATTGCAGAGGTCAGAAAACCAGTTATCTTTGGTGGGTAGAAAGACTGAGTGGAAAGCACAAAAGAAGCTTCTGGACTTTTGGTTATGTTCTATATCTTGAACTAGGGAGTGATTACCTAAGTGTATTCACTTTGTAAAAATTCATACTTGTGGATTGTATACTTTGTATTTTATACCTCGATAAAAAGTTTCTTTTGGGGGCTCCTGGCTGGCTCACTCAGGAGAGCATGCAACTCTTGATGTTAGGGTGTGAGTTCAAGCTTCACATTGGGTGTAGAGATTACTGAAAACAAATCGTTTTAAAAAAAAATTTATTTTAGGAGGTGAAGGGGCATTAAAAGTAGAAACAACCCCAATGTCTGTCAACTCAAGAATAAAGAAATGCAGTATTACCATACAGTGGAACATTATTCAATCATAAAAAGAAATAAAGGACTGACTGGAAACATTGTTAGGTAAAGGAAGACAATCACAAAAGACCACATACTGTACCATTCCATGTATATGAGATGTCCAAAAGAAGCACATCTATAGAGACAGAGTAGATTAGTGGTGGCCTGAGGCTGGGAAGGTTGAAGAGAGATAGGAAGTGGCTGAAAACAGGTATGCAGCTCCTTTTAGGGGTAGCACAATGTTTTAATGTTAGTGTTGATGGTGGTGATGGCGGCACAATTGTACATGTATTAAAACTGTACACTTTGCATGAGTGAATGGTATAGTATGTGCATTCGATCTCAACAAAGCTGCTAAGAAACAAGAAGTCAAGGGGGCTGCTCATCAAAGGATGACTAAAACCCCTCAGGAAATGGCGGGACCTTGTGGCCCTGTGGTGTGATAGTTAGGAACATTGATAGTAGAGTCCAACGGTATTCTAATGCAGGCTTCCCCCATCAGGCAAGTCCTCTAACCTCTCTGAGCCTGAATGTCTTCACCTATAAAACATTAAAATTAATAGTACCTACCCCATAGAAATTTTGTGCAGTAGATTCATTTAATTGAGAAGTATTTGAATATTTTATGTGCCAGGTCCAATCAGTGATAACTGTGATTACAATTAACCAGGAGGTTTTGCATCTGAACAATGTTAATTCCATTTTGGTGACACAAGTGACAAGTAAAATTGAGAGTACATCCTAGGGACTGGACACTGTGCCCTACTCAACCACACCAGCATCTATTGGAAAGTATAAAAGAAATATTCAGCATAAGGACCTTAATATATTAATAGTGAATTATATTCTGCTATTAAGAAAAGGAAATATATAATACATTTATAGAGGATTTCCATCCAGAAGTGTTAAAACCATAAAGAATTAATAATTAAAGCATTGGCATCTAGTTACCAAAAAATTTAGCAATTCAAAATACTTTATATGAAAACTAAATTAAAACTGATATTGATATATGGATATTCATAAATAGAAAGTGACCATTGGTTGTAGGTTTTCAATTTCAGTGAATATTTACTGTCCCTATAAAGGAGTCAATTTTGGCTCTGTTTAAAATCATACTCTCTTCTACCTATTTGTCTTAAAGTGTGTGTTCTGCAAGGTAAATGTATGATCCTTTACAAACTGGTACAGTAAGAGCGCTTGTAGTATTATAGGGGTTAAGAAAGAAGCAATTACAAATTAGTCAGGTACCTGATATTAAGGCGCAAATCCCATAAAGTGGTAATCAAGGGCTTAGGCTTGGGAGCCAGACCTTGATGCAAGCTGTCTGCCTGCCCTAGGTCTATTTCCTCATCTGTAGGAAGAGATCCGTCTCACAGCATTGTGAGGATTAAATGAATTAATGTAAACAAGGAAGCAAGCAGTTAGTGTGCTCTTGTTGGGGGACGGCCAGTAAGGGTGAGCTCCTATCATCAGCTCATAAGCATGCATATGTGACAGTATCATTTCTTGTTAACTTAGAGAAGCAGAAAACGGTTTCTTCTTCATGAAAAAGAAATTAATTAGTGAAACTGAGTAATTAGATCCAAAAAAGATGAATTTGGTATGGCAAAAAAATAATCAGAAACTAAAACAGCTTCTCCAGAATGTGAGAAAAGCCTTTAAGGGGTTTTGTCACAGGACATAAAGCTTTTGAAAGCTATTGCCTCTCCAAATTCAAGGGGACTATGAAAGCTGCTTTGATTCTAGCTGAAAGGAAGGCTGGGATCAGGTTAAGCAGTTGTTGGGAGCAGTTGCATCTAGTGAACAGGCATTTAAATTCACAGAGATGCTTATTAGATTTCTTAAATACTTGTCGAAAATGGTACCCCTCTTTTAAATTTGTCTATTAGAAACCAGTAATTATGTTTTGTAGAGAGGCTTTTCTAAAATAGAAAAATTAATAAATGGGTTTGAAAATCTGCTGAAATCTGGTGTTCAAACCTGTGTCTGTGGGAAACGGTCTGCTGGGATCGTGCACGCATTCCCTGTACACCACAGGCAGGAGGAAGGGTAGGTTCCCTGGGCTAGCTACACACGCTGGACCTGTAAAGTGATGACAAAAGCCACAGGCTGCCGTGAACTGGAGTCACATTTCTGGCATGAAAATAGTTGTTTCTTATGTAGAAGGAACATGCCCGCTTGTGCTGCTTCATTTACTGAGCTCACCTCTAATAGAACTGGCCTATAAAGTGCTTTCTTCACCCTTGCCCGCCAGGAGACCTGTCGGATGAGCTGCTACCACTCACTGCCCCCTGCCCAGGCCAGCCAGTGGTGCCTTCTCTTGCTGTGTGGTGGGGCATCCAGGATTAAGAGGTGGCAAAGCAAGGACATAGCGTGGTGTTGGTATGTTTTTATTTGAAAGAAAGAGGGGGGAAAAAGGAAAGAAGGAAAGAAAGAGGGGAGGGAGGGAAGAAAGAAGGAAAGAAAGACTGTTAAGCCATCCATTTATGATGGAAATATTAATATTTACATACAAACAAAAAGAAAAATTCATAATCCTACCACTTAGAGAAAACCATCATTACCATCTTGATATATTTCTTTGCAGCCATTTTTTTAAAGCCAGGTTTGCAGTTTCTTATTTTGTACTTTTTATCTTTTTTCCCAGCCTTTGAAAGCTGGAAACATTACAAATGTGTATAATGTAAAAAGGAACAGTCCCCATATCCTCGGCCTCCAGAAATCATCACTGGGGACATTTTAATTTTGTTCAAGCAGTAACCCTCTCCTGCCTCTATTGGCTTGTCCTTCTTTCAAAACTCATAGCTAGTTTTACTTAACTGGATTTTTCCCTTTTAAACTTTTTTCTTTTCTTGGCTTCAGCCCCTGCAAACTTTTTTTTTTTTTTTTAATTTTTGGATAGAGAATTTCGAACATGCACAGAAGTAGACAGAATAGTATAATGAAACTCCTTGTTCCCATCACCCAGCCCTGGTGAAAGCTCACCAGCCCTGGCGAAACCATGACCAGTTTACCCCATTCACACCCTACCCACATCCCCATCTACCACCCCCACTTCCACCCGTAACTATTTGGACCTGCTATCTTTGAAATTACTTCCAAGGGTCCTTCATGGTCCCTCTGACTTCACTCTCTCTCAGTGTTGAGGAAAAGACCAAATGCCTGCCCTCCTGCACTCAGAGCTTTGCACGAGCCTGTGCTCCGTGCTCTGTCCCAGGCCTGACCAGCTGACCTGGGCTTTCCCCACTCACTTCTGAAATGCCTGGAAATTCCCAGACGTTGGGTGTGCCAGCCTCACATGTTCAGCTCCTCATTCTCTTTCCTGTTAATGAAGGAGGCCATTGCTCAAATCATTTGGAAGGGGAAAAGTGGAATTTACTACCTGGGTGTTCCTCTTCCATGCTGTTCATATAAATTTAAACTTAGATTCCTGAGAATTAGATTGAACATGACAAAAATTGCTGTGTGGGCAGTTTAGTTGAGTACTTGCAGATTGATAGAGCCCTTTGTAATAATGAAGGAAAAAGGTTCTCTAAGCTGCTTTAGTTCCAGAAGGTGAGCTCACCAGTTAAGGAGTTTGCAGCTAAAGGTCCTCATTAACCCTTTGCTAGAGGCAAAAGGAAAATTAAAAGAGACAATGTACAGACTCTTCGAATCCTGGCCTTCAGGAGGGTCTGAGAAATCCTCTTGTACAACTCCTCTTCATATGCGGATACCTTACATTGCATTCAGATATACTTGTCCTAGAATTTTTTCACTTTGACTCCTTTCAAGTTTATGAAATGTCTTCAAACCATTGCCACGTCATGGCCATGGAGTACTGCCATGGCTTGCTGTACAGTGGTCAGCTTTTGTGTTTCATTACATAACTGAATACCACACAGAACTGAAAGACGTCAGAGTTTGAGTTGTCTCTCTTACCCAATCAGTGTTTCCATCAAAGTAAGGGGGAGTTTGCTTACCCCAATAAAAGATGGAGTTTATCGTGTGGCTACAAGGTGATCCAAGCCCAGTTGTTCCTCAGCTGTGAATCTGTCTCTAAAATGCAAGAGGCCAAGCTAAGGTCGGGACCCGCATTCTGACTGGATGTGTGGCCCTGAAGGAGGCCCATCACTGCTGGGGAAGTCTTGACAGCAGAAGGCTGCTGGCCCCTCCCTACCCCTCCCTGCCCCCCCCCCCCATTCTCCCCATTGGACTCCCCTTCTCAAGCTTTCAGAACACAGCTTTCTATCTCTGTTAAGCCTTGTGTCGTTGGAAAGACTAATCACCACAGGGTCAAGAGAGTGACCCAAGCAAGAGAATATTTTCCCATCACATAGGCCAGTTGGAGGCCAGTCTGTGAGATGGGAAGTCCAGTGTCTATGGTGTCTATCACTGCATCTTGTAGATTAGCTTCTTTTCATCATCTACATCTGTTTACCAAACATATTGCTTCCCGGAAGGGTTGGTTGAATTTGTTTGCCTGGCAGCATCATTCCTAAGAGATTGTATTCTTCCTGACTCCTTTTCAGTCCAGTACCACCTGAGACCGCATTTGCAGAAGCACAATATGCAGAATGAAGAAGTGATACAATGAGAAAGTAAAGGTGCTATATTTGCTTCTCTGCTTAAAACTCTCTAGTGGTTTCCTGCTGCACTTGAAATGAAATCTAAATGGTTCATCTTGGCCCAGCAGGGCATCTCTCATCAGGGCCCCAATCTACCTCACTAGCCTCCTGGGTTCCAGATCTCCCCTTCTTTTTATACCTTCCATGCAGCCAACTTGCTCCCACCTCTGACCCTTTGTTCTGGTTGTTCTGCCTCGATGTGCTCCCCTGTGCCATTATGTGATGTCCTTTTTAGACACACAGGCCTCCATTTATTTCCTCAGAGAGACCTTTCTTAACTAAATCTAAGAGGGGCCCGGGCATTCTCATCACCTCAGCCTGTTTTATTTCCTTCAGAGTCCTTTTCACTGCCTTGAGTAATCTTAACCATTTATTTGTTTGCTTGTTGTCTTTCTCTCCCCACTAGAATGCACACCCCACAAGAGAAGGGACCCTGTCGATCTTATCTACTTGTATGTTCCCAGTAGCCTAGAAAGTACCTGCCATGTAGTAGGAACGTAATAATATCTGTTGAATGGCTAATTGAATAAATGAAGGTGGTTATTAGGAACATGTTTGGGGGAGGATGTTGAGGATTATTAGGTGACTCAAAGCCAAGTCATATGGTAATTGGGCCTGAAGGAGAGAAGAAGATCCAGGGGGCCAATGTTGTCTAAATATGTCAATGCTGTTGCCAATCCCAAAGCAGAGCCCAGCCCTGCTGGGAGAGATCTGCCACTGCACTCATATCTCATAGCCACATTGCTATCTATCCTCAGGAGTGGGGTTTGTTCTGGGCAGCCCCATGGGTAGAACTGAGCCAAAAAGTGAAAGCCGTAGGAAGACATATCGGCTTTGAAAAGGGAGAAATTTTTGTCATTGCTATCTGAGGACGGACTGGACTATGCTGAAAAGTAGTGATTTCTGAGTCACCTGAGGTGTGCAAGCATAGATTGGTCTCACTCTGGAAAGACCTGGGATGGGGAGGAGTCTGCACAGTTAGACCAGGCAGGGTTTACAACCCCTTTCAGCCCAGAGTGGCAACGAGTCTACCCTATATGTTGGTTATTTTCTGATTTGTTCAGCAGACATCAGACACTGACTATGTGCTGGGCCCTTTCTCTGCCCTTTGTGCTGGTGACAGAGGGTGGGGGAGATACCTCATGACCTACTTCGAGTAAGTGGTATTGAGCCCTGGTGAGGGGCGCAGTGTAAGATGCTGTGGGAAGACCTAGAGGAGTGAGTGGACCCTGTCTAGGTCATTAGGGGGAAGCCTGCCAGAGGGAGTGGGCTTGATGCAGTGGTCTGCGGGACCAGCAGGAGTCGTCAGGAAGAGAAACAGGGTGACAGGGAGGTTTGTATTTTAGAAGGAACATTATCTTCAGTGTGGAAAATGGGCTTGAGAAATGTCAGGGAATACAACAAGGCGGTTTTTAGATCTTCCTTCAAAGAAACAATGGTGGCCTTGACCACAGTGGGATGGTGGGAAGAAGAGAGACCAGCAGATTTGGGAGATAGAGTTCAGAGTGATTGGTTGACACAGGCAGAGACAGGCCTAGTTTTTCTTAGGTTCAAGTAGTGACAGTGCCCCTTTTGGTTTAGGGAAGGTGATCCCACCTCCTGGGATGGAGAGCGCAGGAAGAGACATGGTTTGGCTGCAGGTAGGGACTTTCAGAGGTGTGAGTGTGAGATGTCCATGGAACAGCTGAGTGGCATGTCAGTCTGGAGCTCTAAGAAGTCTAGGTGGCTGGCACAGAATAAGGAGACCAAAGCACAGAGATGATGTTTGAACTCCTGAGAGTGGATGAGACAGTCCAGGGAGAGAATAGGATGACCAGAGAAGGCAGCCCAGGGCAGGGCTAGGAGACATGCGAACGTATAAGGGACAGGAGAGGAAGAGGAGCCTGAGAAGGAGTAGTCACACTGCTAGACATGCTCAAGCCACGGAAGCATGTGTCAAGGAGGGAGAAATCACTAGGTCTCAGATGCCCTGTAAGGTCAGGCCAAGTCAGGCCTGGATTTAGCAACACAATGGTCATTAGTGACGCAGACAAAAGCAGCTATTTTTTGCTGGTGAGGTACATTTGCAGCATTATTCCTTGATGTTCTGGATCAAAAGCAATGTCCTGGTCAAGAAGAGCCCCTGTCACCACTGTCTGGTCTTAGCAGTGACCCAAGTCTGGAAGGCCCTGGTCACAGTCCACAGAGGGGTAGCTTGGTACGTCCCTGGCTGTATGAGGTGCAGCCCCTTCGGGTACTGAGGGAGAGTCATTCTGCCGCAAGCTGAGGAGGACACATGGGAGTAGCTGGATCCTCAGGACTCATGGTGAAGTCGACCTGCAGTCGAGGACTTAGCAGTTGTTGTCCAGCCAGGCTGCAAGCAGCGAAGGGGAGTGGCAGCAGGAGCCCAGAGAGACCCAGGGATAGGGAGGTGGCTGGGAACAAGGCTGGTGAAAGTCGCCAATGGGATTTCTAAGTCCCTGACCGTGAATGGCTTCTGTTAAATCTCTTAGAGATAGGGAGAGATTTTGAGCTGCGGCTCCTGAGATGAACAATTGAGTTGTATCATCTTGGAGTCCAGGGGAGGGGAAGGTAAGAAGAGGAGCAGAGACTCTGAATCTGACCTGGTTTTGAATCCGGGAGTGATTACTTACTAGGCAGGTAACCTTGGATGAGTGACTCGGAACCTCTCTGAGCCTCAGATGATTCATCTGTGAAATTCAGTTTGTGTGCCTGTGTCAAAATTATATTAATGTATGTGGAACCCTTGGCTTGGAGGAGACCTTAAACAGCCACTACTGCTGTCCTTCTGATCACTTTATGATCGTTGTCAGCACTGTGTTCATAAGCTGATCCTGGTGCCAGAGCACTTTCACCTGTTGTCACTGAAGTGGCAAGATGTAGAGCAAGTGGCTTCAGTAGTCAGCGCCCCACCTGAGGGTTATGTCAGCGGCCACCAGGCAGGGACACCGCTGGAAAGTGCCTGAACTGGCTGGGAGGCTGGCTGAGACAAGGTGGTTTTTAAGCTGCTGCTTTCAGTTCCATTTGTGTTTTAATTGGATGAAGCAGCTCTCATGTCCTCTCAGGTTCATTCCAAGGAGCATTTGTATTCATTTAAGTTTGTGGGCACTGAGCAAGGCAAGCCAGACATGGCCAGCCCCGGGGGCTCTGCTTCCCCGGCTCTTCAAGAACTTTCTGGGCTTACCTTAACCCCTGTAGGTGAGAACTTTTTCACATAAAAAAACTGTTTTAAAGAATTCTTTTATATGGAAGACAATTATTTTTTTTTAAACATCAAATTGGTCCTAAATGTCTTGGCAGCAGATACTACAGAACGTTTGGATTTATATTTTCTCTTTCATAGAATAAAACCTTCAGTGCCACTGCCTCAAGAGCTCTGCAAGTTCACATTATGTAAATACATGTAGTAAAATATTTACTTAGGGTTTCCACACCAAAAAAAGGGTCCAAAGGAGAGAATAAGAGAGGTTCTCTTTGCTGGTCTTAGAGGCTCTGCTGGGAATTCTGAGTGAAATTTAAGCCTCTGAAATATGTTTTGATTGGCCTTCTTCATGTTTTATCTCCCGTAATGAACTCTTTGTCAGTTTGTCAATTTTGACTAAGGACAGAAAGTTCATGTGTAGTAACAACACACAGACTGAATTTAAAATTATGGTTTATATCATGATGTAATAATCCTCTCCTTTCCCTTGGTCAATATTTACCTGTTAGGCCAATATATTATAATTCTGACTTCAAAAGAAGACACTTTATTTTACCTTCCCCAAGTGTTGGTTTTAGATACTTGTAATATCAAAATTGGAAGTTGAGCCGTCTGAGGCTCTTGGCCACATTCTCTTAGGGTTGAGTTCCTCGATCATTGCAGGGCAGGTGTCCTTGCTCCCAGTGACCCAACAGCACAGCTGTGTGGCTCTTAGAGTGAGGCCGCTGACCTCTGAGCCACACTCCTTTCTCTTTGCTTTCCAGATGGCCCTCTTTTCTGTGGGAAGTAGGTCTTTAATATTATCCCACTGCAGCCAAGATCTCCTAGATGGACTTCAGTTCCCCCAATGTGTTAACATTACAATACTAGGCAGAAAAACCCAATGAACGCCCTGTAGGAGGGTGGTCCTCGAGTGTGAGACAGATGAGGAATGGGGAATCTTAAATTCTGTTCTGTCCCTGAGCCCCTTCTTTTAACCACCCCGTGCTTAAACAATTTTCCATTTGAAAAAAACTGAAGGAAGAGTGGTCCCCCAGAGAAGAAGGAATAGGGGGATAATAAATTGCTTCAAAAATCTGCAGATAAAATGTGTGACACTTTCAGGTTGATTATCTAGGCAGCCAGAAGCAAGTAGTGATGTGCTCGGAAGCTCTTCTGAATCAACTTGGGTATCAGTCAGGACTCTTCCTGTGAGTCATAACTGAAAGGGAACTGATTGATTCATGAACTGCCAAGTCAATAGGTAGACTAGTTTCACATTCAGCTGGATCTTAGAGTTCAAATGAGGCCATCATGACTCTCCCTTTATTTCCTAGACTCTTTATTTTCTATATTGGCATGATTATGTGGCATAGATGTTTCCTTGGCAGCACCAGACTTATGATGGTCCTTACTGTCTGGGGTCCCAAAAGAGAAATCCTCTTTCCTGAAGTCACTATGAACGAGCATAAGGTGTAGTGGAATTACATCAAGCATATATTTAAAGATTTTATATATTTATTTTAAAGAGAGAGGGAAAGCATGTGCAAGCAAGCAGGGGTGAGGGAGGAGCAGGGGGGAGGAAGAGGGAGAGAAAGGGGAAGATTCTGAAGCAGGCGCCATGTGCTCAGTGCAGAGCCCAATGTAGGTCTCCATCTCATGACAAGATCATGACCCAAGCTGCAACCAAGAGTCAGATGCTCAACCAACTGAGCCACCCAGGCACCCCAAGCATATATTTAAATGTAAGCAAATTCGCCTTTGTGTTGATATCAGTATGCCTGTCTGCCCATGATGTACTCGTCATACTACACCCTTATTTTACATGTGTAATCTTTTTTGGATTCTGTCCGTTTTCATATACATATGTAAGTGTGTATAGTCACATATGGTGCATGTGAGAGATGATTCATGGGATGTTCAACCTAACCATCCGCTCAACCACACTTTAAGTGATTCCACCAGCCTACATCATCTGCCCGTCTCTCTGGTAGAACTGGTAGGCAGGACCTGCTGAAAAACAGCCCCACCAGGGAGGGACAGAGCAATTTACAAGGGGAAAAAGGAGTTTTTTATCAGAAAAGACAAGACAACAGGCAAACAAACCAGCTATTGATTGATTCATTCACTCAACAGGTATTTACTGAGTGCTCACTATTTGTCAGGCATTCTTCTAGGTACTGGGCTGAGACCAGTGAACTTTACACTACACAACTTTACACAAAGATTCTGCTTTGTTGGAGCTTACATTGTAGGAAGAGAGGCAGACAATTCATATGTAAGCCAGTAAAGATATGCTGTGGTGTCTGGCAGAGATGAGTGCTCTGAAGAAAAGACAATGGTAATCATCTTCATTGATAGATTAGGTGCTTTGACCATGCAGGTAGGAAAAACAGGGGGCAGAGAATCTCCTCTTGTTCTAAAATTCTCTTTGAATTGATCCTTAAAAGATAAGAAGGAATTTGATAGGCAGGTCCTGTTGAGATAATCCCAAACATAAGAAGAAAAAAACATGAGCCAAGCAAACATCTCAGTGGGATGAGGTAAGGTCTGTTCTGGGAATGGAAGGAGGTGTCCCATGACAGCTGCGTGCAGAGATGTGGAAGGGGAAGGTGGAAGGCTGGCGAGGCAGGTTGGGGGACACCAAGGGAGGATGTGGCTTCCAGGCTAAGGAGTGCTATCACCAGGTCCATGGCTGAGAAGAGTCCAGGCCACAGTGCACAGGGCTAGGTGAGAAGGGGCAGAATCAAGGAAGGAAGGCCAGGTATAGGGCTCGACGTGAAGGCTGTGGTCAGAATGGACAGGAGGAACAGAGACTTCAGAAACAGAATCCGTGGGAATCAGAGATTCATTCATTTCTAGTGCCCTGAAAGGGCTTGTTCACCATCCCAAGTGAGCCTGCCTTTGCAAGTCAGCTGATGTTTACAAACACAAGAGGCCTTTAGAAACAGGAGACATCTTGCAAAGATGGTTAATGTTGTTTCTGGAAGATAAAAATCTCACTGTCTGTTAGTGTATAGTGAGGAACATAACCATGCAAATCACTGGGGGGGGGGGGGCAGGTGGAGAGCCCTGCAAGACTGGAAACAGTGACCCACACCTCAGGTCCCATGGCCTCTGAGAGTGCGCGCAGTCCTGGGAGTGATTCCTGGGGGGAATGGCCCTGCCTTCCATCCCACACTGATCAACTTCCTTCTGCATTTACAGGCAACTTTGAAGTGGGGGTTCATATCGCGGATGTCAGTTACTTTGTTCCCGAGGGATCCCCTCTGGATAAAGTAGCTGCTGAGAGAGCTACAAGTGTCTACTTGGTTCAGAAGGTAAGTCTCCCGTTTCTTGGATTGAAAGGCATCCTATTTAGTCTGCCCCCTTTGTTTCTCTTTTCTTACCAAAAAAAAAAAAAAAAATCATGAGGAACAGCAATCTCATCTGAATATCTTTTCTCACATCCAATGAAATCTTTTAAAAAAGGTTTTCTTTGAAAAAGTTATTTCCCCTCTGTGGTTGCATGTTTTTCTTATATATTTAAGATGAACCAAACTGAAAAAAAGATACCACAGCAAGACGCAGGGACCCATCTCAGGTTTCAGATTGGTCCTGCCACCTAAGTCACACAGACAGGTGCTCATGTTCAGAAAGAAATGAGGAAAAGTAACTGCTTTCAAGCTATTGTTTCAAAGTGGGGCTTTGCAAAGTCAGCCCACACAAGCCACAGTTTTTTTTTTTTAAATGTTTCTACAACACAGCCACATGCTGTAATGTGGCACTATAACGTCTACGACATTGTCACACTATGACAAGAGAATGGAATCAAATGCCTTTTGAGAAAAAGTTTCAGGCCCTTTTCTAATCTGCTTCTGACCTGCCCTTTACAAGATAATCTGGAACCTCAGAGATGGAAAAGCATTTCACCAAAGATGTACAGATGACAAATAAGCATGTGAAAAGATGTTCCACGTCATATATTACCAGGGCAATGTAAATTAAAATAACAGTGTAATACTACCTAAAAAAAAACAACAACCCAGGAACGATTCAGTACCCATCCACTGTAGAGTGAACAAGTAAATCGTGGTAGATTCGCACAGTAGAACTCTAGAGCAGTGAGAATGAACAGCTGCCTGACAATGAATGACAACTCCACACACAAACATGGTGGAAGAAACCAGGCACAGGTGCACCCACTGTAGGGGTCCATTTGTGTAAAGTTCAAAAATGGGCAAAGCTAATAGAAGTCTGGATAGTGGTGACCTTTGGAGAAACAGAGCCCAAATGATGAAGGGACTGCTAACAGTAATTAGTACCCAGATCACTAATTACATGAGCTTTTACAAGAGTGACAATGCACAAGCTTTTCCTTTATAACTTATGCACTCGTACGTGTATTATACTTTAATAAAAATGTTTTCATTTTGAAGCTTTTGGGGGGATGACTATTAGTCCACTCTGGCTCCTTTTAGTGTAGGAACCCAGTCTACTCAGACAAAGGAGCCACTCAAAGACCAGGTCCCTCACTCATAGCTTGGCTTTCCTGAGAACACAGCTCTGATATTTGTACATCGCTTACACTTAATATAACCCATGTTGGAGACATCCCATCCATACCTCCTGCCCAAAAATGCAGTAGGCCAACTCTTGGCCTTTGCCTGGCCCAAGGCTCCTGACAACAGAGATCAGACTCCAAAATCCCTTATATCTACAGAACTGTAATGTTAAGATGGAAAGAGAAACAGAAGTGGCAATCTCTTAGATTTTCAAGGCCACAGAAAGTGAATGAATGTGAATTGTTCTCCCCATGTAGAAAAATTTAACTCTGTCATTCAGATTCAAATAGTTAAGAATCCCAGACACAATTAGAGGTTCTTCTGCTAAGCAGGTGGCTTTCTCTTATCTAGGTTTTGCATTCTCCTTTTATAACCAGGAATTCTCTTTCAAAATCAGAAAATGGAAAAATAAAATTGGGTTAAATAACAAAGCACATTTCCTTTCCTATTCTCTTTACTTTGGTTTCTTGATTGCCGCAGTTCTAGAATTTCCCTTCAGGACTGCAGAGTTGGGGCTCTGCTCCTGAGCTCTAAAAGTGCGGAGCTAGGTGGCAGAAGGGCCCATGTGCCCCTGAGTGGCTGTGGGCTCCCGCTGCCCGCTGCCCAGCTCGGCCCCCAGCTTGGCTGGAGCAAGTGGCGCCAGCCCACAACCTTGGACAGCAGAAGCTGTGCATTCTGGTTCCTTTGAACCACTGCTCTGACCTTTCTTCCTACTCATTTTTGTTTCTTAAAGGACTGTGTCCAGGAACTTTTCTGCTGTTTTCACTTTTCTTTGCCTGTAAAGGTCTTCTTAAAAGCTGGATGAGCTGCTTTCCTCTTCCTCCAGATTCTCTGCTTTCTCATTTGGCAGAATCAGTTCTCCCAACTTAATCAGATGGGGGAAGGCATGCGTGTGTTGGGGGTGGAGGGCCGGGTGGTTCCCACCTATGGGGAATGCGGCCCCAATTTCTTTCCTTCAAGCGCTGCTGGCTTATAAGTAACTGATACCAGAATTACAGTCTAAGCTTGATTTGGGGAATCATCCCATAGATCAAGACTATACAACAGATGTTGGGTCCAGATTCCATTTTACTTGTCTTTAAAATGAAATTCTTTTTGTTGGGATTTTACTTACAGTAATAAGTATTTGGTTATTCTCAGTAACAATGGAGTGTACTCAGGAGGAAAGATAAATTGAAATATTGCCCATTTAAGTCCCATGAAAGGATACGCTCTTTCTTTTCAACAAAAATTAGGCATCTGTTCATTTTACCGACAGAGGCACCCAGGCGCACTTTGGCATCTGTTCGTCAAAGGGACAAGTGTCTACCTGAGTTCAGGCCTGTCCTTCTCAGAAGGACATGAAATCTACCCAGTGAGTGTCTCTTGTCTTCCCTGAGAGGGAAATACAATGAAACTGTAAAATGTAAGGTCATTTTTAAAAATAAGTGAATTAAGTTTTAAAAGTAAAAGAAATGCTAAACAGTTGAAACCTAAAGCTAAATTGTCTGCCTGTTGGCCCCAATTCTCATGTTATTTTAGGTGTGAAACAGCTCAAATGAAAGTTCGCCCATAAATCTCTACGATATTTTATTGGTACTGCTTTATAATAGAGATCAAAGATTGGGATTGGAAGCCTGTCTTAACGTGGAGTCCAAAGAGTTTTAAGATGTTCCTTTCTGACCCCAGCAGGTTGTCAGAGTGTTGATGTTTTGTTAATGTCCAACTGTGTAGCAAAGAGTTGATCAAATTCAGAATTCATGGAAGTGTTGATATGAAAAAGAAAACTCTTTAAACAGAGATGTTGGCTGGCAAATGAATTATCTCTTTCCTTTTAAGTTGTTTCAGTGTGCGAGTGGAGAGCTAGCAGTACCTTACTGTTAAAACCTCGAAGTCCTCAGAGAAAAGGAGAAAAACTGCCTAAGTTCTCAGGCTCTGACAGCCAATGAGCTCCAAGGGTGTGAGGGAGTTTGGGAGCCAGCGAAGGACTGGGCTGGAAGGGGCAGAGGAGGTCCCTGCTGCCCCTCCCAGCTGGGTCACGGACATCTAGCTCCCCTGGGCTCTGGGAGCCCCCCTGTCACTGCCAGTCCCTCCTGATCCTCTTGGCGTGGATGGTTGATTCTTCCCCTCTGTGGCCCTTTCCGTTGGTCACAGGGCTGTCCTGGCTAACCCGTTGCTGAACTTGGCCAGCCTGCCCGCTGTGGCTTTAGCAGATGTTTCTGCTCTCTGAGGCTAATATAAGATTTTATAGTCTTGTTGGTACCCCCACCCAGCTGCCTTGGGCAGTGGCGTATTTACCTAAATGATCAGTTTCTCTCAGTTCTCCCAAGCCCTGGTCCAGAATGCTTAGAAAGTCAGTGTCCTGTCACCATGTCCCTTTTTTTTTTTTTCCATGACCAGCTTTTAAGCTGTATTCTGACCCAACTTTGATGCTGGCCTGAAACATACTTAAGGAGACCAAGCACCTTCTAAGTGCCTTACCTTTCTTTCTCTGCTGCCTGAAGTGCTGCCTGTCTTCATCTGCTTCGTAGTTGTCGAGGATCCGCTGTGTACCAGGTGGCAGGTTTGTAAAAGTGGGGGAGATGCTGATCTTGCCCTGGGGAAGCCAGAAAAGAAGGGTCATGTAACAAGCACAGTATGCTGGCCATGTGCAGGTACAGGACTGCCAGAGTGAGGAAGTATTAGGGAGGAGAGAGAAGGTATACCTGCCCAGGTTGGTAGTAGGAGAGGAGCTTCCACAAGAGCCAAAATGGCTTCACCAAGCTGTCGATTTTTTGAGCAATGTCTCAAATTTTGAGTTGAAAATTTCTAGGTAGACATGTGAGTGGAGAGGACATTCCAGGCAGCGGCTCGAATAAAGCATGGGATGCGCAAGGAGCAGGATGTAGTTTAGAATTGCTGGGGTAGAAATTGCAGGAGGAGCCAAAAGATGAAGCTATAACAAGAAGCCTGAAGTGGCAGGCTGAGGAGGATGGACTTCATCTTGAGGGCAATTAGGGCAGAGACATGGCCCTCTTTGTCTCAAGTAGAAAATCACCTCAGCAACCATGTGGTTGAAGAATAGTGAGGCCAGAGGGAGAAAAACTGTTATCGATACCAGGGCCCTTTCTTTCCCTCAGCCAGGCCCCTTGAGGCTTTGAATAATGACCCCAAAACACACAGGGATTTTTTTGCTCACAGAATTGTAGGAGAGTTTATCAACTGGACCCCAGGAGAACTAGAGCAGTAGACGTCTTCAGCCTGGTATTAAAATGGACATCGTCCCCTGGGTGGCGCAGCGGTTTGGCGCCTGCCTTTGGCCCAGGGCGCGATCCTGGAGATCCGGGATCGAATCCCACATCGGGCTCCCTGCATGGAGCCCGCTTCTCCCTCTGACTGTGTCTCTCCCTCTCTCTCTCTCTCTCTCTCTCTCTGTGACTATCATGAATAAATAAATAAAATCTCTAAAAAAAAAAAAAAAATGGACATCGTGAGCAAGGATGTCTGTCCACCTGCATTCCCTCCCTGTCTAGCACAGCAAAGAGTTGAACTAAGCAAATAGGGGAAGTTGGCTTCCCCCTGTCATCTTTGCTTTCTCCTTGGAGACAGGGTCTGGATGCCCTCTGCCAGCTTCTTGTTGAGAGCTCTTGGCCACCATTGACCATTGACCACTGATCACAGAGGGTCCAGACTTCCCCGGAGACCATGCCACCCCATCCAAGGTATTTGGACCTTCCCTCATGAGCAGGACAAGCAAAGAATAAAATTACCAAATTCAGTTCATCAGCTATTGAAAAGATAAAGGCCATGTGTCCTACTATAAGTGAGATTGCAAATTATCATGGGGCAGAATAGAGTAAGAAGTTGCAGAAGTCTGAAGAATAATAAGGAACTCTGCCCCAGAATAATTTCTACTCCAGATCTCGGCTGCTGGCTTAGGAGACTTTTAGAATATAACCCAAGAGAGATGAATATGTCCATACTAAAAGATGGAGAGGAAAGAAGACTCATTGAGAGAGATTTAGATGTAAAACCTACAGGACCCGGGGACAGATTCAATGTAGCAGGAGGAGGAGAGTGGAGAAATCACGAGAGAACACCCAGTTGTGTTCCATGGGAGAGATGTGTGTATATGTGGTTTTGTTTTGTTTGCTTGCTTATTTAACTGGTAGCCAGATGCTGCTCTTATTAGAGATAGGAAATACATCACAGCAACAGTTGCAGGGAAGAAAGTGCTGAACTTTGTCTTCTTCATGTGAAGTTTGAAGTATGTGTGGGACGTCCAAGTCAAGGTGTTCGGAGGACAGGGTAGTTAAAGGGATCTGGAGTTATCAGGAGATGCAGGGCTGGAAATGTAGTATGGATGGGACTTGTGTATCCATGGAAGTGCAACCCTAGGGGTGAGGGAGCCCCCGGAGAACACGTTCAGGGAGAAGGAAGGAGAACAGGGGGCAGAGGGTGAGAGCACTAACATTTAAGGGGCCAGCCGAGAAGGGGGTCCAGTGAGGACCAGTGCAGCAGGAGTCTGAGAGTGCCCACTAGCTCTGTGTTTCAAAAAATATATGTGGGGCAGCCCAGGTGGCTCTGCAGTTTAGCGCCGCCTTCAGCCCAGGGTGTGATCCTGGAGACCCGGGATTGAGTCCCACAGTGGGCACCCTGCATGGAGCCTGCTTCTCCCTTTAAACAAAAAATATATGTACCTAAAACATGTAATATTTTACCTGATGTCTGGTCATTTATGAGTGCACAGAAGGAAGACAAAGGTTTTGAACCAATATGTTAACATTGTTTATTCTAAGGCATGAGGCCTCACAGTTTTTATATTCTCATGTTTTGGTTTGTTATCACCTAAAATTCCTACCACAAACTTATTTTTGTAATTTAAAAATGTCATATTGAGGGCCACCCAGCTGGCTCAGTCAGTAGAGTGTGTGACTCTTGATCTTAAAGTTGTAACTTCGAGCCCCACGTTAGATATAGAGATTACTTTCTAAAAAATCTTAAAAATAAATAAATAAAAATAAAAATGTCACATTGAGTTGAGAAATGAAAGGAATATGTGAATGAAAATAGGAAGCATGGGGATGCCTGGGTGGCTCAGCATTTGAGCGTTTGCCTTGGGCTCAGGGCATGATCCTGGGTCCTAGTATAGAGTCCCACATCGGGCTCCCTGAAGAGAGCCAGCTTCTCCCTTTGCCTATGTCTCTGCCTCTCTCTCTGTGTCTCTCATGAATAAATAAAAAAATAAAATCTTAAAAAAAAGACTTGCCAGGGTTGAAATTTAACCTTCAAAAAAAAAAAAAAAGAAAGAAAGAAAGAAAATAGGAAGCATGAACTATGTTGAGAGCCTTAATGACATAAAGAGGGACATCCAGAGTGGGAGAGGGGAGTGTTGTTTCTGGTTGCTAAGAATGGGAGACTGATCCTGTGATTATGGTCTATGGGAAAGACAGTGCAGAAGATGTAGCCGATGGAGAAGCTTTGGCAGGGCGGGGGTGGATCAAAGCCCAGACCTTGCACAGAGAGGACACTGAGCTCCCAGGGGACTGAGGTGCACACATGCAGAGCTGAAGAGGGGTGTTGGGAGGAAGGGGCTGGAAGGGTGTTTGGGAGGGGCTGAGTCCAATGGTCTCTGTTTTCTCTGTGAAGACAAGAGTTAAGAGAGTCTTGGGATGGAGTCTCAGGGCTTGGAGGAAAGAACCAGCCCCAAATGAGGGAAAGGTCTGCCAGCCTCCAGTGAGGTAGGAGCTGAGCCTGGCTTTGGGGACAGGGTCCAGTGACTGGCTGTCACTGCTCAGCTGTGAATTACAAACACAGGAAAGGCAGATCATGGGACTGACCGTGGGGCTGTAGAGTTGGGACAGTGGAAGTAGGGGAGTTTGAGAACTTTGAGGGACTTATCCCCGGGGTCTGTACCTTGGAGTGAAGCTCATGAGCACAGTGCAGACCCGACTCGGACAACCGTCCAGGGGCTGGGGGATGCATAAGTGGTCGGGTGACGCTAATGACAGCCAGCAGTTTCTCAGCCCCCAGAGGGACTTTCTTCTCTTTTCCACTTGCCCACTGTTTTCGGCACTCATCACCCCTACCTCCGAGTCTCCCCAAGCACTGTGGCAGATACCATTTAGCTGCTGAGCATGTGGAGACCACATGCTGTTGTACAGGTGGGGCTCCCCTGAAATAACAGGACTTGTATTTGAGGAGGCAGCTTATTGGGAGTGGCTGCCTGTCTCTCCAGCCCTCCTCCCATGGGGGTCCCTGCTGTGTTATGGACTTGACACACGTGCCAAGTGTGTCAAGTGGGAATGGAGCTCATTCCCAGTGACCTTGGCAGAAATCAGGCCCAATTTATGAGAGGCCATGGATATGCCAAACCATAGAAGGATTGTAACATCGTCATTCCTTCACCTTTGAAAGAGAAATAACTGTCCATTTGTAAAACTATATGCACATAAAGACTGTTTTCTCTGAATACCATCTAAATTCTGCTCCATGATCTGCTGAAAGTTATTTGAAAGAAATACCCTTTAAAAATTAAAGATAACTATACTACCTGAAAATGTTTTAATGTTTAGCTTCTTCATAAGCACTTAGGTTATTTGGCATCTGAATATTAAAATGTTGTTCTCTATATAAGATACAAGGTACCAGGGTGCCTGAGTAGGTCAGTCAGCTAAGCATCTGCCTCCAGCTCAGGTCATGATCTCAGGGTCCTGGGATTGAGACCGGAGCCAGGCTCCCTGCTCAACAGGGAGTCTGTTTCTCCCTCTGCCCTTCCCCCCTGCTTCTGATCTATCTCGATCTCTCTCTCTCTCTCTCTCTCTCCCTCCTCCCTCCCTCCCCTCCCTCTTTCTCTCTCCCAAATAAATAAATAAAATCTTAAAAAAAAAAAAAAAGATACAAGGTGCCAAGCAGTGTTTATAACCTGGGCAGCCACTGAGTTATAAACTAGTTAAAAACTACTGTAGTAGTTTTTAGGAGAGAATAGTCACAGCTCTTTATCTTATACTTGAAATACCAGCTGTCTATGAAATTCTTACGTAAATATGTTTAAGTAGAAGTCCACTATGTATTTCATAAAATGTTTTATGCAATGCAATAAATAGTAAACACAGAAAGAATGATTCATTTTCTGGACAAAAGTCAGTCATTTGCAGACAGACTGCCTGCTGTGTGTCATTCCTGAGGGTGCTATGGTGTAGAGGAAGAGTAAGGCACATAAAGAAGCAATTGGGGTGTGCTGAGAGCTATAGAAATGTCCCAGAAGAGCTGAGAGGGTGGAATAAGTGACCGACCTTTCAGAACTGCCTCAGATCCTTTTTGTAAGAACAAAGGTGGTGGGGAAAGTATACAGAACATTGTACATCCTCCCCCAGGGGAATCTAGATAAGCCTTTGAGGAATTATGATGAGCCAAATCTTCAAGGATGTGCAAAAGTTGACCAGATGCAAAACATCCAGAAAGATGTCTCAGCAAGAGAGAACAATTTGGCAAGAGTTAGAGCAGTCAGCAGGTGTGGCAGACAAATGGTGTGTAGTGAGCACCTGGCTAAGCCAGGTGACCAAAGGACCTGCTGGACCATGGGCTGGCCAGTGAGCTGACTTGTATTGAGCATCTTCAGTATTGTTTTACCAGTAAGGAAACTGAGGCTCAGAATTACACTAGCTTGCCCAAATTGTACAGAAAGTGATGGGCCCAGGATTAGACCTCATTCTGGCTTCAGATCCTTCACTTTCTCTTGCGTTGTGCTGCTGATGAGTATGGACTTCACTCTATTGGTTGCTGATCTTTAGACTTTTTTTTTTTTTTAGTGGTAAAGGCCTTTTTGAAAATAAAATCTTAATCCCAAACTACTATATAAGAACAGATCAGTTCATATTTCATTAGCTTAAATTTCTTTCATATTTAAATGTGTAACTAATGAGATCAACTGGTGAAAGCAGTGGCTTTCTTTTTAACTAAGCTCTTTCATTTTGAGATAATTTTAGACTTAACAGAAAAGTTGCAAAGACAGTATAAAGAGGTCCCACATATCCTACACCCAATTCCCCTCAGTGTTAACATCTTACAGTAGTACCTTGGGACATTTGTCCTAAGAAGCTGATATTAGAATATTACTATTAACTACAATCTATACCTTACTTGGATTTCACCAGATTTTCCACTAATGTCTTCTTTTAGGGTTCAGTTCAGGATACCACATTGCATTTAGTTGCAACAACTTTCTTTTGCCAAACACTAAAACATGAAGCCAGGAATTGCATTATATTCTCATACGCTCAGCTTCATGATTCACAATTAGATAGTTTCTTGAACACTTTGAAGAAACTCTAGCTATATATAATGAAGTATTAAGTCCTGGACTACAAGCATGCAGGGTGAGTAGCCTACTACCAAAATAAAATTGGTATAATTACCAGCTAATGCAACCCAGAGAAGAATCCTAGAATGCATACACCACAAATTTGATTTAGTCTGTCTTAGCTTGGGCTGTCTGTCATACAATATGGTATTGACTAGGCAGCTTAAACTACAGACATTTATTTTTTTCACAGTTCTAGAGGATAGAAGTCTTAGATGAAGATTCCAGCAGTTTGGTTCCTCATAAGGACTCTCTTCCTGGCTTGTAGATGGCCGTGTCCTCACATAGCCTTTTTTCTGTGTCTGTGCAGGATAGGGGGGAGAAGGGAGTTACCTCTCTCTATTGGATCATGACCTCATTTAACTTTAATTACCTCCTAGACTCTTCCTCCAATGCAGTGACATTGAGGGTTAGGGCTTCCCCCAAAGGAATTTGGATGGGAGAAGAGACAATTCAATCCATAGCACAATCCAAAAGCTGAAGCGATGGGAAATTTTTACGGTTCAGTCACAAGACAGTATGGTATGGAGACTTTCTCCATTTTACACCATATGCTTATGCAGGTAAAATTGTATTATTTAGTAAAACACTTAATACTTGGAAGACAATGTTAAATATATAGATCATATTTTAATACTCAATATTAAATAAGTTAAAGAAAATGTAGTGTCATCTGAACAGAGGATGCAAAAGCAATGGCAAGAAAAAAATTTCAAAAGTGATTGTGTTATAAAAGCTGTTACCTAAGCTGTTTTCAGGTGGTCATTGGATTTTACATAGGTGTTAAAAAGAAATACCACATCCTTCATAATAATGCCACGTAATGCCATACAATTATTAATTATTTGTTACTAGTATAGGCTGTGAGTTCTAGAATATACTTTTCCATACAAAATGTTACTTACTGTATTAAAACAGGGTACAGGTACCTCACACAGAGTAAGAGGCCACTGGAATTATTTTGCTTTTGCTGACAAACTTAACTGGATAACTTTACCTCAACTAGTGCAGTTATCTCTCTTGCCTACTACCTCTCAGTTACTTAATGCAGGGTTACAGCATTACCTGTGTTATGTGTGATTGATACTACGATTCAAGGAGTCAACGGCCAGCATGAATCAAGGGCTATTCCTGTGGCTATTTTTAGTTTGGAAACAGGGTGAATGATGCTGTTAATCAAGAAAAGTACAAAAAAAAAAAAAAAAAAAGAAAGAAAGAAAGAAAGAAAAAAGAAAAGTACAGGATTAGGAATAGATTTAAAGGGAGGAGAGTGAGTCTAAAGTGTCTTCAGGGCATCCAGGTAGAGATACAGTCTTCACCTTGGGAACTTTAGAGAAAGCAGGTAGCATTCTGAGATAGCTGTGAAGTCATCATTTGAAAGTAAGTTGAAGAAGGTTGCTTCTCAGCCTTTTGGCTAAGATCAAGTGAAAGTAAGTTGAAGACAATTTTTCTTTTTTTTCTTTTTCTTTTTTTTTTTTAATGAAAGAGAAGGTATACCACTGGATCAGTTTATTATGGACTAGAAAGATCAATAAAGGGCAGCCCCGGTGGTGCAGCGGTTTAGCTGCTTGATCCTGGAGACCTGGGATCAAGTCCCACGTCGGGCTCCCTGCATGGAGCCTGCTTCTCCCTCTGCCTGTGTCTCTGCCTCTCTCTCTGTGTGTCACTCATGAATAAATAAAATCTTTAAGAAAAGAAAGAAAGAAAGAAAGAAAGAAAGAAAGAAAGAAAGAAAGAAAGAAGAAAGAAAGATCAATAAAGAGAAGAAATACTTTAGGTTTAAAAAACTACAATATGAGTGACTAGTTGACTGCAGTATTCCTCTAGGAAACTGGTAATATTTTATTGGATTATCTTGTTAATGTTCAAACAAGAGATTTGGTCAGTTGTGATATTTTCAATCACTAAAGTGTTGATTCTGCAATTTTACTATAATGAAGTCCCATCACGAATTTACACTCAGCCCTTGGGTTCTTTGATTTATCCCAACTTTTTTTGGTAAATCATTGACAAATATAATTTTATTTATTGAAAGTGTACAATGTAATTATTTGAGATACATGTACATTGTGAAATGATTGCCAATATGAAGACAGTGAACACATCCATCACTTCATGGTTAGCTCTTTTGTGTATGTGTGGTGAGAATGCTGAAGATCTTTCGTCAGCAGATTTCAAGTGTGCAACACCCTATTATTAACTGTAGTCACATTGCTGTACCTTAGATTGTCAGGACTTATTCATCTTATAACTCAAAATATGTGCTATTTGACCTACATCTCCCCATTTCTCCTCCCCCTGGCCACTGCCATGTAAGTGACACCATACAATATTTGAATTCCTCTGTCTGGCTTATTTTACTTAGTATAATGCCCTCCCAGGTCCATCTATGTTATCACAAATAATAATATTCCATAATGTATGTGTATATACACATTTCTTTATCTGACAAATGTGTCAATAGACACGTAGGTTGTTTTCATGTCTTGCTATTCGGAATAACGCTGCATTATTCATAAAGAGCACTGATATCCCTTTAAAGTACTGATTCCATCTCCTTGGGGTATATACCCAGAAGTGAAATTGCTGGATCAAATGGTAGTTCTATTTTTAATTTTTTGAGGGACCTCTATATTATTTTCCACAATGGCTACACCAATTTATAGTCCCCCCAACAATGTACAAGTGTTCTCTTTTCTCTGCATCCTTACCAACATTTGTTTGTTTGTTTGTTTGTTTTGTCTCTTTGGTAATAGCCATTCTAGTAGATGTGAGATGATTTAGAAATTAAGAAAGCAATTCCACTTACAATAGCATCAAAAACAATAAAATACTTAGGAATACACTTAACCAAGGGATGAAAGACCTGTGCACTGAAAACTATAAGACATTGATGAAAGAAATTGACAAAAGCACAAATAAGTGTCAAGAGAGACACCCTGTGTTCTTGGATTGCAGGAATTTATATTGTTAAAATGCCCATACTACCCAAAGTTTTCTACAGATTCAGTGTAATCTCTATCAAATTCCAATAGTATTTTCCACAAAAAAAAGAAAAAGAAAAAGAAAAATATATCCTAAAATTCACATGGAGGCATAGAAGCTAGCCCCGACTAGCTAAGAGCTATCTTGAGCCAAGAGACCAAAAAAACAAAACAAAACAAAACAAACAAACAAACAAAAAAACAGGAGACAAAACTGGAGGCATCACATTTCTGATTTCAAACTATATTACAAAGCTATAACAATCAAAGCAGTATGGTACCAACATAGAAACAGACATATAGACCAATAGAACAGAATAGACAGCTCAGAAATAACCCCATGTGTGTATGGCCAAACTAATCCTTAACAAAGGTGCCAAGAGCATACAATGGGAAAAGGACAATCTTTTCAATAAATGGTGTCAGGAAAACTGACAGCCACACGCAAAGAATGTAACTGGACCTTCATCTTACACCACACACAAAAATTAGCTTGAATTAAAGACTTAAGTATAAGACCTTGGGCTCTTAAGTATATAGTTCAACTAGAATAGTAGTATCCAAAAGTACAAATCATCCTTGAGTCTAGAGCTTCAGTTTTATTGTGTAGTAAATAGTAGTTATTTTTCAGCTGTAATGTATTTTTTCCCTGGTACTAATTCTTACCTTTCCAGTTCACATTCCCATTTCTCTAGAGGCTCGTGGAAAAAGTACCAGATGTCATGGTTTTTCTGCAATCTTCAGGGAAAGAAGCTACCTCCATCCTCAGCTTGTTCCAGAAGCCCAAGCTGTTCACCAAAACTCTGCCCTCCGGGCTGCTCCCAAGCCTGCGGTAAACTCCTACAGATTGTAGGAAGGAGCTCATGGGTCTGTTTTCTGTTTGCAGGTTGTCCCCATGCTTCCCAGGCTGCTGTGTGAGGAGCTGTGCAGCCTCCATCCCATGTCTGACAAGCTGACCTTCTCTGTGATCTGGACACTAACCCCAGAGGGCAAGGTAGTAATTTACACCCCTGACTATTTCATTCAGTGCATCCTGGTGCCGAGCTGGAGTCCCGTGATGGGGGGATGAGGGCACTGTAGGGGCAGTTGCCATAGAGAAGAATGGAAAAGAGCCCCCTGCCTCTGAGGAGCTGCCAGTCCATTTAGAAGGCCAGACTAACCTTAAGCATTTAGAAACAAGTTATTTGTTTCTTATCATTTATCAGGTGAAGGAAGAAATTGTGTAAACAAAGTCAAGTAGGGAGGCTCAGTGCAGGAGATAACATGTATGTAAAGGTGAGTGTGGCTTGGCAGTGGCTGGAGGAACATCCTGAGCTGCAGCTAGGACAGCAGACCCTATTTTAGGGAAGACATCTAGGGAAAAGGTTGTGAGTTTGGGTAGGTTTTGGGGGGTGGGGCATCAAACTGTGAGGAGCCTCAAATGCCAGTCACAAGTGAAGTCTGCATGTTAGGGTTCTTCTGAAGTGTCATGAGAAAAGTGACATTTTAGGAAGATTAGTGCCATAGCATTGTGCCGGTGACCTGGTAGTTTGAAGATAAATTGGCACAAGGTTATGCCATAATCAAGCCCATGGTAATGAAGCCGTGGATCAAGAACAGAAAAGAGAAAAATGTCAGCAAGCATTCCCTAAAGATAGGGCCTAAATAAGACAGATAAATAGAAGATAATTCCAGGAAAAACTGGTCTCCTCCCCACAAACAGAAACAACCCTAAACTTCCAAAAATAAGGCAATGATTAAGTAAGATAGAACATTCTGTAGAATGTGACGCAGTTACTAAAGCTGTGACAAGGACCATGTAAGAGCATAGGAAATGTTTATGCTGTGATATTAAATAGAAGTAAAAAGCAGATATTTAATTATAAAGTGGTTCCAAATAAAGATGGAGGATCAAATACCCACATTTACTTTCATTCCCTCCCAAAACCTCACTAAAACAACAGTGAAGAAAATTTTTTTAAGACATAAACCCACAAGGACAAAGAGAATGGGAGAGCAGACAACAGCAACAAAATTTTGGAAGCTTGGAAGCAGATGGATGAGTGGTAACTGACTTAGCAGTCCTGAGAAAGCTGAATCCTGAGCCAACAATAGAGAAAGCCAAGAAACAACCCGATTTTACGTAGCAGAACCCTAAAGAAATTCCAAAATCAATGGCACCGGGTAACTTCACAAAGTAGGAGAGAGGTGGGTGAGGAAGAAACTGACCATATTGGTTAAAAATTTGTTTAGAAAGATTGTCCCTCCCATAAGTTGAAAGAAGACCAGAAATTTATTCTCTGAACAGGTTAAAGTTCAGGATGTCTGAACTAGAGGACACCAAACACACTTGATGGTAGTGGGCCTTTGGAAGAGACTTGAATGAGTGCTGGCATCCTGATAGTTGAAAATCCCAGCTTTCTTTTCCAACCAAGCCCAGAATTCTGGTTGCCAAGCCTTATACCCTTGAGTCAGGAGCTAGGAAACTTTTTTTGAAGAATCTGCCTGTGAAGAAGATTTAAAGATAAGAACCTCAGGGGCTTCTTTACCAATAGCCCAACTGTGTCTCCCTGCAGGAAAGCCTAAAAGGAGGCAACTCCGCTAACACAAGCAGAGCTTTTTAGGATTTCACCAAAAATCAGCATTTTAATATTTTACTTTCACCTATGAAGAGACAACCAAGGAGCGCCTGGCTGGCTCAGTTGGTGGAACATACAACTCTTGATCTTGGGGTGATAAGTTCAGGTCCCACACTGGGTGTAGAGATTACTTAAAAAAGAGACAACCAACACCAAAGCCTCTGCCATGAAATAGAAAAACCAAAGCAAACAAACAGAAAAAAGCAACAAGGGCATTTATATCCTTAGAGAAATTTTTAAAGAAATTATATCATAAGATCTAAATACTTTACAAAAGAAACAGGGGTGAGGAAGAAGAGCTCACAAAAATTTAAAACATGATAGAAATGAAGACTTGAGACTCTGGTTGGCAGATAGAGTTGAGGAATTGTCCCAGAAAGAGATAGAATGGATAAGAAAATTGAAGGACTAGTCCAGGATATCCAATATCTATCTGTTCACTGAGCATTCCAGAAATAGAGAACAGTCGAAATGGGAAAGAAATAACCAACAAAATAATTCAAGGAAATGCCCTTTTACCAGAGGATGTGACTTTCCAGAGGGAAAGAACCAGTGCCCAGTGCTGTGGTGGATGTGCATCATCCCCAGGCCACA
Source organism: Canis aureus (assembly GCF_053574225.1). Taxonomy (NCBI): domain Eukaryota; kingdom Metazoa; phylum Chordata; class Mammalia; order Carnivora; family Canidae; genus Canis; species Canis aureus. The sequence goes on from NC_135634.1 coordinate 45,097,811, forward strand.
ATGTTCTACATAGGTATAGAAGACAGTCGATCCAGATTGCAGCGGGCCAGAAGGCTCTAGGAGAGATGTCTTCAAGAAAATGAAATGGTTAAAACATCTATGTATCTGAATTTCTTGAAAAATTATTTAGACCAGCAGTTATAGAACTTGTTGGTCCCCAGAACTCATTACACTAAAAAAATCTTTGATGACCTCAAAGTGGTTTTATTCATGTGAATTACCACTGTTTACCCTATTAAAAATGGAAATTAATAAAAACTTAAACATTAAAGTAATAATAATAAGCCCAATTCATTATGTTAACATAAATAACATTTTATGAAAAAGAATTACATTTTCTAGAATTTAGGAGAGAAGCTTGTTTTATATTTTTGTAAAGCTTTTCACATCGGTACTAAAGAAGGCATTAAACCAGGTTCTCATATATGCTTCTATATTCAATCTGTTAGGGTAAGTTATTTTGGTTGAATTATAAATGTGAAGAAAATCCAGCTTCAGGCAGATATGTAGGTAGAAAAGAAAGGTGTATTTTAATAGTTTTTTCAAATAATTGTGGATATTTATCATTGTACTACACCAGAATGTGGCAGTTTCTTAAAAATTAGTTCCAGTCTAGAATCTGAGACTGTATTTGCTACCACCTAATTCTGTACCTACAAAATTCATATGTTGAAGCTCTAATGCCTCCAATATGTATTTGGAGGTAGAGTCTATGGGGAAATAATTAAGGTTAAATGAGCTCATAAGGGTGGGGCCTTGATCTGATAGAATTAATGTCTTTGTAAGAAGAGACCAGAGAGCTTGCTCTCTCTCCCTGTCATGTGAGGATCCAGTGAGAAGGTGATCGTCTGCAAGTCAAGAAGAGAGCCTCTCTCACTAGGAACCAAATTGTCCTTCCCAGCCTCTAGAATTGTGAGAAACCAGTGTCTGTTGTTTAAGCCCCCCTGACTAGGGTATGTTGTTATGGCAGCCCTAGTAGACTAATACAAAATCAACTGAACTTTTTTTTACTGGGTTTCATTAAAATCTGTCTTATCCTTTAAATGGATCCTTTACCTAAGCAGTGATTTTTTTTTTATCATGCACTTAGAATGTTTACATCATTTAGAAAATATTAGCTCATTATGCTGATCTTCTAAATGTGAACAGATTTCATTATATATCAGATCACATGGGTTAATATCATTGCTGATCTTAGACAAGTCTTCAAGTATTAGGAAACATGTATCACATGTCAGATACAGGTTTCCAAAATTCTAATTTTGGTGAAAGCTCACATTTTGTCACGGGCAATAAATGATGTCCGTTGTTTTCCTCGAAGTGCCAAAGAACCATAGTTTGAGTGTTACTTGTTCCTTCAAGTAAAAATGGTGTCCTATTAAAAAAAAGCAATCAGTTCAGCTTATAGCTCAAAGTTATGTGAATGCTTTTCCTCAAGACGACCATCATACTTCAGCAAGCAGCATAACGAGAGAAGACAAGGACTCAAGGATTGAGACATAATAAAACTAAAAACTTCCACTGCATCATCAAGAACATTCCTAAGCTAGCTAACTTTTGTGCCTTTGAGCGAGGTGGTAAAGAGTATTCCAGCCCCTGATACAGTTTTACTTTACCTGATTCATGCCAAGGCAGTGGCACTTTCCCTCACCAGTGCTTTTGTTCTGCCAGGGTAAACATCAACACATGGGAAAGGACAAAGAATGCCTTAGTATTGTTATGAAACTAGCACTGACCCCATAGGTCCCTGAAAGGGTCTCAGGGACCCCCAGGAGGCCAAGTAAATTAAAACAAGACAGTTATTAATTCTAGTGAAAATAAACAAGTTGTATACGAAAGAAAAGTCACCCTTAGTATGTACATAACCATAATAGTTAACTCTGATAGTGATGATATAACTATTGGGAGGACGAGGGCCTGGAATGGTTGTGTGGATTTGGTTGGGGGAAGGGAGTGCAGGTGGAAAGATAAATAAATTCTCTTCTGTAGTGAAAGGTTTTGAATAACACCTAAAGGTGAAAAATCTAGAGGTAGTAATCAAGCAGGCAGTATAGAAAGATGGAAGTAAACACTAACAACCTGCTGGAAGAGGTTTACCCTTGGAGAAGAAAGAGACAGAGGGCTGCTGTTTTTCATAACAAGCTTTTAACACTATTTGTCTGCTTGAACTATGGATACTTTAACTTTTCAATTTTCATTTTGAAAATTTTCAGATATACATTAAATTAAAATAGCACAGTAAAAACTCATCATCCTTATCTCCCAGATTCACTACTGGCAACCTTTTTTTTTTTTTTCCCTCTTTCTAAACTATTTTAAAACAAACCAGAGACATCATGTCATTTCACTCATATTCTGAAATGTGACTTACAAATTTGGACATTTTCTTCTTTTTTTAAAAGATTTTATTTATTTATTTATTCAGGAGAGACACACAGAGAGACAGAGACAAAAGCAGAGGGAGAAACAGGGTCCCTGTGGGGAGCCCCATGTGGGACTCTATCCCAGGACCCCAGGACCATGACCTGAGCCAAAGGCGGGTGCTCAACCACTGAGCAACCCTGGTGCCCCGGATATTTTCTTACCCAACAACAATGCTGTTAGCACACCTGACAATTAATACTAATGTCTTGGTGTCATCAACAACTCAGTCAGTAATTACATTTCCCCAATTGTCCCCAACTGATTTGTCACAACAAGTTACACACATTACATTTAGTTTTTGCAATTCCTAAATATCTGATTATAAGTTCCTTTTTAAGAGTCAAGAAGCAAATATTATGTGAGATACAAAGAAGGAATTGTGAAGACAGTATGCTAGCAATCATATTTTGGGTGGGGGTGGGAACATGCATGGGGAAAAAAATGAATGGAAAAAGACCTGAAGGAAATAAAATAGAATGCCAATAGTGGTTGTATTTGGGTTGTAAGAGTATGAGTAATTTTTTCTACTTTTTTGTATTTTCTAATGTTTTTTGAAAACATGTATTAGTTTTATATTTTTATAAATGCTTATTTTTGCAAAAGTTTAAATAGAAAATAAAAGCCCATAGAAGAAAACTGACTTGAGTCAACAGAAAAGAACTTTGAATCTGAATTATGCCTGCCAGCATCAAACCCAAGAAATAAAAAGCTGCCTGATCTAATGAGCTACTAAAATATGAGGGTCATAAAAGAAGCACTCGAAAGAGGCAAACTCTGAAAACTCCATTGGTCTTTAAGGTTTCTGTTGGAGGCAGTGTCGAGTGAGCAAGCCTTCTGGCATGTGAGGCCTGGAGAGCAGGTGTGAAATAGGCACAGGGTCCAGGAGGGCATGCCGGGCCTCCATCAAACCAAGCCAAATAGGAAGCACAAGGATTTGGACTAGGGACCGCCAAGGAGCAAGACCCACTGGCCGCACCCTGCACAGACCAAGGGACCACGTGGTGGGTAGGCCTGGTTGGTTGGTTGTCCTGAGATGTAGTTTCACAGGAGTATCTCTTACTCACAGCCAAGATGCATGAAACGAGAGGTCAGATGCCAGACTCATGTCCAAGTGGTGGGGCTTGTTCAGGACCCTGGCAAGGAAAGTCTGAATTAAGTGGGCATGGGCGGGATGGGGGTGGGGGTGGCCAGGGAGCAGGCAGGAGGGTTAGGGAGCCAGAGGAGGCCATTGAGAAGGAGAGAGGCCAAAGCCTGAGGCCAGGGAGGCCAGGTTTGTATGTGGTAGTGGCTTCTCCAGGGTAATGGCTTGGACTTAGAAGGAGCCAGAGCAGAGCCACCAGCAGCGAGCCACTCCTACTACTGCAGCATGGCCCCAATCTCACCTGGAGTTGACGCGGAGAAAGTTTTGCATTTTTCCTTAGTCTACTAGAATGTCTTACTTTCTGGAGCAGACATGACCAACTATAGAAAGGCCGTTCCAACTTTTTAAAAACACCCACTAGATTTTTTTTAAAGGAGCCACTAGAAACTCCTGGTCGTATATGGTTTCATTAAGCCAGTGCCCAGATTTTTAGATCAGTAAACTCTGAAGGGTCTGTTTTGGGCACATTTCTTACATATTGCTGGTGAGAGCATTGTTCTCTGATTTAGATATTTACATTGTCATGAGAGAAAACAAACCCAGTTACATCTTGTGCTTTGTAAGATCCAGTTCTGGTACCATGAAATCCACTTTGACCATGTGAGCCAGTGACCTGATGTTCCGAACACCTCCAGCACTTCTGCTCACCCGGCACTAAGGCCCTGCAAAACAATGCCGTGTCCTTGTCCCCCGCTCATCAGAGACCTTTTCATTCGAAGTCACCTTTATAAACACACCAGTGTGATGCTTTAAAGAGGTCATAAGCAGTAATCGGACTCGGTTACTGAGTCCTTAGAGTGTAGAACCATGAAACCTCAGGGTCAAAGGTCAGAATAATAAAGGAAGAGTGTCACAATGACAGTAGCGATCCACAACTTGCATCTGCCACCACATCCCTGCCATGTGCCATCTGGCTCAGAGAACCAGATGAGGGAGCATGTTCCAGAAGTTGCTTATTTCAACTTCAATCAAGGGCAGCCTCATTTCAGCCATTTATGTAGGCCAAAACCCAGAAGGTCATTATTGACTTTGGTCTTTCTCTTACCCCTCACATCCAGTCAACCAATAAATCACCTCAGCTTTGCCTTCTAACTGCCTCCAGAACCTGCCCCCCTTCCTTAGTGCTGCAAGCACTGTCACCGGAGGCCACGTTGCCATCCCCAACCTGGACCGCACTGGCCTCCTAAACTGTTCTCGCTTCTATCCCACTTCCTCTTCTCTTGACACAGCAGTCAGAGCGATCTTTTTTTCTTTTTTTTTTTTCAGAGCGATCTTTCTACATCAGACATTAGGGCTTGTCTTTCCTTTTCAGAAACTCTCCAGTCTCTCATTCAGGATAAAATCTGAAAAGTCTTTAGTGGGATTTTTTTTCCCTGTCTTCTCTGCTAGAAATGCAGAGACTATATTCGTCTTGGGACTAGAGTCTCTTCTCACTTCCTGGAGCCCCTTTGCTCACATGGGAAAAGCTGGCTCTTAGTATAAAACTACCATCTCCATTAGGTAGCAGCTCCCCACCCCAGCTTCCACGACTCCACTCCAGTGGAGGTCAGACTTCCCAAACTGCCCATTCCCAAACTTAGAACGTGCCTCAGGTCTCTGCCCATTCCCAGGAGTTCTAGGGAAATCTGTCCAGGCCCTGCCTGATGCATGGAGAACAGTGGTGTCCACCAGTTCAGGCTGCTACTTAGGAATCCTTTTATTTATTACTAACACAGCTGCTTCTAACCTTTATTGGTGGCTCCAGCCTTCCACTGTGCCGTGCGCTCCTCTTCCCTCAAGATCCACCCTTTCCCCAGGTGACTTTCAATTCTCCATGAGAACCGGAGGGACTGGCTGCTTGATCTGGTGAAGCCCCCCATTCAGAGAGTCACAGTCCTCTCTGCCTCCCTCATCCTTTCCCTTCTCTTCAGGCAGTGAAACACGTGCCCATTCCAACCTGGGTGCCACATCCATTCTGAGTGCTAACGGCTCTCCCTTCACAAAATGTCTCCAGTCAGTCATCTTTCTTCTGTTCCCACAGTCACCACCCCTGCTCAGGTCCCTTCCATCCTCCCCTGGGATGCCAATAGAGACTGTTCATGGCTCTCCATTCTATTTACCCAGTGCTGTTAGATGACCTTCCAGAAAGTGAATCTGGTCCCATCACTCTGTTGCTCAGCCTCCTCTCACAACATGGTGGTGCATTACCCACAGAAGTCCAATCTCCAGAGCATGATGTGCAAAGACGTCCACGAACTCTTCCACCATGCTGGGACCGTCTGCTGCTCATCCTCCAGGTTCCTCAGCTGCTATTCTTGCAACTGAAGAGTTTCTCTGGCCTCAAAAAATTGCCTCACTCCTGAGACCTTGCATATGCTTGCCCCTCTTTGTAACTTATCCTTCCCCTCATCTCTACCAATACCAGTCCTGCTTACCTCTGAGGTCCATCTAAAGTGCCACTTCTTCCACGAAGCCATTATCAATCCTTCATCCATTCATTTGGTAACGACTCATTGAATATGTCCTCTGTTCAGATATGACACAAGGTATTGAAGATACAGGAATTAAGTCACCAAAATAGTAGTTATCTCCTAATGGTACATTTATAGGGGATTTCTTTTTCTTCTCCACTTCCCACCTGTAGGTTTTTTAGTTTTCTACAATTAATGCATATTAACCACCGTAGTGAGAGAAAAGAGAGAATTACTTTGAGATTTTTTTCCTGGTGTTTTTGTTTGTTTGTTTAGTAACCAGATAAGAGATCTTAAAATATGTTTGTAAGGCTATATGAGAAGGAGAACAGAAAAGGAGAAGTTGAAAATGAGGAAAGAAGGAACAGATTTTTGGAGCCAGGTCAAAGGACTGGGAGGCTCAAGACCTAAACCTCAGGTCAGGGATTAGCCCTCAGTAGGAGGAGAGGACCCCCCAGCACTCTTGGCCCAGAGGGCGTGAAGAGTGGGGGCACCTACTGATGTCTGGGAAAGTGCTCAGACCTGGGGACCCCCCCCCAACCTTTCCTCAGAATCCATCCTCCCATCTCTCCACCCCAGCAGCGTCTGCGATGCTCAAAAGCCATTTGTGCACAGATCTGTTGTCCTTGATTTTAACATCCTTGTAAACAGAGCCCACTCTTCATTCTTTTTTTTAACCTTTATTTTTATTTTTTATTGGAGTTCAATTTGCCAACACATAGCATAACACCCAGTGCTCATCCCGCCAAGTGCCCCCCGCCCAGTGCCCGTCACCCAGTCCACTCTTCATTCTTTAATCTCCTCCCCACACAGCACACTGCCAGGTACGCTCAAAAATGATCTCATAAAGTGAACTGCATACCTGTTTCCACAGCTCTTTTTTTTGGCCTGCTCACTTGGACTGGTGTCCCCTGGGTGAGACGCCTTCATCTACAGCAGCCTCCTTGGCACTCCTGAGCTGTGTCCTGGGAGCCGAGGAGAGCTTCACCTGGCTCAGGTCATTGGCAAAGCCACCCCGCCTGCTCCCGCACACACACCCCTCCACAGGCTGTCACCCCCACCGTCCCCCTTGCTCACCCTGCCACCCCAGCCGCCCTCTGCGGGTATCCTGTGACACTTGAAACATGAAAATGATATGTCGTCCAGGCCATTGTGGCATCTGCAGCCCGCAGAGCCGAGGCTTATGCACATGTCCTGTCACTTGAGGCCTCAGTTACTAATAAAGAAACGCATTGTTGGGTTTTGTATTTTATCCTTAGACTCTGTGGTGGGAGTCGGTAGCTCCCGGTGAGAGACAGTGGCTTCCAAGGCTGATTCTGAGAATAATAGAAAAGTTTCCCGAATATCCACCTTTAATCCTTAGCAGAGGCAGGGGCAGAATTGTTTTATGTCAGGCCTGTAGAAACAACCCAGGACCAAAGGAGCCTCTGGAAAAACTGTGCTGTTTGGGGCAGGCGGGGGGCGGGGGTGGTTGTCTCATGTCCCAGTTTGCTAATGAAGGCCCTGAGCAATTAGAGGCTCACCTAAGGTCACTTCAGGGTAGCAGCAGGCTACATTTTGAGCACAGGCTTTGCTGTGAATCCTTGGGACGAACATAAGAATTCAGAACAAAATATTTTCAAGAAATAAAAGATAAAAGACATTTATCATTTATAAGGCAGTCATGCAAAGAGCTAAAAAGTATTCTTAATCAGTTCATCTCCTGCATTTTGATGTTAGTAATGGTATATTTGATTTAAATCTAAAGACTTGGGCCCCCGGGTTAGGGCCACTGTGGTTGGCATCTTTGAAAGGACCTCTGTTTTTGACAGACGGGCCAGGCTGGCCTTGTTGAAAGGGTGGGGTTGAATGAACGAACATCAGCGGCTTGAGAAGTTCGTCATTTTGTGTTTCCTGGGTCGGTCTGAACCCAGTCCTCCGAAGCCTCCCTCCTTCCACCTCCAGCTTTCTTCCCACACAGCCCATGGGCCTCCCAGCCCCATGCAACTGTCTGAGGTGAAGAGAACACTTTTCAAGGACTGCTCAGGCATGGTGCCCTCATCGTCTGTCATAGGAATGGAATTCTTGTCTGCTCACCACATCCGGGCCTGCAAGCTCTTCTCACGTTCCTGCCATTTCCTAGGTTTGCGAGGCAAACGCTTGAGGAAGTTCCCTTGTTTCCCTCCTCTTAGGCTTAGAAGTCTAGACAACTGCCTCCCTATCAGGGTAGGAAGGGGCCCAGTTATAGTCTGGGATCAACAGACGAGGCTGGTGGCAGGTGGCTTGAGACAGTAGGAGAGGGCACAGTTTACTTGGGCTTGTTTTCTATAAACTTCCAGGAAAGTCTAGCCCATGAACAAACTGCCTTATAAACTGAAACAGGCTGGCAGACTCATAGCCCTCTGCTGCCCATCCTTCTTCCTCAGCACTGTTGGCAAAGGTCTCTGGTGGGCCCAGAGCGACTTCAGAGCCTCTGCACACCATAGGAGAAGGCCTAGCTAGGTCTAAATGAGGTGTCCTGCTGACTGTGCTTCCAGCTGTAATTTACACTTGAATCCTACCATGGCCTTCCTCATTCCTTAAGAAGTGACCCGGGCCTCACCCAGTCACAGTGGGCCTAGCAGAGGAGCCCCCCCCACCCGCCCCTGCTTGCTCCTCAGCCAGCTGCCACCCACCCTGCTGCCTGTGCCCACTGCAGTCACTAGCACCTTCTATCACAGACGGCTCACTGTCTGCCCCTCCAGCTGTCTTGAAGTCCCTCTTTCTGCCCAGTTCCTTTTCTGAAATGTCCTTGGCACCTTTGACGTCTCTCGCCTCGTGCTGTGCTGCCCCCAGCGCCCACCCCATGACTGCCTCGTGTTCAGAGGTGTGAGGAGTGGCAAGAAATCTGCCCCACCCCCACTGCTGGCCACCCCAAACAGCCTGCTTTTGTTCCAGTCAGGAAAAATGCTTCTTCCTGATAAGTTTTTTGAACCAAATATTTTACGTGCAGAAGCCCAGAGTTGCTGCAGGAGTAATTTTGCATCAATTTCCTTCAAATTACAAATTAACTCCATTAGCAGTTTTTTGAATCAGAGATTTCTTTCTTATAAGGGAGGCACTAACCTTTTTTTTCTTTTTTTCTTTTTTTCTAAAGACTTTTTTTTAAAGATTTTATTTATTTATTCATGAGAATACACAGAGAGGACACAGAGAGAGAGGCAGAGACACAGGCAGAGGGAGAAGCAGGCTCCATACAGGGAGCCTGACGTGGGACTCGATCCTAGGTCTCCAGGATCACGCCCTGAGCTGAAGGCGGCGCTAAACTGCTGAGCCACCTGGGCTGCCCTGACCTTTTTTTTCAAAATAAATCTTAAAATACACTTGAATGGAAATGGACAGTTTTCAAAGGATATGTTTCCTCACAATTTTCTATCTGTAAAATATAGAAAATTGATATGTATTTGAGGTATACCTTGTTTCCTTTACCTCACTGTCCATCTCAGCTGAAATATATTCAGCTGAGGTATAACAAATATAACACTGGAGCACCTGGGTGGCTCAGTCGGTTCAGTGTCTGCCTTCAGATCAGGTCACGATCTCAGGGTCCTGGGATCCAGCCCCATATTGGGCTCCCTGGTCAGCCAGGAGACTGCTTCTCTCTCTCCCTCTGCACCCCCCACCCACCTGCTTGTGCTCACACATTCTCTCTCTCTCTCTCTCTCTCTCTCAAATAAGTAAAATCTTAAAAAAACAAAAATCACATAACACTAAATTTTTAATCTTACATATTTAGACGCAGATCCAGTCTTGTCTGCCACTGAGGAGCTTGTGTGAGTTTTCACAAACCGCCAGTCTATTTTCTCAACTGTAAAATGGGCTGAACAGTGTGTTTAAGAGATTCTAAAAGGTAGTAGGTGTGAGAACACTCTGCAACAAGACAGGGCCAGGGGCTCTCAAGTGCTGTGCGGTTTCCTGGCCTACCTGGTACCAGAAAGTAGGTCTCGAGGTATATACATCGTTTGCTTCTTTCTAACCTTTTAGCCGTGAGCCTTCAGTGGCTGTTGGCATGGCATTTAATCTGACTTGTAAACAGTAGTGCCCTAGAGTGTATGCAGGAAACCTGCCGCCTGCAGAAAGGGAGTGACCCAAATCCCGTGATTAAAGCAGAGGAAAGAAGGA